>NC_064645.1:364085231-364728981 GCF_023864345.2 Schistocerca serialis cubense | reverse complement strand
GATTTATTGCTATACTTTTGTTTATACACTTTTGACATTTGCTTTTTGATTTTTCTTATAGGTATTTGCGCTTATTAACTTTACATTTTCTAACACTATTCTTATTATTACTCTAACTGTCTACTTTCTGTGTACGCATTTAACGCCAGTATGACTATATAACCACGTCACCTGATGGGTAGTACTGATAGTTTCTGAGATGTCATGTAGCCATCAGTTGTGGCACAGATGTTGAGAGCGTTATTATGTGATACAATAATTGTATTAAGACATTTTATATGTTATGAAAACTTAATTGTGAATGTTTGTAAACATTTATACTTTTAATGTCTTGTTTACGTTGTTCTTGTACTTTCATGGCATTTGTATTTTACTTGGCAGATTTTCTGATGATAGGCTGTGCCCGAAAAGCACCAGCAAATATAGAGCGCCGGAGAAAAATAGTACACCTGGAAAGACGACGTCGATTTTGATCCGATGACGGCATATGCCACCTGAGAGACAGTGGACGTAGTGATAATGGTTTCAACGTTGTCCGGCAACACGTAGCGTATTGGCATTGCTACCATAGCGGCATCTGTGTCCGCTCCTTAATAGAGAATCGTGCTAGCGATACCCAAAAGCAGACTGTGGACTTTACTCATGCGGCGACACTGAGAATCAAACACATTTTCCATACGACCTTCCAGAATACAAGGTAACGTGTTGATTTTACGGCCTGCCGAGCTGTATTGAAACAGTGTGGTTGCTTATGCAATGTTGCCGAATGAGTGACAGTAAGGTGCAGGTCCCGTTCTGCTTAGTTAGTTAGTTGGTTGCGTGTTCCATTGATCCATCGCATGGTACGGTAGCCGTTATGATGTGGAACGTGTCAAGTGCACAAGAAATGCATATATGAAACAAGATTTTTTAATATATATATGTTGTTGTTGTGGCCTTCAGTCCAGAGACTGGTTTGATGCAGCTCTCCATGCTACTCTATCCTGTGCAAGCTTCTTCATCTCCCAGTACCTACTGCAACCTACATCCTTCTGAATCTGCTTAGTGTATTCATGTCTTGGTCTCCTACGATTTTTACACTCCACGCTGCTCTCCAATACTAAATTGGTGATCCCTTGATGCCTCAGAACATGTCCTGCCAACCGATCCCTTCTTCTAGTCAAGGTGTGCCACAAATTTCTCTTCTCCATAATTCTATTCAATACCTCCTCATTTGCTATGTGATCTACCCATCTCATCTTCAGCATTCTTCTGTAGAACCACATTTTGAAAGCTTCTATTCTCTTCTAGTCCAAACTATTTATCGTTCACGTTTCACTTTCATACATGGCCACACTCCATACAAATACTTTCAGAAACGACTTCCTGACACTTAAACCTATACTCGAAGTTAACAAATTTCTCTTCTTCAGAAACGCTTTCCTTGCCATTGCCAGTCTACATTTTATATGTTACAATACAGAGTTAAAGATTAATATTTCTATTATTTACCCCATTCCCTTAAATGGCACAAAATGCATATGCTGTATTTGTAGATTTATTTATTCCTATTCAGGACTTCATCTATGGTATAGAAGGAATTGTCAAGGAGATATGATTTCAATTTATTTTTGAAGCTGTTACTGCTGTCTGTCAGACATTTTATTTCATCTGGTAATTTGCCGAAAATTTTTATTTTTTTTGCCGAAAAATTTTACGTGTTGTTTGTGATTCGTGATCGGTCTTAGGAAACCAATATCTCATTTGCATTCTACATGCGTTTTTGTTCTTTCAAATCCATGTTATGGAGCAGCTAGCGTTTTGATTGCGCTCCGACCTCAACCTGAATTATGTAACATTAATCTGATTGCTCTGTGTAGAAAACTCGTGCTTTTTGGGACCACATAATAATATTGAAGTTAAAGAAAGTCTCGTATCTTTATTGCGGTTTTTATTCCTTTCTTCAGTTCAATGAAATGGAGCATTACTTTTGCAAAATAGTAGCATTGAATAGTCACGACGCCTTATACAGAGGTAATTATAGAAATAGTCTCGTGCTTTAATTCCATCGATAGTTCAGCGTGAGCTGCTTCTGCTTTGAGAATTATTTTCAGCTTACGGAAGTTATTAGGCAGTAACTGTTTCTAGGCGCTTCAGTCTGGAACCGCGCGACCGCTACGGTCGCAGGTTCGAATCCTGCCTCGGGCACGGATGTGTATGATGTCATTAGGTTAGTTAGGTTTAAGTAGTTCTAAGTTCTAGGGGACTGATGACCTCAGATATTCAGTCCCATAGTGCTCAGAGCTATTTTTGAGCCAGTAACTATTTCATTGTCTCGCATCTTATGTTCCGTGACAACGTTAAATTCCTATGTCACAATCACTAGATCATTTCAGATGCCGAGAAAATTTGCGTCGCTTTACTTATGCGTGTCTTTGACGAATATTTCCTGAGGGCAGCTAGATCATGTAATGTATTTTTGGACGTTATTCACTTGTAAAGAAGAGTTCCTTAATCGGGGCAGGGCACTGTTATTACGGAAGCTACTTCCAATTTGGCGCCATACTCGTTATATCCAGTATTTTTCTGTTCTTCTGCAGATTATTCTGACAAGCTATTTACACACATGGCTTGTTAGACTAATCGTCCAATAGCTATCACATTTATCCGAACGCACCTTCTTTGGCAGTGTGATGATAATACTCTTCTTGAAATGTACGTCATCCGCTTTATAGCTTTTGTACACCAACTCATATTAACTTCTAATTCATAATCTACCGAGACTTCAGTAGCTCCGAACTTGTACCATCGAACCCTGCTGTACTGCCGTAGCTAAGAGCACAGAGCTCTATATAACACGTATAAGGCCCTCCGCTGTGACCGTTGTGTAATTTTCCAAGCTCCGCGATGACCCCAGGGGAGGTGCCGCAGCTCCCCTCCAACGTCACGCATCGCCTGTTACGTAAAGCAGCGTACGCAGCAGTATCCAAAGAACGCCAGCGATGGGTCTTGTTTATGTTTGCAAGCGCTCAGCCGTTGCTGACGAAACTTGTATCCCACTTACGTCAAGCACTTCGACAACTCGTTACAATATGTCGAAATGAATGCGCATCACATTATTCGTTAATTTGTTCTGCTCTGACTCGCGATAGTGGACAGTATAAATCGATATGCCAAAACGTTATGACCACGGCTGACCACTGCCCACCGCGAGGTCGGATATCGCCTGGTTGCGGGAACGTAAAACGGTAAGGAAAGTATACAAGTGGACCAAAGACGGATGGGGAATCATTCTAGCTAGGACACGGACCGCAAATGGGGAAACTGCTGACGTAAGCGACGTTGACAATGGTGATAATACACTACTGCCCATTAAAATTGCTGCACCAAGAACAAATGCGGGTGATAAATGGGTATTCATTGGACAAATATATTATACTAGAACTGACATGTGATTACATTTTCGCGCAATTTGGGTGCATAGATTCTGAGAAATCAGTACCCAGAACAACCACCTCTGGCCGTAATAACGGCCTTGATACGCCTGGGCATTGAGTCAAACAGAGCTTGGATGGCGTGTACAGGTACAGCTGCCCATGCAGCTTCAACACGATACCCCGGTTCATCAAGAGTAGTGACTGCCGTATTGTGACGAGCCAGTTGCTCGGCCATCATTGATCAGACGTTTTCAATTGGTGAGAGATCCGGAGAATGTCCTGGCCAGGGCACCAGTCGAACATTTTCTGTATCCAGAAAGGCCCTACAGGACATGCAACATGCGGTCGTGCATTATCCTGCTGAAATGTAGGATTTCGAAGGGATCGACCGAAGGGTAGAGCCACGGGTCGTAACACATCTGAAATG
Source organism: Schistocerca serialis cubense (assembly GCF_023864345.2). Lineage (NCBI taxonomy): Eukaryota > Metazoa > Arthropoda > Insecta > Orthoptera > Acrididae > Schistocerca > Schistocerca serialis. The sequence goes on along the minus strand of NC_064645.1, from coordinate 364,725,138 downwards.
TAACGTCCACTGTTCAAAGTGCCGTCAATGTGAACAAGAGGTTACCGAGACGTGTAACTAATGGCACCCCATACCGTCACGCCGGGGGATGCGCCAGTACGGCGATGACGAATACACGCTTCCAATGTGCGTTCACCGCGATGTCGCCAAACACGGATGTGACCATCATGATGCTGTAAACAGAACCTGGATTCATCCGAAAAAATGACGTTTTGCCATTCGTGTACCCAGTTTCGTCGTTGAGTACACCATCGCAGGCGCTCCTGTCTGTGATGCAGCGTCAGGGGTAACCACAGCCATGGTCTCCGAGCTGATAGTCCATTCTGCTGGAAAAGCAGTCGAACTGTTCGTGCAGATGGTTGTTGTCTTGCAAACGTCCCCATCTGTTGACTCAGGGATCGAGACGTGGCTGCACGATCCGTTACAGCCATGCAGATAAGATGCCTGTCATTTCGACGGCTAGTGATACGAGGCTGTTTGGATCCAGCGCGGCGTTCCGTATTGCCCTCCTGAATCCACCGATTCCATATTCTGCTAACAGTCATTGGATCTCGACCAACACGAGCAGCAATATGGTAAACCGCAATCGTGATAGGCTACAATCCGACCTTTATCAAAGTCGGAAACATGATGGTACGCATTTCTCCTCCTTACACGAGGCATCACAACAATGTTTCACCAGGCACCGCCGGTCAACTGCTGTTTGTGTATGAGAAATCGCTTGGGAACTTCCCTCATGTCAGCACGTTGTAGGTGTCGCCACCGGCGCCAACCTTGTGTGAATGCTCTGAAAAGCTAATCATTGGCATATGACAGCATCTTCTTTTTGTCGGTTAAATTTCGCGTCTGTAGCACGTCATCTTCGTGGTGTAGCAATTTTAATGGCCAGTAGTGTATTATTAACCAGAGCCTGTGAACGAGTATCTCGAAAGCAGCGCAAGGTTGTCGAAGATTCATGTGCTACTGCACATTAAGATTGCAGTGTCCATTGGCATCGTCGACATTGGACCGTGGATCAATGGAAATGTCATCTCGTCGAATGAATCAGGTTTCGGTACACCGGGTCGATGGTGAGACCCAGAAACGCCGTCATCGACGCGAACGGCGGTCCGAAATGTGCACTGCGGTAAGAATGTAGGCTGGTGGGAGCAGTATTACGCTGTGCGAGGCATTCTGATAAGCTCGCGTGGGACCTGTGACGGTAATCTAAGACACGTTGACAGCTGTGGACCGCCTGCAGCCCTTCATGCTTGACGTCTTCCCCGCCGGGGATGTCATCTTCCAGCAGCATAACTGTCCGTGTCTCAAAGCCACAACCGCGCTACAGTGGTCTGAGGAGCATAATAATGTATTCACGTTGATGTCTTGGCCACGAAAGTCGGTCGATTCGAATACATTGGATTCCATTTGGGCCGCCATGAGGCGCTATCACCGCACGCAAAAATCGGCGGACCGCTGTCTAAGGAAATTACATGACTTTGTCGTGAACACCTGGTGCGACATACCTCCACAAAAATATCAACGAACTGTAGAATCCATGATACACAGGACAGGTGACATATCGCGTTCCAGAGGTGGACTTACATGTTATCAAGCAACTGGTCACAACGTTTCGGCTCGTCAGTGTACTTTCCATCTTCATTCGATTCTTCTGACCCACAGCCTTACCGAGTTGATCCTGTGTCCCTGACAGAAATGCCAAGCCTGCACCTCTTCCCTCCCCTCGCCCCCCCCCCCCCCCTCTCATTCCCAGAAAAAGTACCTTTCTGCAGTTTTTTTCTATACAGATCTAAGGAAGATGGTAATTTGTGAGTTAGATTTAATGGAAATGAATCGTTATTGAAAAATATAAGCTGTATAAGCTATATAGACGAAAAATATTGCACACAACAAATTAAATGCACCTTTGTAGAAAATAAATTACATAATCTACAAACTTTCTAAAAGAATTGAAAGTAAAATAAAATCTATATGCTATTCTTTGCAGCATCTAATGTACACCGATTTTATCATTATGTATAATAAAGAACAGATTTTATTTGGTCCTATTACGTTATTAACAATGTTTGAATCATCAATAGGAAGTCAAAGGAAAACGGCTATAATTAAGTGCTGATAACACATTCATTTCCAAGAATTGTGTTCTTATTATAATTTTGGTTTTCATTTCGTTGCTTTGACCACTGCAAACTCATTGATAATGTCACTGAAATCAGTTTTAGCAGCTGTATCGTATTCTATGGACAAGACAGCTGAGTTTGACAGTGTGTTTCCTCTGTTTAGATATTTGAATAAGGGTCTCGTAACCCATATTTCGAAAAAAAAGTCAAAATACCAAAATGGAGATCTGTCAGTGCTTGTCATAATCTCATTTTACTGGAATTTGAAAGCAGCTGTTTCATTAACTAGTTCTGCTGTGTAGATATTTCTGTTTATATTTGGCACAAAAATTTGCTGCATAGTGCCCAACATACGATTCAGAGAGCTCTCATTTAAGGTTTTCGTGACAAGAAATTAACGTGAGGTGAAATGGTGCGTTAATGTGATATGTACTGTCATTTCACCTACTATTCTATCAATACACAGAAGCGCCAAAGAAACTGTTTAGGCATCCGTATTCAAATACAGAGATATGTTAAAATGGTTCAAGTGGCTCTGAGCACTATGGGACTTAACTTCTGAGGTCATCAGTCCCCTAGAACTTAGAACTACTTAAACCTAACTAACCTAAGGACATCACACACATCCATACCCGAGGCAGGATTTGAACCTGCGACCGAAGCGGTCGCGCAGTTCCAGACCGTGGCGCCTACAACCGCTCGGCTACATAGATATGTAAACAGGTAGAATGCACTGTGGTCGGCAATGCCTATATAAGACAACAAGTGTCTCGTGCACTTGTAGATCGGTTACTGCTGTTGCAATTGCAGGTTATCAAGATTTTACTGAGTTTGAAAGTGGTGTTATAGTCGGCGCATGAGCGATGGGACAAAGCATCTACGAGGTAGCGTCGAAGTGAGGATTTTCGCGTAGGACAATTTCATGAGTGTATCGTGAATATCAGGAATTCGGTAAAGATCAAAACTCCGAAATCGCTGCGGCCAAAAGATCCTTCAAGAACGGGACCAACGACGACTGTAGAAATCGTTCGACGTGACATAAATGCAACCCTTCCGAAAATTGCTGCAGATTTCAATGCTGGGCCATTAACAAGTGTCAGCGTGTCGACCATTCAGCGAAACATCGTCGTTTTGGGCTTTCTGAGCCCAAGGCCCACTCGTGTACCCTTGATGACTGCACCACATAAAGCTTTACGCCACGCCTGGGCCAGTCAACACCGACATTGGATTGTTGACGACTGGAAACATGTCGCCTGGTCGGACGAGTCTCGTTTCAAATCGTATCGAGGGGATGGACGTGTACGGGTATGGAGACAACTTTATGAATCTGTGGACCTGTGTATCAAGCTGGTGGAGGCTCTCTTTTGGTGTGGACTGTGTGCAGTTGGCGTGATATGGGAACCCTGATACGTCTAGATACGACTCTGACAGATGACACTAACGTAAACATGCGGTGTGCTCACTTGCAGCCATTCATGTCCATTGTGCCTTCCGACAGACTTGAGTAATTCCAGCAGGAGAATGCGACACCAAACACGTCCAGAATTGCTACAGAGTGCCTCCAGAAAAGCTCTTCTGAGTTTAAACACTTCCGCTGGCTACCAAACTCCTCAGACATGAACATTATTGGTTGTATTTGGGATGCCTTGCAACGTGCTGTTCAGACCCCCTCGTACTCTTACGGATTTATGACAGCCCTGCACGATCCATGGCGTCAATTTCCTCCAGCACTACTTCAGGCATTAGTTAAGTCCCTGCCACGTTGTGTTGCGGCACTTCCGCGTGCTCACGGAGGCTCTACACAGTATTGGCAGGTGTACCAGTGTCTTTGAATCTTCTGTGTATATTGAAGCAGTGTAACTGCAACCGTCTCACTCCAGTCCTCACTTGGCAGAAATCGGCAAAAAAGAAAGTCTTCGGCTAAACAGCATATTATTTGCTTCAAGACCCGGTGGCAAGCCTCAGAGATCCTACAACAGTGAACCTAAATAGCAGCAAAAACTCCATTGTTTTGTAGGTAGAGCTGTATGAACCAACTGTATTGTTGGCACAAAACGCAAGCGACGCCTGTTCTGTTGTAGTCATTTTTTTGTGTGTTACTTGTGGCAGAGGGTACCCTGTACCATCAATAATCACGAGGGAGAAACGACTGTCTATATGCCCCATACGAGTCCCGATCAACACAATCACTTCCCTTTTTGCTCCAGTCGCAAACAGAGCGGGGAAAAAGCGATGGTCTATATGCATCCGTACGGGACCCGATCACTCTGGTCTTAGCTTCATGGTCCTTTTGTGAAATGCACTTTGGCGGCATTAGAATCACTCTCCAGTCAGCCCAAAATGCCCATTCTCTGAATTTTCTCAACAGTGCTCCTCGAAAAGATCGTCGCCTTCCCTTTAGTGTTTCCCATTTGAGTTCCAGAAGTATCTCCGTAATACTTGCTTGTTGTCCAACCGGTAACAAATCTAGCAGCTCACCTCTGAGTTACTTCGATTTCTTCTTTCAATCCGACCTGGTGGAGATCCGAAACACTCGAACGGTACACATAATGTGTCTAATTAATGTCGTATATGCAGACTCCTTTGCACATGTACCACACTTTGCCAAAATTCTCCCAAAAACCGAAGTCAGCCACTCGCCTTCCCTGCTACAGAGCTTACTTGCTCATTCAATTTTATATTGCTTTGAACGTTACACCTAGATACAGTATGTGATCATAAGTATACAGACACCTGGCTCAAAATTACTTACAAGTTCGTATCGCCCTCCTTTGGTAATGCTGGAATTCAATATGGTGTTGGCCCACCCTTGTTGACAGCTTCCACTCTCGGAGGCATACGTTCGATCAGGTGATGGAAGGTTTCTTGGGGAATGGCAGGCCATTCTTCAGGGAGTGTTGCATTGAGGTGAGGTGTCGATGTCGGTCGGTGAGGCCTGCCATGAAGTCGGCGGTCCAAAACATCCCAAAGGTGTTCTATAGGATTCAGTTCAGGACTCTGTGGAGGCCAGTCCATTACAGGGATCTTACTGTCGTGTAACCTGTCCGCCACAGGCCGTCCATCATGAACAGGTGATCGATCGTGTTGAAAGATGCAATCGCCATCCCCGAATTGCTCTTCAACAGTGGGAAACAAGAATGTGCTTGAAACATCGATGTAGGCCTGTGGTGTGATAGTACCACGCAAGACAACAAGGGGTGCAAGCCCCCTTGTAACGTCGGAAATGCATATCCTCTTATTTCCATCTATTTTACTATAAACTTTTTCCTTATTTTGTTACCTGAAGATATGACATTTCTGTGTCTGTATATATATTAATTGTTTCACTATTTGTATAAACATATATATTTATGCATTTATGTCGATGTGTAATTGGTTTGTTTTGTAAATATTATTTGTATTTTTATGCTGGGTCTGGCCTAGGGAAAACTATGCTATCGAACGACTACATCGATAGGTCGTGTGGAGGACCAAACTGTTTAGGATCTTTAGTAGTGTGAACTCGGCCGCGTGGAGCGCGGGCAGAGCGGTGGTCTGGCTGGAGTAGTGCAGTGGTGCAGGTATGTTGTGTGACGCTCCCGCGAGTTGCCGCGCTTTCGGGGTTTGGCAGCATGCAATTGCGCTCGACTTGCTATGTTAGTTTCTGACATGGTGTCGCGGACGGGAGCGTTAGCTGGCACACATCAGGAGCCCGTTTCGGCTAGAGACCCTGTCGAGAAGACGGCGCGCCAACATCCAGCTTCTGCAACAGCGACGGCCGACAATGAGTGACTGTCGCCACCTCCTCGATCGACGACTTCAAACCTTCAGTCAACCAACAAGGAAGACTGGTAGCACGTAAAGTTTTAGAACTGTATGGCAGACCTCAACTTTTCAAACTGTTAAATTTTTCTCACTAAATTATAGCAACGCAGCATGAACCTTTCTTGCTCATTGTCCCAATTGCATTACCAAGCAGGGTCCCTTCCTTTTCCGGAAACGCCAGCATTAAAGTAATATCATTCGATTTCACTGCTTTAATTTCAAAGTTCAGTTAAGGTATTCATAGCTGGTTACAATATTTAGATTACACAAGCACAAATTAAGAGTGCGAGTTTTGTTACCGTATTTTAGCTTGCCTGTGACTGCAGCTCAGCTTGGTACGTACTAAATTTTACTATTGTTAATTGTTCAGAATTATTTAATTCAATTTCAAAGTTAAATCTCTTATTTCTAAATTGCGTAGATTCAAGTAGCTTTTGAAATGATTGTTGAGGTAGCCCAAGGCTAACTGTATTTTACTGAATTTCGATGTGCTTCAGAAACAAAGCTCGCTATTAATTTCAGTCACTAAATTAACTTTCAATTTTCCGGTTTTATTAATTCTTTTGCTAAATTAAGTCAAAGTGTAGCGAAATTTATTACTTCTGACAAACTTTCAGTTTTCACACTACAGGTGTCAACCTTCGGTTGCCACGCTTCTAGTGCTAATTATATGTGTAATAACCTTTCTTTTTCAGTTACTACAGTAATTGTCCATAGGACTGGCGACCGTAATTTCCCCCAAATCTCAAATATCTAATTACCGCTAGTTAATTGTTAACGTAACGGCCGCACATTTACTTTCTTTATTAACTTTACCCCTTTTCAAAATTAACTTCCACCAGTTTCATTTACATTTTTCCTTTCATTTAGACGTAACCCTTTCCTCCCTCTTTACCGACAGATTAACTTCGGTGACGATTGCTTTTCCCAAATTTCCATTAGGTACACGCGGTTTAATTTTTCACTGTCATTAAGGTCGATAAGTGAGGGGGAGGTTACACCCTCCATGAAAATCACGACCACACCATAACACCACCGCCTCCGAATTTTACTGTTGGCACTACACATGCTGGCAGATGACGTTCACCGGGCGTTTGCCATAGCCATACTCTGCCATCGGCTCACCACCGTGTGTACCGTGATTAGTCACTTCACACAACGTTTTCCCACTATTAAATTGTCTAGTGTTTACGCTCCTTATACCAAGCAAGGCGTCGACTGGCATTTACCGGCGTCATGTAGCTTATGAGCAGCCGCTCGATAGTGACACCGTAGTTTTCTCACCTCCCGTCTAACTGTCATAGTACTTGCAGTGGGTCCTGATGCAGTTTGGAATTCCTGTCTGATGGTCTGGATAGACGTTTGCCAATTACACATTACGACCCTCTTCAACTGTCGGCGGCCTCTGTCAGTCAACAGACGAGAGCGGCCTGTACGCTTTTGTGCTGTACGTGTCCCTTCACGTTTCTATTTCACTATCACATTGGAAACAGTGGCCCTATGGATGTTTAGGAGTGTGAAAATCTCGCATACCGACGTACGACACAAGTAATACCAACGTTCGAAGTCCGTGAGTTCCGCGGAGCGCCCCATTCTGCTCTCTCACGATGTCTAATGACTACTGAGGTCGCTGATATGGAGCACGTGGCAGTATGTGGAAGCACAATGCACCTAATATGAAAAACGTATGTTTTTGGGGGTGTCCGGATACTTTTGATCACATAGTGTATTTTATCGACGTGACTAGTCAAGCAGCAAACTAGTGGAATTTTATGGGTTTGTTTTTCTTACTCATCAGCATTAAATTACATTTTTCTACATTTAGAGTTGGCTGCCATTCATCACACCAATTAGAAATTTTGTCAAAGTCCTAACGATGTCTTTGTCTCTGATGAACACTCGTCGTCGAGGAGAACGTACTGGGTTCTGTTAATTAAGGAGTCTTTGAGCCACTTGCATACTTGCGTACGTAATTCACATGCTCGCCCCTTCGGTAACAGTCGGCAAAGTAGCACCGTATCAAATGCTTTACGGAAATCTAGGAATACGGAATTCGCCCTTCATTCATGGTTCAGAGGACCTCATGTGAGAAAAGAGCAATCTGAGTGTCGAGTGACTGATGCTTACTGAAACCGTGCTGGTTTGTGGGCAGCAGCTTTTCCCTCTCAAGGAAGTTTATTATATTCGACGTGAGAGTATGTTGAAGGATTCTCAGGCGAACCGACGTTAAAGATATAGGTCTGTAATTTGCGGATCTGTTCTTTTTTTCTTGTTATGCAGAGGACTCAGGTGCGCTTTTTTCCAGTCGCTTGGCTCTTTCTACTGGGAGAGAGATTCGCGATAAATGCAAGCTAAGTAAGATGCCAATGCCGTAATCTTCGCAAAACCGAATTAGGATTCCATCAGGATATGGCGACTTATTTGTTGTCAAATCTTTCCGTTGTTTCTCTACTCCAGCGACATTTATTACTCTGTCCTCAATATGGGAGTGTGTGCAATGGGTAAACGACGGTATATTTATACGATTCTCCTGCGTGAATTATTTCTTAAATGCTAAATTTAATACTTCCGTTTTACTTTTGCTATCTTCCACTGCCACACCAGACTGGTCAACGAGTGACTGGATAGAAACCTTACACCTACTTAGCGAGTTTACTTAGGACCACACTTTTATCGGGTTCTCGGCAGGATCTTTCGCTAAGGTATAACGGTAGCAGCTGTAAGCCTTACCCATCGATTCTTTCACAGACGCACGAATTTCTATTAAACAGTCGCCTGTCCTCATTGGCGCCTCTCGCTTGAGCCGAGACAGCAACAGCTTTTGCTTCCTCAGCGTTTTTCGAATTTCGTTGTTATATCACGGTGGATCTTTTCCTTCCTCAATTCACGTACTCGACATATAATTCTTCAGACTATGATTTACAATCTGTTTAAACTTTGCCGATAATTCTTCTACGTCTACCATACTAGAAATGAACGACGTCCGTTCATTGTCTAAGTGTGATGCCAACAACTGTCTATCTACTCCTCCTAGCAGATATACTCTCCTGGAGTTCTTGACAGATTTATTAATTTTAGAAACTGAAGTCGCTATGATGGCATTATGGTCACCAATCCCTATTTCTGTACTGACGCCGTCGATTAAGCCAGGCCTGTTTGTAGCTACAAAGTTTAAAATACACTCCTGGAAATTGAAATAAGAACACCGTGAATTCATTGTCCCAGGAAGGGGAAACTTTATTGACACATTCCTGGGGTCAGATACATCACATGATCACACTGACAGAACCACAGGCACATAGACACAGGCAACAGAGCATGCACAATGTCGGCACTAGTACAGTGTATATCCACCTTTCGCAGCAATGCAGGCTGCTATTCTCCCATGGAGACGATCGTAGAGATGCTGGATGTATTCCTGTGGAACGGCTTGCCATGCCATTTCCACCTGGCGCCTCAGTTGGACCAGCGTTCGTGCTGGACGTGCAGACCGCGTGAGACGACGCTTCATCCAGTCCCAAACATGCTCAATGGGGGACAGATCCGGAGATCTTGCTGGCCAGGGTAGTTGACTTACACCTTCTAGAGCACGTTGGGTGGCACGGGATACATGCGGACGTGCATTGTCCTGTTGGAACAGCAAGTTCCCTTGCCGGTCTAGGAATGGTAGAACGATGGGTTCGATGACGGTTTGGATGTACCGTGCACTATTCAGTGTCCCCTCGACGATCACCAGTGGTGTACGGCCAGTGTAGGAGATCGCTCCCCACACCATGATGCCGGGTGTTGGCCCTGTGTGCCTCGGTCGTATGCAGTCCTGATTGTGGCGCTCACCTGCACGGCGCCAAACACGCATACGACCATCATTGGCACCAAGGCAGAAGCGACTCTCATCGCTGAAGACGACACGTCTCCATTCGTCCCTCCATTCACGCCTGTCGCGACACCACTGGAGGCGGGCTGCACGATGTTGGGGCGTGAGCGGAAGACGGCCTAACGGTGTGCGGGACCGTAGGCCAGCTTCATGGAGACGGTTGCGAATGGTCCTCGCCGATACCCCAGGAGCAACAGTGTCCCTAATTTGCTGGGAAGTGGCGGTGCGGTCCCCTACGGCACTGCGTAGGATCCTACGGTCTTGGCGTGCATCCGTGCTTCGCTGCGGTCCGGTCCCAGGTCGACGGGCACGTGCACCTTCCGCCGACCACTGGCGACAACATCGATGTACTGTGGAGACCTCACGCCCCACGTGTTGAGCAATTCGGCGGTACGTCCACCTGGCCTCCCGCATGCCCACTATACGCCCTCGCTCAAAGTCCGTCAACTGCACATACGGTTCACGTCCACGCTGTCGCGGCATGCTACCAGTGTTAAAGACTGCGATGGAGCTCCGTATGCCACGGCAAACTGGCTGAAACTGACGGCGGCGGTGCACAAATGCTGCGAAGCTAGCGCCATTCGACGGCCAACACCGCGGTTCCTGGTGTGTCCGCTGTGCCGTGCGTGTGATCATTGCTTGTACAGCCCTCTCGCAGTGTCCGGAGCAAGTATGGTGGGTCTGACACACCGGTGTCAATGTGTTCTTTTTTCCATTTCCAGGAGTGTATTTCCATTTCGCGTGGGCTGTCGAAGTAACTGTTCAAGACAGTTTTCAGAGAACGTGAAGAACTTCGGAAGACTGTCTGTCTGTACCCCCCGCAATGAATCCGTAGACTTCCTAGTGAAAACTCGGAAGGTTAAAGTCGCCTACAACTAATAGTACATGATATTGGTGTTTTCACATTACTGACCATGGGGTTTATGTCAATGACTCTAAAACCGTCACAGCGGTAAAAACATCCAACAGTTAACTTTATTAGCCGGCCGGAGTGGCCGTGCGGTTCTAGGCGCTACAGTCTGGAACCGCGAGACCGCTACGGTCGTAGGTTCGAATCCTGCCTCGGGCATCGATGTGTGTGATGTCAGGTTAGTTAGGTTTAAGTAGTTCTAAGTTCTAGGGGACTGATGACCTCAGAAGTTGAGTCCCATAGTGCTCAGAGCCAGTTAACTTTATTTCACCTCTACCTGTTATACGTGACCAGGTAACTTCACTGTCACGTTCAAATTCGACCTTAGTAGAGGCAATATTTTGGTCAAATGCAATGAAGACTTCTCCTCCTATGGCGTCTAATCTATCTTTCCGATATACGTTCGATGAATCGCTAAATATCTCTGAGCTTTCTACTTCGGGTTTCATCAAGCTCTGGGTCCGAAGAACAATCTGACCCCGAGAACTTTCCTGGAACTTTCGCAAACTTTAAACGAATACTTCGACGACTTGGTGATAAACTTTTGACAGCTGAAGCGTCTTTACTCTGAACGCGGTTTGATTTAGCTGTCTGAGGGTCGTCTGTCGAGTGTTAACCAGAGAACCTCAAGCTGCCGCCTAGCACAAAAGAAGCACAGACAGAAACGTAGATAAACAGCTTGTTAACCTCCAGACGTGTCACCAGAGGAGGCTGACTCCTTACGAGCTCTGAAGCTGACTGTTCAGCAGAAATGAGGCTGCCTGACTATACTTTAGTCACAAAAACACGAGAGTAAACCTCTAAACCTCTTGAACAGAGAAAATACACGTACGAAATTTAAGATACTACCAACGTAACTCGCCATTTCCAGGTGTGTACCACATGGCAGTATGGGCCTGATGAGAACACGTGAGGCGGGAGAACTCACCTGTCTCTCCCGGTTAATTCTTAAACCATATTTCTCGCTTTTTATGTTCCTTTTTTTAAACTGGTCAACTTTTGCTCGTTCTGCCTACGAACTTCTAAGCTGAAATGGCACATTACTAATAAGCTTAGCATTTGGAATTTAGCTTTGTCACCCCCACCTACGTAATCTTGATAGGAAGAGCAGAAGTCCAAGGCTTAACACATCATTCATATTTTTTTCAAGACCCGCAGACGGATACAGATTGCACTTCGTCGCTAAGATTTCTGCCGCCACGAACAACTATCAGTCTTGCACTCCCAATCTGAACTGTCTGTAGCTTGCAAATACGAGGGTGAGTCAAATGAAAACCTTAAATTTGTAATAACAAATCGAAATTTATCGCCGTTATCCTGTAAGTTGGTAAGCGTGCTACAAACAGCGTGCAGAATGGCCTGTAGGTGGCAGCGTAGTGCAGATGCACATATCGTCGCAGTATCAGTTTAAAGATGGCCGCCCCACTTGCGACTTGCACCAGGGAAGAACAGCGTTCTGTTATTCGGTTTTTGCTTAGTGAAGGTGTGAAACCAATTGAAATTCATCGACGAATGAAGGTTCAGTACGGTGATGCATGTTTGTCACAGCAGTAAGTCTACGAATGGAGTAGGAAGTTCGCAAATGGTGTGACTTCAGTGGAAGATGCTCCTCATCCAGGTCAGGCACAACGTGTTGTGACTCCATAGAAAATTGCAGCAGTTGAAGCCATAGTGAAGGAAAACCGCCGAATGACACTGAATGACATTGAAGCATGTTTACAGATTAGTCATGAGTCAGCACAACACATTGTGCATGATGTGCTCCAGCTTCACAAAGTATCTGCAAGATGGGTGACACGGCAGCTGACTCCTGAAAAGAGACAACGACGTGTTGATGCTTGTGAAGAACTTCTTCGGCGCTTTGAACGAGAAGGTGATGGCTTCTTTGCAAGAATCGTTACTGGGGACGGAACCTGAGCTCACTTCCACCAACCGGAAACGAAGAGAGCGAGCAAGGAATGGCGCCATTCCTCATCACCAAGGGATGCCCGTATGTTTGGACCACTCAAAGACGCAATGTGAGGAAAGAGGTCTCGTTCTAATGAAGAGGTACGCCCCATGGTGCATGAGTTATTGCCCGGACTACCAAAGGAATTTTTTTCTAAAGGAATTTATGCACTTTGTAAGCGCTGGAGGACTTGCATTGAGCGTGGGGGAGATTATGTTGAAAAGTGATACAGCTTTGTACCACTTCTGCACAATAAATAACATTTAAAAAAATTTAAGGTTTCCGTCTGACTCACCCTCGTATTATGTGTGTGAAATCTTGTGGGACTTAACTGCTATGGTCATCAGTTCCTAAGCTTACACACTACTTAACCTAAATTATCCTAAGGACAAACACACACATCCATGCCCGAGGGAGGACTCGAACCTCCGCCGGGACCAGCCGAACAGTCCGTGACTCCAGCGCCCTAGCCGGCCGCGGTGACCGAGCGGTTCTAGGCGCTTCAGTCCGGAACCGCACGACTGCTACAGTCGCAGGTTCGAATCCTGCCTCGGGCATGGATGTGTGTGATGCCCTTAGGTTAGTTAGGTTTACGTAGTTCTAAGTTCTAGGCGACTGATGAGCCCCGATGTTAAGTCCCATAGTGCTCAGAGCCATTTGAACCATTTTTTTTTGCAGCGCCCTAGACCGCTCGGCTAATCCCGCGCGGCTCACCCTCGTATTACAACAAGAAAATGCAGAAAAGTAATTTGGCCTTTTACCATCAAATACTCCTATCTAGCTAGAAATTCTTAGATGCGAGCAATACGAGACGTTTATTAAAGGGCCTATTAGCTACTTTAAGAGAAAAACAAATTTTAAAATGTAAGCGTAAGCTTCCGCGGCCGTTCTCACTGTCAATAAAATTCTTCTGCGCTGTTGACCGCTTTGTCAACAGACAAAACTGGCCGAGATTTCGGCCTCTACTGCAAGTGGCCCTCATCAGGGCTTTGTACTGAGTCAGTAGATTTAAACAAAAGTGCGTTGTATTTTTAATAGTTCGTCTTCTCGGCCTTGTGGAGATGAAAAGAATGTAGGGCGCTTCATAAAGCGAGCTACACAATATTATGGGAGGCCAAGTGAGTTTTATTGAATGCAGCACTACACTTCAAAGTGATTCAGATACATGAAAATAATACTTAACATAGTCACCAAGTTTCTGTTATGAACGGTAGGAACACTCTACTGATCGTTCAAGTTCCTCGACGATAGAAATCCGCCCCTCGGCCACGGAGCCATTCGCGAACTGCTATCTAAACGCCCTCATCGTTTGTAAATCTGCGAGTGCTGCGAATCGGTTCTTCGATTGCGTTGACTTTGTAGTCTGTGGTCGATGCCGATGCCCTTCCTTCCCGATCAGCATCATGAATACCTGTGTAGATTGTTGACATTTCACTACTGCTGGACGTGACATTTTGGTCTGTAAAGCGCCGAAATTTCACGGCGAATTTGTGTGCAATTTACACTTTTGCTCACAATAATCGTACTGTCCCGAGTACTTCAACTTTGGTCCAAATGGATCTGAGCAGTATGGGACTTAACATCTGAGGTCATCAGTCCACCTAGAGTTTAGAACTACTTAAACCTAACTAACCTAAGGACATCACACACACCCACGCTCGAGGCAGGATTCGAACTTGCGACCGTAGTGGTCGCGTGGTTCCAGACTGAAGCGCCTAGAACCGCCCGGCCACCTCGGCTAGCTCAACTTTGGAGTACATCTGCAGTTGACGGGCCATTCCACTCACGCACTGTGATTCACATGCCAATCATACCCTAGCAGAACAGTGCCTGCAGGAAACCGAGGACATGTACTCTCTTCGCACTGTGCGACACTCTGGTTGAGGAATAATATTGGCGTGGGACTTTTCCAAGTCCCCTCGTAGATGTTTCTTTTAGTGACTCAGATGGCGGAAGTTATTCCGCACGCGTAAAATTTTTAGACTCGATTCTCTAGCAATTGGTTGCGAGTTGTGTCTTCCTGTTCACGTATTTTGAAGTCCTAGTCCTGCCCTGTACACCTCCTCTGTGTGAATGAAATCGGTGATGGAAATTATGCACGGTCCCTTTCTTTGTTAGAACGAGAGCGTATTCGGAGATTCGACTGGGCTGCCAGTTCCCCTGAATTAAAGCTCACCGAGCACGAGTGAGATGCTTTGGGTAGACGTATTACTACTCGTCCATGTGCACCAATGACCATCTAGCATTTGTGAACCGCGCTGGTCGAGGAATGGAGCGCACTATACGGGGTGGTCGGAAATTCCCGTTACAAACTTCTAGGACTTTTCGCATAGGAACCCATGTCCAGAATCGTATCGTTTCCGTTCTACGACAGTTTCAATTCAGTTGTGTACCTCGTCAACGTCTGATTACGGCAAGAGAAACGTCTCAGAGTTCCCTGTCCTGGTATGCCACAGGGTATACACGATGACGTGTGCTACGTCAAACGATCCCCAGATGTCACTTATTGTCCGCTTTGCTGTGAGACCGAGTAAATACTTGTGCATCACCGATACAGGAAACATGGTGCAGTACACGTTTGCAGAATACATAGACATGCTCCTTGGGTATGGCGAAGCTGGAGGCAACGGAAGAGCTGCTAGTCGGCTGTATCACGAACGTTTTCCACGCCGTCACACTCCATCGCACAAACTGTTTGCCCAAGTCACACAACGGCTACGAGAAACGGGTACCTTCATCGTGAGGAGGCAGGACCGTGGTGTTCCACGGCGACTCCGCACTCACGAATTTGAAGAAAGTGTACTGCGTCGCATTGAAGATAGCCCGTCAATGAGTTCGCGAACAATTGCGCGTGCAATGGCTGTTAGTAACAGTACCGTCTTGGACGTCCTGCATGAGCAACAATTACATCTGTACCACTTACAAAGGGTACACGCTATGGGTCCAGCAGACTTTCCACAACGCATCGCCTTGTGCACATGGTTCCTGCACCGCTGCATCGACGCCCCCCTGTTTCCACGTCGAGTTCTCTTCACAGGTAGGTTCAAAAGGGATTGTGTTCTGAATGCTCGACATAGCCATGTCTGGGCGGACGAAAACCCTCATGCCACGCATGTTCAGGGATTTCAAGACAGATTTTGAATTAAGTGTGGGCAGGTATTCTGGACGGTTATGTGATTGGACCCTACCTCCTTCCATGCAAGCTCACGGGTCCCGCATACTTAGTCTTCCTCCGACACGTGGACCCGTTCTTGGAAGCTGTGCCATTGAATGTCCGTCAGGAAATGTTGTTTCAGCATGATGGAGCACCACCTCACTTTTCACTGGCTGTCCGGAGACATCTCAACAGATGGTATGGTGAAAGATGGGTAGGCCGTTGTGGTCCAACCGCGTGGCCGCTCCGATCGCCTGATTTAACCCCTATGGACTACTTCTTGTGGGGTGCTATGAAGAGCCTAATTTATGAGACACCTGTAGAGACAGAGGAAGATCTGCTGGCACGGGTTCTGGCCGCTGCACAAGACACTGAAGAGACACCAGGTGGGATGGAGAGAGTGTACCAGAACATGCTTCGGATGTACAATGTGTGTAACTACGTAGGTGATCGCCACATCGAACCGCTGTTGTAATGCATCGGTACGCTGCGGCTGGTGCCGTAGATGCTGGGTTCTTGTTGTTGTCGACTAATGTAAACCATAAGGTGTAAGTTGTAATGCAAATGCGTAAGTAATAACGGAATGAGTCATTATTCTTTTCAAATGGATTGCAACAATTGTACTGGGTCACGCCTAAGTACATTCCTCACTTGGGTGTGCATGAGATAATTATCTGCATTGAAACTGTCGTAGAACGGACACGATACGTTCCCGGACATGGGTTCCTATTCAAAATATTATGTACTCACTACCCTCTACATGTCCTAAAAGTTTGTAACGGGAATTTCTGACCACCCTGTATATTTTAACACACAACAGAATTTCTAAGAGGCTCAATACTCATATTTAGTCGGCTGTTGCAAGACTTACACACATGAAAAAAGGTTTTACATCACTTCGGTTCCGAGAGTTCCGCAACCTGTACAGAAAATTGGAATATATCAACATAAACATCATTTCCGCCCTTTTTATTGCTTATGAAAACCACTCACTGCATGTTGTACCACCATACAGTGACACCTTCAGAGGTGGTGGTCCAAATTACTGTACACACCAGTAACTCTAATACCCAGTAGCACGTCCTTTTGCATTGATGCATGCCCGTATTCGTTGTGACATACTATCCACAAGTTCATCAAGGCACTGTTGATCCCGATTGTCCCACTCCTCAACGGCGATTCGGCGTAGATTCCTCAGAGTGGTTGGTGGGTCACGTCGTCCATGAACAGCCCTTTTCATTCTAAAAAAAAATGGCTCTGAACACTATGCGACTTAACTTTTGAGGTCATCAATCGCCTAGAACTTAGAACTAATTAAACCTAACTAACCTAAGGACATCACACACATCCATGCCCGAGGCAGGATTCGAACCTGCGACCGTAGCGCTCGCTCTGTTCCAGACTGTAGCGCCTAGAACCACACGGCCACTCCGGCAGGTTTTTTCAATCTTTCCCAGGCATGTTCGATAGGGTTCATGTCTGGAGAACCTGTTGGCCACTCTAGTCGAGCGGTGGCGTTATCCTGAAGGAAGTCATCCACAAGATGTGCACGATGGGGACGCGAACTGTCGTCCATGAAGACGAATGCCTCCTCAATATGCTGCCGATGTGATTGCACTATCAGTCAGAGGATGGCATTCACGTATCGTACAGCCGTTACGGCGCCTTCCAAGACCACCAGCGGCGTACGTCGGCCCCACATAATGTCACCTCGAAACATCAGGGAACCTCCACCGCCGGCTGGAGGGGCCGAGCGGTTCTAGGCGCTACAGTCCGGAACCGGGCGACACTCATCGGTGAAGAGAATGTGATGCCATTCCTGAGCGGTCCATTCGGCATGTTCTTGGGCCCATCTGTACCGCGCTGCATGGTGTCGTGGCATTAAAGATGGACTTCGCCATGGACGTTGGGAGTGAAGTTGCGCATCATGCAGCCTACTGCGCACAGTTTGAGTCGTAACACGACGTCCTGTGGCTGCACGAAAAGCATTATTCAAAATGGTGGCGTTGCTGCCAGGGTTCCTCCAGGTCTTTGGGCGGCCTGAGCGAGGCATGTCATCGACATTCCTGTCTCTCTGTGTCTCCTCCATGTCCGAACAACATCGCTTTCATTCACTCCGAGAGGCCTGGACACTTTCCTTGTTGAGAGTCCTTCCTGGTACAAAGTAACGATGCTGACGTGATCGAATAGCGGTATTGACTGTCTAGGCATGGCTGAACTACAGACAACATGAGCTGTGTACCTGCTTCCTGGTGGAATGATTGGAAATGATCAGCTGTCTGACCCGCTCCGTCTAATAGGCGCTGCTTATGATGGTTGTTAACATCTTTGGGCGGGTTTAGTGACATCTCTGAGCAGTCAAAGGGACTGTGTCTGTGATACAATACCCACAGTCAACGTCTATCTTCAGGAGTTCTGGGAACCGGGGTGAAGCAAAACTTTTTTTGATGTGTGTAGAAGGTGGGGCAACCATGAGAGACCACCTAAAATACATCCAAACGAATGTATGTATGGAGAGATGTGTTTGCTTAACTGCAGCAGACACTGCGGGGAATTTTCTAGCGTGCAGTTGAAATTTTTAACGCTTACAGTTGTCGAATCAAGACACCCACAGTATTGTTTAATGCGTCAGTTCTGCGTAATTAGAAGAAGCTTATGGAGAGGGCTTCAACGCCAGATCGCGTGAGAGAGACTTGCTTCAGACTGTAACAAGTCCAAGGGATTGGACAAAAATATGGAAGCATGGCGAGAAATGTGTGCTTGAACACAGATGCAGATGATACCCAAACCTGCAGGTTGCGCTGTTGTATTTGACCACTAACGGGACCTGTGTGCAATGACCCCAATACGTTAGAAGTGTCGGTTGTGGTCAGAATAGTGTTCTATGTAGCCGTGAGTGTATTATGTTGGAGCCAAGCGAATTCCAACGTGGGTAAATTGTTGGTGCTCATATGGTGGGTGCTTTCGGACGGAAGTCTGGTGTTTCAAGTGACACCGTACCGAAGATTTACACCCCATACAGGGAAAGCGGAAAACCGCCACCAGCTCCAAGTTACAACGCGGAATATACTGTATACGAGGTGTGGCTAGAAAAAAACCGGACTAGTACTGGTGAAACAATAAAACGAATGCAATAAGGCTGAAAGTCGCCTGGCCTGTCACGTGACTCTCGCTCCGCCTACTGCTCGAGTTTCATCTGCCTCCTGCACTCAGTCTGCCCGTGGCGTCTGTTTTAAGTAGTTGACGTTTTGTCTGTGCGTCGGAAAATGTTGAGTGTACAGAAAGAACAGCGTGTTAACATCAAATTTTGTTTCAAACTAGGAAAATCTGCAAGTGAAACGTTTGTAATGTTACAACAAGTGTACGGTGATGATTGTTTATCGCGAACACAAGTGTTTGAGTGGTTTAAACGATTTAAAGATTGCCGCGAAGACACCAGTGATGACACTCGCACTGGCAGACCATTGTCAGCAAAAACTGATGCAAACATTGAAAAAATCGGTAAACTTGTTCGACAAGATCGCCGTTTAACAATCAGAGCAGTGTCTAAGTTAACAGGAGTTGACAAGGAAAGTGTTAGGCAGATTCTTCATGAAAGTTTCAACATGAACAAAGTGTGTTCAAAAATGGTTCCAAAGTGTCTCACAATTGAACAGAAGGAACGCCGAAGAATGATTTGTTCTGACATCCTGGAAAACATTGAAAGTGATACCACCTTCTTACAAAATGTTATTACTTGCGATGAATCGTGGTTTTTTACTTACGATCCCGAAACTAAACACCAATCGATGCATTGGAAAACTCCTGGTTCTCCATGACAAAAAAAGCACTAATGTTAAAATCGAAATTCAAGGCAGTGATGATTTTTTTTTTTTTGACATCAAAGGGATTGTGCACATTGATTGGGTACCAGAGGGACAAACAGTGAATCAGCATTACTACATTAGCGTCCTGGCTACCCTACGTGAGCGAGTACGGAGAAAACGGAACGATTTGTGGAGAAAAAAGTCATGGATCCTTCACCAAGACAATGCCCCAGCTCACAGTGCGTTGTCAGTGAAGACGTTTATGGCAAAACACAACATTCCCGTCTTAGATCATCCACCCTACTCACCTGATTTGGCCCCCTGTGACTTTTTTCTTTTCCCTAAAGTCAAGTCTGCTTTGAAAGGAACTAGGTTTGAGACTGTTGAAGCAGTAAAAGAGAAAGCGACGGAAGTAATGTATGGACTTACCGAAAATAATCTGCAGCATTGCTATGAACAGTGGAAAATTCGTATGGAGTGGTGTAGAGACCGAGGAGGAGAGTACATTGAAGGAGATAACATGAAATTGTAAATAATTGTAAATAAATGTTTTTTCCCGCATCAGTCCGGTTTTTTTCTAGCCGCACCTCGTACTGAGTGATCGTGACAGACTGTTACTGAAGAGGACTGTGACGAAAAACAATAGGGCGACAGCGGCTAAAGTCTCTGCAGAACTGAAAGTCACACTTGAGCGAACTGTCATCACCAGAACAATACCTTAAGCTGGCAATTCCAAAACCATTCACCTGTTACAAGAAAACGGGGCGCCGAAGCCATAAAACCTGGATTATCGAACGGCGGAAGAATTAAATTTGGTCAGATCTGTCTTGTCGCACACTGTTTCCCTCTTCTGGCCGAGTTTACGTGACAAGAGTGAAACATGGCGGGGGCGGTGATGATTTGGACAACCGAACCGTGGATTTGTAAAAACTCCTTCATTGTGACGGAGATAGAAAAACTGTTGACTGCTTAATGAGAGAAAAAATTTAATAATTTCGAAAAAAAGATACGCTCGCAATTAGAGGATGATTCACGATGCAATCCTTAGTCGCAGCAAAGTATTGCTATCACACCAGCGAGAGAGATACGAACGGGTTATTTCTTGGTGCCATATTTCACGATTATGGTTATGGTTACTTTTAAGATCTAGAAAAAAATACCTGTCTCGCTTTAGATCGGTATGCAGGAGACAGAGGGCTTCTTTGATAAGCTAACCTGAATAAAATTGTTATTCCTTTTCTGATTTGACCGTTGTAACATTGTGCAGATGGTATCGGAGATTCAGTAAAACTTTCTAGTTCATCTTTACAAACTGTTCATACAATATTTCGACAGATAATGTTTCTCGACACACTATAAGTTCTACAGACAAGAAATATAGAATGGATTTGACAGCTTATCTAAAATTACCTTCAATGTAGACTTACAACCAAATCTGCAACCACACAATTATCAAGAAAACATACATTTTTGGAACAGGCAAATTGCATATTACATGTAAACAAACCTCTGAGCACTAACATAATAGAAGTAGGAATGTCAATTTCAATAATGAACAAAAAGCCGAAAATTACAAATTGTGCATTATTGTTAAATTATTAATTATATCAACTTTTGGATCATTATGTCTCATCTGAAAACTTAGGAGAAGGAGATACCGAAATGCTTCCAAGTTTTCTCAGTTGTATCCTAAATAGAAAATATCCAAATTTGAAATATGAAATTTGCATCGCAGTTTTGAATTCAAGAAGCATCATTCATTCACAAAACTGTTCACATCAAAATTAATTTCATTATTTGTAAATCTTGTTACGGAACATAAAACAGATGTAAACTATTTGTAGAAAAACCAAAACTGCAAAACACCTGTTCAACAATAAGAGAGGAAAACACGCCGAAATCAAATTAAGTATAACATTGTCAAAAACATCATATTCCCTTGAATAATTACCAATGGTTACTGTAAGCGTTATTCTTAATCTGTAAGTTTCAGATTTTTCTAGTTATTTAAAGATATTAACCTCTCTCAAAAGTTTTTAAACAAAAATTGGAATAACAACTCCAGGCTGAACCTGGAGGTTTTACGATTGCTTGACGTCTCGATGCAGACGACGCACTGGCTTGTCCGGTATAGTACAAAGTGGACGTGTTTTGAGGGTCGCCCAAAACTGTTGTCATTGTGAATATTGTAACAGTTAATAAAAGTGTATCAGAATTTGGAAGTTAAGCATCTGGTGGAAAATGACATGAAGGCCAAGACTTTACATTTAGACAAATGTCAAACACCTTACCGGAACCTGTTTTTATAAACTTGCGCAAGAAGTAACAGTTACAGCAGCTGGGAGACATCGCCCAAACCTTCAACAGCATTAGAGCTAGATACAAACTAATTCAGCTACGCCTTCTTCTCTTTGTCCAAATTTAAATACTTTTGGGTTGGAAGACGAGTACTGGAATCTAGTCATACCCAAAAAGTGATTAGGACAGGTGGGTGAAGTGACGTCAAACTGTGAACTTGGAAAGTTAAAGACTATAAGCTCTTGAAAAGAGTAAGAATCATACTCGCTTAATTTTTGTATACCACGCAAGCGGCCATTTTGACACAGTACAAGCCAGCCAGGAATTAACTCATTTTCACTCGCCTCCTTTTACAGCCTCGAAATACATCTAAATTCCTTCGCCTTATCTCCAGTAAAAGGTGCTGCAGGACTATAATAATAGTTTATACTAGTTTCTTCACTTAAATGGTTATTAGTAAATAATGAACGGAGATATTCTCATCTGGTATAACACTATTCAACGATAAAAAATAAAGATACCAGAACATGACAGACAACAACTTTAACATACATACTGTTTTTCTGCAGAGATCATAAAATTCCACCTGGCACTGAAATTATTTATTGTAACTCTTCTGTGCCCGCTTGCGCGAAGTCTGTGCAGTTCACGTGCACACGGCTGAGCCCAATGATTCACTTCACAAAATGTTTATTATATACTGTCTTTCACTTGTGGAAGAGTGTTCTCGGGTATTTTAAAGTCTTAGTATTTTTATTGTCCGTGTTGCTTTGTGGTCCAGTGACCTCGTACGTAGTTCTTTCATATATCAGTTTTTACGGTAATATCACATGATCTTTCGTTCTGATCTCTCAACTATAGTAACACACACACAATATTATCTTTAGACACAAAAAATTAGTCTAGCTTATCTAATTATATCCCACAACTTATGTCTTATCACATTAAGCTCATAGAAGGTGCTTTGTCTCTTTGGACGTATTTTGTACATTCATATCACAGTAATGCTATAAAACAAATGTATCTCAGTAAAACAGTTACAGTTCCTCGCACCTGAAACGGAATTAAGAAAATATACAAGATTCCTAAATAGGTATATGGTCTCTTTGGGTGACTTACTCGCTGTTAAAGTCATTGGATGAATTAGGAATGGATTGGGGAATCGGACTACCCTTTGATCCACCTGTAAAAAGGCCTTCAAAGTGTAGTTCTTTTTGGTACCTGTGGCTCCCCATGGTGCCTCATGCTTTTGTGGAGAGTCCACCTTCTCTCAAATGATAATTCACGCGAAACACATATTTTAACAGAAAGTAGATAACCTCTTACACTACATACATATATACATACACATAAAAATATTACAATCACCTTTGTTACATCATCATTTCATTCTGGTAATCTGAGGTCTGGGGTGTCTCAACATTTCTCCTCTTGTGTTAACTCATGATATTTTAGTGAGTGCTTACGGAACTATCACTACGGTACCACAGCGCGGCAACCTGCCTTCTTATCCACCGCAGTTAAGCGATGCGTCATACTTTATAACCTTACGTGTGCTACGAGCGTGGGTTGGCGAGTGCTTTCTTTCACCGTGGTTCTACGTGCACTGGGCCCCACCACATCCAGAGAAGAGTAGCAAGGTTCTTGAAGAGGTCGAGAGTTCTTTCCTTACTACCAGATCCCGGTAAGTAACACAGCTTCATTTTTATATGCATGCGCTGTGCTGCCATTAGATATTTGTACTGTGAACCGTTGCAAGTCCGGAAGAACTTTTGCTCCACAATGAATACAAAACTTCCTAAAACTACAGTTCTTACTTCACTATATTTGCACTGCTCGAATGTAATCACTCAGCTTATAGTCATTTTTTAATTTAACTTCATAACAATCTTCCTTCATACCGCCCTCGGTCACCAGCACAATCCTTACTTGTTTGAGAACATCACCTGCTGCATACTCCTTTATTTTGTAATTTACCATTTACAGTGCTGTTATGTGGGGTATTTATGCCTCTCGTTATTCAGAGCGTAAGCGTAAATGGACTGCCTTGTGCTTCCAGCGTATAGAAAGGCAGGTCGTCTGGAAAACACGCCTTGTAAAATTACAGTACTCATTTTCCTCATCATAAATGTGCTTTGCTTAATTGTTTGGTTACTTTCGCAACAACGTTTGTGAGCACCGTCAAGCGCGCGGATTTCTTTCAAATTTGAGACGTGAATCAGTGTTTTTAAAGCAAGGTTACTGTGTTGGGGGATGGTTCATTTCCACAAGAACCAGAGCGCAACTTCGCGGTAATTACAAATTGTTGGTTTCAAATCTTAATACAAACACTGTTGTTGTGGTCTTCAGTCCAGAGACAGGTTCGATGCAGCTCTCCATGCTACTCCATTCTCTGCAAGCTTCTTCATCATTAAGTACCTACTGCAACCTACATCCTTCTGAATCTGCTTAGTATATTCATCTCTTGGTATCCCTCTACGTTTGTTACCCTCCATGCTGCCATCCAATACTAACTTTGTGATCCTTTGATGCATCAGAACATATGCTACCAACCGATCGTTTCTTCTAGTCAAGTTGTACCACAAATTCCTCTTCTCTCCGGTTCTGTTCAGTACCTCCTCATTAGTTGCATGATCTACCAATCTAATCTTCAGAATCCTTTTGTAGCACCATATTTCGAAAGCATCTATTCTCTTCATGTCTAAACTATTTACTATCCATGTTTCACTTTCATACAAGGCTACACTCCATACAAATTCTTTCAGAAAAGCCTTCCTGACGCTTAAATCTGTACTCGACGTTAACAAATGTCTCTTCTTCAGAAACGCCTTCCTTGTCATTGCCAGACTACATGTTACGAGTACATCCTCTCTACTTCGACCATCATTAGTTATTTTGCTCCCACAAATAACGAAACTCATCTACGACTTTAAGTGTTTCATTTCCTAATCTAATTCCCTCAGCATCACCTGATTTAATTCGACTACATTCCGCCGGCCAGTGTAGCCGAGCGGTTCTAGGCGCTACAGTCTGGAACCTCACGACCACTACGGTCGTAGGTTCGAATCCTGCCTCAGGCATGGATGTGTGTGATGTCCTTAGGTTAGTTAGGTCTAAGTAGTTCTAAGTTCTAGGGGACTGATGACCTCCGATGTTGAGTCCCATAGTGCTCAGAGCCATTTTTTCAAGTCCCCCACTCCCATAACCGCCCACCACAGCAGGCGACCAATGTTCAGATCTTCTCGTTTGACTGCTTCGCTCTTCATTTTGGGTAGCCTATGTTGACTGTGTCACCCTACATATAATAGGTTCTTCCAGAGATTAATTTTCAATTTAGTAACTCCTCTGCCAAAATAGTGACCATGGTGTTCTAGCATGTAGAGCACTAGACTCTAGGCACGGAGGTCTCAGGTTCAATCCTGAATAGCAGCGGGGATTCTCCTCGTACCAGTCCCTCCAGGATGCCCTGAGGTCCACTCAATCTCTTATCAGAAGAGGTATTTCCGATAGGTAAAAGCTAGTGGGGGTGCTAGTCTCGTCACCCACCCCCTCCTAGTACCTAGACGATGAATGTAACAGGTTTTAACATGTATGATTTCGGGTGTCCACCTGTGTCACATCACAAGCTGTTCAGAATATTTCAGCAAACAGACTCGTTGGCGTATTCAGGCAGTTACCGGTAACTGGTGCCCTGCTCTTGTTGGTTTCCTACATAAATTGGCGGTTACGCCCTCCATCACTCCGCTCCTGTCGCTGTCCACGTAATCGCTGCAGGTTGTGGTGGCGGCAGTGGAGCGGCAACGCCCAGTTGAAAACAGTAGTCTCCAGTCTCCACGTTATTGCCGTCGTGTGCAGACCTCAATGTACGGAACCGCTTTGCTTTTTCTCATCTCAGTGCAGGATTCTACACCTGACTGTAGGCCACAATCTTTTTTAAATAGACCGTCCTGGACCCTAATTACAATGGTATCTTTAATTATGTAATCCCAGAAAGAGGAAGATTGCTTAAGTATGTTGGTTTCGTTGTAACCAATAGTATGGCCACCCTTTATGCTGCTGTCGGCATTGGCTGATTTGATAGTCTGGCGTGATTCAGTGTGACATCTGTGTTTACGGCATTTTCTCAGAGTATGTCTTACAGCACCTGAAGAGGATTCGGTAAACTCATAGTCTGCGAAGGCCTAGATCATCCTTCACTTAAACTAGAAGTGTCAACATCTTAGGAGGTGGGCGAAATACATATTCGACGTTGTGTTGCTCCAAGATTCTGCTCACTTTTCTGGAGGTATTGCCGACAAATAAGATACTGACTACTGATTTTTGCTCCTCTTGTTCTCCCTACTGTTGTCTACGTACAACTTATCTAAATGCGCGCCTTATCTGCTTGCTGCTGTATCCGTTCCCTCCGAATATTGTCTCCACCTGCTACAGCTACGTTGGAAGGTTGTCCAGGTCGCAAATGGATCACGCCCTGTGAAGACGTGTGTGAAGACGCCTTCATTCTGGGAGTAGGCTTTCTGTACACACTGTGCCCCATGTTGCCCATTGGTTTCCGTATCACCAGGCCATCACGAAATATCGACAGGAGGGGAGTGATGGAGTGGGTATTAGACAGATTATAGTGGAGGCTGCCACATGCAGAGTAGCTGTCAGCAGGAAACACCTGAAGATGGTAACGAGTATGGAGCAGAATGAATACGTTCATGAAGTCAGTAAGAAGACAGATACAATCCAGAACTCAGTACAATGCAGTTTTAAAATGTGTGGGGATATGTTACAAGAAATAGAGGCAAGATGTGACTGAAGTGAAGCCACCACGTTTTTAAAATAGTTAATGTAAGTATAATGATAAATGATATTGTTGAAGCAAATATTATAAGAACCGATTTTGGGACAGTGGAATATTTTGCATACTCAATTGAAACAATTGAGAGGGGAAGTAATTAGTGCTACTGATGTTGGTGATGGTATGGGACTGGTCGCGCAGAGCAATACTTTTAATGCCGAAACAACTTTTCTCACATATTTAGTGGATGATAGCATGCTCAGGTGCAGACAGTTTAGTACATTTGTGGCAGGAAAGAAGGATGCGCATCCCATTTTTTTCATTAAATCATAGAACGATGTGCTGTCTTGCAGCTGGACCAGTGCACTGAAAATAAAGTTTGTCAGATGCTATATGCAGGGGAGCACTGCATTGTGAGCTACCTGTGCTTTCTAATGCTAAATGAGAAATTTTAGCATGCCTTCCCGATAAGTAGTGGTCATGTGGTGTGCAAGAAAAGTTCAGGAAAGAAGTATTTATTTTTGAAGAATATAATAACAAGAACAGCAGCGTATGCCACAACGAATATGCAAAGAACAATGGAGGTAAAGGTAAGTAAATCATTTTGTTTAGAGGACAGTGCAATCTGAGACTGAGAGAAATCTTATTCAGCTGACTGATATATTTGAAAACTGGCCTGTGATAAAAAAGTATATGGGTGTAAACTTGACATGAAGCTTCATGAACCACTTTGCGTCTACACCTATCCCATTCCATTAGCCAAAAGAGAAGCTATTAGTAACGATGCTAGACAAATGCAATCATGGGGATTTGCTGAAGATACATGAATTCTTTACAATTTTCTGTTACTTGCTATGAGCAGACCAGCAGGAGCAATGCGTTTAATACTGGATGTGTGATACATAAACAAGGTGAGGACAGTTAGAACACTTCCCGAGAACATGGAGGAACTGTTACAGCGTTCCCAGCAAGTGAAATAGCTTTTCAGCATTGATCTTAGAGCATCATCTTGGCAGATCTTATGAACTGAGGAATCACGCAAATATACAGCATTTCTGTATGCAGGTAGAAACTATCAGCCTCTCATTTTACCATTTCAGTTCAGTGTCAGGTTTGGTAGTTTTACATCTCCATTGGATGAGGTACTTGGGCTAGAATGACTGAATTTATTGTATCAACAATTTGATACTTGCTACCAACATGTGAGAAGAATATGTAGAATTGTTGAAGGAAGTTTTAAAACCTTCCAGATCGCTGGACTCACAGCTGATTCGTAAAAATCTAAATTTGGATGTAGTGAAATAAAATTTCTTGTATATCTCATTACTCCAGTGGGAATCTCATCTGACAGGAGAAAAATTGGCACTGTGAAAAATTTTCCAGGACTGAAGACTAGAAAGCAACTTCAGTCATTGATAGGCTGTCAGATTTGCGCTGAATCAAGCTTTGAACACTAATAAGTTAATATGTCTGCTGAAGAAAGATGTATAGTGGGAACAGAGACAAATCTGGTGACCTCTCTTCAAAGTAAAAAGAAATGTTACAGCCTGAAAGACAGGAAAGGCATGTAGAGGGATAGATAAGTAAAGTTAGATAAATAATTAAAGGTACTGTATATCACACAGCAGTAAACGTAGTAGCAGATGCTAGCTACACTTTGAATAGAAAAGTGATAGAAATATGCTACTCATAGTTGAAATAAAATTGTTATTCTTCGAAGTGTTCTTGAGCGTTTCATCAGAAGGGATTGTTTAATGTGCACAGTATTTCCATGAGGCAGCTGCTCGTCATCTTGTAGTGCGACTGCCTCTTGCTGTTGTGGCTTGTCAAATTATGCGCTAGTTCTCAAGAAAAGTGCAGGTGCCAAAGGTGTGGACCATCACATCATCGACATCCAGAGCCCCCTACTGTAGAAACGGTGCCGGCCGAAGTGGCCGTGCGGTTCTAGGCGCTGTAGTCTGGAACCGCGAGACCGCTACGGTCGCAGGTTCGAATCCTGCCTCGGGCATGGATGTGTGTGATGTCCTTAGGATAGTTAGGTTTAACTAGTTCTAAGTTCTAGGGGACTAATGACCTCAGAAGCTGAGCCCCATAGCGCTCAGAGCCATTTGAACCATTTGTAGAAACGGCCCGCGGACCGGACTGCAGCGTACTGCGCAAAGTCAAAGCTAAGCTGCCCTGATTCACTATCCTGGCTTCGATTCCCCACCCTTATTAACTCGTTGCATTCTTTTGTCTGATGCCGACGATGCCTTAGTGCTGCCAATACTCTTTTTCATGACTTGTTCAGTTGAAGTCCTGTGTCCTTGTTATAACTCGTTAGCTATATGTATTTCGACTGCTTCTTTAAAGACAGAGTTGAGTGCGTGTATGCGGACGACAGGATGTTGTTTTCTCGGTAGCCACCGAGCGAGGTGGCGCAGTGGTTAGCACACTGGACTCGCATTCGGGAGGACGACGGTTCAATCCCGTCTCCGGCCATCCTGATTTAGGTTTTCCGTGATTTCCCTAAATCGCTTCAGGTAAATGCCGGGATGGTTCCTTTGAAAGGGCACCGCCAATTTCCTTCCCCATCCTTCCCTCACCCGAGCTTGCGCTCAGTCTCTAATGACCTCGTCGTCGACGGGACGTTAAACACTAATCTCCTCCTCCTCCTCCTTTTCTCGGTAGTTAATGCTGTGTCCTGTATCAAGACAGTGTTCAGCAAAAGCAGATTTTTGTGGCTACGTACAGGGTGGTCCATTAATCGTGACCGGGCCAAATATCTCACGAAATAAGCGTCAAATTAAAAAACTACAAAGAACGAAACTCGTCTAGCTTGAAGGGGGAAACCAGATGGCGCTATGGTTGGCCCGCTAGATGGCGCTGCCATTGGTCAAACAGATATCAACTGCGTTTTTTAAAAATAGGAACCCCCATTTTTTATTACATATTCGTGTAGTACGTAAAGAAATACGAATGTTTGAGTTGGACCACTGTTTTCGCTTTGTGATAGATGGCGCTGTAATAGTCACAAACGTATAAGTACGTGGTATCACGTAACATTCCGCCAGTGGGGACGGTATTTGCATCGTGATACATTACCTGTGTTATAATGGACCCTTTACCAATTGCGGAAAAGGTCGATATCGTGTTGATGTATGGCTATTGTGATCAAAATGCCCAACGGGCGTGTGCTATGTATGCTGCTCGGTATCCTGGACGACATCATCCAAGTGTCCGGACCGTTCGCCGGATAGTTACGTTATTTAAGGAAACAGGAAGTGTTCAACCACATGTGAAACGTCAACCACGACCTGCAACAAATGATGATGCCCAAGTAGGTGTTTTAGCTGCTGCCGCGGCTAATCCGCACATCAGTAGCAGACGAATTGCGCGAGAATCGGGAATCTCAAAAGCGTCGGTGTTGAGAATGCTACATCAACATCGATTGCAGCCGTACCATATTTCTATGCACCAGGAGTTGCATGGCGACGACCTTGAACGTCGTTTACAGTTCTGCCTCTGGGCATAAGAGAAATTACGGGACGATTACAGATTTTTTGAACGCGTTCTATATAGCGACGAAGCGTCATTCACCAACAGCGGCAACGTAAACCGGCATAATATGCACTATTGGGCAACAGAAAATCCACGATGGCTGCGACAAGTGGAACATCAGCGACCTTGACGGGTTAATGTATGGTGCGGCATTATGGGAGGAAGGATAATTGGCCCCCATTTTATCGATGGCAATGTATGGTGATTTCCTACGATGTTACTACAAGATGTTTCACTGCATGACAGATGGCGATGTACTTCCAAAATGATGGATGTCCGGCACATAGTTCGCGTGCGGTTGAAGCGGTATTGAATAGCATATTTCATGACAGGTTGAATGGTCGTCGAAGCACCATATCATGGTCCGCACGTCCGCCGGATATGACGTCCCCGGATTTCTTTCTGAGGGGGAAGTTGAAGGATGTTTGCTATCGTGATCCACCGACAACGCCTGGCAACATGCGTCAGCGCATTGTCAATGCATGTGCAAACATTACGGAAGGCGAACTACTCGCTGTTGAGAGGAAAGTTGTTACATTTATTGCCAAATGCTGTGAGGTTGACGGACATCATTTTGAGCATTTATTGCATTAATGTGGTATTTACAGGTAATCACGCTGTAACAGCATGCGTTCTCAGAAATGATAAGTTCACAAAGGTACATGTATCACATTGGAACAACCGAAATAAAATGTACAAACGTACCTACGTTCTGTATTTTAATTTAAAAAACCTACCTGTTACCTACTGTTCGTCTAAAATTGTGAGCCATATGTTTGTGGCTATTACAGCGCCATCTATCACAAAGCGAAAAAGTGGTCCAACTAAAACATTCATATTTCTTTACGTACTACACGAATATGTAATAAAAAATGGGGGTTCCTACTTAAAAAAACGCAGGTGATATCCGTTTGACCTATGGCAGCGCCGGCCGAAGTGGCCGTGCGGTTCTAGGCGCTGCAGTCTGGAACCGCGAGACCGCTACGGTCGCAGTTCGAATCCTGCCTCGGGCATGGATGTGTGTGATGTCCTTAAGTTAGTTAGGTTTAACTAGTTCTAAGTTCTAGGGGACTAATGACCTCAGAAGTTGAGTCCCATAGTGCTCAGAGCCATTTGAACCATTTTTGAACCTATGGCAGCGCCATCTAGCGGGCCAACCATAGCGCCATCTGGTTTCCCCCTTCAAGCTAGACGAGTTTCGTTCTTTCTGGTTTTTTCGTTTGACGCTTGTTTCGTGAGATTTTTTACCCGGTCACGATCAATGGACCACCCTGTATACAGGGCGAATCACCTAAAACCTGTACCGCAAATACTGCGGAAATGGGAAGCGCTACTGACGTGCCGTTTTCACAGAATGCATTGATAGTCAGGGGCTCGCGCTGGTAGTCAATAAACAGTTGTAATAATACTTAGAAAGCGTATTTTTTGAGCAAACATACACTTTATTAAATGAACAATGCCTATTGACATTAACAAACTAAAAGTAGGGTAAATTAGAATGTCAGTGGTGTTGCGGGATTTTAGAGTGAGTCGTTTACGAGCTATCGTATTTGAAAAGTTCCTACAACAACACTTGTATAATTCCTGTGCTACCACACCGGAGGCGGCAATACCCTCTTCTAGCCCAGTATGCAACGACTGCTACACACGTGCTAGCATTTCAGCGGAGATGTCCGAGATGGCTGCAGTAATACGTCGTTGCGTATCATCAGGCGCAGCTGTTATGTCCTTGTAGAAAGCGTCTTTCAGCTGTCCCCACAGAAAAAAGTGTACAGGCGGTAAATCCGGAGAATGGGTCGGCCGAGGTACAGGAAACAATTCGTGTCGACATGCTGCTGGACTTCGTGGAGTATGGGCTGGACAGCCATCATGTTGTACCACAAGTTCCTCCTGCTAAGCGGAGGAACGTTTTTAGCATCCGTGGAATATGATCTGCTAGGAGGCTGCGATACTTGAGCACACTCAGTGTTCCGTTTATGATACACGGGCCTTTGATGGTTCACTATCCCACACAACACGTTTACACTCCATGGATGATGAGGATCCGCCTGAACGAACCCAACTAGGATTGTTTCGGCCGGTTACCTGGCTATGGTCGGTAAATGTGGTTTCATCACTAAACAAGATACATCTTGAGTATCCTGTCTTAATGCCCGTGTACAGAAGTTAACACGATTCTCATAATCGTTTCCATGCCGCTCTTGATGAGGACAGATGTGACAGGGATGAAACCTTGTCAATGAAGAATGCGTATCTCACTTGCCTGACTCGTGTCACTTTCCCGTATAATTTCGCGGGGGCTAACGCGTGGATCATCTGCAGCACCAGCAAGAACATTAATTTACTCCCCTTCTGTCGTCACTTGTTTGCTTCTGTTACGTTGTTTCGGTGTTACACTAACACTTTTACGTAACTGGTTGAAGAGGTGGATAAATAATTGCCGTGATGGTTGGCGTCTATTGGGACATTTTGCCGCATACGGCGTACAAGAACGGAGTGCATTCTTCCTGCACTCTTTACACACCACAAACATGTCGGCTGCTTGTGAACTGGTAAATCCCATCGTCCACTCACGACTGTTTGGACTGTCACACAGTGACTGACTAGCAACCTGTAATGCAATCAAGGACACTGTAAGCAAACACAGCGACTAGGCAGGTTGAATGGCACAAACTTTTCAAAGTACGATATCTTGTAAACGACTCACATTAGAATCCAGAAACAAACGTTACTGGCATTCTAATTTCCTACTTTTAGTTTGTTAACGTCAATAGGCATTGTTCCGTTTAAAAAAGTGTATATTTGCAAAAAAAAAGCTCTATAAGTATTTTTTGGCTAAGAATACGAGCCCCTGACTAATAATCCATTCTGTGGAAAGCACCCATCAGTGGCACTTTCCATTTCCTCAATATTTGCGGTGAATGTTTTAGGTGATTCACCCTGTACATTTATTACATCTGTCTTTAATAGACCTATACATTTGACCAGAGGAAGATTTCCCACATTGGCACGTGATTTTATATGTTCCTGGTGTCTTTAGATCCTTGTCGTCTTTAACGGAACCCAACATTGTTTGATCTCGTGCTGGAGGGCAGAAGACACGCTTTACATGATGTTTCTTGAGTAGCCTGCCGGTATTACCGCTAATACCTTAATTCACAGAAACTCAGGGCAAAGCATGACAACCAGCACTGACGACATTTGAAGACATCGTCGGCCGCAGACAGATGAATGCAGCGAGTTAACGCACGTGGGGAATCGAAGCCAGGACCGTGAAGCCAGGCACCAACAACACCTTGGCTCCTCGCAGACGCTGCAGTCGGCGGTTTGCGGACGGGCTCTCCGTGCAGCTCATGCAGGATCCATGGTCCGTTTCCCTGGCACGGGGTCTGCATGTCCGTGTCCTCTAAGATGCGCTTTGCTTTGGAACCAGTGCATAAATTAGTGAATGGAAAAAATCTTCGATGAAATAAAAGAAGTTATTCGTATTGGCAAGAGAGACGAAAGTTAATTGTGACGAGACAGACTGGAATTCGATAGAGGGAAAAACTTGTAAGTGGGCTGCTTCTGTGTTGGCAGCGCTGTGTAGCGCTTTGCATTGAATCTCTGACTGCGCTTTCTTTGTAAGGGACTCTGTGGCTGGTCGGACTAGTTGGAAGTTAATAGCCGGTACTGTTGGGCAGTTGGAAGTTAGTCGCTAGCAGTGATGGAAGTACTGTTGGGCAGGTGAACAGCCAGCAGTGATGGATGTTAGATATGAGAAGTTAGCATTGACGGAGGGTAGAGGACTGAAGTGTTAGCGTAGGCTAACGATCTGTACATGTTCGACTTGGAGATTGAATATTATTCATGATTATACAGGGTGAGTCACCTAACGTTACCTCTGGATACATTTCGCAAACCACATCAAATCCTGACGAACCGATTGCACAGACCGAACGTGAGGAGAGGGGCTAGTGTAATTGGTTAATACAAACCATACAAAAATGCACGGAAGTATGTTTTTTAACACAAACCTACGTTTTTTTAAAATGGAACCCCGTTAGTTTTGTTAGCACATCTGAACGTATAAACAAATACGTAATCAGTGCCGTTTGTTGCATTGTAAAATGTTAATTACATTCGGAGATATTGTAACCTAAAGCTGACGCTTGAGTACCACTCCTCCGCTGTTCGATCGTGTGTATCAGAGAGCACCGAATTACGTAGGGATCCAAAGGGAACGGTGATGGACCTTAGGTACAGAAGAGACTGGAACAACACATTACGTCCACATGCTAACACCTTTTTATTGGTCTTTTTCACTGACGCACATGTACATTACCATGAGGGGTGAGGTACACGTACACACGAGGTTTCCGTTTTCAATTACGGAGTGGAATAGAGTGTGTCCCGACATGTCAGGCCAATAGATGTTCAATGTGGTGGCCATCATTTGCTGCACACAATTGCAATCTCTGGCGTAATGAATGTCGTACACGCCGCAGTACTTCTGGTGTAATGTCGCCGCAGGCTGCCACAATACGTCGTTTCATATCCTCTGGGGTTGTAGGCACATCACGATACACATTCTCCTTTAACGTACCCCGCAGAAAGAAGTCCAGAGGTGTAGGATCAGGAGAACGGGCTGGCCAATTTATGCGTCCTCCACGTTCTATGAAACGCCCGTCGAACATCCTGTCAAGGGTCAGCCTAGTGTTAATTGCGGAATGTGCAGGTGCACCATCATGCTGCTACCACATACGTCGACGCGTTTCCAGTGGGACATTTTCGAGCAACGTTGGCAGATCATTCTGTAGAAACGCGATGTATGTTGCAGCTGTTTGGGCCCCTGCAATGAAGTGAGGACCAATGAGGTGGTCGCCAATGATTCCGCACCATACATTTACAGTACACGGTCGCTGTCGCTCTACCTGTCTGAGCCAGCGAGGATTGTCCACGGACCAGTAATGCATGTTCCATAGATTCACTGCCCCGTGGTTTGTGAAACCCGCTTCATCGGCAAACGGGTAGAACTGCAACGCATTCTCTGTTAATGCCCATTGACAGAATTGCAATCGATGATTAAAGTCATCACCATGTAATTGCTGATGTAGCGACACATGAAACGGGTGAAAGCGGTGACGATGCAGTATGCGCATGACACTACTTTGACTCAGTCCACCTGCTCTCGCAATGTCCCGTGTACTCATGTGTGGGTTCATGGCAACAGCAGCTAACACACCAACTGCACCCGCTTCTTCTGTGACGGGCCTGTTACGGACCCGTTTGCGTGCTACGACCATACCCGTTGCATACAGTTGGCGGTAGATGTTTTGCAATGTACGGCACGTTGGATGCTCTCTGTCCGGGTACCGTTCTGCATACACCCTGCAGGCTTCAGCTGCATTTCGTCGACACTCGCCATGGATGAGTATCATCTCCGCCTTTTCAGAGCTCGAATACACCATGGTCACAGTTCCTACAACACTACACTATCACAGACGTCTGGTAACACGGTGTACTACAGTTGGTCTGCGTGCGGAGACGAATGCAGAATAACAATAGCAGCAAGCGCTACATGCGGACACTGCGACAGCTAGACCAAACCACAACACTGCACTACAGCCACACTCGTAAACACGGTCGTCATCGTAAACATGTCCCTGCAGATGCTGCTCGCCGACCGTGGCCCATGTTTGTTACAACACGCAACTGAACGTCGGAGGTTTCAAGCGTCAACTTTAGGTTACAATATCTCCGGATGTAATTAACATTTTACAATGCAACTGATTACGTATTTGTTTATATGTTCAGATGTGCTAACAAAACTAACGTGGTTCCATTTAAAAAAACGTAGGTTTGCGTTAAAAAACATACTTCTGTGTATTTTTGTATGGTTTGTATTAAACAATTACACTAGCCCCTCTCCTCACGTTCGGTCTGTGGAATCGATTCGTCAGTATTTGATGTGGTTTACGAAATGTATCCAGCGGTAACGTTAGGTGACTCACCCTGTATGTGTATGGAAAGGCCAATGTCAGAATACCCAGACTAATGTACAGGGGTCAACAAGAGGTTAGCAAATTTATACTAGTCACTGCCCGAACCTCTCGCTTCTGAGCAAGAAATACCCTTTGAGAATGGGAAGAGCTACCCCAAAATATAATATCACATGTCATACGTGAATGAGACTAGGCAAAGTAGTCTACTTTTCGTGTCGAACTATCACTTACTTCAGATACTGTTTCAGTAGTAAAAATGGGAGCATTAACTCTTCGAGCAAGATCTTGAACATGGACTTTCCATGACAGCTTATTACCTATCTGAACGCCTATAAATTTGATTTGTTCAGTCTCACTAATCATATGCCCATTCTGTGTAATTAGAACGTCAGGTTTTGTTGAATTGTGTGTTAGGAACTGTAAAAACTGAGTCTTACTGAGATTTAGCTTTAGTTTATTTTCTTGAACTGCACTATTTGAAACGGTGCCAACGTTGCGGGGTGGGGGAACTAACACTTATATCTTTCCATGCGAGCTCTTATTTATCTTATTTTGTCGTTTGTGGCTTTCATAACAGCGAGTGGAAAAGAGTTCAGATTTTACGTATGCAGGTAATAAATAAATAAGATTATCATTCACACACATAACACGAGACGTCGCCATGATATAGATCCTTGCGCTCGCTGCCAGTCTTAAACAGGCGAATGCACCGATCATAGCTTCGGGACGAAGCTTAGCTTATCTTGTGTATGCTGTACACAAACAAGCGCGCGCGCGCGCGCGCGCACACACACACACACACACACACACACACACACACACACACACATACACACATGCACAGTACCTCGCCTCTGCACATCACATCACATTGGTCACCCAGTGTCACGTTGCGATTTAATACAAGTGTATTACTTTAATTCTCCGCTGCCACTTGTTCCAGCGAGCTGGAAACAAATCCCTAGGAGGTGCAGGAACTTAATTCCGGCGCGATCCGGGTCAAATTAAGCCGTGACCTCAATGTACAGGTATGTACAATGTGATGCTGTAAGCTGAATCACCCTCATCTGAAAAGACGACATGGTGATACTCCTGTGTCCAGTATTGTCGTTGGATGCATCATTATCGGCGTGCTTCTTTTCTTTTTTTTCTCTTTAGGAATTAGATTAGGTAATGAGATAATTAAAGTAGTAAAGGAGTTTTGTTATTTGGGGAGCAAAATAACTCATGATGGTCGAAGTAGAGAGGATATAAAATGTAGACTGGCAATGGCAAGGAAAGCGTTTCTGAAGAAGAGAAATTTGTTAACATCGAGTATAGATTTAAGTATCAGGAAGTCGTTTCTGAAAGTATTTGTTTGGAGTGTAGCCATGTATGGAAGTGAATCATGGACGATAAATAGTTTAGACAAGAAGAGAATAGAAGCTTTCGAAATGTGCTGCTACAGAAGAATGCTGAAGATTAGATGGGTAGATCACAAAACTAATGAGGAGGTATTGAATAGAATTGGGGAGAAGAGGAGTTTGTGGCACAACTTGACAAGAAGAAGGGACCGGTTGATAGGATATGTTCTGAGGCATCAAGGGATCACAAATTTAGCATTGGAGGGCAGCGTGGAGGGTAAAAATCGTAGAGGGAGACCAAGAGATGAATACACTAAGCAGATTCAGAAGGATGTAGGTTGTAGTAAGTACTGGGAGATGAAGGAGCTTGCACAGGATAGAGTAGCATGGAGAGCTGCATCAAACCAGTCTCTGGACTGAAGACAACAACAATAACAACATCGACATTTCTCCATCATCATACAGCCATTCATTACGTTTACTCGTACATGTTATCATTCTTAATGGGGGTGATACTTTGCACTTCATTAAATACTATTTACAAAAAATAAGACGTGAATAAATGATTGAAACATGATACATCTAGAAACTACTCAAAGTATTTGTACCACAATAAAGAAGGTCGTAACTTCTACATCTGCATGATTACTCTGCAATTAAGTGCCTGCCAAAGGGTTCGTTCAACCGCCTTCAGGCTGTCCTATCGTTCCACTCTCGAACAGCACGGGGGAAAAACAAAGACTTAAATCTTTCCGTGCGACGTCTGATTTCTCTTATTTTGTAAGGTTCTCGTATGTTTTCTGCTACTGTAAGTAATTCATATTTACTTTACTGGGACAAGGATGAATTGGCTTGCTACTCAGTCAGTTGTGCAGCGGTGGGGATTGTTATTCGAGACATAGTAGCGAGCAGTTGAGTTTTTCACAGAAAAATATCTGTTATTTATGAACCAGGGAGAAACTTTATTATGTAGATGAAAACTCATTTATAATACATTGTTGTTCTTTATATTGATGAAGAAGGGTTTGGAGGAATTTTAAAGGTACATTTGTATTTTCTTTCTAATGAGAGAATGTTATAATTCCAGAATGAGATTTTCACTCTGCAGCGGAGTGTGCGCTGATATGAAACTTCTTGGCAGATTGAGACTGTGTGCTGGACCGAGATTCGAACTCGGGACCTTTGCCTTT
This sequence comes from Schistocerca serialis cubense, assembly GCF_023864345.2. Classification (NCBI taxonomy): domain Eukaryota; kingdom Metazoa; phylum Arthropoda; class Insecta; order Orthoptera; family Acrididae; genus Schistocerca; species Schistocerca serialis. Next base: position 364,686,381 of record NC_064645.1, on the reverse strand, counting down.
CGTGGGCAAGTGCTCTACCATCTGAGCTACCCAAGCACGACCCACCACGCGTCCTCACAGCTTCAATTCTGGCAGTACCTCGTCTCCTACCTTCCAAACTTCACAGAAGCTCTTCTGCCGATCTTGCAGAACTAGCACTCCTGGAAGGTAGGAGGTGAGGTACTGGCAGAATTGAAGCTGTGAGGACGGGTCGTGAGTCGTGCTAATTTATTTTTGTGGATATTCCAAGTGCTTGGGTAACTCAGATGGTAGAGGACTTGTCCGCGAAACGCAAAGGTCCCGAGTTCGACTCTCGGTCCGACATACAGTTTTAGTCTGCCAGGAAGTTTCAGTTTTATAATTGCTAGAGTCTTCTTATGTTGTGCAGTCGCTTTTACTAATCAGAGTTCGATTTCTCAAAAACGATTTTTTAAAATAAAATCCACCTCCACGGTTCATAGTAAAGTTTTAAATATTCTGTCGTGCGTGCATCGCATCTTACGCCACACGCAGCAACAGATTGTTTCTGATAAGAAAAAAAAAAGATTATTTATCTAAGGCTGCTGCACCTGCTGATTTGTATTTGCTTTCGATGACGTTAGTACATCAGACACAAAACAGCATGGTGAGCAAGACGGAAGTCACTTTTATTTCAGGGAAGATCTTTCAAATGTTCAAATGTGTGTGAAATCTTATGGGACTTAAATGCAAAGGTCATCAGTCCCCAAGCTTACACACTACTTAACCTAAATTATCCTAAGGACAAACACATACACCCATGCCCGAGGGAGGACTCGAACCACCGCCGGGACCAGCCTGGAAGATCTTTCCTTGCGTATGTGAGCAAACAGTGTGCAGTCGGAATTGTCAGGTGTCGTGCTAGCAAGCAGATTAACTTTTAATATACTGTGTTGGTAATTTCAAATAGTTATTTTCTTACGAGAAGAGCAGTAATTTATTTTTGTGAGTATTGCAATTCAAACGCTGCACTTAATATCACGCAACGTTCATAGCGTACTTCGGTACTGAGTTTTAGTTATATAGTTTTCATTGAGCGCACAGTTAATTTCTTTCGTAATTTAAATTGATTAGTTTCTTTAATTTCGAACCTTGCATTTCATGAAATTTAAAGTTTTATTTCACGACACTGTTCGCATGCTCAACACACGGCCAACCAAACGGCAGTTTTGCGCAACAATTGAATACGATACCTACAGTACATGTTACAAGAGAAAAATAATTTTGAAGCCACTATTTTACTCAGTTTTCTCTCACATACAGACAATTTTGTATAGAAAGCTTATATTTTATTTTGATGATCCTTGCTCCCTATGCAAATGGACACCAACAAAATGTTTTCACGCTCAGACAACGAAGTTGGTGATCGAAATTTCATGAGAAGATCCTGCCGCAACGAAAATCTCCTTTGCTTTCACGATCGCCGGCCCAATTTGCATATCGTATACGTGGCACTCTCTCCCCTGTTTCGCAACAATGCAGAAGGAGCTGCCCATCGTTGACCTGTTTTGATGGTTCCAGAAGGAGATTTTCACTCTGTAGCGGAGTGTGCGCTGATATGAAACTTCCTGGCAGATTAAAACTGTGTGCCGGACCGAGACTCGAACTCGGGACCTTTGCCTTTCGCTGGCAAATGCTCTGTTTCGATGTTCTACGTCAATCCAGTCTGATTCGGATCTCACACTGCACTGAAGTGCTCCAAAAAGAGGGCTGCCATCACATAAAATATACACACATAATGAGCTCGTTATATCTTGACAGTTGTAGCACACATAATTTCTAGTGCCGGACGAGAAAATACTCGAGACATCCTCGTTGGCACTGTGAAGTGTCGTAGCAAGCCTAGATTCATTTGTGGAGGAGGTCGAGCGGATACTACAACATACACAAGATATTATAATCCTATATTATTATTTGAAAAATATAAAATGTTTAACTTGGAAACAATCCATGTTCACATGAATTAAAGTCTGCATTTTGTTACTGTCGCTGAACACTGGGACTGTTCTCACTTGATACAACACATGCCAGTCGCGGTGGCGGAGCGGTTCTAGGCGCTTCAGTCCGGAACCGCGCGACTGCTACGGCAGCAGGTTCGAATCCTGACTCGGGCGTGGAAGTGTGTGACGTCCTTAGGTTAGTTAGGTTTAAGTAGTTCTAAGTTATAGTGGACTGATGACCTCAGATTGTGAGTCCCATTGTGCTCAGAGCCATACAACACATAATGATAGTCTCATCTCAATTTACAACTGACTATAAATCTTGTTACACTGTTCCCACTACCAGTTCCGCCGGGTCGCAGCCCGATCTGATGGACCGAGACGGCGCTTTCGTGGTAGGCGACGACTGCCGAATGGGGTCGAGCGGCGCTGCGCTCTGACGTAAATACACTACTGGCCATTAAAATTGCTACACCAAGAAGAAATGCAGATGATAAACGGGTATTCATTGGACAAATATATTATACTAGAACTGACATGTGATTACATTTTCACGCAATTTGGGTGCATAGATCCTGAGAAATCAGTACCCAGAACAACCACCTCTGGCCGTAATAACGGCCTTGATACGCCTAGGCATTGAGTCAAACAGTGCTTGGATGGCGTGTACAGGTACAGCTGCCCATGCAGCATCAACACGATACCACAGTTCATCAAGAGTAGTGACTGGCGTACTGTGACGAGCCAGTTGCTCGGCCAGCATTGACCAGACATTTTCAATTGGTGAGAGGTCTGGAGAATGTGCTGGCCAGGGCAGCAGTTGAACATTTTCTGTATCCAGAAAGGCTCGCACAGGGCCTGCACCACGTGCGTTATCCTGCTGAAATGTAGGGTTTCGCCGGGATCGAATTAAGGATAGAGCCACGGGTCGTAACACATCTGAAATGTAACGTTCACTGTTCAAAGCGCCGTCAATGCGAACAAGAGGTGGCCGAGACGTGTAACCAATGGCACCCCATACCATCACGCCGGGCTATGACGAGTACACGCTTCCAATGTGCGTTCACCGCGATGTCGCCAACACGGATGCGACCATCATGATGCTGTAAACAGAACCTGGATTCATCCGAAAAAATGACGTTTTGCCAATCGTGCACCCAGGTTTGTCGTTGAGTACACCATCGCAGGCGCTCTTGTCTATGATGCAGAGTCAAGGGTAACCGCAGCCATGGTCTCCGAGCTGATAGTCCATGCTGCTGCGAACGTCGTAGAACTATTCGTGCATATGGTTGTTGTGTTGCAAACGTCCCCATCTGTTGACTATGGGACCGAGACGTGGTTGCACGATCCGTTACAGCCATGCGGATAAGATGCCTGTCATCTCGACTGCTAGTGATACGAGGCCGTTGGGATCCAGCACGGAGTTCCGTATTACCCTCCTGAACCCATCGATTCCATATTCTGAAACAGTCATTGTATCTCGACCAACGCGAGCAGCAATGATGCGATACGATAAATCGCAATCGCGATAGGCTACAATCCGACATTTACCAAAGTCGGAAAAGTGAGGGTACGCATTTCTCCTCCTTACACGAGGCATCACAACAACGTTTCACCAGGCAACGCCGGTCAACTGCTGTTAGTGCATGAGAAATCGGTTGGAAACTTTCCTCATGTCAGCACGTTGTAGGTGTCGCCACCGGCGCCAATCGTGTGCGAATGCTCTGAAGAGCTAATCATTTGCATGTCGCAGCATCTTCCTCCTATCGGTTAAATTTCGCGTCTGTAGCACGTCATCTTCGTGTTGTAGCAATTTTAATGGGCAGTAGTGTAAAATTCCGGCGTCACGGCGTAGGGGAAGCCTTGAGGGCGTGTCTAAGCCGACATCTCTAATTGGTTACAGCGTCAGTCCATACTTGTGGTTCCGTCGTGAGGTACCATCATTGACACGAGGACATGGTTCTTCGGACGACACCACATACGGGGTGTTTCCGTAAGGGCGTCCAAAAGTTTACCAGGGCATAGAGGTTGCTCATCTGAACGGTTTGAGGTAGGGAACCGGGGTCGGAGAAGTCAGCTTCAGGACATAACAGGAATAAAATCACATTACTCTGTACTTTTTTACTTACAGTAGTTACAGTTATCTGAAGATGCCATCACTGACAAAATGAACGTACTATTTGTTCTGTACCGTACAAAAATATGCTGAAACTGACGGCCATCAACCTTCATGCATGCATGATATCGTAGAACAAGATTGTGACGCACCCTGACAAACATCCCATGTATGTTTCGAATCACATCACAGGGAGCTACAATTCTGGCAACTAATTTCATCTCCATAGCCAGCCGGAGTGGCCGTGCGGTTCTAGGCGCTACAGTCTGGAGCCGAGTGACCGCTACGGTCGCAAGTTCGAATCCTGCCTCGGGCATGGATGTGTGTGACGTCCTTAGGTTAGTTAGGTTGAATTAGTTCTAAGTTCTAGGCGACTGATGACCTCAGAAGTTAAGTCACATAGTGCTCAGAGGCATTTTTTTTCATCTCCATATCCACTGGGGTCTCATACACAAGTGACCTTAGATATCCCTATAGGGAATAATCAGGGGGATTCAAGTGAGGTGACCTTGCAGGCCATGGAACAGGACCACTCCTCCCAGTCCAGCGACCAGGAAATGCAGCACTGAGATGGTTGAGGACATCCACACTAAGTGGGGCGGTGCACCCTCATTTTGTATCCACGTTGAGGTGTAGCGCCGTATAACCATCCTGCCTTGGAGGCAGTTAAGTGGGAGATGTGTCTCAGAGCTGGACAACAGATGGTGGCGGGGAGACTGGACGCGCACGTAGTTTATGTATCAGCCAATAGAGGACAGTATTGGATAGGGGGACTGTGATTTTAGTTTCGATTGTGACCACTAGAGTGCACTAAAGTAATAGAATGTTTTTCATAAACTGTTCTAGTACTTTCATAAACTGTTATTATGTCTTTTTGTGCAGGTAAAATGTTATAAATGTGTTTTAGCAGTATGAATGACGAGTAAGTGTGGTTTAAGGTTAATATGAAGATAATTGTTTAACGAGTTATGTAGTAGGATTTTTACTGTGAACATTTCGAAGAAGTATGGATATGGACAAAGGGTATTTTTGTAGAATAGATTTGTAAAGTAAGTTTATGGTAAAGGGAAAGTTAATTCAAGTATATATAACAATAGTAAATAACCTTATGCATAAGCAAAACTTCAACATATTAGATAATTACGTCGGAGAAAAGTGTAGTCGTCAGGTTTACTATTTTGCGATTCGTTATTGATGAAAAGCGCGGACTGACGCGGGAGAATGTTGTTTTGCTATTGGCTGTTGAGTAAACTGACCAATGATGAAGCAATATTCTTCGCGCGCCCGTTCTCTGCTCGTAGAGAAGACAGAGTATTCTAGAGAAGAGTGGGAGCCTAGCCATGAAACAGTTCGGACGTGTGTAGTAGTAGTTGCGATGGAAACGATAAGTTGCCGGATCTAGCAGTGTTTCATACATCAATAGCGTGGTAAAGTGACGGCATAATTATTCCGATGGGCGTGTAGAAATTTCGGAAATTTTAAGTGAATTTTGTGACGAAAAAAGACATACATTCCGCGTGGTGTATTGAACAGGTCGGTGGCTAAAAACTGTGACTGCATTTGGTACCGACAGACTTAATATTTGGCGAGCATTATCAATCAAAAACAATCAGTATTTTTGTAGCTATTACGTTTTCGGGAAATGCAACACCACAAACTTGCTAACGTGAGTGAAAGGGATTATGAGTGACTGTGTTAAGACTAGCACGGGCTTGGCAGTGATACTTGTTCACCTAAGTTTCAGAATTTCCAACCTTTCATTTCGTGTCAAAACTTTCTCCCGAAACGTAGACTAGTGACTTAAATTGCAGCCTGGTTCACGTCGAAGTACAGTAGGTTTCACTCGGCTTTCCTACCGATGATCTGCTGAGACAATGTTCACAGGTAGGTGCAGGTTCGTCGTAAAGGGACGGAAGGAACCGCGCCGCCGCAGAGTCCTCTCACGAATAGCTAAGGGTACGTCCTCCAACAACTCAGGCGGAACTCTTTTGCACGAACATCAAGAAGAGATCGCCGTTCAGACAGCCAGGTAGCATTATATGGCCCAATGAGATTGTCGCCTACAGTGCCAGGCAAGATATTCACAGCAAAACGTAATTGATGCTGTGATTCTACTGCAGTGTGAGGGTTTTCTTCATCCCACTTATGGTTGTTCCTGCTGTTCGAAATACCATGGCGATCAAATGAGGCGTCGTCAGTAAAAAGCAGTAATTGGAGGAAATCTGCCCGATCAATACACTGTTGGAGCAACCACTGACACAATGCGACCCTTGGTGCAAAGTCAGTCACAAGCATTGCATGGGCTCGTTGTGGGTGATATGAGAGTAATTGTTACTCGTGGAGTATGTGCAGCGTCCCTTTCACGTGCAATACGACGAGTGCTTGTAGTGGAGTCCGCCGCAACATGTTCCAGCACCTCTTCCAAATCAAGTGTGCGAGCGGTCCTCTTGTTGCCAGGTCCTTCGTTTCTTCCTTCCAATTAGATTAGATTAATTATTCATTCCATAGACCCATAAAAGAGGGAATCCTCCTGGCTGTGGAACATGTCAGATAAACACATTACAAAAATGTAATTAGAAAAACTTGAGTTGCATTAACTTTAATGATCCTCAGTCAGTAAACAGTAAAATTATGTACATGAATTAAATTTAAACTTCTAATATTTAATGGTTTAATACTTACATCTGCTTTCATTAAATCCATCATTCAGACATTTGCTAATTTCTTGGCTATTACAACCAAGCATTGTCAAACGTTAAAGTATAATAAATTTTCATTAAAGTGGTCTACTGCACTTGTTGAGAAACTCATGGATGGAATAGAAGGAGTTGGCCACCAAAAATTCTTTTAAATTATGTTTAAATTATGCCTTGTCTGAAACTAAACTCTTAATGGTTGCTGGTAACTTATTGACAATATGCATTGCTGAATACTGGACTCCTTTCTGGGCAAGAGTAAGTAATTTTAAATCTTTATGTATAATGTTCTTATTCCTAGTACTGATAATGTGTACTAAGCGGTTAGTTGGAAAAAGAAATGTATTATTTACAACAAACTTCATTAAGGAATAAATATACGGAGAAGCTGTGGTTAATAAGCCCAATTCTTTGAATAGGTTTCGACATGATGTTCTTGGATTTACACTACTCCTTACTCTTATTACACGCTTCTGTACTCTAAACACTTTTTCTCTGTTTGTGGAGTTACCCCAAAATATGATACCATATGACATAATGGAGTGAAAATAAGCAAAATATGCCAGTTTTTTTATATTTATATCTCCTATGTCTGACATATTCGCATTGCAAACACAGACTTGTTTAGGCGCTTTAGCAGTTTGTTAGTATGTTGCTCCCAACTGAATTTATTATCAAGTTGTAATCGCAAGAATTCTTCTATTTCCAAGTCATCATATTTTATACACACACCAGAAGGAAATCTCTTGGAAGTTCTGAACTGCATACAGTGGGTCTTTTCAAAGTTTAATGACAGTGAATTGGCTATGAACCACTTATTAATGTCAGTAAAAATTTTATTATCTGCCCTTCCTAAATTTATATTTGGTTTACTATTTATTGCAATGTTTGTATGATCTGCAAATAAGACAAACTTGGCATCTGGTCATGTAACAGATGACAGGTCATTAATATACACAAGAAACAGTAGTGGACCTAGTATGGAAACTTGGGGAACACCACATGTAATTTCTTCCCAGTCAGATGCTGTTTGATTGCCCTCTGTTGAAGTGTTATGTAATGACGCCCTCTGTTTTCTATTAGTAAGATATGACTGAAACCACTTTGCAGCACTACCAGTGACGCCATAATATTTTAATTTACTTAAAAAATGAACCTGTCGCCCGGATTCGTCTAGCGAGGGAAATAAACACTCATCGTGACGCATGATGCCTGTTAGGAAATCATTCCCTGCACAGCCTTTCAGCAGCGAGAGCACTTCAACATTCTTCCCCACGCATGTCAGTGAGTTCTGAGAAACTGTACTGGTACTGCTCCATCGTATTGTATTCTACGTCTTTGAATTTCACTGAGTAATGAATGTATCTGTCGTTGATTCATAGCATGTTCTGTCATGGAACAATGTAAGTACGGCACAGCAGAGCCACATTATGGACAAGTAAAATAAACAAAACCTGCGTCATGACTTCCTAGTAATCAAGCTCGTCGTCCTTGTTTACTTGCAAGAAATAAAGAATGTACATCTAAAAAAACAGCGCAGTACCTGTAAATCTGTACGCATGTTAGTTGTAAATAAGCTGGAAAAAAGTAATGACGAAGCGGAAGACAAGTTTACTTCCATACCTCCGTGAGCTGCCTTCTCTGACCTAAGGCACCCTACCTCAATCTGTTCAGTCGAGCATTTTCTATGTCCTGTCACATTTCTGCACGCTCTTACGGAAACACTCTATATTTGATTGAACATGACAATGAATAGTAGTCCATCCTTTTGTGTTGACATCAACACTGCAGCCGATGTTGGAAGGCGAACCTCTGTATTAACCAATGCTCAGATAACAGATTTTTGTTGTGCCTTGTCTCTCTCACACAAAACAGAAGATGCATCTCGTTTTTCACTGCATAACTCACATAAGGAGATTCCCTCAGCTCTTATGGGAAGAGGCGGGTTGGAAATTTGTCATGGTTTAAGAACATGTACGTAATCTTTGTTATGAAACGTATGCCTATATTCCAGTCTGCAAGCCAAGGAGTTAATCTTATTTTAGGTTGCAGTCGGCAATAATTCATTCTTTTTGAAATCTTGATCGAATTCCATAGCGTCCGCCAGTCGTTTCTCGCTTTTTCACTGATAAAGCTCAACATTTCTTGGTAAGGAACTGTGTCTTTTGGGATTATATTAAGTTCATTGCTCGCTTCTCTAAGCTGTCTGACACTTACAAAAAATGTTTAGTATTCCTCTTTGCTTAAATGTAGTAACTTCTTTAAAAACATTTCTAATTATGAACGATGGGTCTCGCCGTTGGTGGGTGTGGCTTGCGTGCCTCAGCGATACTGATAGCCGTCCCATAGATGCAACCACAATGGAGCGGTATCTGTTGAGAGGCCAGACAAACGTGTGGTTCCTGAAGAGGGGCAGCAGCCTCTTCAGTGGTTGCAGGGGCTGCAGTCTGAATGATTGTCTGCTCTGCCCTTGTAAGAGGGAAACTACAGCCATAATTTTTCTCGAGGACATGAAACTTTAATGTATGTTAAATGGTGATGGCCCCCTATTGAATAAAATATTTTGGAGGTAAAATAGTCCCCCATTACGATCTCCGGGTGGGGCCTACTCAGGAGGACGTCGTTATCAGAAGAAACAGAACTGGCGTACCACGAATCGGAGCGTGGAACGTCAGATCCCTTATTCGGGCAGGTAGATTAGAAAATTTATAAAGAGAAATGGGTAGGAGAAAGTTAGATGTAGTTGTAATTAGGGGAAGTTCGGGGGTAGGAGGAACAGGACTACTGGTCAGGTGAACATAGGGTTATAAACATAAAATCAAATAGGGGTACTGCAGGTGAATAAGAAAACAGGAATGTGGATAAGCTACTATGAACAGCATAGCGGATGCATTATTGTAGCGAAGATAGATACAAAGCGATACTTACCACAGCAGTACAAGTTTATATGCCATCTAGCTCTGCAGATGATGAAGAGATTGAAAAAATGTATGATGAGATGAAACAAATAATTCAGATAGTTAAGAGAGACCAAAATTTAATTGTGATGGGAGACTGGAATTCGATAGCAGGAAAAGGGAGAGAAGCAAAAACAGTAGTTGATTATTAACTGGGGGAAAGGAATGAGAAAGCCGCCTGATAGAGTTTTGCACAGACCATAAGTTAATCATCGTTAACACTTCGTTCATGAATCACAAATGAAGGTTGCATACATGGAAGAGCCCTGAAGACACCGGAAGGTTTCAGATTGATTATATAATGGCAAGACAGACATTTTGGAACCAGATTTTAAATTCTATGACATTTCCAGGGTTAGATGTGGACTATGACCACAATTTATTGGTAATGAACTGTAGACTAAAACTGAAGAAACTGCGGAAAGATAGGAAGTCAAGGAGATGGGCCCTGGATAAATTGAAAGACCCAGAGGTTACTGAGAGTTTCAGAGGCAGCGTTAGGAAATGACTGACAATAACAGTGGAAAGAAATACAGTAGAAGAAGAATGGGTAGCTTTCAGAGATGAAAATAGTGAAGGGAGCAGCGGATCAAATAGCTAAAAAGACAAGGCCTAGAAGAAATCCTTCAGTAACTGAATAAAGGAGAAAATTTAAAAATGCAGTAAATGAAGCAGGAGAAAGGAAGTATAAACGTCTACAAAATGAGACTGACAGGAAGAGCAACGTGGCTAAACGGGAATTGCTAGAAGACGAATGTCAAGGTTTAGAAGCATATGTTACTAGGGGATAAATAAATACCGCCTACAGAAGAATTAAATAGGCCTTTGGGGAACAGACAAGAGGCTGTATGAATATCAAGTGCTCAGATGGAAAACCAGTCCTAAGCAAAGAAGGGAAAGCTGAAAGACGGAAGAGTACATGGAAGGTCTATACGAGGTAGATGCATCTGAGGGCAGTATCATAGAAATGAAAGAGGACATAGATTACAGAATTTGACAGGGCACTGAAAGACACAAGTCGAAACAAGGCCCCTGGCGTAGAAGACGTTCCGTTAGAACTACTGATAGCCTCGGGAGAACCACCATGACAAAACTATTCCATCTCGTGAACAAAATGTATGAAATAGGCGAAATACCCTCAGAATTCCCAAATAATATAATCATTCCAATTCCAAAGAAGGAAAGTGCTTTGGTTTAACACATATCAAAAAAAAAAGTTTTGCATCACCCCAGTTGCCAGAACACCTGAAGATAGATGTTGACTATGGATATTGTATTATAGACACAGTCCCTTTCACTGTTCAGAGACGTCACTAAACCCGCCCAAAGATCTCAACAGCCATGCATGAGCAGCGCCTATTAGACGGAGGGGGTCCAACAGCCTATCAGTACCAGTCGTTCCACCAGGAAGGAGGTACACGGCTCGTGTTGTCTGTAGTTCAACCATGCCTAGACGGTCAATACCGCGGTTGTGCCAGGAAGGGCTCTCAACAAGGGAAGTGTTCAGGCGTCTCGGAGAGAATCAGAGCCATGTTGTTCGGACATGGAGGAGATACAGAGAAACAGGAAGTGTCGATGACATGCCTCGCTCAGGCCGCCCAAGGACTACTACTGCACTGGATGATCGCTACCTACGGATTATGGCTCGGAGGAACCCTGCCAGCAAGGCCACCATGTTGAATATTGTTTTTCGTGCAGACACAGGACGTCGTGTTATGACTCAAACTGTGCGCAAAAGACTGCAGGAAGCACAACTTCACTCCCGATGTCCATGGTGAGGTCCATTTTTGCAATCACGACACCATGCAACACGGTACAGATGGGCCCGACAGCATTCCGAATGTACCGCTCAGGATTGGCATCAAGTTCTCTTCACCGATGAGTGTCGCATTTGTCTTCAGACAATCATCGGAGACGTGTTTGGAGGCAACCCGGTCAGGCTGAACACCTTACATATTGTCCAGCGAGTGCAGCAAGGCGGAGGTTCCCTGCTGTTTTGGGGTGGCATTATGTGGGGCCGACGTACGCCACTGGTGGTCAGGGAAGGTATCTCGTCTCCTACCTTCCAAACTTTACAGAAGCTCTCCTGCGAACCTTGCAGAACTAGCACTCCTGAAAGAAAGGATATTGCGGAGACATGGCTTAGCCACAGCCTGGTGGATGTTTCCAGAATGAGAAGGTAGGAGACGAGATACTGACAGAAGTAAAGCTGTGAGTACCGGGCGTGAGTCGTGCTTCGGTAGCTCAGATGGTAGAGCACTTGCCCGCGAAAGGCAAAGGTCCCGAGTTCGAGTCTCGGTCGGCACACAGTTCTAATCTACCAGGAAGTTTCATATCAGCGCACACTCCGCTGCAGAGTGAAAATCTCATTCCAGTTACCGTTGATTGCACAGGAAACACATACACTTTATTTTAAAAAAAACCAAACTCGCAACAATCATTTTTTTTTTAAATTACTACACTGGCGGCTGAAAGCCTTATTAGAAGAATTGCAAGTTATTGTCGGCTGAAGGCCACAAGCAGTGTTACAAACAATTAACGGCTGAAGGCTGGAATTACAAGTGGGGAATGCAACAACATGTTAAAACACTAGGGTAAATTTTAAACAATTATGACAACTTGTCCAAATAAGATGGAGTGATCCACAGACAGTGCTCCCTGGATCGACCTGAGGAAGGAGACTACAGCTGTGTACCCGGTGAGACAGGTAGCCAAGAGTTGTACTCACGTAACAGGATGGCAACTCAGACTAGGGGTAGCTTAAGCGCTAATCCGCCTAACGTCTGATCACCGGTACAACGATGGAATATTTTTAGGCAAGGGCAAAGAGACGGACAGCACCATGTCTTCAGAAACACATCCAAGGCCAAAGGAAACACTAGAACCATGGTCGAAATCCCAAAAACACACGCACTGTATAATTCAAGAGGCTGTCGAACTACACGCCGTGCCGGACAACATCAACACGACGAGGAAAGGTACCCCGCTGGAATAGTCCTCTACCCTCCAGGACAGGTAACTGGGGTGTTAGCGGCCACAAGGCAGAAAATACCGCTGGTTGCACTTCACTAATAAGAATGATACTAAATCCACACTAACATCAAGGAGTAGAAGGCGGCTAATAGCTTCCTCCAACCTGACAGACTCCACTTGTTGCGGTTGGTCTCACCGACCCTGGGAGCAGCAGCAAGCAAACAACAGCGGGGTGTGCCCACACCGTCGTCCTCGTTCGAGCGGTCTGAACACGTTGATAGCTAGCCAGGAATTTTTGACTGACGGGAGCGCAGTGCCACAGAATAGAGTACACAGAATAGAATCTCGGCTTGAATCCATGTGCCAAAATTTAGAACGCATGCACGAAGTCTATCCGTACTCAAACCGAGTAAATAGTTGTGTTTCAATCCAAAGGCGAACGGATAACTTTAGTTTACTTCATTAACTGCGCAATTCAGCGGCTGGACAAACAGTTGTTTGATGATCTGTAAAAGTTAGAAATATGTAACGAGGAGCGCAGAGAAAAACTCACTCGGTAAAGTACCGATTGGTTCTCACGATGCAGCTGATAGCAGTTCATGAGAAAAATTAGTTTTTCGATTTTCTCGCTGTGAACAACAAAACTTCATTAAACTGTAAAAAATACTGTACGTAATTGAAGCAAAGCTGAATAAACGCCCGCAGTTAGTTTTCTGGTAGAAGTTCTCCTTTTAGTTTGAAAAATTAAAAACTACTTGTTTTCTTCACTGCTGTATACGAGGGGCGTTTGAAAAGTCCGTGCAAAAATAAAAGCTACTTACGTGTTTGGGGTAAACCTTTTTTATTTTTCGACATAGTCTCCTTTTAGACTTATACACTTCGTCCAACGCTATTCTAATTTGTTGATCCCTTCCGAATAATAGGAATTGTCCAAGTCTGCAAAACAGCTATTAGTTGCTGCGATCACCTCCTCATTTGAATGAAATCTTTGTCCCGCCAGACATTTCTTCAAATTGGGAAACAAATAGTAGTCCAAGGGAGCCAAGTCTGTAGAATAGGGCTGATGTGAAACGAGTTGGAATCCTATCTCCATTAATTTTGCGACCACAACAGCTGAGGTGTGTGCTGGTGCTTTGTCGTAATGGAAAAGGACATTTTTGCCGTCCAATCGCCGGTGTTTTTCTTGCAGCTCGGTTCTCAAACAGTCCAATAACGATGAATAATATGCACCTGTAATAGTTTTACCCTCTTCCAGATAGTCGATGAGGATTATCCCTTGCGAATCCCAAAAGACAGTCGCCATAACCTTTCCGGCCGAAGAACTGGTCTTCGCCTTTTATGGTGCAGATTCTCCCTTGGTAACCCATTGTTTAGATTGTCGTTTGGTCTCAGGAGTATAGTAATGTATCCATGTTTCATCCACTGTGACGAAACGACGCTTAAAGTCCTGCGGATTTTTCCTGAACAGCTGCAAATCACCCTTGCAACACTTCACACGATTCCGTTTTTGGCCAAGCGTGAGCAATCGCGGAACCCATCTTGCGGATAGCTTTCTCGTGTCCAAATGTTTATGCAAAATATTATGTACCCGTTCATTCGAGATGCCCACAGCACTAGCAATCTAACGCACCTTAACTCTTCTGTCATCCATCACCATATCATGGATTTTATCAATGATTTCTGGAGTCGCAACCTCCACAGGGCGTCCAGAACGTTCAGCATCACTTGTGCACATATGGCCACTCTGAAAATTTTGAAACCACTTATAAACTGTTCTAATCGAAGGTGCAGAGTCACCGTAATGTTTATCAAGCTTCTATTTAGTCTCCTGAGGCGTTTTGCCTTTTATAAAGTAATATTTAATCACCACACAAAATTATTCTTCGTCCATTTTTTGACAATCACTCGACTACCTTGAATCACGCGAATGCCAAACACAAGGAAATAGATCAGTATGGCTGAAACTTGGTGTGCGTTCTTTCCAAAGATGCTACTAACTAAATGTGAACTCGACATGCGCCGGTGGTGCCATCTGTCGGACTTTGCACGGACTTTTCAAACGCCCCTCGTATAAAACCTCTTAATCGATGCTGTGGAAAATTGGATTTATTTCGTACCTCATAGTTCCGTATCACAGCTTATGATGAATTTTTTCGATATTTGTCATATTTACTGTGACACTTAATTTCTAAGTACTCTGTACCACAAAAATTGAAGGGTTTGCAGTGAAAATTGTGTTCTATTTACGTTTGGTTCATTTTGGGCGATATGTTGCTGGGTCCTGAACTTAGCTAACACATCGAAATTGTTTTAAAGATCGGACGAAAACAATGTGTCACTACAGTATGGAGAAAACAGTTAAAGTATGTTTATCTGCGCGTGCTGCCTTAGCGCGCCGTGTGTAAGTAGCCTGCAGCTCAGTAGTGGACAGTTTGTGCAAGAAGACAATCGCTTCTCCAATCAGTGGTAACGATTTTTTGTTGTACTTACTACTGGAGTAAAATGATGAAGAAGAAGGCCTTCTGCACCAACAGTCACATAATCAAATAGCTAAGACACATCTATTTTTAGGACAAAGCTTGACAAAAGTTTCTTCGCAACAGTTATCGATCGTCATTTATGAAATGAATATAGTTCATATTACATAATATTTTAGAGTTAAATTATAGATCTGGGCCAGATTCAAAACATTTGTATAAATTAAATTTTAATGCAGCCTACTGCGGTCATTTAAAATGATAACTATATATTGCTTTCAGTTAGAAAATACGAATGAAAATTCCAACATTGATAAGAACACTGGAACTACTGCACAGTGCCTCATAACAGATATTTCAGCTAGAAGCGAAGTTGATTTATCAGCTCACAGCCCGAAAAAGAAAAATTAAGAAGAAAAATAAAAATGCTGTAAGGAAAAGCTCGATATTTACAAAACAGAGTACCTTCATCTTAAAATGGCTCTGAGCACTATGGGACTTAACTGCTGAGGTCATCAGTCCCGCTTCATCTTCATCTGAAGCTAAGAGCAGTAGCAGTTCACAGTTTGCATATGTCAACAGTAATGAATTTAAAAGCTTATGCGATAGGTTTTTAACTAAAGAGTTATCGCAACTTGTTTCGTTAACATTTCCTCCCGTAAAAGTTTTCATTTAGTTGGTAAGATTAGTAGGATTAGCTCCATATCGTAAAAATGTCCATTTCGATCCGTAGTATTAAGCAGCTATCGTTTAACATTTACTCAGTTTCAGTATGGCGTCGAAAGCAGCGCTTGACTTCATACAAATCATCATGTGCTTTCACTTCTGTATACTCTCTGCTCTGTGGCAGTGCTGCTACTCCACCCCGCGAAGCGCCCTCACACCACTCGCGGCCGCCATGCGCTGGACTCGCTGAGCGGGAATTCAAATCCGCGGCTACTGGTCACGGAAATGAACGGTCGCAATTACAGTTTGCCTTTCAGATGAGCCTATTGTTAGACTGCCAGTTTTATTTATGATGTCGCTCTGGTTCCAGGGGCGTCGGTGGATCGTTACTTTCTTTAACAAAGGCGACCACTTGATTTGATTGTGCGAAGAAGTGTAGGGACTCGACAAGATTCCGCGAGCCTGCCACTAGGCGGCTCTTCCGTCGCTTAGAGCAAGGCGAGGAACGTTTCAATGTACAATGAAGCGCCAAAGAAACTGGTACACCTGGCTAATATCGCGTAGGGCCAACGCGAGCGCGCAGAAGTGCCGCAACGACCGTTTCACGAATGTACCGTGAATATCACGAATCCGGTAAAATATCATGTCTCCGACATCGCTACGGACGGATAAAGATCCTGCAAGAACGGGACCAACGACGACTGAACAGAATCGTTCAACGTGACAGAAATACAACCCTTCCTCAAATTGCTGCAGATTTCATTGTTGGGCCATCAACAAGTGTAAGATGCGAAACATTCAACGAAACACCACCGATATGGGCTTTCGGAGCCGAAAGCCCACTCGTGTACCCTTGATGACTGCGCGACACTAAGCTTTAAGGCTCGCCTGTGCCCGTCAACACCGTCGTTGGACTGTTTGTGGGGTCTTGCCCACTCGTCTCGTATAGGGTGCCTAAGGGATGCTGCGTTCTCGGAATGCTATACAACAGTTCAAGCAAATAACATTAGTAGTTTTATTTCAATAAAGCAGATTGACAGTACTTACCTTGTATTTACAATATGTCTCACAAGCGAGGGGCGACATGTAAACAGTAATGTTCGCTATAGACAATGTCCTAACAAGCAATGGATATGGATCACTAATAACTGTTCTCGTGGCACTCTCTGCTATGTTGTGCTAACACTCTGCGAATACTGTCCACTAATGTCCGGCCGAGGCTGCAGGAGCGGCGCTTATATTCACTTCGGCTAGAAGCCGCTCCTATTGTGGTGATGTCCTGGTCAGCGAACTATTGGCCAACATCATTTCACTTCCTTCTCTTCTCTTGCGTCCCTCATCTTCGTTCCGGCGCTTGTGGTTATGCCAGAATACTGTTGATGACTGGAAACATGTTACCTGGTTGGACGAGTCTCGTTTCAAATTGTATCCAGCGTATCGATGTGTACGGGTATGGAGGGAACCACGTGAATCCATGGACCCTGCCTGTCAGCAGGGGCCTGTTTAAGCTGGTGGAGGCTCCGTAATGGTGTGGGGTGTGTCCAATTGGGGTGATATGGGACTCCTGACATGTCAACATACGACTCTGACAAGTGACACGTACGTAAGCATCCTGTCTGGTCACCCACATCCATTCATGTCCATTGTGCATTCCGACGGACTTGGGCAATTACAGCACGACAATGCGACACATGACACGTCCAGAATTGCTACAGGGTAGTTTCAGGAACACTCTTCTGAGTTTAAACACTACCGCTGGCCACCAGACTTCCCAGACAGAACATTACTGAGCATATCTGGGATGCCTTGCAGCGTGCTGATCAGAAGAGATCTCTACCCCCTCGTACTCTTACGGATTTATAGACAGCCCTGCAGGATTCATGGTGTCAGTTCTCTCCAGCACTACTTCAGACATTAGTCGAGTCTATGCCACGTCGTGCTGCGGCACTTCTGCGTGCTCCCGGGGAGCCCTACACGATATATAGAAGGTGTACCAGTTTCTTTGGCTCTAGTCGAGACTTACACAGTTTTAAAACGCTGTATTTGACAAGATTAAGACAGTGTAAGTGAACTACGCCATCGGCATTGAAAGTATAAAACTTTGACGTCGGACCACCTATTAATAAGCAAATAAAATATACTGACGAAGATCAAAATACAGCCTAACATGCAAAAAATTATTTATAGACGCACATACCAATAATGGTTCAAATGGTTCAAATGGTTCAAATGTCTCTGAGCACTATGGGACTTAACATCTGTGGTCATCAGTCCCCTAGAACTTAGAACTACTTAATCCTAACTAACCTAAGGACATCACACACATCCATGCCCGAGGCAGGATTCGAATCTGCGACCGTAGCAGTCGCGCGGTTCCGGTCTGAGCGCCTAGAACCGCGAGACCACCGCGGCCGGCTACCAATAATGCAGACTAAAACATAGGAGATAATAGATAATACAAACTCACCCAAATATTTTGTAGCTGTTATTTGTCAGAATCTTTGCAAAAATTGCGTGATGACTTCGCAATCTGACTTTTTCACTATTCTCTTTGGAGGAGATTCGTTTGATTTCAAGTGAATTGATGGATAAATTGGCAAGTTTGGAAAAATATGGCGCGCTGACCCTGGGTTCAAATTCCATCTTGTTCCCGGCAATTCGACGCTGTTTCCTTCTATAACGAATAAGTCCAGTTTCACAAGTAAATCATCAGCTAAATGTCTGTTAAATACCTGTGATTTACCTTTTAACTAAATATCCTTCCGTGGAATAACATTAGTGCACTTAGCAAAACCAGTAGCGGTCTTTGTGGGTCTAAAAAAGTGCCTACGTGTTGCAAACGACTGGTCGCATCCCGTCGAGACCCGGGAACGAAACAGTACGGTATAGTCACTAACGCAGTTTTATTTGTCGGATGCAATAATTCAGTACAGCACACGAATTGTCAGTAAATGCGCAAAAGTCTACAAATACAAATGTAATAATACTCCACTGTTACATTGTGATACAAAATTCTTTAACATCTCGAAACGCAACTAAATACGACAACAGTTCTAAATGTGTCTTATGAGCCATACTGTTAGTAATCTACTTCAGCCAGCTGCAAGTGACCGCTACGCAGTCTATCGGATGAACTACCGTTACGACCGCTACGGTCGCAGGTTCGAATCCTGCCTCGGACACGGATGTGTGATGTCCTTAGGTTAGTTAGGTTTAAGTACCGGTAGTTTTAAGTTCTAGGGGACGACCTTAGATGTTAAGTCCCATAGTGCTCAGAGCCATTTGAACCAATTGAACTACCGTTACGAAAACACGAAAACGGAGGTTACTGCACTTCTCCTTCTAAGCGCTATGATTGTGTTATATAGGTGGACACAACTGACGAGAAGATTAGAAAATTAATTCATGTTATGTATTTTTTACATAAACACAGATTGTGGCGGTAAAGATTTGACTGATGGTTCAAAGCAATGGTTAAATGTTACTATGTTTCCATTTTTTATATAATTCCTAGGGTAACAAATGTTTTAAAAGGCCATTCTACACTTTTTGGACACAATCTCCACTCCACTACTGTATTGTAACATGGTTTACCGCCAAGTGCAGCTGACAAAATTTCTTCACTGAAAAACCAGTTTAGGTCCACACAGCATCATCAGGTTCATAGACCCATTTACAACATCATACTAGGGTATAAGTGGCTTGAAATAACTAAATCCGTGAACTCTTCATTGTCCTCAAACTACATAATTTTACGGATCTGTAATTCTATCTGTAAAAACTGAAGCCTTATAGAATCACTTCGTTGCCAGTCTGGCTGTCCAACTGCTAAAAATGCCTTTTCTCTTGGAACGCATTGAGGTATCGAGGGGAAATTCACGTCACATACTACGGCCTGCGGCCCCTTGGTGCTGTGAATAAGTTAAGCTTCTAATTCAATACAATCAAAAGATACGTCACATATTTTGACACTCACAAACTCATTTATTAAAACCTACGGTTTAACCGTCTAAATACATGTAGGTCCAGATGGTCCAGCAGTAAGTCGTAGGTCAGGAAACCGAAATGTCGCGGCTTCGGTTCTCGGGAGCACCATTGATCGTTTTAGCCTGTCAACAATATAAGTCGCCATAAACAAAACGTGGTCCGGATTCCACGTTAAACTGTAGCAGAGGTGTACAAATTCCGCTTTTAACCTGCCCATGCTTGCCTGTTATCCAGTCAGGCAAGCTGCCGAATTTTAGCTGCAGAACGGACAGGCTGCTTCACTCCCATCCAAGCCAAGTTAAGCCCAACCCAAGCAGGTTAAAGGAGTCTTGTTTGCTTGTTTGCCCGTCTTCCCGCAGTGCTGTGGATGTATATTCTGTTTTCTTGCATTGTTATTAGTAGGATATGGAAGTTGATAAAAAAAGTCTTATTTTTACCCGAGTATCAAAAGACGGATCTCATGAAATATATATTAATTTTGGGTATTTGCTGGCCAGAAAATGGTGGATTTCATTTGTCCTTTTCCTCCTTTTCGGCGTATTTTCGGCTTATTTATTTAACTCGATATGAATGGTTTTCTCTACAACTTCAGTCTCTTTCGACTAGTAATGGCTATTCTTAATTCGAACCATGGAAATGAAAATGAGCATACGGCATTTTGGGCCAGGAGTCCCCTATTCGGGGAAGTTCGGCCGCCGAGGGCAAGTACTTATTGCATTCGACGCCACATTGGGCGACTTGCACGTCGGAAATGGGCATGAAATGATGATGAGGACAACACAACACGCAGTCCCTGAGCAGAGAAAATCTCTTGCCCCAGCCGGGAATCGAACCCGGGCTCCTTGGCGTGGCAGTCCGCGCTGACCACTCAGCTAACAGGGCAGACATTCGAATCATGATCAGGTTTTTTCGTAGTTCGAAGAACCACCTCTGAAAGTTGAAATGTTTTGCACTTAATAACAACTAAAGTAAGGTTTTGGAAGTCTAATTTCTGTAACCTTAGTATGTTTCAGGGAAATATGACCCCAATCATACCAGTTTAAATTACTTTTCCAGTTGTGAATTATAGGTTCGCTGAATTTCATTTTAAGTGGGTAAAATAGTTAACTCTAAATTCCCAAATGTAACAAACACGAAGTTCGTTTTTCGTATTACGTTAATCTGAAAAATGCATGTCTGAAAGAAAAGTTTCTTCATTGCTAAGCTTTCTTCGCACTACATTACATACCACCAGAAAGTGATTTTTAATATCCACTGAGCCATTTTTTCCTATTTCAATCAATGGTTGACCTAAATTTATGGATTATGTATACTGCTAGATGGTCTCGAGTCTTTAGCACAAATTTCCACTCAATTGTCAGCCACTAATTCTTTCTCTTTCAAAATATTTATTAAGTGAGGAAACTGGTAGTCAAATTTACAAACATGTAGTAATATACCCGAGGTTCCCTACTGAATGTTTAGCAACTTTTTGCACAATTTGCACTGCCAGACGCCTGCCGATTTATCTGAAGCTGTCTCATTAACACACAAAAACATTTCCACTGCTGGACATCGCCTCTGTCCCGTGACTGGTATCCATTCCCAAATTCTTAAATTATGCTCAATTTCCTTTAAATCTGGTTGTTTATTCTGCTGCTCTCGCCATTATGATAAATGAGCTGCAGTGAAACTACCTACGCAAACATAGACCTGACTAGGTGCATTGGATGTATAGCACAACCTGTTGCCAGGTGCAGCAGGCTGAATGGGCGCGTGAAGCCTGCCGGGCTTGCGGAAATCCTTGTCCTGCCTTAACCACTGTGCTTCAGTACGCATGCACTCTTGTGCCTCCGTTGCAGCAGGTTGAACTGCTTTAATGGTTGCGGCTGAGACAGGGGCAGGCAGACTGGAAGGGGGTGGGCGGGTGGGTGGGGGCGGTGATTTGCTGGAGGGGACCAAACAGTAAGATCATCGGTCCCGTCGGATCAGGGAAGGATGTCGGCCGCGCCCTTTCAAAGGAATCGCCCCAGAACTTGCCTGAAGCGTTTTAGGGAAATGACGGAAAAACTAAATCAGGACAGCCCAACGCCTAGCCGCTGCTCAACCTTGCTCGGTTGCAGATATATGTAAATATCTATAATTAACTTTGTATGGAACCTTCGGAGCTCCAGTCCTATTCATACGTGTTAGGATTTTTACATTCTGATATCGATGACGAATTCACGGATTTTATTATCTGACGTCATTCATTCTGTCACCTAGTATGAGTATGCTTTTATGAACCACATGAAGCTCTTTGGAAAAAAAAGTGATTATTCAATGAAGAAATGTTATAAGCAGTTCTTGGCAGGAAATCATGACGTTCTTCCAAACAGAACAGTTTCATGCAATTTTAATCTAAGCTGATGGCTAGTTTTGCAGATCATTCAGTGTATCCAAAAGAATTTGCGAGTCACGCAGAAAATGTCAGTTCTGTAGGCGTGTAAATCTACTTCATAACATGTTGACAGAACCGGACTGAAAGGTGGTAGAAGGGTTAAAAACATACAAAAACAATAATAATATTAGAGAAACGCTAAAATAAAAACCAAACAGAATCTTACTGGGACATAGAGCAAACGGTTCTGTTTGATTAGAGGATTGTGAAACGAATATTGAATGTGTCCAGGAAAACTATTATGAGAGGTACCTAATTATCTTTATTGACAGTAGTTCAAATATCATCTTTTAAGTAAAACTATTTCTCCAGATCGAGGTATTTTGAACTCTCGTGTAGAATGATGTATGTTCTTCATTACTTCAAAAGGCTTTCCTAAAAAGAATCGTCAGAATAAAACTGAACAATCAGGCATGTGACAGATTGCAGGATTAGTTGATGGACATATATTATTCACATCTTTTATGTCACTGGCAATAAGAGGGGGTTCCGGCTTCCAATATATTTTAGTAAAGCTAGGGATACTTTCTAAAAGAGACACCAAATATAAAAATTGTAACTGCATGAAAAAAGTTGATAAAATACAAGTAAAAAATCAGTATGCAAAAGGACGGATAATTTCAAGCAATTTTATGTTCAGGAACCAGTTTTTTATC
Source organism: Schistocerca serialis cubense (assembly GCF_023864345.2). Taxonomy (NCBI): domain Eukaryota; kingdom Metazoa; phylum Arthropoda; class Insecta; order Orthoptera; family Acrididae; genus Schistocerca; species Schistocerca serialis. The sequence goes on along the minus strand of NC_064645.1, from coordinate 364,663,497 downwards.
TTCTAATTTACAAAGTCGTTTTCGTCTGAAGCAATCGATTTTGAACAGATCGGCTCGCAATCAATCTGAGTTTGACCTAATAGAAATTAATTCACAAGCTGTTTGGTTTTAAACTACACCATTCAATAATGGGGTAATAAGGGGAGAAGAGGAACAGGATCTGTTATAAACTGTATCTTATCTCATGATCGCTGATCAGGACGTTCAGTATCAGATTGCAACTTGTCCGACTTATAGGAGGTTATCAAACCCGACTGGGAATATAATGGACGCTGATGCTAAGGTAAGGACTTTTGGTATCGGGTAACACACTTGGCCGACTTACATTCAGGATCACCCACTGCCCTTCCTTGCACTTTTCCGATGTCCTCCGTCAATCCTACCGACTGTCTCTTTAGTGGGTTTGTCGCACCTTCTAAGTGTTATGCCAACAAAGTGCAGTCTTTGTTTCGCCTTCCCCACAATATTATCTATGTGGTGTTTCCAATTTAAGTTGCTCGTAATTGTAATTCCTAGGTATTTAGTCGAATTGACAGGCTTTAGATTTGTGCGATTTATCATATAGCCTTGAGCAAAGAAAGCTAGTTCTGAAGTGTTTTTGGAAGACTAAGAATCTAAGTGAAGCACCGAGATAATTCAGAATGAAGTTTCAGCGAGATGCACCAACGTGACTCACAATTACTCGTTTGTGAGATAAGGTTGAGGAAGAAGGAGCCGTCTAGAACGCCCACAGAACCATTCTGGAAGACTATGATCTTCCGACAGCCCCACGAGAGAAAGAGAAGACATCGAAATGTTTCAGCAATCTCCTAGAAAGTCTGTGTGGCAAGTGGCCCGAGAGGCAGGAGCTCGGAAATCGAGCATCCATTGCCTTTTGAAGCGTGTCCAATGGAAACGTTTTATTCCTAGATTACCTCACGCGCTGAATGAGGATGATCATGAGCTGAGAACTGAATTTTGTGGATGGTATCAAGGAAGATGCGCACAGGACGAACAATTTCCGGGCAAGGTAACCTGGAGTTATGAAGTTAAATGGTTCAGTTAATCGTCACAATTGTACCTACTGGGCAGTTGAACATCCTCATGTGACAGTGAAACACTATGTGAACCTGCCATGAGTTACAGTGTGGTGTGATTCATCAGCATTTGGTTTGAATGGACCTTTCTTTTTTGAGTATAAAAATACAAGTGAAAATTACTTAAACTTACTACAGATCGCAGAGATATTTCGGGATGGAAATGGCATTTCCAGCAGGATGGAGTACATGCCCACTACCATCGCTACGTAAGGGCCTACCTTGACGAACACCTACCAGCCAGATGGAAAGGACGAAGGAGTAGTACTGAATTCCCTCCACGCTCACCGGATTGGACCCCTACGGATTTTTTTCTATGGGGGCATGTGAAGCACAGTGTCTATAGCGTAAGACCAGCTATCATCAATGCGTTGAAAACTAACGTGCCAGAATACCAATTCCAACGATTAGGAACGTGTTGGATTCCATCAGGCAGCTTTATCAGCTGTGTTTGGACCATTATGGCTACCAATTTTCACACTTTCGATAAATGGCAAGTATCGACATTTGCTCACATTACTTTGAATTTTGAAAGTTATCTGTGTCTTGGTAGTAGCTTCATAGTCATGAAAGGAGTGTATACATTTTTTTATTACACCCTGTGTTTTAACGAGCCCTAAAATAAATAAGTCCTCGTCACATGTTCATTTTTTTAATTAGAATCATTTACTGAAAATCGTACGAAAAGAGGCACATTATACACTACTGACTTCACAACAACACACAAAACAACACACAACAATATAGTGCACAAAAGAACACTGTATTGATTTCACTGTAAACTGACAAAATTATTTCCATTTAATTGGAGGTATGAAGTAGTTTTCTCTTTTATTTTTGCCAGTTGTTTAACATCGGGCTTGGTAGAAGAGTATTGAAGACACAGGTCAGGGTCAGCATCCAGTCCAGTATTTTGTCTCTGTTGCTGCATGCGCTGAGAATCCCGTTTCACAAAAGTATGTTGACGGAAAGTTGTGGATATTCATCACGAATCCAGCATCAAAAATCATCAAGCGACTTGTTTTCAGCAATGATTCTTTGCTTGAATCTGATGTCATTTCTAAAAAGGATTCATAGGTTTCGTTTGAAATATTTTCTGCCTTCTGCAAATTCTCTGCAAAATGACCCTGAAACCATGGATTCATAGTCCGTTTTTAATTCTGCTCTTAAGGAAAATTCGTCTCAGAAGACGCGTTCATATCATGAAGACACTGGATTAATTTTTCAAACATTTCATTTGGTAATTCTATTTCTCCCCAACGAACATATTCAGCGTTAAAAAGCTTTTTGGTTTCCTCTTGCCAACGGGAAGAGTACTAAAATCAATTTTTTTTTGAGGATGGTCATTTTGTTATCAGTGTTGAAAACTGCTGTTGTATTTCCTTGTAAAAATAGTTCAATTAATTAATTTTTACAAACATATCTACCAAAAAAGCTAGTCTCAACAACCAAGTCACATCGCTCAAACGATCGTTTAATTTAAAGGAAATGTCAGTAATAAAAGCTTATAATTTAGCTCTTAATTCGAATAATCTTATTAAGGTCTTAACCCTAGATAACCATCTATCCTCGGTGCGGAGCAGTAGTGTTTTATGCCTCCTCCTATAATCTTGAGATAATACTGAAAACATTCGGCGCTGAACACTGAAGCGGCCATCATTCAACGTGATTGATTGCTCTGTAGCTTCATCAAGAACTCGAGTCATACAGTGTGTACCTCCCTTCAGTAGAAAAATAAAACCAGAGTATCGCATGGTATTGTTGTCTACGGATCCCCACAGACCTTTCTGTTGCTTGCAGTAATAGAAATTATTATACAAGTCCTTTTGTTTGATATCAACAGCCCGTATCTCGTGGTCGTGCGGTAGCGTTCTCGCTTCCCACGCCCGGGTTCCCGGGTTCGATTCCCGGCGGGGTCAGGGATTTTCTCTACCTCGTGATGGCTGGGTGTTGTGTGCTGTCCTTAGGTTAGTTAGGTTTAAGTAGTTCTAAGTTCTAGGGGACTTATGACCACAGCAGTTGAGTCCCATAGTGCTCAGAGCCATTTGAACCATTTTTTTTTTTTGATATCAACAACTTGTTGACTGTCACAATTTGTCGAAAACTGTTCAGATTTATTATGCATGTGACAACAAGTATATTCAGATTTCTCATGCCGCAGTACGTGATTAAAACGAACAGAAGACTTCTTTCACGGATAAAATTTGCTATGAACGCACAATCGTACGAGTAAAGTACAGGATATACTGAAAAAAGCAGTTAAAACTTGATAACTCGTCTGTGGTACTTGATTAAAGCGCCATTGTGTTGCACCACTTGGAAAATTCTGTTCTGCGTTAATTGAAACAAGTTTTCCAGTCTTACTTCCCCTCCCCCCCCTCTTTCTCTGTCACTCTGTCTCTCTCTCTGTCTCTGTCTCTGTCTCTCTCTCTCTCTCTCTCTCTCTCTCTCTCTCTCTCTCTCTGTCTCACACACACACACACACACACACACACACACACACACGCATATGGAGATTGGATTTCATAATAAGTACTGAGATAAAATTCTGCATATTAATGTACATCATCCACCAGTCGGGAGACAATAAATTATCGGCTATCTATGTGAAGATCTGTATACACCTTGACAAACTGCAGCAAACAGTGTAATACTGTTGGCTTTAAACACGAACAACACCCAGTATTAATGTCCCAGGAAAATCGCATTATCAAACTCTATCATTCAAAAGCGATACCAAATTGTATGTGTGTAACCTGTTTTTCATGGTTACTGGAATGAAACAAGCGTACATATGTTGCACAGTTTACGTTTACCTCCTGCCTAAAACCTAATGCAAAAACAGATGAACCCAAACTTCACCAACTTAATTTTGGAGGTTGTTCAGGAATATATTCTGAAACTTTCATATAAAGATCTGTGAGCTCTGATAATTCGTTACAGACTAATTTTATTTCGTTTGATTTCTTATCTCCGTTTATTTCTACATCTGTCTTCTCCTGAAAATATAGGGTTAAAAAGAACTATTTATAAAAAAAATTGAAGAGTGTTTGTAGGGGGTAAAGAGAAGCACACTCTTTATGTGATAAAAATGTCACAGGTGGCAGCAGTCCCTGCAGCAAAAGTTAGCTATTCAGGCTTCTGACAAGTGGTCATATTAATGTAACTGGACAGTGTATAATCTGATGGGTTCAAGAAGGCCATACTCGACACCATGCCAAAACTACGTGTCAAGCGCCCGAGAGGACAGATATCAGCTTGAACATGCAGGCTTGTACAGCCAGGTCACCTACCTTGAATCAGGAAATGAGCTTGTTTGCAGAAAGACGAGTGTCCACACGCAGTGCAACAATGGCTGGAATACCACCGACTCTCAGAAGCAGGCAGAAGTATGCCAGGTTTTTTTGGTAAGGTGGCTGCTGCAGGTTAACTACGAATTCATTCTCTTGAAACAGTTCGCTGCGAATCGTGGAAGTGTCACTACTGAAGGGGAAGATAAGTTTATTCAGTTTATACAGGTGACCATTATTGAACTATATGAAATAAAATCGTCATAACTTCTGAACGGTTTGCGTTAGGACGTTCAAACTCCGCGGTTAGCCGCGTGGCATCATGAGAACTAGTATGCGCTTGCGCATGCGCGTTGTTGTTGTCGGCCATTTGCACGTGCAAATCTCACTTTACAGCGTGTATAGCGCTTGTGAAGGCCTACTATGCCATCAAGAACAGCCCAACTGTGGCTCAAAGGAAGTTTGCGACCGAGTTCACGCTAAAGGCCACTGGTCCAAATGTGCTAACAATCATAACTGATCCGCAACTCTGAGAGAACAGGTAGTGTTCTTGATGACAGTGTTGGCAATGTCGGTCGTCCAAAAAGGGTGAAAACGTCTGGAAACATCGAGAAGACACTCGTTGTATTTCGAACCAGCCCCAGGAAATCGATCAGACGAGCTGCACAACAGGTGAGAATCAAGTGGGAGGCACTGCGGCAAATTGTTGTTGAAGAGCTGCATCTCTTCCAATGCAAGATTCAAACCCATCAGCCATTAAACCCCTGGGCCGTGGAAAGGAGGTTGTGTTTCGGCAACACTATTGTCCGCAGATTGACGAACTTTGATGTGAATATGGTTTGGTTTAGTGACGAAGCCCACTTTAATTTCGACGCAAAATTGGCGTCTTTGGGGGACTGAGAATGCGCATTTCGCGGTAGAGAAGTCTCTTCACCCTCAATAGGTAAGTGTGTGGTGTACAGTGTCCATTCACGGAATAATCGGTGCGATATTCCTTGATGGCATGTCTGCCCAACGGTACATGAAGGTTTTGGAAGATCATTGCATCCCCATTATCCAAAGTGACCCTAATCCCGACAAGACGTGGTTCATGGACGACGGAGCTCGACCCCACCGAAGCAGGACAGTGTTTGATGTCCTGGAGGAGCATTTTGCGGTCCGCATTCTGGCTCAGGGGTACTCAGAGGCCACTGGCGTGGGCGTCGATTGGCCGCCATACTCTCCGGATCTGAACACATGACAGTCCTTTTTGTGGGGCTCCATTAAAGACAAGGTGTACAGCAGTAACCTCAAAACCATTGCTGAGCTGAAAACAGCCATTCAGGAGGTCATCGACAGCATCGATGTTCCGACACTTCAGTGGCTCATGCAGAATTTCGCTATTCGTCTGCGTCACATCATCGCCGATGAAGGCAGGCATATCGAACATGTCATAACCTAAATCCGAATACCTGTAGTGATGTTTACATGTTGAATAAAATGTGTGCACGTCGTAGTTTGTAACTAATGACTTTTTTTCATATAATTCAATAAATTGTCACTCTGTACTTTTGAATTATTACACAAGGGTCAGCGAACAGCAGCTGCAGTCGCAATGGACCTTTGTTCCACCTTCACACATAACTTTTGTTCCACTCCTTTCGCAATTGGAGCTTGTGCTCAATCTCTAATGACAGCGCTGTCGACGGGTCGTTAAACTCTGATATTCCTTCCTTGGTTCCTTCCTTCCTTATCACACATCACATCGCCGCCATCTACGGTGGCGTGTACGGCGAAATATGGAATAATATTTACACCGATAAAAATAATGGCAGTGCTCTTTTGGTAAGTACTATGCATTGTTTGAGCTGTGAAGTAAGTAACCCTGTAGTTAAATATGACGCAGTTGGAAAAAAGCGTTCGGTTAGTACCAAGAAGATTCAAGGCTATGAAAAATAGAAGTTTTAGATTTGAAAGGACAGATAGCTCCACATGTCACCGTCAACAGTAATAATAAGTAATCATCCTGTGGTATTGCAGTTCTTCGTACGTCCGTGCTTGCAACGAAAATAGGTCGAGGAATTCCGCCATATGCAAGACACCTTTTCTGTTTCGTTTTGCCCAGGCATGTTTCAGCACTTTTTGTGCTATCTTCAGTGGGTTATTTTATTTTCTTACTGTAAAATTTTTGTTACGTATTAACATTTAGAGAAACTTTTGGTACAAAATATTTACATTGTGAATGAATAAGTGTTGTAAAATATTATACATCTTTTGTTTACAGTTCACAGTTGAGATAAGTATTAACGACCTGATGCACTGTATGTTGGTTATTACATTATGTTCAAAAATGTTCAAATGGCTCTGAGCACAATGGGACATAACATCTGAGGTCATCAGTGCACTAGACTTAGAACTACTAAAACCTAACTAACCTAAGGAGATTACCCACGTCCACGCCGATGCAGGATTCGAACCTGCGACCGTAGCAGCAGCGCGGTTCTGGACTGAAGCGCCTAGAACCGCTCGGCCACAGCCACCGGCTATTACATTATGTCTTAAGTTCTAGTTATAGCTTAACTGGCAAAAGAGTGGATGTATGCATTAGTTTACATACCTTATGTGAAGCTATTGGATATTTATGTAGGTAACTGGTCTGGTGCACAATCTACAACTTGTCATCTGCAAACAGCAAAACTTAATTTTTATTTTTCTGTTTATTATGCATTTACGAACGGAAGTGAGGATATATTACGTTTTTTGTGTGTGTAACTTATGGCTTTGATGTTTTAGTGTTTCTCATATGTTTTGGCGAGGTGAATACGCTGATTTCTGTGACTTATGATCGTTCGACAACGCAATTTATACGAATTTTCAAACATGGGCAGAGTTTTCTCCGCCATTATGTGTTGTTGTAGCTGTTTAGTATTTATTTGTTTCGTGTCGCGTTTCTCTGGCTGAGGCGCGCAATTTTGAATTGTATTTGGCGTTTGTGGAGTTTGTTGTGTGCGTGTGCGTGTGTGTGTGTGTGTGTGTGTGTGTGAGTGAGAGAGAGAGAGAGAGAGAGATCAGAACTGGAGCAGAGATAGATAGATAGAGAGAGAGAGAGAGAGAGAGAGAGAGAGGCGTTTTTTGTTTCATGGGTATCTTTGTTGTGTGTGTCATTTGTAAGGTTCTTCAATTGTGGCGAAGAGTGTTTTACTGCACAGTGATGTGTTGGTGTTATTGTGGGCTCTGTGTAGTCAAGTCCACTTAAAATGCGAGGTCTGCAATCCATTCCCTATGGTCTAATTTCCTTTCCTGCTCTCCTTTTCCCTTCATAAATTCAACAATAGCGAAAAATCGTTCCAGGCAAGCCACTTAACTAATTCAATGAACTTTGCAGTAATATATAAAGTCTCCATACTTTTCGTTCAGTTCCACAGAAAATTGTTGCAACCGTCAGTGGAATATTGTTTGCGACTTCAGGAATTTTACTATTTGTATCATTAATTTCATCACGTGCTACATGTCTGAAAATTTAGCACAAAGTGTTTCTTGAATCCTGCCTATCGATTATTCTAATTTTTTGCTCTTTCACTATCAACTAAATCTTTAAATTCTTTCTTCATGGTGTTGTAATGTCGTTCCATAGATTATGTGACTGACTATTATGCGATACTGAGAATTCTTATCCTTCTGTCATTCTCATTGGTTTTCTAAGGTTTGTGATGATAGATAGTTAGACTGCCTCTTCTTATACAAACAGCCACTCGACCTGTGACCTTCCTTTATACCATGAGCAAATAGCAAAGGATAAGCAGCGCCGGTACCATGATTCTGCAGAACTAAAGAAAGTCGTATCGACCGAAAAATGCCGCACCGCAACGCTAAAATACTATATCCGAAAAGGGTCGAGAAGTACCGAGGCAGGCCGAGTCTGGGCTCGCACGTAGCCCACACATGGTGCTCGCGTGCAATCTGACTAGCCATGGTCGACCCTGATATATAATACCGAGACAATAGAACAGGAGCAGCAGAAGTCGACAGTATAATTCACCACGAAATATCCTTAAGTTTGTGTAATCCCCCATTCCAAGCTGTGGCTACTAGTACTAAATTAGGAAATATGTAAATATCTTTTCTATCACTGTACATTACACCAAGAACCGTGCTAAACGAAGTTCAGTGGGAGGAATTGTTGCAACAAACAAAACCACCGCATATGTACTATAATGCCAACAAAGTCAGTTCAGTTGCACGTACAATGACAGTATGAGCGACTTTGTCCTTCCATTGTTGGATAACAAATCGCTGACTATTATGAAAGACGGTTTCCCAACAATGCTTATGGCTCTTGGAAGAGAAAAATTTACTTTAGATCTAACACTACGCTCCTCATAAAATATCTAGGTGGGAATTATTCCAAGAAACTCTAAGATCAGATCGTTATCCTATAGTTTTGAAGATAAGGTGTGAATAGGCACAACTGGATGGTGGTCTACAAGGCTACGACAATTAAATGGAACGTTGGAAAAAAAATTGGGAACATTATTGCAAATAAATGAAAATTTCACTATTTTCAAGTGATGTTATGAGTATGGAAAGTTCATCTCACTAACTGAACGAGCAGCTAATAACAGTATCCCTCCCTTAATAAGCAACAATAAAGAAAACCGACCGACCGTTTCCTGGTGGAACAAAGACGCCTCCGGGTCCGTAGCAACGAGACGATTAACTCTGCAACTATATAGAGAGAGAGACCAACGTTAGGAAACTTTTGCGTAACCAGCGGAAGGAACCAACTGTAATTTAAAAAAAATGGAAGTGCGCAAAAGGGACAGTTGGATTCACTACTGTGAGTCGATACGAAAAGATACCAACATGATAGGGTTGTCGAAACAATTAAGATGTTTTAGAAGGGGAAATGGAATTCATCCAGAGACAAATACTTTGATTAGAGCCTTTGTTGAATAGAATCGCACCAACTTTGACCCGTAGCAAAGATGTTTACTACATTACAACATGATCCGAAAGGTCTTTTGAGGCACTCTATATGCTATGATTGTAGAATGAAATATGGATGAGTGGGTCCACTACAGCAGGAATGGACCTGTCAGATTTTAATACTTTTCCTGTCGTTTTACATACCGATTACGCAATCTTCATCTTTATCAAAGATCCTTAAGAGGTTGGTTAGAAATGAATCAACTGACAGCTTATTCAGTTGAACAGCAAAAGAAATTGTGTATCATACCGTATCAATTCTTGGCCTGGAGATAGCACCTGAAAAATCATCGGTAGTGACTTTTACACAAAGAAAAGTTCTACACTGCCCAGATAGTATGAGACTTGGTGGAATATACAGGGAGTCCCATATTTTCAGTTCTGTGAAAAATATCTCTTCTATTGCAAGCTCTTTGCTTCCAATACTTGAGATAGTATGGACCGAAAACAAGAAAAAATTACCTAGTAAACATAGGCTCTAAAATGCGTACCTTAAGAGCTGTGACCCTTATTCACTAGAAGAGATGTGTTTCATAGCAGCGAAAATGAAGCGCACGTACCTCTCAATGTATGCACTTTGGAGCCCATCTTTACTGGAAATTTATGTCATATACATGAATACTGACCATTCCTCCTGGGACACCCAGCATGTCCCATTCAGGATTCAACCTAAGTTTATAGACATGAGAACTGAGTCGAGATTAATGTGAAGATCTGACATAATTGATACTTCTTCTAACGTAAGAACAAAGACTAATGCACTGAGATGTGTGGACGACACATAGTGGAGAGCTCAGCCGAAAACTCTACCCACGTTGTACAGGACTCGCGTGAGCTCAGTCTTCGATCATGGATGCTGAATGCCTATTTTGCCGTGATGTGACAAGAAATTCGATACTCAAATTGGTCAAACTTCAGTGTTGCTGTATTCGGATATGCACTATAGCCGTGCTATCCACACCGGTGACTGCTCTCTTTGTTCAGGCAGGGGAACCAACACTGACTGTCAGACAACTATTAACTGGAAACACACGTTATTCAGGAGCAGCTGCACTGTCTATTGGGAGTAAATTGTTCTTGCAAAGCTTGAAAGCAGTTTCACTGAACCATTCTAGCTTACCGGACATTATATTGAAACAGAAGCCGAATGCTCTATTTTTTATGTTTGGTGATTTATGAAGAAGTGAAGCTAGAACATTTTGCAATCCATCACCTGAGGCCAGTGTTAGTGGCCCATATCTAGCGCTTAGTATAAGAAAGCTTTATCTGTCGTTTAAACGATTTATTGGTCATTTAGAATATCAGCTGCTGTCTCACCTGCCAGGGACATTGCTTCCTGAGTTCATTTCTTATTTGACTGTTTGCAGTCAATATTCAACAGGCTTAATTCCGGCTAAAAATTGTTTATTTAAGACTTATAGGTGCAAAATTATTATGTTTATTGTTAGAAAGTTGTTTAAATATCTCTGTCACAGTCTAAGAACTTGCAAGAGAGTTCTTTGGTGTTATTTTAAAGATTGTACTTCTCGCTTTCTTAATTAATAATGAAGAACGAAACTAATTCGGAGGTCGCTCCTCCTAATAGAGAACTTGTGTTTAAGATTGTTTTAAAAATAAATGTTAAATTACGATCAAACTGTTATGCAAGCCTCTCGATCCCAGTACTACCACACCTAAAAGCGTTGCAATATTAAAACTTGACCACAGAAACCTTTATTAACAACTCCTTTCGCCGAAACGGCCGGTTCTTTCTCCTTCAAAACCTATACCATAAAACCATGAAAATAAGGATTTTCCAGTTAATAATTATTTGGAGCATGAGCAGGAATAGTAGGAACATCAATAATGATACTTGTTCGTGGCGAACAACAATGTATGGCTGAATTCCAGCCAGTAACTCTCATACCACTGAATTAACCAATAATAGTCCGCCCCCGGTAACTGAGTAGTCAGTGCGACAGAACGTCAATCCTACGGGCCCGGGTTCGATTCCCGGCTGGGTCGGAGATTTTCTCCGCTCAGAGAGTGGGTGCTGAGTTGTCCTACTCATCATCATTTCATCCCCATCGACGCGAAAGTCGTAGAAGTGGCGTCAAATCGAAAGACTTGCAACCGGCGAACGGTCTACTCGACGGGAGGCCCTAGTCACACGACATTTACATTTATTTAACCAACAATATAAAAGCTAAGCTACACTAATAGTTACAACATTCATCAAAACATCAAACAAAATCTTAGGAGAAGTGATAGCTTCTAGGCTATTTTCTCAGTAGCCACGTGCAGTACAGCAACAAACAGTTTGACAAAACAAGCAATGAAAGAGCAGGTGAACTCATTCAGCTTTACTATAAATAATGACACAGGCGTGGTGCAGTCTTATCTCCATCCACGCGCTTCTGTGCACACACATAGCAGCCCGGTAGTGCTGCCCCAAGCGCCATAGCAATAGCATGTGCTAGCCCCAACGATCTAGGGTAATATAAGTAGGTACACAGATTAAATCCACTGTCTCAAAGCATTTACAACAAACACTGATGCATTTCATTAATGACAACCTGACACTCAAGAAAAAATACGGGCGATGGCTCCGCATCGATTAGAATACACAGATCGTTTAACATGATGAGGCAAGGATTGATAAACAAATAACGTTCACGAAGAACCTCATACATGCTATTTCCACTGTCTGTTTAGCTGCACACTGCTATTATTCAGTGTCAGAGTTTTAAACCATTAGCATCCGTACACACATCGTCCAAACCAACATCGGATTTCAGCTGTATAAAATGCCCCCCCTCCCCACCCCCCCGCCAATGAACCATGGACCTTGCCGATGATGGGGAGGCTTGCGTACCTCAGCGATACAGATAGCCGTACCGTAGGTGCAACCAAAACGGAGGAATATCTATTGGGAGGCCAGCAAACGTGTGGTTCCTGAAGAGGGGCAGCAGCCTTTTCAGTAGTTGCAGGGGCAACAGTCTGGATGATTGACTGATCTGGCCTTGTAACATCAACCAAAACGGCTTTGCTGTGCTGCTACTGCGAACGGCCGATAGCAAGGGGAAACTATAGCCGTAATTTTTCCCAAGTACATTCAGCTTTACTGTATCGTTAAATGATGATGGCGTCCTCTTGGGTAAATTATTCCGGAGGTAAAATAGTCCCCTATTCGGACGGGGACTACCCAGGAGGACGTCGTTTTCAGGAGAAACAAAACTGGCGTTCTATGGAGCGGAGCGTGGAATGTCAGACCACTTAATCGGGCAGTCAGGTTAGAGAATTTAAAAAGGGAAATGGGTAGGTTAAAGTTAGATGTAGTGGGAATTAGTGAAGTTCGCACGCAGGAGGAACTGGACTTCTCGTCAGGTGAATATAGGGATATAAATATAAAGTCAAATAGGGGTAATAACGAATAAAAAAATGGAACGTCGATAAACTACTATTAACAGCATGGTGAAGGTATTACTATAACCACGATAGACAAGAAGCCCACGCCTATCACAGTGGTACAAGTTTAAATGCCAACTAGCTCCGCAGATGATAAAGAGATTGATGAAATGTATGATGAGATAAAAGAAAGTATTCTGATAGTTAATGGAGATGAAAATTGAATAGTCATGGGGGACTGGAGTTCGATAGCAGGAAAAGGAAGAGAGGGAAAAGTAGTACGTGAATGTGGATAGGAGGTAAGGAATGAAAGAGGAAACCACCTGGTAGAATTTTGGACAGAGCGTAACTTAATCGTAACTAACACTTTGTTTAAGCCTTATGAAAGAAGGCTGTATACGTGGAAGAGACATGGAGACACCGGAAGGTTTCAGATTGATTACTTAATGGTAAGACGGAGATTTAGGAACCAGACTTGCAATTGTAAGACATTTCCAGGGACAGATGTGGACTCTGACCGCAATTTTTTGTTTATGAACTGGGACCTGTATAAACTGAAAGAACCAGAGGTTGCAGAGAGTTTCAGAGGGAGCATTAGAAAGCGATTGACAAGAGCAAAGGAAATGAACGCAGTAGAGGAAGAATGGGTAGCTTTGAGAGAAGAAATACTGAAGGTAGCAGAGGATCAAGTAGGTAAAAAGATGAGGGCTAGTAGAAATCCTTGGGCAACACAAGGTATATTGAATTTAATTGGTGGAAGGAGCAAATATGAGAATGTAGTAAATGAAACAGGCAAAAGGGAATACAAACGTCTCAAAATCGAGATCGTCAGGAAGTACAAAATGGCTAAGCAGGAATGGCTAGAGAACAAATGTAAGAATGTAGAAGCATGTATCAGTAGATGTAAGATAGATGCCACCTACAAGAAAATTAAAAGAGATCTTTGGAGAAAAGAGAACCACCTGTATGAATATCAAGAGCTCAGATGGAAAACCAGTCCTAAGCAAACAAGGGAAAGCAGAAAGGTGGAAGGAGTACATAGAGGGTCTTTAGAAGGGAGATGTATTGAGGGCAATATCATGGAAATGGAAGACGACGTAGATGAAGATTAGATGGAAAATATGATACTGAGTGAAGAATTTGACAGAACACTGAAAGGCCTAATTCGAAACAAGGCTCCGAGAAAAGACAACATTCCGTTAGAACTGCTGATAGCCTTGGGAGGGCCAGTCACGACAACACTCTTCCACCCGGTGTGCAAGATGTATAAGACAGGTGAAATACCCTCAGACTTAAAGAAGAATATAATTATACCAATTCCAAAGAAAGCAGGGGCTGACAGGTGTGAAAATTACCGAACTATTAGTTTAATAAGTCACGATTGCAAAACACTAGCACGAATTCTTTACAGTCGAATGGGAAAACTGGAGGATGCCGACCTCAGGGAAGACCAGTTTGGATCCAGAGAAATATAGGAACACGGGAGGCAATACTAACCCCACACTTTTCATAGCAAATAGGTGAACGAAAGACAAATCAATGTTTATAGCATTTGTAGACTTGGAGAAACCTTTTGACAATGTTGACTGGAATACTCTTTCCAATTTTAATGGTGGCAGGGTTAAAATACAAGGAGATAAAAGCTATTTACAGTTTGTACGGGAACTAGATGGCAGTTATAAGAGTCGAAGGGCAGGAAACGGAAACAGTCATACAATAATTTTTAAATAAACACACTACCATTTGACTGTATCGTTGTTTATTTAATTACGACCCAGGCTTCGGAATTTTGGAAGTGATTGAGTTTGTGTCATTAACTTACATTACTGGACATGAAGCACAAAACTGGCCACTTTTGAGCCTGACGTCTTGCAACATACCTTAATGACATAAACTCAACCAATTGAAAATGGTATAAAAGGCTGAAACGTGGGTCGTAATTAAATAAACAACAACATTGTCAAATGGCGTTGTGTTGATTTAAAAACCTTCTCATTAGTTACGTGACCCACCCACCTAATTTTTAACATTATTCTGTAGCGCCATATTTCAAAAGATTCTATCTTCTTCTTGTCCAAATTGTTTATCGTCCACGTATCACTACCATACATGGCTACACTTCAGACAAATACCTTCAGAAAAGACTTCATAACACTTAAATCTATATTCGATGTTAACAAATTTCTCTTCTTCAGAACCACTTTTCTTGTCATTGCCAGACAACTTTTTATATCGTCTCTACTTCGGCCGTCATGTTATTTTGCTGCCCAAATAGCAAAACTCAGTGTCTAGATTCCTGATCTAATTCCTCTAGGATCACCTGATTTAATTCGACTACATTGCATTACCCTTGTTTTGTTCTTGTTGATGTTCATCGAATATTTTATTTTCAAGACACTGTCCATGCTATTCACCTGCTCTCCCAAGTCCCTTGCTGTCTTTGACGTAATTACAATGTCACCAGCAAACCTCAAAGTTTTTATTTCTGCTCCCTGAACTTTAATTCCTACTTCAAATTTGTCTTTGGTTTCCTTTAACGATTGCTCGGTGTACAGATTCAATAATATCAGAGATAGGCTACAAAACTGTCTCACTCCCTTCTCAACCACTGATTCCCTTTCATGTTCCTCGACTCTTATGGCTGTCGTCTGATTTCTGTACAAGCTGTAAATAGCCTTTCGCTCCCTGTATTTTTCCCCTGCTACCATCAGAATTTCAAAGAGAGTATTCTAGTCAACACTGTCAAAAGCCTCCTCTAAGTCTACAAGCGCTAAAAACGTAGATTTGCCTTCTCCTACCCTATCTTCTAAGATAAGTCGCAGGGTCTGTATCGCCTTGCCTGTTCCTACATTTCCTGAAATCCAACAAAAGGTTGGCAGTTTTCACACCTGCCAGCAACTGCTTTCTTTCGAATTGGAATTATTATTTTGTTTTTGTGTATTTTATCTCAACTGGAATTGCGACTTGCTTTCATTTTCTACCCGCGTTATGATCTCACCATTGTGCTGTACAGATGTTCTTGAGCAGAACAAATTGTCTCAACCCTGGTTTGAAGGCACTGCTCGCAGTTCAAGGGAATTATTACGATTTTCTCCGATTGGTGAACTTAAGTTGTAGTGACTCCCTATCACAGCTGTAGCGAGTGTTTGATTTCAGTGCATCGACAAGAGCAACCACTTACCATCCTTCCAATGACACGATCCTTACCTGACTGAATAATGTCAAGAGAGTTTGTTGAACACCCAAAAGGAACCATAATATTAAGATGGTTTTTGCGTTGTTAAATGATTAGTGAAGTTCCAAGAGGAGAATACCTCGTGTTGATAAATGTCCTTTCTCATGGCGTTTTCTTCACTGGTCTTTCCGCCCACAAGCACCACTCCTTTCCACCTCCTGTGATAGCTGCCCTACTTGTGGAATATCTTTAAATTCTTAATTAAATACGTTCCCTGATCAGCGATGCTGAAGTCGTGTACTCCGTTGCGCGTTGTAGATAAATCACTGGGCCAAGTCTCATTTTATTCTCTTACCGACTTCAAAAATGAGATCGACAGGAAGTGCAAAATGGTTAAGCATGTAAGGATGTAGAGGATTATCTCACTAGTGGTAAGATAGATACCGCGTACAGGAAAATTAAAGAGACCTTTGGAGAAAAGAGAACCACTTGTACGAATATCAAGAGCTCAGATGGAAACCCAGTTCTAAGCAAAGAAGGGAAAGCAGAAAGGTGAAAGGAATATGTAGAAGGTCTATACAAGGGCGATGTACTTGAGGACAATATTATGGAAATGGAAGAGGATGTAGATGAAGATGAAATGGAAGATATGATACTGCGTGAAGAGTTTGACAGAGCACTGAAAGACCTGAGTCGAAACAAGGCCCCCGGAGTAGACAATATTCCATTGGAACTACTGACGGCCGTGGGAGAGCCAGTCCTGACAAAACTCTACCATCTGGTGAGCAAGATGTATGAAACAGGCGAAATACCCTCAGACTTCAAGAAGAATTTAATAATTCCAATCCCAAAGAAAGTAGATGTTGACAGATGTGAAAATTACCGAGCTATCAGTTTAATAAGTCACAGGTGCAAAATACTAACGCGAATTCTTTACAGACGAATGGAAAAACTGGTAGAAGCCGACCTCGGGGAAGATCAGTTTGGCTTCCGTAGAAATGTTGGAACACGTGAGACAATACTGACCCTACGACTTATCTTAGAAGAAAGATTAAGGAAAGGCAAACCTACGTTTCTAGCATTTGTAGACTTAGAGAAAGCTTTTGACAATGTTGACTGGAATATTCTCTTTCAAAGTCTGAAGGTGGCAGGGGTAAAATACCGGGAGCCAAAGGCTATTTACAATTTGTACAGAAACGAGATGGCAGTTATAAGAGTCGAGGGACATGAAAGGGAAGCAGTGGTTGGGAAGTGAGAGAGACAGGGTTGTAGCCTATCCCCGATGCTATTCAATCTGTATAATGAGGAAGCAGTAAAGGAAACAAAAGAAAAGTTCGGAATAGGTACTGAAATCCATGGAGAAGAAATAAAAACTTTGAGGTTTGCCGATGACATTGTAATTCTGTCAGAGACAGCAAAGGACTTGGAAGAGCAGTTGAACGGAATGAATAGTGTCTTGAAAGGAGGATATAAGATGAACATCAACAAAAGCAAAACGAGGATAATGGAATGTAGTCGAATTAAGTCGGGTGATGCTGAGGGAATTAGATTAGGAAATGAGACACTCAAAGTAGAAACTGAGTTTCGCTGTTTGGGGAGCAAAATAACTGATGATGGTCGATGCAGAGAGGATATAAAATGTAGACTGGCAATGGCAAGGAAAGCGTTTCTGAAGAAGAGAAATTTGTTAACATCGAGTATAGATTTAAGTGTCAGGAAGTCGTTTCTGAAAGTATTTGTATGGAGTGTAGCCATGTATGGAAGTAAAACGTGGACGATAAATAGTTTAGACAAGAAGAGAATAGAAGCTTTCGAAATGTGGTGCTACAGAAGATTGCTGAAGATTAGATGGGTAGATCACATAACTAATGAGGAGGTATTGAATAGGATTGGGGAGAAGAGAAATTTGTGGCACAACGTGACTAGAAGAAGGGATCGGTTGGTAGGACATGTTCTGAGGCATCAAGGGATCACCAATTTAGTATTGGAGGGCAGCGTGGAGGGTAAAAATCGTAGAGGGAGACCAAGAGATGAATACACTAAGCAGATTCAGAAGGATGTAGGTTGCAGTAGGTACTGGGAGATGGAAAAGCTTGCACAGGATAGATTAGCATGGAGAGCTGCATCAAACCAGTCTCAGGACTGAAGACCACAACAACAACAACAACTTTTTTGTATAGCCATTTTACCTTAGCTTCCCTGAACTTCCGACTCAAATCGTTCCTATGTCACTATATTTCTGTATTCCTGAATTTCCTCTAACATTTTTGTGCTTTCTTCTTCCATCGATTAGGTAAAGTAATTCATCTGATATCCATTGTTTGTTCCCTGTTGTCTTCCTTGTACCTATGGTTTCTTTCCAATTTCTGTGATTGCTCTCTTTAGAGATGTCAATTCCTGTTCAAGTGTACTGGTAATTGAGCTATTCATCAACGCAATGTCTATAGCCTCAGAGAACTTTGAACGTATCTCTTCATTTTTAGCATTTCCGTATCCCACTTGTTTGCGCACTGATTTTTCCTGACTAGTCTCTTAACTTCATCCTATTCTTCATCATTACTAATTTGTGGTCTAGGTTTATATCTGATCCTGGGTACACCATACAATCCAATATCTGATTTCGGGGTCTCTGCCAGACCATGGTGTAATATAACCGAATTCTTCCCGTATCTCCCTGCCATGTCCAAGTGTACGTCATCCTCTTGTGATTCTTGAACAGAGTATTCGCTATTACTGTAACGTCGCCTTAGAAAAATTAATGAATAATTGTGCTGATAAACATATTACGTTATTTGATTTTCAAACAGCTGAGCAAAACTGAACGTACTCAGACATTCACAAACCTGACACACAATATTTTTAGCGCAACGCAATCTGACTTTCAGTAATCCCTACAAAAGAATGGCCCTGATTAACAATAACCTATACCTTTCATGAATTCTTACCTCACAAAAATTTTCGTTACTCGAACTACTGCAATACAGCGAGCGCCACTACTGCCAGCTAAATAAAAGATTCTAACTACTGAGGACACTAACCACTGGTAGGCATAGTCAGCAAATGAAAGATTTTGATAGAGAACAAACAATGTATTTACCTTAATAGTGTTCAAAAGTCATAATATATATATATCAGTTCATGACATCCAGTCTTACAAATTTACTGTCGCTGTCCAGATCATCCGCTCTCAAAACTCCGCCATCTCACTCCCCACATCCACCACTGCTGGCGGCTCACCTCCAACTGCGCAACGCTACGCGCTGTTCACATCCAACTGCCCAATGCTACAATGGCGAGTATTACAACAATGCCAACCAGCCACAGACTGCACACAGCACAGCCAGTGATTTTCATACAGAGCGCTACGTGGCCTTACCAATATAAAAACCTAAACAGCCTACTTACATTACTAACTGATTTTTGTTGCAGAACTCGATTAGTCTTACTCGTCTCTCGTTTCTACTACCAAGCTCATATTCTCTCGTAACCTTTTCTTCTCCTCCCTCCCCTACAACCGGATTTTAAACCCCATGACTATTGAATTTTCATCGTTCTTTACGTACTGAAGTACCCATTCAGTATAGTGGTATACTGTCTCTATCTCATCATCCTCTTCTTGCGACGTCGGCATGTGTACCTGAAGTATCGTTGTCGGTGTTGGTTTGCTTTTGAGACTGATGAGAATAACACTGTCTTTGAACTCTCTGCTCTACCTTCCTATTCATAACGAATCCTACTCCCGTTATACCATTTTTTGCTGCTACTGATATTACTCTATACATGTCTTTTCATTTCACTTCATCTTCTCCATGAATTTTAATACCTACTCCGAATTTTTCTTTTGTTTCCTTTACTGTTTGCTCAATATACAGATTGAACAACATCGGGGAGAGGCTACAACCCTGTCTTACTCCCTTCCCAACCACTGCTTCCCTTTCATGTCCCTCGACTCTTATAACTGCCATCTGGTTTCTGTACAAATTGTAAATAGCCTTTCGCTCCCTGTATTTTACCCCTGCCACCTTTAGAATTTGAAAGAGAGTATTCCAGTCAACATTGTCAAAAGCTTTCTCTAAGTCTACAAATGCTAGAAACGTAGGTTTGCCTTTCCTTAATCTTTCTTCTAAGATAAGTCGTAGGGTCAGTATTGTCTCACGTGTTCCAACATTTCTACGGAAGCCAAACTGATCTTCCCCGAGGTCGGCTTCTACCAGTTTTTCCATTCGTCTGTAAAGAATTCGCGTTAGTATTTTGCACCTGTGACTTATTAAACTGATAGCTCGGTAATTTTCACATCTGTCAACATCTACTTTCTTTGGGATTGGAATTATTAAATTCTTCTTGAAGTCTGAGGGTATTTCGCCTGTTTCATACATCTTGCTCACCAGATGGTAGAGTTTTGTCAGGACTGGCTCTCCCACGGCCGTCAGTAGTTCCAATGGAATATTGTCTACTCCGGGGGCCTTGTTTCGACTCAGGTCTTTCAGTGCTCTGTCAAACTCTTCACGCAGTATCATATCTCCCATTTCATCTTCATCTACATCCTCTTCCATTTCCATAATATTGTCCTCAAGTACATCGCCCTTGTATAGACCCTCTATATACTCCTTCCACCTTTCTGCTTTCCCTTCTTTGCTTAGAACTGGGTTTCCATCTGAGGTCTTGATATTCATACAAGTCGTTCTCTTATCTCCAAAGGTCTCTTTAATTTTCCTGTAGGCGGTATCTATCTTACCCCTAGTGAGATAGGCCTCTACATACAAAAAAGTTATGAAATCGAAAAAGAAATGATTAGCAGAAGGGTGGATTCAACATATAGGAAAGTGAAAATAACCTTCGGTGAAATTAAAAGCAAGGGTGGTAGTATTAGGAGTTTAATGGGAATTCCACTGTTACATGCAAAGGAGAAAGCGGAAAGGTGGAAGGAGTAAACTGAAGGCCTCTCCGATGGGGCAGACTTGTAACATGCCGTGCTAGTAGAGGAAACAGGAGTCGACAGGGAAGAGATAAGGGATCCAGTATTAGAATCGAGATTTAAAAGAGCTTTGGAAGACTTAAAGATCAAATAAGGCAGAAGGTATCAATGACATTCCATTGGAATTTCTAAAATCACTAGGAGAGGTGACAACAAAACGACTGTTCACGTTGTGGTGTAGATTATATGAGTCTGGGGAGATGCCATCAGAGTTTCGGAGAAATATCATCCACACAATTCGGAAGGTGGAAAGAGCCGACAAGTGCGAGAATTATCGCACAATCACCTTAACAGCTCATGCATCCAAGTTGCCGACAAGAATAATATACGGAAGAATGGAGAAGAAAACTGAGGACGAGTTAGATGACGATCCGTTTGACTTTAGGAAAGGTAGAGGCACCAAAGAGGCAGTTCTGACGTTGCGGTTGACAATGGAAGCAACAGTGAAGAAAAGCCGGGACAGTTACGTCGGATTTGTCTACCAGAAAAAAGCGTTAGACAATGTAAAATGGTGCAAGATGTTCTAAATTCTGAGAAAAATAAGGATAAGCTACGGAGAAAGACGGCTAATATACAGTACGTACAAGAACCAAGCGGGAAAAACAAGAGTTGAAGCCCAGGAACGAAGTGTTCGGATTAAAAAGGGTGTGAGACAGGGATGTTGTCTTTCACCCCCACTTTTCAATCTATATATCAAAGAAACAATGAGGGAACTGAAAGAAAGTTTCAAGAAGGGAATTAAAATTCAGGGTGAAAGGATATGAATGGTAACGTTCGCTGATGACATTGCTATCCTCTGTGAAAGTGAAGGAGGACTGCAGGATTTGTTAATGGAATAACCAGTCTAATGAGTACAGAATATGGATCGAGTGTAAATCGAAGAACGACGAAAGTAATGAGAAGTGGCAGAAATGAGAACGGCTATAAACTTAACATTTGGATTCATCGTCACGGCGTAGATGAAGTTAAGGAATTCTGGTACCTATGCAGCAAAATAACCTATGAATGACGGAGCAAGGAGGACGTAAAATGCAGACTAGAACTGGAGAAAAAGGCATTCCTGGCCGAGAGAAGTCTGCTAGTATCAAACATTGGTCTTAACTTGAGGAAGAAATTTCTGAGAACGTACGTCTGGAGCACAGCATTGTATGGTAGTGAGACATGGATTGGGGGAAAACCAGAACAGAAGAAAATCGAATCCCTTGAGATATGGTGCCACAGGAGAATGTTGAAAATTAGGTGGACTGATAAGGTAAGAAATGAGGAGGTTCTATGCAGATTTGGAATGGAAAATAACATATGGAAAACACTGACAAGAAGGAGGGACAGAATGATACGACGTCTTTTAAGGCACCAGTCCATGTCCAGAAAAGGTTCGTTTCCATGTTACAAAGAAAACAAGATGTATGGATTTCTTTCCTATTTACTGTGATATTACAACAGCTATTGGATATGACGATTACCATGTTTGTTGCACACAGTGTATCTGCGCAGGAAGTTCGCATAAATTCTGTCCAAAATGCGTGGTGTATGGTTAATCACTTCTTCTGCTGCAGCCATGACCCGTGCAACCAGATCTTGCCCCGACTGGACAGTGGTCCCGTGAACAACAACCTTTATGTGGCCCCACGAGTCCAAAGCGATTACGACTGGGGATATTTGTGACGAAGTATGTGGTCCACCTGCCGGCCGCGGTGGCCGTGCGGTTCTAGGCGCTTAGTCAGGAACCGCGCGACGTCTACGGTCGCAGGTTCGAATCCTGCCTCGGGCATGGATGTGTGTGATGTCCTTAGGTTAGTTAGGTTTCAGTAGTTCTAAGTTCTAGGGGACTGATGACTTCAGATGTCCCATAGTGCTCAGAGCCATTTGAATCAAGCCATATGTGGTCCATCTCGACCGATGCATTTGTCCCCGTAGACTGCGTTCGGATGGTTTCGGACGCGGACTGCAAAACGTACTGCCGGGCCATCATGCTAGAACCCTAATTCGTTGCGTATCTCCAGAGGCACATCTTCCAAAAACTTCACCATCACTTGTTGCAGGAATACCAAGTATCTGGCGCCCGTTAGATGGGGAGGAAGGATGTACTGCCCAATCACACGACCATTGCAGATACCTGCCCCGACATTGCTGCCGAAGGTGTGCTGAAATCTTCGTGTACTCGTGGCTTTGGCGTCTGCTTGATCCCAAATGTGGCTTTTTCGCGCGTTCGAAACATCTCCCCTATTGGAATGCTCTTCGTCGATGAACAAAATTCGCCTTGGAAACTGAGGAAAGTCCAGACAAAGGCGTAAAAGCCAAGTAGAGAAATTGATACTTGGCATGAAATTGGCCTCTGAGGATGATATGGGTGGAGTTTCTGTCCATGCAGAACACGGCAGACAGACGAAAGGGACACAAACAAGTCAAGCGCAATGGCTCGAGTACTTGTCGATTGGTTCTCTTCAACCTGGAAATTTGTGGTAAGTTTCTATTGTACCAAATTTCTGAGGTCATCCGTCCCTAGGCTTACACACTATTTAATCTAACTTAAACTTACTTACGCTAAGGACAACACACACACCTGTGCCCGAGGGAGGACTCGAACCTCTGACGAGGGGGAGCCGCGTGTTTTCAACAGAACAGTGCGCAGCTTTCTCAGAGCACCACAGTATGCTCTATCGCTTGAGACTTTCCCACTTTCCCGCAGTTGTTGCTCTACTTCGGCAACTATGGAATGAGACAGAGTTGCACGGTTTGGGAAACACTTGTGATACAGTCGTTGAGCTACCCTTCCATCACGGCGAGCTTAACCGTAAATTAACAATACACTGGTGTACTCTGCGAACGTGTACTCAGGTATCGGTGTTGCTGCAGTACTAGCCACCGTAATGTCAACTGACGCGTCATCAGGAAGCGTGAAAACAAGGCATATGAAAACACAGGACATCACGTGACATCGCTTCATCGAACGAAACACGGATGTGTGTACTGTACTGTAACAGGTGACCTGCGTAAGAAACATGCAGTGCGCGACTGAGTTGCTCGTGCTTTACTTGTAACATGGAAACGAACCGTTTCCGGGGATTAGTTTCTAAGTAAAACTTGACCTACTGAGTCCGGTCTACAACCTCTAGAAGCGTGTACCATGGATTGAGAATCACCCCGTTCATACATAGGGTCTATTTTTATAATATGTATGGATTACTAATTGCCTTCCAATGTCTGCAGTCTCGTTCCCGATGCAGATCATCCGTGAGCGCTGGATTTGAAGAAAGCTCAGTGCCAACCCAATGGCAAAACCGCACTCTGTTCACCAATTAAATACAAAAGGCTAACGGCCGCTGGAGACCGACTTTCACTAGTACGCCTTGTGGTTCCTACGACAAAAAGTTACATAAATCATCTGACAGCACCCACGCTCAACGTTTACGGAACGTGGCCGAGCTTCACGTAAGTCACTTACGTGAAGCTCGACCACGCTTTGTAACTGGTGAGCGTGTGTGCTGCCATGAAACATGGAACGGTGTGTGTTCAAATAGTTTCCTGAGAATTTAACAGCACTCGCGTAGTGCACGTACCAAAATATGGAAACTTCAAAACGCACAGCGCAAATACACGACGAATTTGTCGCACAGAAATATACACCATGGCACAAAACCAATAACGACTGCAAAAGATCGTCCCAGAAGCAAGAAAGTATGTAAGAGCTATCTGAAGACAGATTTGTAACAGATCCCAAACCGTCAATGGTACGATTTAAATAAACTTCTTTGAGTATTACTCGTGGCTGGTTGCTGTTTTAAATTCTTCCCGAGCGGCTACGAATCTCATTGCGTGCCTATTGAGTGACGTCTCAGTTGTGCGACTGGATTCGTGATTTTCTTTCAGGAATAGCACCGTAGTAACATGGAAAATCATCGAAGAAAACCGAGTGATATTTGGCGTTCCCCAAAGAAGTGTTATGGACCCTCCGCTGTTTTTAGTCTGTATATATGTTTTAAGAGACAATCTGAGCAGCCATCTTTGATTATTTGCAGATGATTTTTAGCTTCAAGTAAAGTCATCAGAAGATCAAAACCAATTGCAAAATGATTTAGAAAAGATGTCTGTATGGCGCAAAGAAAAGGCAACTGACCCTAATTAACGAGAAAAAAGAGTTCATCCGCATGAGTAATAAAAGGAATCCGTTAAATTTCGGTTACACAACATGTTACACAAATCCAAAGGGTGTCAATGAGCCAAAGATTACGTTTCATTGACAGAACACTTAGAAGATGTACTAAATCCACTAAATACAATAGACTGCCTAAGTTACACGTGCCTGTAATCTGTTAGGGTATTGCTGTGCGGTATGGGACCCTTACCAGGTATCATTGACGGAGGATATCGAAAAATATCAGAGAAGAGCATTCTCTCTATTTATTATATTTTCAGTCACTTTCATTCTATTTAATCAAATAAACGTGTTTTCTAGCTCGAGTTGGGATTGCAGTTATTAACACAAAGGTGTTTTTCGTTGCGACGAGATCTTTTCACGATATTTCAATCACCATCCTTCTCCTAGGAATGTTAAAATATTTTGTTAACGCCCACCTACACAGGAACAAAATTATGTTCGAAATAAAGTAAGAGAAATCAGAGTTCTTAGGGAAATATTCGAATGCTCGTTTTTCCCGCGCGTTATTCGCGAGTGGAACAGTAGAGGAGTACTGTGAAAGTGGTTCGATGAACCCTCTACCATGTACTTCAGCGTGAATTGCAGAGTAGCCACGTAGATTTAAGTGTAAATGAAGCCTTCGAATCGAACCAGAGTCAGGTTTTTCGTAATGTCTACTTTTGACAAGATAGCGAGAAGTGACTATCAACTGAATGTTGATCGTTTGTTGTAAAATCTAATGTTTCCTCCGAAAATAAAAAAAATAATAAAAAAACTTTGTAGCCGCGCGGAGTGGCCGCGCGGTTAGAGGCGCCATGTCACTAATCGTGCGGCCCCTCCCGCCGGAGGTTCGAGTCCTCGCTCGGGCGTGTGTGTGTGTGTGTGTGTGTGTGTGTGTGTGTGTGTGTGTGTGTGTGTGTGTGTGTTGTCCTTTGTGTTAAGTTAGTTTAGTAGTGTGTAAGTCTAGGGTCCGATGACCTCAGCAGTTTGTTCCCTTAGGAATTCATACACATTTGAAAATTTTGAAAAAAACTTTGTAGTTCTATGCGTAAGTAAAATGCCCCCAAGCTCCTATCATGATTCACGTGCAAGATATACTCTCTAGTTTTCAGAGACCCTGTATTCTGCAAATCATGTGTGGCGTCTTTGCTGTTTGTTTCACGATTAGCATATAGCAATTTATATACCTAATATTTACTTCACCTGACCTGTGTCGAAGGCTATACGATATGAGGCAACAAAGAGTCAGTGCTAACGTTTATGTATTTGGAGAAGCCAACAGCGCCTGTACATGAGGGACTGACCTGCGTAGAAATTCAGGCCATATGAGTAGTGTCGTAGCTTTTAGACACACACTTTACAGCCTGACACGTGTACTACTTCCTC
Source organism: Schistocerca serialis cubense (assembly GCF_023864345.2). Classification (NCBI taxonomy): domain Eukaryota; kingdom Metazoa; phylum Arthropoda; class Insecta; order Orthoptera; family Acrididae; genus Schistocerca; species Schistocerca serialis. The sequence goes on along the minus strand of NC_064645.1, from coordinate 364,637,105 downwards.
AGTACTTGCTTTGTACCGTGTCTCGGTGCACATGACTTTTATTGAGCACTCCCAGAAGTACATGCAACATGTCACTAAACTCTGTATTTAACTGAGGTACAGACAAACAGCTGCATTATACGTTTACCGCACACACGGACTGCATCTGACGCATGAACTTCACATGAGACGTTACCTAATTTCATATTATTACAGTCTACGGTGTACTGTCCATTAAACTTTAGATGGGCAGAAACTGTGAAATGTAACACACATCGTCGATTCAGAGCATTATTTTTCCAAAGTAGACACTTTTTGCAGCGTCTACTCGCACGCAAGTTACCAGTTTAAGGAACCAGCTGACGATAAGTCCTCTTCGTGTAGAGCAGCCATGACGCCGCTAACATTTCCTACAAGTGTGGGAGTCTGCTGTGCGTAGTGAAGTTTCAACTCAGCGAACACCTAAGTCGTGTCAGAAACGACTTTGGTGGAACGAAATGCGGAACACGGCAATGGACTTAGAGACTAATTGAAAACTGTATAACTGACGTATGTTTAAGCTACATATGCTGCGACTGATAATAATGATTTTCTTGACGCCAGGGAATCTTCCATTAACTGAATGTAATTACATCCCTCATTAGGAAATGGGTCACGTGACCCATACTGCTTGTCGATAAATAATTTACACGCTACAGTAGCTTTGGATGGCTTCGTGATGCTGTTTTAATAAACATTTTATACTAACTGTCTTGTAACAGCTGTTCAGCTAAAAGAAAAGTGCTTTTAAACACGGCAATACTCTCTCTCTCTTCCTCTCCCCCCCCCCCCCCCCCCCCCGCACACACACTGAAATTTTAGCATTGTACTTGATAATGACATAAAAACAAAAAAACTGGCTAGAACAAAAGATAAGTAATATACAGTCAAGTGGCAGTTTACTCTTTTAAAAAATTTTCTGAGGTCAAATATCTCGGCATCGGCTGTATTTGGTATCGATATACTTCCTGTTAGTGACATACACAGGGTGAATATTGCGGGAATCGTAAGTGCTATTGACGCGCGTTTTTCACAGAATGGATTGGCAGACAGAAACTCGTACTGTTAGCCAATAAACAGATTGTAATAATACATAGAAAGTGTATTTTGTTCAAACATACCCTTTTTTAAATGGAACAATGCCTATTGGCCAGTAAAAAACTAAAAGTATGGCAAATTAAAATGTCAGTGATGTTTGTTGCACGATTCTCATGTGAGTCGTTTATGAGATAACGTATTTTGAAAAGTTTCCACACCAACGCTTGCTTGTGCTATTCAAGCTGTAGTTGTTAGGTACGATCTTGTTTTGTTTGCTTACAGTGGGCACGTGTGTTCCTTGAGTGCCTCGCGACTTGCTAGTCGGTTAGCGTGTGAGATAACGTGCTTTTCAATCATTGTTAATACATAACGATAAAATAGCTATCGCAGTACATTCATTCGGGGCATTTCTCTCGAATGGATACCTGAATTTACTTTAAAAATGATTTTCTTTTTGACAGGGGAAACAAACCGACGCTTTCTGTTGAAAATGGGCGTTGCAAGGAACATATGATGAGCGGTACTTCAATGAGCCAACTACACCTACACACTGCAAAAATGAAATTGCAAATACACTATGTAATCAAAATTATCCGGACACCTGACTGAAAATGACTTACAAGTTCGTGGCGCCCTCCGTCGGCAATGCGGGAATTCTGTATGGTGTTGGCCCACTCTTAGCCTTGATGACAGCTTCCACTCTCGCAGACATACGTTCAATCACTTGCTGCAAGGTTTCTTGAGGAATGGCAGCCCATTCATCACGGAGTGCTGCACTGAGGAGAGGTATCGATGTCGGTCGGTGAGGCCTGGCACGAAGTCGGCGTTCCAAAACATCCCAAAGGTGTTCTATAGGATTCAGGTCAGGACTCTGTGCAGGCCAGTCGATTGCAGGGATGTTATTGTGGTGTAACCACTCCGCCACAGGCGGTGCATTATGAACAGGTGCTGGATCGTGTTGAAAGAAGCAATCGCCATCCCCGAATTGCTCTTCAACAGTGGGAAGCAAGATGGTGCTTAAAACGTCAATGTAGGCCTGTGATGTGATAGTGGCCCGCAAAACAACAATGGGTGCAAGCCCCCTCCATGAAAAGCACGACCACACCATAACACCACCGCCTCCGAATTTTACTGTTGGCACTACACACGCTGGCAGATGACGTTCACCGGGCATTCGTCATACCCACACTCTGCCATCGGATCGCCACATTGTGTACCGTGGCTACTCCACACAACCTTTTTCCATTGTTCAATCGTCCGATGTGTAAGCTCCTTACACCAAGCGAGGCGTCGTTTGACATTTACCGGCATGATGTGTGGCTTATGAGCAGCCGCTCAACCATGAAATCCAAGTTATCTCACGTCCCGCCTAACTGTCATAGCACTTGAAGTGGATCCTGATGCAGTATGGAATTCCTGTGTGATGGTGTGGATGGATGTCTGCCTATTACACATTACGAACCTCTTCAACTGTCGTACGTCTCAGTCAACAGACGAGATCGGTCTGTACGCTTTTGTGCTGTAAATGCCCCTCACGTTTCCACTTGACTATCATATCGGAAACAGTGGACCTATGGATGTTTAGGAGTGTGGAAATCTCGCGTACAGACGTATGACACAAATGACACACAATCACCTGACCACGTTCGAAGTCCGTGAGTTCTTCAGAGCGCCCAATTCTGCTCTCTCAAGACGTTTAATAACTACTGGGGTCGTTGATATGGAGTACCTGGCAGCAGGTGGCATAAAAATGCACCTAATACGGGAAACGTATATTTTTGGGGGTGTCCGGATACTTTTGATCACATAGTGTATATTCCTAAACACCAGAGGAAATTTGTGTGTGCTTGTGTGTGTGTGTGTGTGTGTGTGTGTTTGTGTGTGCGTGTTTGTGTGTGTGTGTGTGTGTGTGTGTGTGTGTGTGTGTGTGTGTGTGTGTGTGTGTGGGTGTGAGAGAGACAGAGAGAGAGAGAGAGAGAGAGAGAGAGAGAGAGAGAGAGATAGGGATATTACGTAATATATTACATAAATGTCTACTTTTCTTACACCTGTACAGCTCTTAAAATAAAGTCGATACGCGATATGAACTACGAGAATTAGTTTTATATTGACTGGAATAGCAGTACAATCTGTTTCTGAGTCTAAACTTGTTACATAAATTTTTGAAACGAATACTCCTTGTAATTTATCCTAATGCCCATTCCAAGTTGTTACTCAGTACAGGGATCATTAATGACAGCTCATTTGAAGTTTCACTTATTTGTTCGTTGTTTTCGGCAGGCGTGGCTGTTTTGTTTTAGAAGACAATGAAATTAGAGGCATTACACTCTTTGCTGAACACCTTCCTCGGTGTACTTCTACCTGTATACACTCATGCTCATAAATTAAGGATAATGCTGATACATGGTGAAACAACACACCGGTGTGCGATTTGCGGGTTTAAATCACCTCGGGGTATGACCATGCTGTGCATTTGACCTGCAGTCGTCTCACAGTGGCGCTGGCAGCAGTCCACATATCCAGAGGTGTGTTCGTGCATATCAGAGTACGGTGCAAAAAAATGGCTCTGAGCACTATGCGACTTAACTTCTGAAGTCATCAGTCGCCTAGAACTTAGAACTAATTACACCTAACTAACCTAAGGACATCACACACATCCATGCCCGAGGCAGGATTCGAACCTGCGACCGTAGCGGTCGCTCGGCTCCAGACTGTAGCGCCTAGAACCGCACGGCCACTCCGGCCGGCAGTACGGTGCAGCGAGTAAGTGTACAGACGTTTCCAGACGTGCTAATGGCGACTGTGTGTTGAAAAATGGCTCAAAGAACACATATTGATGACGTTATGAGGGGTAGAATACTAGGGCGACTGGAGGGTGGTCAAACACAGCAGATCGTAGCACGGGCCCTCCGTGTGCCACAAAGTGTGATCTCAAGATTATGGAAAGGATTCCAGCAGACAGGAAACGTGTCCAGGCGCTACAGTACGGGACGTCCACTGTGTATAACACCATGAGAAGACCGATATCTCACCATCAATGCCGGCAGACGGCCGCCGAGTACTGCAGGCAGTCTTGCTCCGGACCTTACGGCAGCCACTGGAACAGTCGTCTCCAGACACACAGACGACTGAACAGACATGGTTTATTCGGCCGGAGACCTGCAAGGTGCATTCCACTGACCCCGGTCACAGGAGAGCCCGTGAAGCCTGGTGTCAAAACACAGTACATGGTCATTGGAACAGTGGCCCCAGCTTATGTTCACGGTCGAGTCCAGGTACAGTCTGAACAGTGATTCTCACCGGGTTTTCACGTGGCGTGAACCAGGAACCAGATACCAACCCATTAATGTCCTCGAAAGGGACCTGTATGGAGGTCTTGGTTTGATGGTGTGAGGTGGGATTATGATTGGTGCACGTACACACCTGCATGTCTTTGACAGAGGAACTGTAAAAGGTCAGGTGTATCGGGACGTCATTTTGCACCAGTATGTTCGCCTTTTCAAAGGTGCAGTGGGTCTCACCTTCCTCCTGATGGTTGATAACGCACGGTCCCACCGAGCTGCCATCGTGGAGGATTACCTTGAAACAGAAGATATCAGGCGAATGGAGTGGCCTGCCTGTTCTCCAGACCTAAATCCCTTCGAGCACGTCTGGGATGCTCTCGGTCGACGTATCGCTGTACGTCTTCAAACCCCTACGACACTTCAGGGGCTCCGACAGGCACTGGTACAAGAATGGGAGGCTATACGCCAGCAGCTGCTCGACCACCTGATCCAGAGTATGCCAACCCGTTGTGCGGCCTGCGTACGTGTGCATGGTGATCATATCCCATATTGATGTCGAGGTACATGCGTAGGAAACAGTAGCGTTTTGTAGCACATGTGTTTCGGGACGGTTTTCTCAACTTATCACAATACCGTGGACTTACAGATCTGCGTCGTGTGTGTTGCCTATGTGCCTATGCTATTAGCGGCAGTTTTTTGTAGTGCCACGTTGTGTGGCACCACATTCTGCAATTATCCTTAATTTATGAGCATGAGTGTAGTTCTCTAGGCCTGTCGATGCATAGTTACGCCGCATGTTTCAGCTTTGTGATTGCGGTTGATCCAAACAGATTGCTCGGAAATGGAAGAAAATGCCAACAGAAAAAAGAATCACAGTTCGTGAGGTAGGTGTTATCTGTCACTGAAGCATTGAAAGTGCCACATTTTCTGATACATATGCAGACAATGAAGTTTAACATCTATATGAGTTTTCATTTGACGAAAAAGAACAAGAAATTGCAAAACCTTGACTTCATAATGGTTTTACTGTAAATGATAATCTCATTGCTTCTTCCTCACGTATAAACTAATTAGCATTGTAGTCCGAGACGGCGTGAATAGGTCCCTGGGAGCTCGCAGCACTGTGGCTACCTTTCAACTGCAAAGGACTAACGGCTGCAGATGAAAACAGTAGCCTCCTGCACAGCTGTGAAAACAATGAGGTGTTGCCATAGAGACGTTTACAAAATCGCCTTACGTTATTGTTTGAGGTATTCCGAGCTCAAATATAATGGAGTATCTTGAACAGAATGACCTAAGTGCCAGCCAGCATGGATTCCGAAAACAACGATCACGTGAAACACAACTCGCACTTTTACCACACGACGTACTGAAAGCTTTGGATCAAGGCATTCAGACAGATGCGGTGTTTCCTGATTTCCCAAAAGCATTTGACTCACTCCTACACTTGCTGTCAAAAGTTCGTTCATATGGAGTATGAAGTGAAATTTGTGACTGGATTGAGGACTTTTTGGTGGAGCACAAAGCATTCTATCCTGGATGGAGACTCTTCGTCAGATGTAGAAGTAACTTAGGTACCTCAGACTTTTTGTGGACGATGCAGTTACCCGTAATGAAGTATGGTAAACGTGGTGAAGAGATTGGCGACTTGCTCTATATATTCAGAAATGTAAAATTGTGCATTTCACAGAACGAACAAACCTAGTATCCTATGACAATAATATCAGTGAGTCACAGTTAGAATCGGCCAGCTCACCCAAATATCTGGGTGTAACACTTTGTAAAGATATGAAATGGAATGATCACATAGACTCAATCGTGGGTAAAGAAGGAGGTAGACTTCGGTTTATTGGTAGAGTACTGGCGAAGTGCAATCAGTCCACAAAGGAGATAGCTTACAGATCTCTCGTGTGACCAATTCTAGAATACTGCCCAAGTATGTGGCACCCGTACCAAACAAGACGAACACGGGACATTGAGACCATACAGAAAAGGGCAGAAAAACGCTTACAGGATTTTTTTGACCGATGGGAGAGCTAAAAGTGATGCTGGAGAAACTGAACTGGCAGACTCTTGAAGACGGATGTAAACTATCCCGAGGAAGTCTATTAACAATGATTCAAGAACCAGCTCTAAATAACTCTAGGAATATACTACAAGCACTATGTATCGCTCACATATGGATCGTGAGGACAAGATTAGAATAATTCCTGCACGCATAGATTCAAACAATCACCATTCCTGCTCTCCGTACGTGAATGGAACGGGAAGGAACCCAAACAAGTGGTACAATATGCACATTCAGGTGGTTTGCAGAATACTGATGTAGACGTAGGTACCTGCGCCAATCTGCCGTGCCCAACCAACTGCGAATTTCAGGGATCAACTGACACCGACTCAACTATGGTACCTTGTGAGTGGCGTGGGTGCTATTCTGTCATTCTGCGCAACGGATTAATTTGAGATGTACCCTTTACTCTGTGGCTCCTGCAAGATGCAATTTCCGCCACCACACTACTACAGAAGTCAGACAGACGCTCCTAACGTTCTAAAGAGAAATGCCTGAAAAACTTTCAGCAATAAATATCTTCTGGAGTCGTCCGCTGTAAGGAAATGACACAAAAAAATCACAAAATTTCTTACGTAACTAGTGGGATACTTGGGTACTGGAGTAGTGCTAGTTAGTGTAAGAAAAACATGAAGCTAACGAAAATTATTATTTATTTTGCAAAAATTTAGAGAAATCACAATGGCACTTTTAGTTATGAACTGAACAAGTTATTTCCGGGTTCTTTTCGGAATGTGAAGTTACCTCTTGAGGATAGGATTCGCTAATGAAATTTCTATACAAAGTTTAAGATTGTTATTGACTTGGCAGAATGGCTGAGAGCATCGCCTACTCAACTTGAATAATTATCCATTAGAATGTTGCTAGGTACAGTCGAGGCTGTCATGTCGGAAATGCAATGAAGTGTACTGTTGTGGAGGAACTATGGGGCTTGCAAGAGCTGTAGCGCACAATACCGTCGGCTGTGATGACTGCTGTCTGCGCCGCTCGCTGCTGACAAATAAGATAACTCTCGTTATATCTGGATTGACCTTCGCCAATCAAACTCTCCCTACTCCTTGATGAAGTCAAGGACTCCTATTCGCCCATAGTCTAACTATTCGTGTGGTACACCGGTCAGATAACCAGTACACGTTTAACTATAACTCTGTCCATTCATATTGCACAATAAGTGTGGCAGCCAACACAGTGAACAACGCTTAATCGCAAGGACTCAGTATAGAGTCGCACTCTGATTCGCTCTCGACAGAGGTGCTCTCCCAGTGAAGTACTGAGGAGAGACTTGTTCCTCGCTCTTTGAGTACACGTACAAGCACGCACACTCTCGTTACGTGTTCTCGCTCCAAGAGCGACAACAGAATGGCCCCTCTCCACGCCAGACGTGAAGGGGTATATCTTTCAGTCTCTTCCATTACTCCTTCAGCTCAAGGCATCAGGAATATCGTCTGCCAATCAGCATTGCTCTTCTAAAACGGGAGAATGAAGTTTCGTTTAAGGCGACCAATATGGAAATCTGTAGCATCGGGGTTTGTCGTTTGCTGTCTCCCTATGAAAACCTCTGAAACTGTATGCTCTGTTTGTAAAGAATTCGTAGGCTGGCCGCTCCCACACAATGTAGCGGAATTTGCTTTTAAGCTGAACACGGGGTCGTTCTTCCTTTTCACTCGGGCCTACGTTGTCCGCTCCATGGGCGGTCGAGGTTGACTCGTCCTCTGAAGGGACCAGCCTCCCGGCGTGCGGTCTGCCTCTCTCGAACTAAAAGCTACTGTGACTGTTGTGTCTGGAATGTATGTGTGTACTCCAACCTTGAGTATTTCAACCACGGTGCACTTACTTTTTATTTGCATATCGTTTACATGAATTCATACAACATTGACTTTATCCTATCGAGTTTGGGTTCAAACAAAGCGTCTTGATGGCGGAATATGTAAGCAATGAAGGTCAGGAGACCACGATGTCTTACAACCTATTTCACTCGTGGTTGGACACCGCTAGTATTCAGAGCTCGGAGCTCAGTTTACACAACACGGATCTCGAACGTCTCTCGCCCGTTGTCTGATTGAACTAATACTTTATTCAATTCCAGTTATTACATAATTATCAGTTCTAAGCAAGTACTGGAGACGCCAATATGGCTGCTTTTTCGTTCCAGTTGCCTGTCTCTGACTTCTGGGTTCAGTTCTGATAATAGGCATTAACGGCTAAATGGAGAACAGTTTCACAATTAGTACAACTTCATACCAACAATTCTTATAAGTATTCGTACATAGGAAAGTAACGTGAAATTTTCTTGAGATTTATCTTTTTCATCACACTTTATCTGTCTTTTAGCTGCCAAGGTCGCCACGTGTGGTATTCCAGGTAGGCTGGGACTGCGTGGTGTTTGTTACACTTCACCTTATGCATCAAACACTTAAATGAGTTGCGACCTGAACCCCCCTTGTATATACACTCCTGGAAATGGAAAAAAGAACACATTGACACCGGTGTGTCAGACCCACCATACTTGCTCCGGACACTGCGAGAGGGCTGTACAAGCAATGATCACACGCACGGCACAGCGGACACACCAGGAACCGCGGTGTTGGCCGTCGAATGGCGCTAGCTGCGCAGCATTTGTGCACCGCCGCCGTCAGTGTCAGCCAGTTTGCCGTGGCATACGGAGCTCCATCGCAGTCTTTAACACTGGTAGCATGCCGCGACAGCGTGGACGTGAACCGTATGTGCAGTTGACGGACTTTGAGCGAGGGCGTATAGTGGGCATGCGGGAGGCCGGGTGGACGTACCGCCGAATTGCTCAACACGTGGGGCGTGAGGTCTCCACAGTACATCGATGTTGTCGCCAGTGGTCGGAGGAAGGTGCACATGCCCGTCGACCTGGGACCGGACCGCAGCGACGCACGGATGCACGCCAAGACCGTAGGATCCTACGCAGTGCCGTAGGGGACCGCACCGCCACTTCCCAGCAAATTAGGGACACTGTTGCTCCTGGGGTATCGGCGAGGACCATTCGCAACCGTCTCCATGAAGCTGGGCTACGGTCCCGCACACCGTTAGGCCGTCTTCCGCTCACGCCCCAACATCGTGCAGCCCGCCTCCAGTGGTGTCGCGACAGGCGTGAATGGAGGGACGAATGGAGACGTGTCGTCTTCAGCGATGAGAGTCGCTTCTGCCTTGGTGCCAATGATGGTCGTATGCGTGTTTGGCGCCGTGCAGGTGAGCGCCACAATCAGGACTGCATACGACCGAGGCACACAGGGCCAACACCCGGCATCATGGTGTGGGGAGCGATCTCTTACACTGGCCGTACACCACTGGTGATCGTCGAGGGGACACTGAATAGTGCACGGTACATCCAAACCGTCATCGAACCCATCGTTCTACCATTCCTAGACCGGCAAGGGAACTTGCTGTTCCAACAGGACAATGCACGTCCGCATGTATCCCGTGCCACCCAACGTGCTCTAGAAGGTGTAAGTCAACTACCCTGGCCAGCAAGATCTCCGGATCTGTCCCCCATTGAGCATGTTTGGGACTGGATGAAGCGTCGTCTCACGCGGTCTGCACGTCCAGCACGAACGCTGGTCCAACTGAGGCGCCAGGTGGAAATGGCATGGCAAGCCGTTCCACAGGACTACATCCAGCATCTCTACGATCGTCTCCATGGGAGAATAGCAGCCTGCATTGCTGCGAAAGGTGGATATACACTGTACTAGTGCCGACATTGTGCATGCTCTGTTGCCTGTGTCTATGTGCCTGTGGTTCTGTCAGTGTGATCATGTGATGTATCTGACCCCAGGAATGTGTCAATAAAGTTTCCCCTTCCTGGGACAATGAATTCACGGTGTTCTTATTTCAATTTCCAGGAGTGTACAATGAATGTTGTTTACTGAATATTTGGTCGTCGTTAAGTATTATTAATCAGGGTCCAGCTAGTCTGTGCCCTGAATTCGAGTTCCTTCTTCCTCTAACTTGGCTCAGACTTCGCCTCCTTACGGGCTGCAGATAAAAGCGCTGAAAATTATCGTTCTCATTCACTCCACCACATAATTAAGAAGTGAGATTCAATTCGCCTTCTTATATTATGTTCAAAATTACAACTGAATACATACTAAATGAGAACAGCTACCATATGGTATACTGTCTCTCTATACTACATACGTAACAGATCTGATATTCAACTTCATAGCTAACATTTACAATGCCTTTATTATCTTTGGCATTTCGCGCTCTTAGATGTCATGAAACTCATTCTTGTCGGCCGCTGTGACCGAGGAGAAGTTCGTCTGCACTTTTGTGGTGACGAACACGCTGAAGTAGTTTCTTGAGTTTCGGCCGGGAGATCGGAAAGCTTTGCGCGACCTTGTTACTGTGATGACAGATGCCTGGCCCAACGACTCGCCATGCTTTTGTTCACTGCTAGGTCTCCGTGGACATTCTGCAAGCGCCTATGAATCTCTGCGGTGCTCTGGTTTTCCACGAAAACTTGGAACACGCCTCCGTTGCAGACACCGTTTTAAGGCTATGTACAGCACCACAACCTATCGGAACTTCATGAAACTAAGGGGACCGAAGCAGGAATATTGCACAATGTCTCACAACAAATTCCGCATTTTTTCAACCGAAACTGGCAGAGAGAAAAAATGTGTTGTATTACTTATTGAGCATCTCTCGTACTACAACGCCTCACAGATTACTGATGCAGCGACTGCGAATAGAAGATTAGTCTAATTACGGCATGCACAGGGCAGCTGAGTAATTGTTCCCACACATGACACACGAATGACGCGAGTATAGTCGAGTATTCTTTGCCATGCACGTTACAGTGGTTTGTCCAATACAGATGTAAATGCAGGTGTAACGTAAAACCAAAGAGTTTGCTGTCCAATGTTGTTCACTGAAAACATCTAGATGGATGTCTGTCCCAACCGTGGAACCGAGTTTTGTGGTTCTTCTGACAGGGCCACATGTAACGGACCGGCAGAAAATAGATACTGAGCAGCATTTTCCGACGCTGCATCCTGATGCCATTCCATTAGTCTGGATCTGTAAGCGCAGAAGGCTTCGCTGATACATTGTGACGTACACTTGTCTGCCTATTTTTTTGTGTTGAGCTATTGCACTGCATCATATCGAATAGTTTTAATGCACCATCGTAAACAAGAGGCACCAAGGGCATGTGGAGGTCTCCAGATTACATGAAGGTCAGCCAAGACGGCATTGCTCAACATAACAATACACTTTCAACACAGACGCATAACAACAAATAACAGGCTATGTCATTGCTGTTCCGCTTCTTCCCTTCACTGTCATTCCTTTTGTGCAATGAAAATAAATAGCTGTCTCTATGGATCGAAGTCATTTATCCAGACACTCTGCGACCATAATAGCATTGAAACGGAGGAGGAGACAGATAAGGCAGATATACTAAACGTCTTTTTCCCAAATCTGTCGCACAGAGGAAGATCACAATGTATTTACTCATTTCAATCGTCCCAACAACGATAGAATAACAAACTGAAAGACGATTATCGTTAATGAAGTAAAAGATCCACGCAGTGGACACCAAGTGAAAAGCTATTCCTTGTGTATCAGATCTAGACGGCAATAATAAAATGGGAAGGAAATGTTGATTGGAACTCAGGGAGAAGTTGTAGTCTAATTACACTTGATTTATTCATCTTAAACATGACAAGACAGCAAAATTATCTAATCGCTCTATCTGACTTCATACACGTGAATCCAGGTTATGGCACCAAACAATGCCGCCACCAACCATCTATATTCTACCGTATAAAAAAAAGAAAAATATGGTTCGAAAGAACATGGTGCTGAGAAACATAAATTATAGCCCTACATCGCAGCAGCGAATACTTTACCCTCCTGCTGGTCAAGGCGGCACTCCACGATGCGTTCGGTGACTGAAGTCACGGACGGTGGCAATCTGTTATTAAATGCGCCTCACCGCAAACGTAAGTACGGGGTCCCGCGTTCGGTTAATTCAGAATGCAGGTACTTCCCTATGAGCCTCTGAAACCCCAATGGATTCCAGTGTGCACGTGGACCCTCTTGCTGGTCTGCAAAGCCAATTTGACTCTGTGCCACAACGGTGCGTGTTGGAAAATGTCAAATGTTTAGATGGCCGACTCAAGACAAATAAGTGCACCCACGCGTCACTCGATGTGACCGTGATGATATAAGCAATAGCTCTGATGATTCAGAAGGTGACTGGCACAGGCTTTAAGGACACAAGTCTCACCGTTTAGATAGAGAGACCTGCAGTTCTTTACCAGCAAAGCGCCAGTACAAGAGACTTGTACAAGAGAGATCCTTCTTCCTTTCTCACCATTTCCTTCTCAGCTCGGTTCCAAAAGCAAATTCTCTTTTTTGACTTCACCCACTTTCACACAAGCCAATCACGAGCTGGATTCCAGCATTCTAAGCTCGGATAATGGTCTCTGTACTGCCATCCGATTTGACCAATCAGAGACTTGAAAGTTAATTGGCAGAAAACGGAAAAAAGATTCAGCTTCGTGGCCTCTTTCCCTTGCATTTTCTGTGTCTTTTGCTAACAAAATACAGGATGGAAGCACAGCCCTCCATAAACAGCTTGTTATCTCCCCTGTTGTGTCCATTTCAAAGTTTCCAAAGAATGGACATAAACTCATAGAAAGCTTCATGCTCTCACAAACATCTTTTGAGACAGAGTCTGAATGTCTGGCCACCAGTTTCCATGTCCCATGGACATTTGCAGAGCGTTTACATTTCTTTTGCCAGCTTGCTCCCTAACAAGGGCCCAGCCATTACTTTATTCCCGGCCTACAATGGCGACTTTTCGGCGCTAGGCAGTATACCTGGACATCTGTCTCCTGTCCGGCGCCAGGTTAATGTGTTTCTGCACAATGCGACCGTGGCACGCAGCCATCTGGAAATGTCTCCTCATCGTTCCCCTGAAAAAAAAAAAAAAAAAAAAACGCGCTTTGTCAGCCAACCAGTGCCGTGCTTTCACTTCAGTCGTTTAAGTTGGCACCCTGTTCCTTTGAACACAGGTAAAGCTTACCATATTTCCTTCCCTAGAGCAAGCAAACAAGACCATTAACTACTGCCCATCATTTCATCATAATGTATGAAGTCAAATCGCAGTAAAGATCATACTCCCTACGAAAAGGAAGTGGCGTGACACAGAATCAGAAAGAGTGTCCTGCAATCCCTCACAACCTCCCCATGCGTCTCAAATTTATTCATGGGGAGTGTCACACTTTAAAAGGATAGTGTGACATGGAACAGAATAAATTGTGAGACACATAGCAGAGTCATCATCAAAGAAATGAACATGAATCAATCTCAGTACACCATAAATCCCAGCATAGTGTTATTCTCTGTCTTAACCACATTCAACCAGGGGCATCCATACCCTATCTGCTGCTTGCCCACAAAAATAAATGAGTATATTGTCAGGTCATATTCTTGAAGACCCAGATTTAAATAACAATTATTAAATGGTTACATGGCCATGCAGAGATTTATCTACTCATTCATCCTGAAATTGGGGTCAGAGAAGGTTATTCCCTAACTTGAATATAATATTGTGGTCTTGAGGATTCTCTGCTCCTTGGAAAAATTGCTACCCCTCCCCAGTTATACACATGGCTACTTTCATTCCTTGACAGGACATCGATTACACATGCTCTCACATTCACCCAAAAAGAAACTATTACTAGGTTAAATTTTGCGAGTTATCTGTGCCACTTTACACCAAATGCCAAAATAATACATGAGTCTGTAAGTAGGCTGTTTATGTTTTCTTTATGTAAGTAGGCTGTTTATGTTTTCTTTATGTAAGTGGGCTGTTTAGGTTCTTATATTGGTAACGCCGCCGCCACGTAGCGCTCTCTGTATGAAAATCACTGGCTGTGCTGTGTGCAATCTGTGGCTAGTTTGCATTGTTGTCTGCCATTGTAGTGTTGGGCAGCGGCAGCTGGATGTGAACAGCGCGTAGCGTTGTGCAGTTGGAGGTGAGCCGCCAGCAGTGGTGGATGTGGGGAGAGAGATGGCGGAGTTTTGTAATTTGTCATGAACTGCTATATATATTATGACTTTTGATGATACTAAGGTAAATACATTGTTTGTTCTCTATTAATATCTTTCATTTGCTAACTATCCCTATCAGTAGTTAGTGCCTTCCGTAGTTTGAAACTTTTATTTAGCTGGCAGTAGTGGCGCTCGCTGTACTGCAGTAGTTCGAGTAATGAAGATTTTTGTGAGGTAAGTGATTTCTGAAAGGTATAGTTTAATGTTAGTCAGGGCCATTCTTTTGTAAGGAATTTTGAAAGTCAGATTGCGTTGCGCTAACAAAATATTGTGTGTCAGTTTAAGCACAGTCATGTATAAATTTTTCAAAGGGGACGTTTCATATGTCGACCCTTAGCTGAGGATACCTCACTGGAATCTTCTGATTTTTTCTTGTAGTTTGTGTAATTAGTGTAGCTTTTGTTTATTGCTAGCGCGTAATTGTAGAGAAAATCTCCTTTGTAGTTGCAGTCTTTCACTGTTGTACAGTAAAACAGTTGTGGCATGCATGTAGATTTGCACCAAGTATTTCGCAGCTGCAATTAACTAGATATTATTTTCAGTGTTATGTTAATGTGTTCTCTTATTTTTGCTCTTCAAATTGTGCTTTTCTGTGTTATCGTGTGAAATATTGTGACAATAATGGCGTGTGAAAAACGTAATACTAGGCTCCAAAGTAAACTGAGAAATGACAGTGAAAACGAAAGCAGTGTGTTAGCGCCACCGAGTAATGAATTAACTGATGTTCAAAGTAGTAATTTGGTAATTGTGCATAGGGAAATGGAGCGGGCTGCAAACAATGGTGTAGACAGTGAAACAGGTAGTGAACAGGGAAGCATTATCGATCGATCGCTCGGCAACAGCTCGCCTCAGGAATCCGAAATGACAGGACACAATTTTGCAAATACTGTAGATTCAGGTTTTGCGTCCTCACCGTTTTCGCAAATGAGTCAAGACACATTTTCCGCTTGTCAAAATGTGAATGTTGCCGGTGCAAATTCACTGCCGAAAAGCACTGAGGAACATGTTTCAGACACCAGTGCATTGTTATTACAATTAATGCAACAAATGGGCCAAAAGCTTGAAAAGTTAGACACAATGGAACAACACCAGAGACAAACACAGCAACAGTTAGACACAATGGAACAAAATCAGAGACAAACACAGCAAAAGCTTCAAAAGTTAGACACAATGGAACAAAATCAGAGACAAACACAGCAAAAGCTTCAAAAGTTAGACACCACACTTGAACAAACTTGTGAAGATTTAACTACTGAGTTACATAAAATCGAATCGAAATGTCAAAAAGTCTGTAATGACGTAAAAACACAAATTTGTGAGCATTTTCAACCTATTTTTTCGCGGCATGAAAATGCATTACAGAATCACGAAGCAGCCATAAAAGAACTGCAAACTATTGTTCATGAAAATCATGAGACCTTGCAAGCTAAATTTGACTCAGTTGCATCTACCGATTCAGTTACGCAACTTGCAAAAACTCAGGAAAACTTGAAGGACACAGTAGATTCGATTTCAACACAAATGGACACTCTGAAACTTGGTTCAGAAAAACACACTGAGGAAATAAGTACACTATCGGAGAAAGTAGCCGAACTTTCGGATCAATTCACTAATTTATCTACGAAGGTAGATGATAATCTGAATGACACAAAACCGGCAGTCTTTAATGACACAGAAGAGAGCGAACAAATTAGGAAACTGAAACAAAATCTGAATCAAATTAATACGCAACACCAAAGAGAAATCCGGGAAATACAAGATCAGCTGACACAGGTAATACAAGAATTACGTATTTCAGAGGACACTTGTGCTCCAACACGGGAAGAGGGACTTAGAAATACGTAAAAGCCGCAAAATAATAACACAGGGCATTTCGGAAGTAATGAAAGAAATTGGCAATGTGCACCGAATTTTGAGATGGAACAGCCGACACGACCTAACAATGACCGATATGCGACTCGCCGGCATGATGATTTTGACTATAAGCTGTTCATTACTACACGTAAATTCAAAATATTTAAGAATTCTGGCAATGACATTCATCCACAAGCATGGCTCCATCAATTCTCTCATTGTTTTCCTCCCAACTGGTCGTTAGAGCACAGATTAGAATTTATGTGTGGCTACTTAGAGAATGAACCAGCTGAAAGAATGCGATCGGTCATTCACGATTGTCACAGTGAAGGAGATTTTTATCATGCCTTCCTCTCAGCATATTATTCTCAAGCTACACAAGACCGAGTAAAACATAGCATCATAATGATGAAACATTTCGAACAATCTGAATTTTCCAGTCTTGTGAAATATTTTGAAGACATGTTGCACAAGAATCAGTACCTGTCAAACCCATACAGCCCCTCAGAACTCATCCGCATTTGCTTAATCAAATTACCTGAACATTTGCGACATATTATTTTAGCAGGACGTTGCAAAGACGACATTGAAGCTTTTCAGGGACTGTTACAAGAATTAGAAATTGACACAGACAGTCGCGGGATGCGAAAACAGGAAAACAATCACTACAGGTCACATCCGTCACAATTCCGTGACGACAGAAACAATAACTGGACACGACAAGTCTATTCTTACAACGCAAATCGTGACCAAAACAGATACCACCCGTATGACAACCGTTGGCAGAGTAGTAATAATTACAGGGAAAGATCACCTCTCCGCGGTAATGACTATCACAGAGACAATCAGAGAAACAGGCAATACGGGAACCAAAATAATTATTATCAAGGGAGACAGAATAACTTCAGATGCAACGGTCCAGCGCGCAGTTACGATTCAGGGAGAAATTCTCCACCACATGACCGACAAGAAAGGAACTATGGAATCTACCGACATGACGACAGACGATATGATCGTAACGACAGACCTGAATTGCATCAGAACTGGCGGGATTCAAACAGGGCAGGGCCTTCTCGTCAGAGTGAATTTGTAGAAGTTAGGTCTCCTAATCCCAATAACGGCGCGCGCCAACAAAGAGACAGACAATGACTCGCACAGCAGGCAGCCGCGTGCGCCCGCTGGCTCCGAGAAAAATAACATAAGACGCTAGCCTTGAGAAAAATTTTACCATTCTTTACCGATGTATACAACATGATAATTGCTTTGAAGTTGAAACTCTGTGCACTAGGAAGAGTAAAGGTTTACACCACATTTCACATGTAAAACCGTTTATTGAAAGATAATCTGCTTTTTAATTTTGTCTTTGCCATATAACCTTTCACTTTACATTACCAGTATGCTTTGTCAGACTTAGAATCTGTTAACATGCAACAATGTTTGAAGTTAAATATCCAGTCAAGAACCAAGAGAACTTATTTAAACAGAAATTACGAATGCATTGTTATTGTGAACAGACGACACAGTGTTATTGTGTGTGTACATTCTTGCTTGTTAGTTGCACGTTTACGTAACGACTATAAGGCTCACATACTTAGAACATTTACCAGTACTGATAATGAGATTTTAATGCAACATTTCGGTTTACTTGCAAATACATTGTGGATTCAAGGTGCTTTCTGAGAGATACCAGGTGACACAGTGGTTAGTTTATGTGACAGCTACACGATTTTATCACGATGCTACTAATGAGTGACAATTTACAATGTTGCTTTTGCGGTGTATCTGTTTTATATCTGCACAGTTTTTCTGAATTCTTCTGGAAAGTAAAAGTACATGTTTTAGTAGTAACTTTTGTGGTATAGCAACAATGAGACAGCCTTTTTCGTGGCAGAACAATACGTTACTGTACAGTACTTTCTCCATCACGCCAATAAACATAATAACTACGATATCTATTCGCAAAGCATTTCACTTTCGTTTATGATGAGGTAAGTACATTGACTTCAGCAGAACTTTGCTTACAGAGGACGATAACTACGACACTTCCACAGAATTATCTTACAGCAAGACGCTACAGGACATGTGTTTGAGTGATTAATTTTGTACTTAAATCATTTATTTTTAAAGATATTTGAAGTACAATGATACAAAGAAAGTTTTCCGTGATACATTTCATTCCTTTGCTGTAATCTGTAGCACCTGAGGGTATAATTACATTTATCCTCAGGGGGGTACACGCTTACTTTGTGTACCATGTGTGTGGCAACCACAAGGAACCCTAGCTAATATGGTATTTGCTTATACAACTTTACACATCGGTACCATATTTCTCTAACACACAAATTACACAGCTATCTGATCATGTAACTGAGAGAGACAAACATTTATTTTACTATATCAGTGACAGATGTTTACGTAATTACACTGTTGGATAACTTCACACTTATGAAACTGTATTTTTTCTGTACTTTGTAAACTGTTCATATTTTTTCGGAACCATTGTGATACTATGAGAGCTTTGGATGATATATTTGGTAAGGGAGCATGATTTTAAAGTACGTTTGAGGTAGATGACACTATTGAAATGAGCAGAGAATTTTTTTTTAGGTTTTGAAATTATTGGAGGAAGCTACGACGATTTTGAGAATTGACTGAGATGTTATGATATTATTACGATGACGATGTGTACTATGCTGTTGAGATATGTTTATGATCAATAAGATGATGCTACCGTATATGAGGAATAAGAAGTATGTTGGAAACCAAGAAACGTACTTTAAGAGTTATGAAATGTGCGTAAATGCGTGACTGTATCACAATGCCGGCGAAAATTTTTTGGGACACTGTTATATTCATAGGATTTTGTTTCTACACATTTGCAACGTAAATTCTCGACCTGTGAAATTGTTATATGAGACTGTCACTGTAGCGGAAACTGCTGTCGTAAATATTTCCGTAAGAAAGTTAAGTGACCACCTGCACGTGCGTCGTCGGCACACCGCTGTGTCAGACACCTGGAGAACAAGCCATTAGGGTGTGCCTTTCCGGAAGCACAGGTAAAAAAAAAAAGGGGAGGCCATTATCCTCGCTAAAGACATTTCCTTGTTGAAAGCATACTGTGGAGCTCGTAATTTATGATATTTACTGAAATGCCTAATGAAATGACGAGAAATATTTTTACATCTGCACACCTGATTACGACAAGCGTCTTTCTACGAGAGTTGAGAGAATTTCTACTAACTTATGAAATGTCACATGACTATTGAATGATATTTTTATGCTTTGGTTTGCGTAATTGCTTATTTCATTTGATACCTGTTTTCCAGCTGTGTTACAGCATTAGTTTTATAAAATAAACTTAGATGCATTTGCTAATGTGAACACTTTCTGTCAACAGATCTATTAAATGATAATTTTGTAATCCACATTCTTTAAAAAAAAGGAACACTTGGAAAGGAAAGAACAATAAGAAGGGACTAGTAACAGTAACTGGACACATAATTTTCTTTTCAAGTACATGGTAATATTTTTTTTACAATAAGTTGTTGTGGTGCACCACTTTAATTACATAGACATTAAGATGTGAATATACATTTCCCTTATCTGCATTGTTGTTTTTACTGTAATATTTTTTCTGCTTGAGCTATGTCATGTTTAGGTATAAGTTGCTGCTGTTTGCCAGGCATAGTGCTATTGAATTTGACTTTACATTATTCTGTTAAGCCAGTTTTACTAATGATTTATTTTTATTGTTTGCTGCACATTGCCTTAGATTAGTTGTAATATTACAATTGCATTGCTAATTTCTTAATGCTGCTTGCTTCGCAAATCTGCGTTTTTTTTCATTGCTGTTTATATTAATTGTTTTATGTGATGCTGCATTGCCTCGTCCCTTAGTTTAGCATCTGAGCTCAGTAGATTTAAGTTAGCTTAAGAGGGGTAGACTATATAAGAAACTGACTATGGAGAGTAGGTAAAGAATGCGTTGCGAAGTTATATGAAAAAGATTTGGGCCAAAATGAGTATTGTACACTGAGAAATAATTATATTGAAAGAAATATGAATAGAATACAGAAAGCAGGTATAGATAGGACTTTTTGGGAATAATGATGAATGAAGGGAGATCTCCAAGAAGTAAAGAAAGTTTTGTTTGCAAAATACTGCAGTACAACAAACCCTGTCCTTTCCTTTTGTATTATCCCACTATATGTTTGTGTACCCTTGTGTATTTGTTTTCTTCCTGTCTCTGTGTAGTTTCATAGGATTTTTTCTTCTTCTAATACTAAGCTACATTCACTATGATGAGGAATACTGTTATCCTCAAATATAATTGGCATTAATAATATGTTATTTACGTTATAAATATGCTTACACATTATTTATTCTGTTTTGTTTTAATGCTCATGTGTGAAGTTGATGTTTCGAAAGTGATTCTGATCTTTTATTTTTGTACTCATGTCATAATTCCTGTAACACTGATGTATATGTTTATTTCTATTCTTTTGTAAAGCCTGTACTACAAATGTTATCTGTATTGTTATGTTTTTAATGATGTATTTTATACCTTTGTAATTATATTTTCGTGTTATAATATTGTAATTGACACCAGTTAATCAAATTAAGCAACTTGTAAGTTCCATTTCAGTGCACACGTTTCTGTTGGTCATAATATATGGACAATATGTGAGAAGTAGGGACTGTTAGTGTTTGCACGTGTGTTGATAATTCAGCAAGGGACTGGATAACAGCATTGCTCGTTCTAAGGACAATTCCAAAAAACTTTGTGAGTGCACAAGTGGTGGTTATGGACTTGCTATATTAACTGCAAGACTCTTCACTGGTGATTGTGCACCTGCACAATCACAACAGATGGCTGCTGGTCATCTCTACCAGGACTACAGTGGGCCTGTCCACACTTTCTACAAGGACTGCAGTGGGTCTGCACCTCTGGTGGCCCACCAATACCATACTCTCTACCAGGACTACAGTGGGTCTGCTCTGTGATGACCTACCTACCCATCTTCTTCAAACCGTCGAATGACGCTGCTGTGGGTTTGCTCTGTTGTGGCCCATTACCTGTCAGCATGTCAAGAGTCAGCACTGTCTTTCAGTTGGAAGGACAACAGTACTTCTTGAAGACTGCATGGAAATCCACTACTTCCATGTGCATTTTCTTCTACTGCTCAGACTTTGAGAAAAACACTACTATTTTACCATGGTGAATGATCAGGACTGTCTTTATGGACTGTGAGAAAATTTTAGCTTTTGACCAACATTGTATCAATAAGTGTGTGCATTTGATATCTTTGTTATTGTAATTATGAAAAATTTTATCAAATCATTATTGGCCACTGCCCAAAAATATTTTGTAAAATTTTTTGTGGGGAGCATGGGGGCTATGTAAGTAGGCTGTTTATGTTTTCTTTATGTAAGTAGGCTGTTTATGTTTTGATAAATTTCACTTATGGACCGTCTGACAGCAACTGAATAAAACACAATTTTAGTGCCATACGCGTTTCGCCTTTATTTTCTGCAAGGCATCATCAGTGGCCTGGAATATGTACATATGTTAGCTATTTTATTTACATTTTTGTCACTGTGCCTATAGGTTATAAACAGTTCTGGTGGTTGGTATTTCCTACTAAGTTGTAATGTTTTGAACTGTACTTACAGGTTGCGTAGAGAGTTTCTTACATATTACGCTCCTGTTGCATTTTTGGTGTTGTTCTTCTTCCTATGAGCGCCAATTTGCTGTTTTTCCACATTCCACAGCACTATGCACTGAACGTTTGTTTTTATGCAATGTTTTGGTTTCTGTTGCCGACTGTCAAATGTTTTTGCCAAAGATCGAATATTACTGCCAAACTTATGAGTGTAACTAATGAAGTATCTGTGGTCTGTTCGTGTATGCATTTGTGTGTGTGTGAGTGTTTTTTGGTGTGGTATTAATTTAATTTAATTTTATTGTATTTATTTATTTATTTTTGTTTTTGTCCTGTGCATGTGTGTGTGTGTTTTGGTGTGGCGGCCACTGATGATGCCTTGCAGAAAATAAAGGCGAAACGCGTATGGCACTAAAATTGTGTTTTATTCAGTTGCTGTCAGACGGTCCATAAGTGAAATTTATCAATATACCGTAGTATTACGCGCAACTGAGGAGGACAGGACCACAAAAGTTGAAGATGTTTATGTTTTCTTTATGTAAGTAGGCTGTTTAGGTTCTTATATTGGTAATGCCGCCGCCACGTAGCGCTCTCTGTATGAAAATCACTGGCTGTGCTGTGTGCAGTCTGTGGCTAGTTTGCATTGTTGTCTGCCATTGTAGTGTTGGGCAGTGGCAGCTGGATGTGAACAGCGCGTAGCGTTGTGCAGTTGGAGGTGAGCCGCCAGCAGTGGTGGATGTGGGGAGAGAGATGGCGGAGTTTTGTAATTTGTCATGAACTGCTATATATATTATGACTTTTGATGATACCAAGTTTTATTTAGCTGGCAGTAGTGGCGCTCGCTGTACTGCAGTAGTTCGAGTAATGAAGATTTTTGTGAGATAAGTGATTTCTGAAAGGTATAGTTTAATGTTACTCAGGGCCATTCTTTTGCAGGGATTTTTGAAAGTCAGATTGCGTTGCGCTAAAAATATTGTATATCAGTTTAAGCACAGTCTTGTACAATTTTACAAAGGGGACGTTTCAAGTCCATTAACAAAAATAAAACTTGAGAATAAAACATAGAAAAACATGTAAATGTATAAGACGGAAACAGTAAGGCACATATAAAATTAAAAATAAAGAAACATAAATAAAGCAACAATCAGAACAAAGCTTCCTACAGCTCCCTTCTCAAAGGGGTTTAGGGACCCCAAAATATTTTTTATAAATTTACAGTTGTCATATGAAAACACCGCACTACACATGTCAGACAACAGGTTGGACGTGGCAGCTATGTGGGATGAGTTTGTCAAGGTGGGTTACAGCTTTTTTTTTCTTGGCATGTACAGTACAGGCAGCCCCGCCATGTGGCAGGACCTTGTCTCCGGCAGCAATCATTGGCGTCTCGTTTACTGACCGTCTTGGATGACGTGGTGTTCGGCAATGTGTGGTTGCTGTTTAAGACATTCTTGAGAAGAACCGTGCAGCATTTGGACACAGGTTTGAGGTGGGTCACCTCCTGCTGTCAATCATGTCTCCAGACACATAATACCTCCATTCTGTGGACCTCAAGTGCATCCTGCTGGCTCTAGTCTTGGGCTTCCATACATTGGAAGGGTCCCTTGGGACCTTGTAGTGGCACTGGCAGTGAAAGTGTTCCATTGTCGCCCGCGCCAGGCCCCTGTTGACAGCTGGAGGTTCGAAGGGGCTCGCCCGCTTTGGACCCTTATTCAAGTAGCCGATGACATCATGTCTACTAGCTGCCCACCGGTTGCTAAGTCGGCCACCGCCTGCAGTGTCTGCCATCCTTGCAGGACTGCTGTGTGGCCTTGACCGTCCAGCGTGTGTGGCAGCCCTTCCGCCCAGCCACTTCAGCCGATGCCACCGCTCTGTAGCTCAGTAACCTCTCCAAAACGAATAACACGTCCCCATCAACTCAGCCGAAAATAGCCTGCACAATCCTTCCAAGGAGATTCAGAGCTGTGTTTTTACAAATGTGTTTACAACATAAATACAATGAATTATAATGAAAGATTACTCTAAGAATAAAAGAAAAAACCGTTGACAATGCCTAATATATAATCCTAATCTATTACATAAATAATTTGATATTATTACAGTGATAATTTTAAATGATTAAATTTCTTTATAATCTTAAGTAGTGGTGAGGTGTTGTACTGTATGGTAGTGTAATGTTAATTGCCCATAACCTTTCATGCACAAAAAATACTAAGCTGGCTTAGACTTCACATTCACTTCAATCATTCTCATTCATCTAAGTCTACTACTTATTCATGCAATCCAATTACCGCCAAAGATATATAAATTGATATACTCCTGTTCTTGTAGACGTAAGGTGGCACTAACGCTGGTGTATGGCATGAATGTGGATGAGAACCGATGTCACCAATCTACTGGGGTGCAATGAAGGAGCCTCCCCGAAGATACAGCAAGATACAAACCAGAACCGCAATCGGGCGCACCCCAGGCAACGTTGATCTATCAGTGGCTAATCCTTCAACAACCAGAACAGACTTCTGAGAAATTGAAGACCAATAACACCCTCCTAAAAGGTCTTTTCTAAGGCCACTTGTGATGATGTCGATAAACATTGAAGGAATATCGAGAGACAAAGAAGTTTTAGTATATGACTTGTGTAAAGAATATCAATGTGACTTCCTCTTGATTCAAGAAACTCATCGTGGCAGTACAAGACCCACACCCAAAATAGATGGAATGAAGATGATCTTGGAGAGACCACATGAACGGTACGGTAGTGCCATCTTTGCCAGGCCAGGAATTAGAGTCACTTCGGCATCACTGACTGACAGGCAAGACATCGAGATATTAACCGTTCGAACTCAGCAGTATAATGTTACCTCTGTGTACAAACTCCCAGAATCAGATTTTGTCTTCGCTGAGCCTGGCAATTTCAGTTACCAAGACTTTAATTTTGTATTGGGTGATTTCAACTGTCAGAGCACTACATGGGGCTATAAAGAAACTAACAGCAGCGGAGTGGAACTAGAGACCTGGGCTGAAGTACACGATCTATTGCTCATACATGACCCGAAACTGCCAAGCTCCTTTAATAGTGGCAGATGGAAGAAAGGGTACAATCCCAATAACATCTTTGTTAGCAAGAAACTCGCTGGCCAATGTGGAAAACTGATTGGTGAGCCAATTCCCCATACGCAGCATCGGCCCATAATTTGCACGGTCAATGCAGTTGTTAAGCCTGAACAAGTTCCTTTCAAAAGAAGGTTCATTTTAAAAAAAGGCCAATTGGAAGAAATTTAGAGAGCTCATTGATGTAGAAATAACAAAAATCCCCCTACAACCTGAGATGTACGACTCTTTTGCCAAACTCGTTCAGGAGATGTCTAGGAAAACAATACCGCGAGGATATTATGGGACTGTCTGAGGACGCAAAGCCACTACTGGAAAGATATCAGAAGCTCTTCGATAACGACCCATTTGATGATAAGACACTTCTAGCAGGCGATGAACTCATGTCAGTCATAGCTGAGAACCGCAAAGCCAAATGGTGTGACCTCATGGAGAACCTGGTAATGGGAGTGAACAGTAGGCGGGCTTGGAAACTGTTAAAGAACCTTAACGGTGACGCCACAAAGTCAAACGATAAATTTACTAACGTCACGGTAGACCAAGTCGCCACTACACTCCTTATGAATGGCAAAACCCACGGCAGAAAGTATCAGGAACCATTAGCACGTGATCCAGCAGAGGAAAATTATCACCTCAAGGCACCAGTTACAATGTCAGAACTTACTGCAGCCATTTCCAGCTTGAAGATTAACAGAGCTCCTGGTATCGATGAACTTAGAGTCAAGCAAATTAAAAACTTTGGCAGTAATACCCTACAGTGGGTGCTTGATTTGATAAACGCATGTGTGGAAAGGCTCCACATTCCAAAGATGTGGAGCAAAGCCCGAGTGGCTGCACTTCTGAAAGTAGGAAAGGACTCTGATGATCCAAAAAACTTCCGAGCTGTGTCTCTTTTATGGCACTGTTTTAAGATCATGGAACGCCTGACGTTAAGTCGCATAGAAAGCGTCTTAGAACATATCGAGAATGGGTTTGAGAGGAAAGAGATCAAGCGAGTGGCATTTATAGAACTTTCAGCTGCATATGACACTGTAAACCATCAGAGGCTCCTTAGGAAAGTATATAATGTGATAAGAGATTACCATTTAACATCACTGATAGGTACTTTCCTGCATAATAGGAGAGTTTTCGTCTGTCTCCAGGGTAAGAAGAGCAGGTGGAGAAATCAGAGGAATGGCATACCTCAGGGAAGCGTCCTCGCCCCAGCTCTGGATAATATACACTCCTGGAAATTGAAATAAGAACACCGTGAATTCATTGTCCCAGGAAGGGGAAACTTTATTGACACATTCCTGGGGTCAGATACATCACATGATCACACTGACAGAACCACAGGCACATAGACACAGGCAACAGAGCATGCACAATGTCGGCACTAGTACAGTGTATATCCACCTTTCGCAGCAATGCAGGCTGCTATTCTCCCATGGAGACGATCGTAGAGATGCTGGATGTAGTCCTGTGGAACGGCTTGCCATGCCATTTATACCTGGCGCCTCAGTTGGACCAGCGTTCGTGCTGAACGTGCAGACCGCGTGAGACGACGCTTCATACAGTCCCAAACATGCTCAATGGGGGACAGATCCGGAGATCTTGCTGGCCAGGGTAGTTGACTTACACCTTCTAGAGCACGTTGGGTGGCACGGGATACATGCGGACGTGCATTGTCCTGTTGGAACAGCAAGTTCCCTTGCCGGTCTAGGAATGGTAGAACGATGGGTTCGATGACGGTTTGGATGTATCGTGCACTATTCAGTGTCCCCTCGACGATCACCAGTGGTGTACGGCCAGTTTAGGAGATCGCTCCCCACACCATGATGCCGGGTGTTGGCCCTGTGTGCCTCGGTCGTATGCAGTCCTGATTGTGGCGCTCACCTGCACGGCGCCAAACACGCATACGACCATCATTGGCACCAAGGCAGAAGCGACTCTCATCGCTGAAGACGACACGTCTCCATTCGTCCCTCCATTCGCGCCTGTCGCGACACCACTGGAGGCGGGCTGCACGATGTTGGGGCGTGAGTGGAAGACGGCCTAACGGTGTGCGGGACCGTAGCCCAGCTTCATGGAGACGGTTGCGAATGGTCCTCGCCGATACCCCAGGAGCAACAGTGTCCCTAATTTGCTGGGAAGTGGCGGTGCGGTCCCCTACGGCACTGCGTAGGATCCTACGGTCTTGGCGTGCATCCGTGCGTCGCTGCGGTCCGGTCCCAGGTCGACGGGCACGTGCACCTTCCGCCGACCACTGGCGACAACATCGATGTACTGTGGAGACCTCACGCCCCACGTGTTGAGCAATTCGGCAGTACGTCCACCCGGCCTCCCGCATGCCCACTATACGCCCTCGCTCAAAGTCCGTCAACTGCACATACGGTTCACGTCCACGCTGTCGCGGCATGCTACCAGTGTTAAAGACTGCGATGGAGCTCCGTATGCCACGGCAAACTGGCTGACACTGACGGCGGCGGTGCACAAATGCTGCGCAGTTAGCGCCATTCGAGGGCCAACACCGCGGTTCCTGGTGTGTCCGCTGTGCCGTGCGTGTGATCATTGCTTGTACAGCCCTCTCGCAGTGTCCGGAGCAAGTATGGTGGGTCTGACACACCGGTGTCAATGTGTTCTTTTTTCCATTTCCAGGAGTGTATATACAAATGACCAACCAGTGCCAAACATTACGAGCCAATTTATGTACGCCGGCGACACTGCAGTTGCAGCCCAAGGTAACAATTTTATGGATGTAGAGGAGAAATTAACCAGTACCTTGGAAGCTCTCTCCCAGTATTATCAGGCAAACCACCTAAGGCCGAACCCTTCCAAGACGCAGGTCTGTGCATTCCATTTAAAGAACAGGGAGGCAAATCTTGAATTAGATGTAATATGCAGAGGTGAACGTCTCGAGCATTGTAAAACGCCCAAATATCTTGGTGTCACGTTGGATCGCACACTGACCTATAAACATCATTGTAATGCCACAAGGGAAAAAGTCTCATCTAGAAACAACATCATCAGGAAACTAACCAGCGGATCCTGGGGTGCAAACCCAAAAGTCCTCGGAACTTCAGCCCTTGCGCTCAGTGTGTCAGCCGCGGAATATGCCGCTCCAGTATGGTCTGCATCAACACACGCGAGAAAAGTTGATGTCGCGGTGAATAAAATGGCACCGATTGTTACCGGATGCTTGAGGCCAACCCCAGTGCACAAGATGTACTTAATCATGGTGATCGCACCGCCCAACATACGACGTGATATCGCTGCCGAAGCTGAAAAAACCAAGCAAGAAAAGGACATGCATCACCCTTTATATGGACACCAGCCTGCTGACAGACGGCTTTGTTCGAGGAAGAGTTTCCTGTCACATATCCGAGCCCTGGAAGGGTCGGCTGTAGAGAATCGTCTGAAAAGGTGGGAAATCGACCTGAGAAACCCTCATAAAGATGTAAAAGAAGAACTGGCGCCTGGTGGAGACCTACCATACACAGTCTAGAGACCCCTAAACCGTATGAGGGTAGAAGTGCCAAAGTGCAAGGCAAACTTGCAGCAATGGGGTTTCCTAAAAGAGAATGAGAATACTCTCTGTCTGTGTGGTTCTGTCCAGGATCCTCAACACCTGTACCTGCACAATGAATGACTTATGGGAGGCAAATGACAAGGCCATATTGGCTGCCGATTTTTGGAAGTCTGAAGTCCAGTTCCGGACACGGACAGTAAGTAAGTACCAATCTGCTCGCTGTTCTTTCCTAAAACAGTCGCTGCGAAATTTTCTTTTCCTTTTTTTTCCTTTTGCTGAAACTGACACAAATTTTTCTCAAGTTGGTGTACAACATTTTCCGCTCCAGCTCCTGAACAAACATAAAGCACAAGATATTAACGACAATTGACTACCAAGCTACACATCTTCTGTTCTTCTCTTTCTCACAAGTTGATCTGTGCCTGGCTCACTCTGCCTAAACATACCAATGTGACTTGCACATTCCGTACTCACACCACATAGTACAAACTATCGCCCAAGATCAACCACTCAGGCGCTCGCGAACTTACTCGCGAAAGCCCACACGTATATCATCGCACAATAGTGCAGAAACCACATGTGAAAGCCACAAGCGACAAAAATCACAGAGAACCACAACCGCATTAGACGCGATAGCTCATCTGTGTAACCACACTCGAATAAAATACCCAGTTCGCGAGAAATATCACACCAAAGGCGGCATCCGCAGACAAAAACACACCACAAGTACATCGTGCCACTGGCGATAACAATAAACAGCCCACAGCGAAGAGACATTGCGCTGGGCACTAGTCACAAACCACAGCGAAACACACAAGAAAGTCTACATGCATTTAGCGTGGACGTTACACGACCATCCTCCAAAATACCTCCAAGAATCTCGCAAACTAATCTCAACGACGCCCATCTCACACACAATACTATGAATTGTATGCCGGATCGTTCAAGGGCGTGTACTGTGATGCATACACAATGAACAGAAGCAATATGCTTGTAGCTGATCTCTAAGATATCCGAGAACTCCGTCCCCAATACTCGTGCTTTTTTTCTGTACTCGAACATATAAAATTCTATTGTTGTTGTGACATCTGATTCTGACGTTCCGTGCAAACTGCAAAACTGCTAAGATAACATACTACTCATGCGAAATAGGACACAAATAAACAACGAAGTTTCCATCGTGAAGTCGGCACACCTCTACTGTCGATAACTGTAATTGATACAGCTCTGGATTGACCAACGGTACATCTGTATACCTGCTACATGTTACGAAGAAATACTTGTACAGTGAAATTTTAACAATGTCAATTCTTACACCTAGCGGTAATGGGAGAAGTTTCTATGGTAATTACCATGGTGAATCATAAAAAGATCTAAAGAAATGATTGTTATCTTTAAAACTATCATAACTAACCAAACTTATGCTACTATGTTTATGTTCGTCTGGTACCGACCATTAAACTGTCTGTGGCTTGTTCAGAAGGTCAGTGGCGTTGGTTAGCATACCCTCGCGCACTTCTACCTGGGTTCGACCCCCGAATCTCAATTTCCTCTATCTGAGCTCCGTTTCTGTTTCCTCCGTGGTTCAATTGCGGCCATCTTATGTTGTCATTGAAACTGGAGCCATGGCTTCGCCATCCATTGCTTTGTTGTCCGTAGCGTTCATTCCTCCTTCCATTCCAGCCTCTGTTGCGCAGTACATAGTTATTACGGTTCCCATTCCAGTCTCTTCGTTGTGTAACTTCGAAATTTCCCGACCGTGAATGGTTTCCGTAGGGCGCTCCATTCCACGCATTTCCGTTCCTATTATTGTAATGGTTATATTATGGGCGCGACATATGGCCTGCGACGCATCTGTCAGACTTTCCTCTATGTTCTCTGATGATCTCTGCTCGGAATGCATACTCTAATTCGTAAAGTGTGTTACGGAAAGTACTGAGCTCGACTTTACACCTGCCAGCTAGTACGTGTTGATATGCTGACGGATGTTTGGTGTAACAGTGACGAATGATTTCACCGGTAGAGCATGGTACGTCAAGATATTGGTTCTTGTCAATCATTGCATCAAGGAACTTGACAGGGCTTTTGTAGCCTGAACTGTCGAAATCTTTCCCAACAGTCATCTCGTATTTTTTATGCGCTCTTGCGTTTCCTTGGACCAGTAGATATTTAGGAAGCTGCCTTTGAACTCCTGGTAACTTCTACACGTTGCTGATATTCCGCCCATTTTCTCCGCAACTGACCCATGCAAGTGAACGAAAGGAGAGTACGGACCTCTTCAGTCTCGCTCACTGGAGTTGCAGTCGTTACCTCCGAATCGGTCCCTAATTTCCGCACCTCAGGTTCTAATTTGTCCATGGCCGCTGTCGCGTGAAAATCCGTGGCTTCACGTATTTTTGTGTTGATGCGCTGATCCGCGTCATTTTGTCGCTTTTCTATGCTTTCGACCTTCTTGTTCAAATTGATCACCGCCTCTCGTCCTTACAACCGTATGTGTTTACTCGCTTTCGATGCTTCAGCTGCTACTCGTCTTGCGAAACTTGCAACGGTCTAGGCACTCTCTGCCGTCTTCTTAGCATCATGTGCAATCTTTAAACCTTTCATTGCCTTGGTGTTTACTTTGTGTAGGTCTTCCTGGAGTTCAGTTGCCGATGATTTGTGTTCCTATCGCATCTGATTTTTTATGTCCGTCCTCGTCTCGTTAATTTTCTCCTCCATTCCTCTTAGTCCAGCCCCCATTCCCATTAGTGTATCAAGTTTCTTCTCCACTGCCATTAAAAATGCCGCTAGATTGAAGTCCGTTTCCCACCGTATCGTGTCATTCGAACTCATGCATGAATTCCGCGGTGTTGTGCCCGAGTTCTGATACCGCCCTGTCTTCCCTGTCCGGAATTCTAACAAGCACATCTGCCTCGATATGTTGTGGTACACTCACATCTTCTACCACACGCGATCTGACATTGTCTGTCCCCTCAAGAAAAGACATATCGCTTTCGTCTCCCTGATTTCCTTATATTGCGACCTCGTTGTTGCTAATTCCGTTCAACAGCAACGTCTCCCTACATTCAAACTGTGCATCAACCGTTTAGTTGCGATCTTCCTCCATGACGAATGTTTTATTTTCCCGCTTCCAG
The DNA here is from genome assembly GCF_023864345.2 of Schistocerca serialis cubense. Classification (NCBI taxonomy): domain Eukaryota; kingdom Metazoa; phylum Arthropoda; class Insecta; order Orthoptera; family Acrididae; genus Schistocerca; species Schistocerca serialis. Next base: position 364,605,336 of record NC_064645.1, on the reverse strand, counting down.
TCTACTTGTCTAGCCCTGCTCCTCGTTATCATTCAAATTTTCTGTCAACAACAACTTTACTTATCCGTGCAACACGTGGACAACCTATTATCTAACTCACAAGCTATGCGCAGTATGATATAATGACAGTAGTACATGAGATTCAGAATCAAAAACAACCAAATACAATAGTAATCACCACAAAAATAATACGACAACGCCGTTAGCAACGACGGGAAATCGGTCGACAAATGACACAGAAGTCGCTGATACAAATTCATTATAAATAAAAATAGTGAAAACATAAACAACACATCAGAGCATTAAATATCTACAGCATACTAATGAACCATTTTTTCTTAATAATGCGCACCTGAACGACAAGTACGCAAAATGACAGGACCGAGATCCTGGCAGCGGTTAGCCAAATGAAAGAGAGATTATCGTTAATGGAGTAAAAGATCCACACAATGGACACCAAGTGAAAAGCTATTCCTTATGTGTCAGACATAGACTGCAATAATAAAATGGGAAGGAGCTGTTAATTAGAACTCAGGGAGAAGTTGTAGTCTAATTACACTTAATTTATTCATCTTAAACATGACAAGAGGGCAAAATTATTAAAGAAACATCACACAAACATTTATATTTAACAAACTCATATTAACATGGAATCTATGGTGGACAAAGTTATCTGCTGGGGATCGACACACGACACTAACCAGAACACTAATCGCTCTATCTGACTTCATACGCGTGAATCCAGGTTATGGCACCAAACTACGCCTCCAAGAAGCATCTATATTCTACCACACAAAAAAAAAAGAAAAATATGGTTCGGAAGAACAGGGTGCTGGGAAATATATTTATAACCCTACACCGCAGCAGCGAATACTTTACCCTCCTGCTGGTCAAGGTGGCATACCACGATGCGTTCGGCGACTGAAGTCATGGACGGTGGCACTCTGTTATAAAATGCGCGTTACCGAAAAATGCAAGTACGCGGTCCCGCGTTCGGTAAATTCAGAATGCAGGTACTTCACTATGAGCCTCTGAAACCCTGATGGATTCCAGTGTGCAGGTGGACCTGCTTGCTGGTCTGCCAAACCAATTTGAGCTCTGTGCCACGACTGTGCATGTCGGAAAAAGGAAAATGTTTAGACGGCCAACTCAAGGCAAATAAGTACATGCACGTGTCACTCGATGTGACCGTGATGATATAAGCAGTACCTCTGACGGTTCAGAAGTTGACTAGCACAGGCTCTAAGTTGCACACTAGCAAAGGGCACAAGTCTCACCGTTTAGGTAGACACCTGCAGTTCTTCACTAACGAAGCGCCAGAACAGGAGACTTGCACAAGGGAGATCCTTCTTCTTTTCTCACCACATCCTCCTCAGCTCGGTTCCAAAAGCACATTTCTCTTTTTTGACTTCACCCACTTTCGCACAAGCCAATCATGAGCTGGAACCCAGCATTCTAAGCTCGTAAAATGGTCTTTGTACTGCCAAGCGATTTGACCAATTGGCGACTTTAAAGTTAATTGACAGGAAACAGAAACAGATTCAGCTTCGCAGCCTCTTTCTCACGCATTTGCCGTGTCTTTTGTTAACAAAATACAGGGCGGAAGCACAGCCCTCCAGCTTGTTATCTCCCCTGTTGTGTCCATTTCAAAGTTTCGAAAGAATGGCCATAAACTTGTAAAAAGCTTCAGGCTTTCACAAACATCTTTTGAAACATTGTCAGGACGTCTGGACGCCAGTTTCCCTGTCCCATGGACATTATCAGAACGTTTACATTTCTTTTGATGGCTTGCTCCCTAACAAGTGCGCATCCTCTGCTTTATTCCCGGCCTACAATGCGCTGGTGGCGACTTTTCGGCGCTAGGCGGTATATATGGACGTCTGTTTCCCGTCCAGCGCCTGGTTAATGTGTTTCGCACAATGCGACCCCAGGAAAAACTCGCTCTGTCGGCCCACCAACGCCGTGCTTTTACCTCAGTCGTTTAAGTCAGCACACTGTTCCTTTGAACGCAGGTAAAGCTTACCATATTTCCTTCCCTAGAGCACGCAGATAAGACCATTAACTACTGCCCACCATTTCGTCATATTGTATGAAGTCAAATCGCAGTAAAGATCATATTCCCTATGAACACAAAATGGTATAACATCGAATCAGAAGTGAGACTGCCCTACGATCTCTCAAAACATCGAAATAAGTGACCAAGGGATAGAAAAGCAATCACCCAACAGCAGGAATGCACAATGAACATGAATGGATGCAGGTGATAAGACAGGATACTTACGCAGTGTCACCTGTCAGAGTCGTATCTAGACGTATCATCACACCAAATGCACACGCCTCACACCATTACAAAGCTGCCACGAGCTTGAAGAGTTCCCTGCTGACATGCAGGGTCCATGGATTCATAAGGTTGTCTCCATACACACGTGCATCAATTTGAAACGAGACTCGTCCGACCAGGCAACGTGTTTCCAGTCGTTAATCGTCCAGAGTCGGTGCTGACAGGCCCAAGCAAGACGTAAAGCTTTGTGTCGTGCAATCATCAAGGGTACACGAGTGGATCTTCGGCTCCGAAAGCTGATATCAGTGATGTTTCGTTGAATGGTTCCCACGCTGACACTTCTTGATGGCCCGGCACTGAAATCTGCAGCAATTTGCGGAAGGGTTGCGCTTCTGTCACACTGACCGCTTCTCTTCAATCGTCTTTGGTCCCGTTCTTGTAGAATCTTTTCCGGACGCAGCGAAGTCAGAGATTTGATGTTTTACCCGATTCCTGATATTCACGGTAAACTCGTGAAATGATCGCACGGGAAAATATCCACTTCATCGCTACCTCGGCAATACTCTGCCCCATCGCTTTGGAGCAATATAACATCACGTTAACATTCACTTAAATCTTGATAACCTGCCATTGTAGCAGCACTAACGGATCTAACAACTGCGCCACAAACTCGTTGTCTGATATAGGCGTTACCGACCGCTGCACCATATTCTGCATGTCTACATACCTCTGTACTTGAATACCCATGCCAATATCAGTTTCTTCAGCACTTCAGTGTATAAGTCACTAGTTTAGCACTGCATATGTCACGTTCAAGGGGTAGTTACTAGTAACCCAAACGAACTAAATAATGTTCACTCACGAAAAAGAGTGTACTGATCACTTTGGAGCGCTGTATCTACATCTACATCCATACTCCGCAAGCCACCTGGCGGTGTGTGGCGGATGGTACTTTGAGTACCTCTGTCGGTTCTCCCTTCTATTCCAGTCTCGTATTGTTCGTGGAAAGAAAGATTGTCGGTATGCCTCTGTGCGGGCTCTAATCTCTCTGATTTTATCCTCATGGTCTCTTCGCGAGATATACATAGGAGGGAGCAATATACTGCTTGACTCCTCGGTGAAGGTACGTTCCTCAAACTTCAACAAAAGCCCGTACCGAGCTACTGAGCGTCTCCCCTGCAAAGTCTTGCACTGGAGTTTATCTATCATTTCTGTAACGCTTTCTCGATTACTAAACGATCCTGTAACGAAGCGCGCTGCTCTCCGTTGGATCTTCTCTATCTCCTCTATCAACCCTATCTGGTACGGATCCCACACTGGTGAGCAATATTCAAGCAGTGGGCGAACAAGTGTACTGTAACGTACTTCCTTTGTTTTCAGATTGCATTTCCTTAGGACTCTTCCAATGAATCTCAGTCTGGCATCTGCTTTACCGACGATCAACTTTATATGATCATTCCATTTAAATCACTCCTAATGCCTACTCCCAGATAATTTATGGAATTAACTGCTTCCAGTTGCTGACCTGCTATATTGTATCTAAATGATAAATGATCTTTCTTCCTATGCATTCTCAGCACATTGCACTTGTCTACATTGAGATTCAATTGCCATTCCCTGCAACATGCGTCAATTCGTTGCAAATCCTTCTGCATTTCAGTACAATTTTCCATTCTTACAACCTCTCGATATACCACAGCATCATCCGCAGAAAGCCTCAGTGAACTTTCGATGTTATCCACAAGGTCATTTATATATATTGTGAATAGCAACGGTCCTACGACACTCCCCTGCGGCACACCTGAAATCACTCTTACTTTAGAAGACTTCTCTCCATTGAGAATGACATGCTGCGTTCTGTTATCTAGGAACTCTTCAATCGAATCACACAATTGGTCTGATAGTCCATATGCTCTTACTTTGTTCATTAGACGACTGTGGGGAACTGTATCGAACGTCTTGCGGAAGTCAAGAAACACGGCATCTACCTGGGAACCCGTGTCTATGGCCCTCTGAGTCTCGTGGACGATGGGGTAAATAGTGCTGGCACGCTCTTTGAGTGACGGTTACGATTCTCCTGGTGAAGGGGGATCGGGTTTCTTGTGACAAACTCCACGTGACCCTGCTCGGTGGTGTGCTCGCGCCACGCCTCTTGAGCAGGCTCTGGAGATACGTATAACCGAGCGTGACCGGTCTCCGCTAACGCCTCGTCTCGCTTCGTAGAACTGCACGAATCCGACGCATCTCTCCATCCAACCCACCATTCCTCTATTTATATCCCCGCTTTCGCTTTCGATCTCTCTTACTTTCTATCTTTCTCTCCTCTTTTTATTTGACACAAATATCACATTTCCAAGAAAGCCGTTGTTTCAGTTTTTGTACAGCAGGCGGAAATAATATTTTATATTTAAGCACTACCACAGAAGAAAGTAAGACTCATTTTCATTTGTCAGAATAGGAAACTACGCAGGCATTAAATGAACATTATCGATGAAAACTAGCAGACGACTGTCTTTATAAAGAAAACATACGGACATTCTATATTTACAGTTGTAGCTCTTCACACTTTCCACTTGTTTGCAAGAGCAGAAAATTTGCAGTACCTGTTGCTTAGTAGTAGATCAGTGGCATGTTCTAGATTCAAATGACTGCGGTCATTTACTAAAAGAAAAAAAAAGGTCGTATGTTAATGTTGGCTGCGAGGTCCTAAAACGGGTCATGATAACTAATTCTTAAACCTACCTTTCATGGCCACTACTAGACTGAACTGGACTAATTTCCCTATGAAACTCAATATGTTAGAAAGTCAAATGGTTCAAATGGCTCTGAGCACTATGGGACTTAACATCTGTGGTCATCAGTCCCCTAGAACTTAGAACTACTTAAACCTACCCAACCTAAGGACATCACACACATCCATGCCCGAGGCAGGGTTAGAACCTGCGACCGTAGCGGTCACGCGGTTCCAGACCGAAGCGCCTAGAAGCTCACGGGCACACCGTCTGGAGTTAGAAAGTCGTTGACTTGTGACCAAATGCAGTAATATACCTCACTGCCTATGATGCACAAACAGAAGGAGTCCAACGTACTGTCGGAAATAATAACTGATAACATCAGCACACAGCGAGGTCACGAACTGAACACTCCTAATAAGTATTATCTCAAAGCACCACGGCCCCTTTGTCAGGTTCAGCTTGGTACAGGATACTCCAATGCCAAGTGAAAATACACTCCTGGAAATGGAAAAAAGAACACATTGACACCGGTGTGTCAGACCCACCATACTTGCTCCGGACACTGCGAGAGGGCTGTACAAGCAATGATCACACGTACGGCACAGCGGACACACCAGGAACCGCGGTGTTGGCCGTCGAATGGCGCTAGCTGCGCAGCATTTGTGCACCGCCGCCGTCAGTGTCAGCCAGTTTGCCGTGGCATACGGAGCTCCATCGCAGTCTTTAACACTGGTAGCATGCCGCGACAGCGTGGACGTGAACCGTATGTGCAGTTGACGGACTTTGAGCGAGGGCGTATAGTGGGCATGCAGGAGGCCGGGTGGACGTACCGCCGAATTGCTCAACACGTGGGGCGTGGGGTCTCCACAGTACATCGATGTTGTCGCCAGTGGTCGGCGGAAGGTGCACGTGCCCGTCGACCTGGGACCGGACCGCAGCGACGCACGGATGCACGCCAAGACCGTAGGATCCTACGCAGTGCCGTAGGGGACCGCACCGCCACTTCCCAGCAAATTAGGGACACTGTTGCTCCTGGGGTATCGGCGAGGGCCATTCGCAACCGTCTCCATGAAGCTGGGCTACGGTCCCGCACACCGTTAGGCCGTCTTCCACTCACGCCCCAACATCGTGCAGCCCGCCTCCAGTGGTGTCGCGACAGGCGTGAATGGAGGGACGAATGGAGACGTGTCGTCTTCAGCAATGAGAGTCGCTTCTGCCTTGGTGCCAATGATGGTCGTATGCGTGTTTGGCGCCGTGCAGGTGAGCGCCACAATCAGGACTGCATACGACCGAGGCACACAGGGCCAACACCCGGCATCATGGTGTGGGGAGCGATCTCCTACACTGGCCGTACACCACTGGTGATCGTCGAGGGGACACTGAATAGTGCACGGTACATCCAAACCGTCATCGAACCCATCGTTCTACCATTCCTAGACCGGCAAGGGAACTTGCTGTTCCAACAGGACAATGCACGTCCGCATGTATCCCGTGCCACCCAACGTGCTCTAGAAGGTGTAAGTCAACTACCCTGGCCAGCAAGATCTCCGGATCTGTCCCCCATTGAGCATGTTTGGGACTGGATGAAGCGTCGTCTCACGCGGTCTGCACGTCCAGCACGAACGCTGGTCCAACTGAGGCGCCAGGTGGAAATGGCTTGGCAAGCCGTTCCACAGGACTACATCCAGCATCTCTACGATCGTCTCCATGGGAGAATAGCAGCCTGCATTGCTGCGAAAGGTGGATATACACTGTACTAGTGCCGACATTGTGCATGCTCTGTTGCCTGTGTCTATGTGCCTGTGGTTCTGTCAGTGTGATCATGTGATGTATCTGACCCCAGGAATGTGTCAATAAAGTTTCCCCTTCCTGGGAAAATGAATTCACGGTGTTCTTATTTCAATTTCGAGGAGTGTACCTATAGAATCAACTTGGGGCTAGCTTTCCTTCTACTTCGGTTTGGTATGGACAAAGTAACGCACTCACACATTGTCACCCACTCTCACAAAATAACAAACGAAGATATATATGTATATATATATTTTTAGAATGTCTGGAGTAACGATAACTACTTAAAATGTCGACTGTTTGTCTTGAAAGTGTCTCTGTGGATAATAGTAATGGATGCGTCTGATATGATGATCAACTAAGAAGGAAATGGTCCAATAAGACATGTCGAAACATGTATTGAAATTATTTGCACGGAAAACACACAGAAAAAAGTGCTCTATCAAAATTTTAGCTACTAAGACACTCCGCAACAATTTTAAAAAAATGTGTTGAAACTGCACGAAGAATAGCTTATAACAGCGGGTTTAAAGTACTTCCTTCCTAGAGCGCGAACCAAAGAATGAACCGTGACAAGAAAGCATAACGCAGAACCCCATGTTTTTTGCACAAACATGAATTTTAAGCACCGAAACCACAGCAATCGTTAATATTTTTAATAATTTGCAGCTCTTATCGACAGCTAAACTACTGTAAATGTAATTTTTACGAAGTCAAGATAGTATTTGATGTTGCATTACGGACGACTCCATCAGTGGGGACTTCAATCTGTTGAAATGAAATATTTCTTACAAATATATCATTTTTATAACAGTTCTTGTAGCACGGGTCTAATGATGATTTTTGAATAATGTTTGTTTTACTGACAATGAAACTGTTCCTTCTCTGTCCCCTGCAATCCTCACAAAAATGAATAGTGTATATTGAGCGACGAAAACAAAAATTTTCCTTACAACAGGTATACTTGACAAAAGAAAATTTAATGCATTCAGGGACTTCATAGTAAATACTAGTTGTATTGAAACAGAATGGTATGGAGCAAGAAATGGTCTGTATATTGCTCTGCGTACCTACATAGTGTACTAGATAGAATTCATAAGACGCTGCGTTGGATACTGACAGTAAGCTACACAAATCACTGAAGCTTAAGAATACGGTATTATTCCGTTTATAAAATTCAGTTAACTAGGAGTTATCGGAAATGCTTCCACCCTTCTCCTGAAAGCCAATGATCATGTCCGTTTGGACGTCAGATGAATCACTCCGTTTGCCAGTGCTGCCAACTGCCGTCTGGGATCGGTTATTGCACGTTGATCTTGAACGTTAATGTGACTGGAGCGTGTATAACGCTCCAGAACAACATAGAAACACTTGTATGTTACAAAATGCTGCATCCAGTAACATTCGTAGATACAGCCAATACACACCGCATCCAAAAGATGTCCGTGACGGTATTGTTTCATTTTTGGCATGTGCAATTAATATAAATGAGGCACATTTTTCCTAAGGTGTCAAGAACTGAATGTGTGTGACATGGAGCAACAAAGGAGGAATGCACACGTGTTTTCAAGAAATTAATAGTGCATATAAATGAGGTAGAGTCCTGGGTAAAATTCAAGGCGTATGAGCTGCGCTGTTGGTTTAAACGTCTATAGCCTTTAAATATTCTCCTTTCAGGATGACACGTTTAATGCATCCTCGACACGTCCTTTGTACCATATCTCGGTGCACATGAGGTTTACTGGGCACAACTAGAATACTACTTTATGGCAGGACTAATAAAGGCTACAGGTAACTGTGGTAAGAATGTACAACAGTATATCACATTTTCTCTGCGCACAAGTTGAATATGATTCATGAAACTTCCCGGGAGGCCTTATCTAAGTCTCATGTATTACCTGGTATGTCTGTGTAAACACGTGTGAAATGCTTGACACAAAAAAGGGAAAACGACTGCACGGGGGGGGGACTACGTTCCTGGGAAGTAATTACAGTTTCTATCTTTGTGCTACTACATCTTGGGGAGATAGTGAACCTGTTACGCGGAAGTGACTCACTCACTATCTGTTACTTCGCGCAGAGTGAGCTCTGGCTATGAGAACTCATGTAGTGGAACAGATGCATCAAGTGCAATTTATTACTACCGCTGTTTACGATGCTTATTAAACTTGCAACCAGCAGAATGTACCACACTCTGCGGCTACATTCGACTAATATAAATAAATAAATAAATAGTATTTGTGTTATGCACTTGAAGAGCGCGTTTAGACTAAACTTCATGTCCATTTCTCTGTTGTTTTCTCTTTACGTTCTGCCAAAACTTCCCTCATTCGTGTGCTGTGTTTCTGCTTCCGTTCTTCGGTCCATTGAAGAGCACATTTAGACTAAACTTCATGTCGATTTCCCTATTATTTTCTCTTTACCTTCTGCTCAAACTTCCCTCATTCGTGTGCTGTGTTTCTGCTTCCGTTCTTCGGTCCACTTTAGCTTCGGTTTTTTTTGCTGTTCGCTCAGTGTTCTTTTATCCTCTGGCTGTGTTCTTATCGTCTCTGTTAGGGCCATTGTGTTCGTTTGTTGTGTGGTGTGTCTTGTAGTTTGTTTCTTCTGATCAAGTTCCTAAGGAGTGTTTTATTTTGTATTGTTTCCTGTGTGGTGCTGAGTTGTTCCATGTCATTTCTTACTTCATTAATCCATTTGTTGTTTTTCCTTGTGCTAACCCAGTCCCAGACCTGTCTCGTTACCCTATGTGGTGCCATTCTGCTGAGGTGTCCGTAAAACTGTAGTCTTCGTTTCCTGGTTTGGTCTTATCTTCTCTGTGTGTTCGTATAGTTCTTCAGCTGGCCTCTTTATCCATACCCGGTCTTTTTGTGTCGCCCCCAAAATTTTCCTGAGTATTTTTCGTTCCGTCTTCTCTATCTGTTTGATTCGTGCCTGTTCTTGTGCTACTGACGTCTCAGCTGCGTATAGTGCTTCTGGTTGCACCGCCGTCTCGTAGTGTCGTAGCTTGGCCTTTCGTGGGATGGCTTTCTTCTTGTAGTGATTCCAAGTCAGTTTGTAGACCTTCTTTAGTTTCGCTCTCCTCTCTTCATTAGATACCTTATTTCTTCCTGTAATCTGCATTGTTTCTCCCAGGTACTTGAAATTTTATGTTATGTGTATTGTCCCATATTTTGTGTGTAGTGATGGGTGTTTTTGGGTGAACTGTCTTTGTTATATGATATCTTTAGTACGGTCTTTGATGCGATTTCGTGTAGTTCCTTTATGGCTGTTATTGTTTCTGTTTCTCGTACCGTTACGATGGCTAAATCTTTTGCTATATGTGACAGGTAACAGTGAGATGCCCCTATAGTTGTTTGGGTCCGACTTATCCCCTTTCTTGTGTAGAGGATGTATCAGTGCTGTGCGCCAGTCTTTCGGTATCTCTTCTGTTTCCCATATCCGTTTCATGATGTTGTGTATGTGTTCTGTGAGATCCGGATCTTGTAGCTTCCAGAATTTCGTGATGACCCCATCCTCTCCCGGTGCTCTATTGTTCTTGATTTCCTTTACTTCTTCTATCAATGTCCGTTCGCTAACTGGGTTTGGTGCGGGGTCCTCTGTGTTCTGTTTGCCTGTCAGTGATTCTGCGTTCAGGAGTTTCTCGAAGTACTTCACTAGGAGGTTACAGTAGTTCTTGGTATTGGTCTAGTGTGTCATCCGGTCTCCTAAAGCAGAGGTTCGGTGCTTGGTATTTCATCATGTTTTCTCTGATCGTTTTGTAGAAAGTCCTCGTGTTGTTCCTTGTGAAGTCTGCTTCTATCTCTTCTACTTTCTGTTTGTCGTGGTTTCGATTTCTTTACGGATAATTTTGCTTGTCTGTTTCTGTGTTGTGAGAAATTCTTGCCAGTTTTCTGATGTCTTGTTGCTATTGAACTTTTTCCATGTGTTGATTCGTCTTTCGATTGCTAGGTCACAAGTGTGGTTCCACCAGCGGTGTTTCCTGGTTCTCGGCGCTACTGCTAATTTCATGGCTTCCTGAAGCTTTCCTGATAGCTGTTCCTAGTTTTGCGTTGTTCCTATTCTAATTTCCTCCAGTATTTTCTCTTGGTTGACTGTTAGATATTCTGGATCTGGTATAATGATCTTAGTTTTCTGTTGTTTCCTCTTAGGGATTAGGAGTGTCTTTATCGGTAGTATGTGTTAATCTGAGTCAAAGAAGCCCTTTCGTGTGTTGATGTTCTGGATTTCCCTCTGTGCTTCTCTTGTATTATGACGTGGTCGATCTGTAATTCTCTCCTGCTATTTGGGAATTTCCATGTAGTTAATTTTTGTATTGGTTTCTTGAAGTTCGTTGACATGACTTTGACGTCATGGGTCTCGCAGAATCCTATCAGGTGTCTCCCGTTTAGGTATGTGTCACGGTGTGGAGTCTGCTTCCTGTAATGTGTCTGTATATTTGTTCTTTTCCTACTTTTGCGCTGAAGTCTCCTAGAATATTTTCAAAAATGGTTCAAATGGCTCTGAGCACTATGAGACTTAACTGCTGAGGTCATCAGTGCCCTAGAACTACTTAAACCTAACTAACCTAATGACATCACACACATCCATGCCAGAGGCAGGATTCGAAACTGCGACCGTAGCGATCTCGCGGTTCCAGACTGTAGCGCCTAGAACCGCTCGGCCACTCTGGCCGGCTAGAATGTTTTCAGTTCGGTTTGTAGGTATTTTGTTGATTGTCTCCTCCATTGCTGTCCAAAAGTCCTCAATGGCGACTGGCTCCTTCCTGTTGTGGTCATTTGTTGGTGCGTGTGCGTTTATGATCTTGTATGCCCTGTTTGCCGACTTAATTGTCAGTGTGCTGATTCATTCGTTAGGCGATGTGAAGTCCGTTACTGCGCCTGTGATTGTCCTGTGTACTGAGAATCCTGTGCCACAGAGCCCGAGGTTCTTCCTCTGTACCGATGGTTTCCCTTTGTATGTTTTGTGGTTCTCTGTGTTGAAATGCTCTTCATCTGGGTATCTTGTTTCTTTTATTGCGAAAATTTTGATCTTGAATTTCTCTAAAGTATCTGTGAGCTGTTTCATCTTGCCCGTCTCTAGGGGTGTGTTCACGTTGAGTGTTTCTATGTAGTATTTCTGTTTTGTCTAGACGGAATTTGAGAAGCTCCGACACTTCTCATAATGTCCATGAGCTCCCGGAATGCAATACCCACGACTGTTCCAGTCTATTGACTGGGGCCCAGGGTAGTGAGATTTTCCTCGTTGTTCCATCATGATGTTTAGTGGTTGGATTTGTGGCGTGTTGCCGAGTACAACCTGATTTTCCAGATACGGAGGTTGGTTGAGGGCGCCACTAACAAGTGAAACAGACGCCTTTTGTAGCCGCCCATTGTGGGAACTGACGCTACTGACAGTTTTCGTCCGCCCCGAGTATTTCATTTCTTAGGTACCACCTACATCTAGGAGGAATTCCCCTATCCACTCTTGGGGAGGTGCCCGGTTGAGGATCTATCAACCGCCCCGGGAGATTATATATATATATATATATATATATATATATATATATATATATATATGTGTGTGTGTGTGTGTGTGTGTGTGTGTGTGTGTGTGTGTGTGTGAGTGTGTGTCTGTGAATCACGGACTCCAGGGAACTTGTTAAAGAAGGGGATCGAAGTGCCTGAAATGAGCTGAACAAAAAAGGAAAAATCTCTGTCCGAACAGGCCTCGAAAGACCCTAACGATACTGCACGACCGCCGTGTCATCCTTAGCCTATAGGTGTCATTGGATGTGAATATGTAGCGCCATGTGGTCACGACACCGCTCACTCGGCAGTTGTCAATTTTCGTGACCGGAGCCGCTATTTCTCCATCAAGAAGCTCCTCAATTGGCTTCACAAGGGCTGAGTGCATCCCGCTTGCCAACAGCGCTCGACAGACCAGACGGTGACCCATCCAAGGCTAGCCAAGCCCGACAGCGTGTAACTTCAGTGATCTAACGGGAACCGATGATACCATGTTCCACGGTCGCTGGCGAGCTGTTACAGAAGGATGTCAAAAATTAGATTGACCGATAAGAAATGATTGAAGAGGTTCTCCACAGAATAAGTGAGAAGAGGAACATTTGGAAAACACTGACAAGAAGTTTGAAGTGGAATGATCAAATAAAATTAACTGTTGGTAAGGCAGGTGCCAGGTTGAGATTCATTGGGAGATTCCTTAGAAAATGTAGTCCCTCAACGAAGGAGGTGGCTTACAAAACACTCGTTCGACCTATACTTGAGTATTGATCATCAGTGTGGGATCCATACCAGGTTGGGTTGACAGAGGAGATAGAGAAGATCCAAAGAAGAGCGGCGCATTTCGTCACAGGGTTATTTGGTAAGCGTGATAGCGTTACAGAGATGTTTAGCAAACTCAAGTGGCAGACTCTGCAATAGAGGCGCTCTGCATCGCGGTGTAGCTTGCTGTCCAGGTTTCGAGAGGGTGTGTTTCTGGATGCGGAATCGAATACATTGTTTCCCCCTACTTATACAGCCCGAGGAGATCACGAATGTAAAATTAGAGAGATTCGAGCCTGCAGGATGCTTTCCAGCAGTCGTTGTTCCCCCGAACCGGACACGATTGGAACAGGAAAGGGAGGTAATAACAGTGGCACGTAAGGTGCCCTCCACCACACACCGTTGGGTGGCTTGCAGAGTATAAATGTAGATGTAGATGTAGAAGAAGAGACAGGATGATAGGGTTTGTGCTGAGATGTGAAGGAGTAACTTTCTTGGTACTTGAGAGAGATGTAGAGGTTGAAAACTACAGAGGAAGACAGAGACTGGAATATATCCCTCTTCATTCCTCTTCTTATCAGTCCATCTAATTTTCAAAATCTTTCTGTAACAGCTCGTCAACAGGCATGCTGCAGTGGTAACACCGATTCCCATCAGATAGCACAATACAAATTGAAACGAGACTCGTCTGAACAGGCAACATGTTCCTAGGCATCAACAGCCTAACGTCAGTGTTGGCGGGCCCAGGCGAGGCGTAAAGCTTTGTGTCGTGCAGTCATCAAGGATACACGAGTAGCTCTTCCACTTGGAAAGTCCTTATCGATGATGTTTCGTTGAATGGTTCGCATGCTGTCACGTCGATGGCCCAGCACTGAAATCTGCAGCGATTTGCAGAATGGATGTACTTCTGTCATGTTGAACGTAGCTCTACAGTCGTTGTTGGTCCCGTTCTTGCAGGATCTTGTCCCGGCCGCAGCAGTGTCTAAAATTTGATGTTTTACCGGATTCCTCATATTCATGGTACACTGGTGAAATGGTCTTATGGGAAAATCCTCACTTCATTGCTACCTCAGAGATGCTGTGTCCCATCGTTCATGAGTCAACTATAACACCACATTCAAACTCACTTAAATCTTGATAACCTGTCATTGTAGGAGCAATAGCCGATCGAACTACTGCGCCAGACACTTGTCTTGAATAGCAGCACCTTATTCTGTCTGTGTATGTATTTGAATACTGATGCCTATACTAGTTTCTTTGGCGCTTCGGTGTATAATGGTGTGGTGCAGGGAATATTGTGAGTAGGAAGTGGATAGAAGCTGAGTTGGCACAATTTTTTTAGGAAATGTTGAGAGATTGCAGGGCACTCTCACTTCTGGTTCGGTGTAAGGAATACGATCTATGACGATTTGAATTCATACATTGTGATGAAATGGTGGGCAGCAGTTTATGGTCTTGTTTGTGTGCTCTAGGGAAAGAAATATGGTAAGCTTTACCTGCGTTCAAATGAATAGGGTGCTGACTTAAACGACTGCAGTAAAAGCATGGCATTGGTGGGGCGACAAAGCGCGTTTTTCTGGAGAACGATGAAAGAGACATTCCCAGATGGCCCCATGCCACGGTTGTATTGTGCAGAAACACATTATCTTGGCGCCACAGACAGGGCCACACGTCCAGGTATATGGCCTAGCGCCGAAAAGTCGCTGACAGCGCATTGTAGGCCTTGCTAGCGAGCAAACCGCCAAAAGAAATGTAAACGTTCTGCAAATGTCCGTGGGACAGGAAAACTGGTGCCAAGACGTGCAGACTCTGTTTCAAAACGTTTTGTCAATGATAGTTTATGGCCGTTCTTTGGAAACTTTAAAATGGACGCAACAGGGGAGATAACAAGCTGTTTGTGGAGGGCTGTGCTTCCATCCTGTATTGTGTCGGCAAAAGACATGGCAAACGTGTGGGAAAGAGGCCGCAAAGCTGAATTTTTCTCCGTTTTCTGCCAATTAACTTTAAGGCTTTGATTGGCCAAATCAGTTTGCAGTGCAAAGACCATTCACCATGCCAGGCTCCAGCCCGTGATTGGCTTGTGCGAAACTGGAGTAAGTAAAAAAAGAGAAATGTGCTTTTGTAGCAGAGCTGAGGAGGCAACACAGAGAATGGGAGATCACCTCCCTAGTACAAGTCTCTTGTACTGGCACTTCGCTAGTAAAGAACTGCAGGTCTCTACCGAAACGGTGAGACTTATGTCCTTTGCTAGGGCGCGACTTATAGCCTGTGCCAGTCACCTTCTGAACCATCAGAGGTACTGCTTATATCATCATGGTCACAATGAGTGACGTTTGCGTGTACTTATTTGTCTTAAGTCGGCTGTTTAAACATTTGACATATTCCGACACGCACAGACGTGGCATGGAGTCAAATTGGTTTGGCAGACCGGCAAACGGGTCCACCTGCACGCTGGAATCCGTTGAGCTTTCAGAGGCTCATAGGGAAGTACCTGTATTCTGAATTAACTGAACGCGAGACCGTGTACTTGCATTTTTCGGGAACGCGCATTTAATAACAGATTGACACCGTCCATGACCTCAGTCGCCGAACGCATCGTAGTGTGGCACCTTGACCAGTAGGATGGTAAAGTATTCGCTACTGGGAAGTAGGGCTATAATATCAATTTCTCAGCACCCTGTTCTTTCGAACCATATTTTTCCTTCTTTTTGTACGGTAGAATAAAGATGCTTGGTGGTGGCGTAGTTTGATGCCATAAACTGGATTCACGTGTATGAAATTAGATAGAGCGAATAGTATTCTGGTTAGTGTCGTGTGTCCATCCCCAGCAGATCACTTGGTCCACCATACATACCATTTTAGTAAGGCTTTTGTTAAATAAATATTTTTGTATGATGTTTCTTTAATAATTTTGTTGTCTTGTCTTGTTTAAGATCAATAAATCGATTGTGAATTAGACTACGAATTCTCCCTGAATTCTGATTAACAGTTCCTTCGCATTTTTATGGCAGTCTAGGTCAGAAACATAAGGAGTGGTTTTTTTCATTTGGTGTCCACTGCGTGGGTCTTTTACTTCATCGACAGTAATCTTCTTTCATTTGGCGAACCGCTGCCAGGATCTCGGTCCTTGGCACTTCTGTGATGCTACCAGTTTGCGTACTTGCCGATCAGATGCGCATTATTGAGAAAATTATGGTTCATTAGTATGCTGTAGATATTTAATGTTCTGATTGTGTTGTGTATGTGTTTACTTGTTTTATTATAGTGCATTTGTGTCAGCGATTGCTGTCTCATGTTTTTTCGACCGACTTTCCGTCGTTGCTAACGGCGTTGTATTATTTTTTATTATTTTTAAGGTGTTTACTATTGTATTTGCTTTGAATTTGGTTTGTTTTTGTTTCTGAATCTCATATGCTACTGTCATTTTATTATACTGCATATGTCTTGTGAGTTAGATAATAGGTTGTCCACGTGTTGCACAGATAAGTAAAGTTGTTGTTAGCAGAGAATCTGAATGACACCAAGAAGCAGGGCTACACAAGTAGACTGTGAGCGGGAAAATAAAGCATACTTTATGGAGGAAGAGTGCAATGAAAGTGTTGAGGCACAGATTGAACGTAATGAGGCGTTGCTGTTGAACGGAATTAGCAACAACGAGGTCGCAGAACAAGAAATGAGGGAGATGAAAGCGATATTTCTTTTCTTGAGAGGACAGACAATGTCAGTTCGCGTGTGGTAGAAGATGTGAGCGTACCAAAACATATCGAGGCAGATGTGATTGTTAGAAATCCGGACAGGGAGGACAGGGAGGTATCAGAACGCAATGATGCGGACACAACACCAGAGAATTCATGTATGAGTTCGAGTGATCACGATACGGTGGGAAACGAAGAGGACTTCAATCTAGTGGCGTTTTTTATAGGTATGGAGAAGAAACTTGATAGACTAAAGGGAATGGAGGCTGGTCTAAAAGGACTGGAGGAGAAAATTAACGAGACGAGGACGGACATACAAAATATCGGTGCTCAGGTAAATCAGATGCGAGAGGAACACAAGTCATGGGCAAATAAACTCAGGGAAGACATACGGAAAGTTAACACGAAGGGTAATGAAAGGTGTAAAGATTACACATGATGCTAAGAAGACGGTAGAGAGTGCCAAGACAGCTACAAGTTTCGCGAGGCGAGTAGCAGCTGGCCGGCCCGAGTGGCGCTTGAGTCTGGAACCGCGCGACCGCTACGGTCGCAGGTTCGAATCCTGCCTCGGACACGGATGTGTGTGATGTCCTTAGGTTAGTTGGGTTTAAGTAGTTCTAAGTTCTAGGGGACTGATGACCTCAGATGTTAAGTCCCATAGTGCTCAGAGCCATTTGAACCATTTGAGTAGCAACTGAAGCATCGAAAGCGAGTAAACATATAGGATTGCAATGACGAGAGGCGGTAATCCACTTGAACAAGAAGGTCGAAAGCGTAGAAAAGCGACAAAATGACGCGGAGCAACGCATCGACACAAAAATACGTGAAGCCTCGGACTTTCATGTGACAACGGCCAAGGACAAATTAGAATCCGAGCTGCGCAAATTTGGGGATGGCACGGAGGTAACAACTGCAACTCGAGTGATCGAGACTGAAGAAGTCCGGACTCTCCTTTCGTTCAAACGGCAGCAGGAAGCGGTCTACACGCGCGTAAAGAAAAAATTGGAGGAGGCGCTAAGGAAACAAACTGAAATGCGGCCAAGCGCGAACGCAACAGCACCTGAAACAAATTCAGTCGGGACGGGTAACTGTATACCGTTAGCGGCAAGCAGAGGATATGATGAGATGAACGTCGCATTTTCTCGAAGCCGAGGAGAGAGGACAAATGAGGGGACGTCGAACGAGGACAACCAAAGGTGGGTGTCAGTATGTCAGACGGAATAAGACTGATCGTGTTTAAATCTGAAACAGTAATCTGCTGTAACGCATTGCTTGACTTGTATTGAAATACCTGAAGTTCCAGAGCTCCTTGGTGACCTACTTCTGTTACAGAAGGGACTAGTTTAAGACTCTGGGCCTCTTCAGTTGTCGGGAGAGTTAAAGCTAGGGTGATGCATTTGATAATTTCAAGCTGCGAAAGTATTGCAGCCATGGGTGGTGGAGGCAATGAAATCGACGTTGTCGAATACATATTGACAGCATCTTACGCTTGGGACAAGCTCTACAGCGCGTCATACAGTTAACATGTGCATCTCTTTACATAAAAGCTAATTTAGCAACTGCAATGAAGTACTCACTTAATAAAGTGAAAGTAACTGTACTGTATAAACCAGGGGTCAGTGAAGTTATTCTGTCTACTCACATGAGAGGACTGGACAGGAAACGCTGGGGACCTATAGCCTGTCCGTAAATTAAAAAGTGATCAGCACCCGTAATGGAGGGAGTTACCGTTCGCAGAAAAACACTACAGCTGTCTTACAGTATGAGTAAGAACAAATTCCCCTCTACCATCGCAGAACATTGTGCAGAATTTTACGCAGATTCTGCTTCTTGTGTAATATCATTAGCAAGTCATATCCATGTTCCATGGCATGTTAATACATTCTGTGGAAAATCAATACCCCCAGCCGTGTTTGCACGTTGCATGGTGGTTCATTCATAACGCTAGCTGCAGAAAGGACGGTATATAACTTGGTGACATAGTGCGGTAAAGAGAATGGGAAATTGCCTGCTCGCTCTCCTTTTTGCAGGCCTATGAAGGTGCGACGTGCACGGCCATAATCCGGCGCCCTACCTTCTCTTACGCTTTCCACCATGTTTACGCCCCCAGAATGCAATTTATCCCTTACTACGGTTCTTCTTGCACTTAGCTGTGGTACAAACGTTTAATATTTGTTCTTAACTTATGCTATGTAACACTGTACATTACTTTTATACCATTAGAACACTACTTCCAGTATTTTGCGAGCCTTCCTTCCACTGCAATGAGACAACTTTTTAGTTCTGGAGCAAAAATTAATAGGCCCCTTCTTGTAGGAAAATTTATGTAGTTTAAATCTGTGCCGGGAAACTTCGCTATAACCTGCTGTTCTCGAGAAATTCAAGAAAAACCTAAAAATGTGACCTTTAAACGCATCCTTCCATCCCCACCCCGACCCCCATGCCCCCGGGCTCAAACTCCAACTCTATCCAAAGAATTTGCGACTACACGAATTCTATTTTCGTCATATTTCTTCGTTCACTGGACTAATAGGTAGTGGCTAGAACGTCTGGAAAGCACCTACCAGTGGCTGGGAGAACAGTGTACTGTTGCATAAAATATCTAAATTAAGCCATACGGGAGAGGTTGACACAGCGGTCGGTCGGCATGGTTCACTTGTTATCACACAAGATGAAGATGGACTTATCCAGAACAAGGATACTCTGTAATTCTCTGATTGTAAAAAAAAATCTTATGTTGAGTTCCTAACTGCCCGTAAGTAAAAAAGGGGAAAAACTGGCTCGACATGAAGCCTGTAAGCCAGCCAGTATTAAATTTTCACTGTGCAGCGGAGTGTGCGCTGATATGAAACTTCCTGCCAGTGCTGGACCGATACTGGAAGTCGGGAGCCCTGCATTTGCTGGCAAGTGCCCTACAAACATTATATTTTACTCTCGCCACTGAGGCCTTCATCGTCCTGGCTTCCTTGCCATTTAGAATAAGAAGTATAGGTGCCTCCTATAATTAAATAACTAAATATAAAAAAATGTTCAAATGTGTGTGAAATCTTATGGGACTTAACTGCTACGGTCATTAGTCCCTAAGCTTACACACTACTTAACCTAAATTACCCTAAGGACAAAAACACACACCCAAGCCCGAGGGAGGACTTGAACCTCCGCCGAGACCAGCCGCACAGTCCAGGATTGCAGCGCCTTAGATAAATAAATATAATTATAATTTTCTATTTTTTGTTTTTGTTTTTTTTAACTTTTCTCCGTCTGGCACCTGTTGAACTGAAGCTTATACTTCTTCTGCAATGAAACTAAATTCTTTCTTCCATATAAGCAATTAAATTATTTGTTCGTGAGTGAGAATCTCACTGGAAGACACAGCAATGGTTTGTGGCTGGATCACAGTAAAGTTATAAATACGAACGCCCCTGGTACGTGAGTGATGTCGACACGGTAGCTCAGCGTGTTCGGTCAGAGAGCTGGTTGGCCTTTGTAATAAAAAACAGTGAAACGATCAACAACGAACTCTAACGGATGTCATGTGACGTCCGCAACGACCAAACATAGTGATCAACAACGACCAAAAAAAAAGTCATCAGCGCGACAGAATGTCAATCCTAAGGGCCCGGGTTCGATTCCCAGCTGGGTCGGAGATTTTCTCCGCTCAGGGACTGGGTGTTGTGTTGTCCCAATCATCATCATTTCATCCGATCGACGAGCAGGTCACTGAAGTGGCGAAAATCGAAAGACTTGCGCCCGGCGAACGGTCTACCTGAGCGGAGGCCCTAGTCACATGACATTTATTTCTTATAAATACGAAACAAAAATTTTTCTTCTTGCCCTAATTACAAGACAGTGAAGATACTAACGTACTTAATTCCTTACGAGTCTAAATTTGTATTTGGAATTAGTACACATGAGAAACCCTTAAGGACCCGTAGTATTTGGCGATGGTTACTTTGTCATCGTTTAACTCTTTGTCGGTTTTTTCCCTTGTTGTTTTTACTCAAGATTGATAAATGTCTATTTATTGCTGAGGATTTTTTGATTTTCAAGAAATATGTGATGTCTACATTCATTTATAGACTCTTTTCCCCTGTTAAAAATGTAGTATGTGAAAGAATAAGTAAACCATGCGAGTGTTCTGGTCTTGGATTTTTATGCATGTGCATTGTTCTCTTGGTGTTTATTTCATTAAACTTGTTGACAACAAGCGCGCCGATTTAAACTTTATCCATTTGCATAGACCTGCAATTTTGGAGCAATCTACAGTTCGGCGTATGGCGGCGTCAACCATTTCACAGTACTGGCAGTACAGATGACTTGTCTGTTTTACTCTGTGACGTCGCGAAGCCGTTGGGATTAAACCTGTAAGCTGCTGAGCGCAACCATGATTTTAAGGACTGGTCTGCGAAATTTGACTATACCGTCTCGCAGGCTAAGTCTTTGTGATTTGTCTGGTTTGCTGGGGCATGGAGTATTGTTGCCAACGATTTCTAACATTTTGTTTGTCCTGTAGAACCAGACATTGAGAGTCTTCTCTAAAACAGATATTGAGGTTTGCAAGGCACGAATTATTCTTGCTGGCATCCTGCTGTCATCTCTTTTTCCAGTCACGATATCCCATCCATCTTTCAGAATGCATCGCTGTTAGTATCCAATTAAAATATCCTGCGAAGATGATCTCGCTTTTCGCATGCCTCAGATAATACGGGACATCTTTGGTAAAAAACTTTGCTCTGGCAGCTCGGTTATTGGATCCGGAGGGAGAGTAGAGACTTAAAAGGGTGACCCTATTTCAGAACGCGTTTGACTATCCGTCCTCCCGGCTCTTTTTCTACATCCTCTACCTCTAATCCACCCCTGGTTAAAATACAGCAACTTCTGCAACCGTTGCCAACGTTCTTATGCACATTATGTGACTGTAGACGTATTAGAGATAAAGTTAGTGAACTGCTTATGGATGTTGACTCTGACATTACTGGTATAACGGAGCACCACTTACATAATTTAACAATTCAGAGGCTTTCTTTATCAGCATAAGATTTCAGTCTATAGACGTATCACGGCACAGCACTGAACAGATATTTGAATGGCGCGCAGGGGCAGTTGAATTTAGTGAAACTAAACATCTAATTGTTGTTGTTTATAAGTCCTCTAACTCTGACTCCAGAGCATTTCTGCTCAAGCTAGAGACGATTCTTGGTTCACTTTATGATTGTGCAAGGAAAAAGATGTTATAAGATCTCCTGAACACTTACGACCTGATGCAGAATGTGTTTTTTCCAATCAGGGAGCAGGGGAACAGTAGCACAGTCATAGACAATATTTTTATTCATGCTTCTTTACTAGATGGGCATTCTGTTAGTAAAAGGGTGAATGGCCTTTCAGACCATGATACACAAATTTTAACACAAAAAGGCTTTTGTACTCAAACAAATGTCACATATAATTGCAAACTATATAGGAAAGCTAATCCAATGGCAATAGATTTTTAAAGCCCATTAAGCAACAAGAGTGACAGGATGTATATAATGCCGATAACACAGATGACACATATTTCTCATGGTCTTTGAGATTTGCTTTCCATTAGAACATTCTAAACGGGGTATTAGCAGTAATTGGCAGCCCCAGTGGCTGACTAGTCGGATAAGGATATCTTGTAGAACAAAGAGGGAATTATATCAAAATGTTAGTAGTCACAATCAAGCTACAGTAGCCCATTACAAGCAGTATTGTAAGGTGCTTAAAAATTTTATTAGGAAGGCAAAGAGTATGTGAAACGCAAATAGAATAGCTAATTCACAGGAAAAAATTAAAAATCGTGTGGTCAGCTGTGAAGAAAGTGTCTGGTGAGCAGCACAAGCTCGACGATATAAAGTCAGTTCGCACTAAAAATATTTCTGTTCCTGATAAGTCAGATATATGTACAGTATTTAACAATCATTTTCTGAGCATTGCTGGTGAATTAAATAAAAAAACTTAGCTTCTACAGGGTATCATATAAGTCTCTTGGAAAATGCCCTTCCGAGATTGATGTCTGAAATACTCCTCTGTGATAGTGACAAGCGGGAGATTGAGTCAATAATTAAATCATTGAAGACTAAGGGCTCTCGTGGATATGATGGAGTGCCTAGCAGGATATTAAAGTACTGTGCTGCACATTTTAGCCCTGTACTTAGCCATATTTGTAATTTTTTCTTTAAGAATGGTCAGTTTCCTGAACGATCAAAGTACTCAGTATTAAAGCCGCTTTATAAAAAGGGAGAAAGGGATAATGTAGACAATTGTAGATCTATTTCTATGCCATCAGTGTCTGCTAAAGTTATTGAAAAGGCTGTGCATGTAAGGATAATTGATCATTTTGTATCACATAATTTGCTATCAAACGTACAGTTCGGCTTTAGAACTCCTTTAACAACTGGAAATACTATATTCTTTTTTTCTGTGAGGTACCGTATGGATTAAACAAAAGGTTTCGAACACTTGGTGTATTTTTTGATTTAACAAAGGATTTGATTGTGTTGATCACAAAATATTGCTCCAGAATTTGGACCATTATCGAATACAGGGAGTTGCTCACAATTGGTTCACCTCTTACTTTAACAACAGACAGCAAAAGATCATTATTCACAGTGTTGGGAATGGCTGCGATGTGGGGTCTGAGTGGGGTACAGTCAAATGTGGGGTTGCCCAGGGATCAGTACTGGGGCTACTCCTGTTCCTTATTTATATAAATGATGTGTCCTGTAGTATAACAGGTTACTCTAAAATATTTCTGTTTGCTGATGACACTAGCTTGGTAGTAAAGGATGTTATGTGCAACATTCGCTCTGTTTCAAATTGTGCAGTTCATGACATAAGTTTATGGCTTGTAGAAGAAAAAACTAATGCTAAATCACAGTAAGACTCAGTTTTTACGGTTCCTAGCACACAATTCAACAAAACCCGACGGTTTGATTTCACAGAATGGCCATACGATTAGTGAAACTTAACGGTTCAAATTTCTAGGTGTTCAGATAGACAGTAAACTGTCGTCGAAAGCCCACGTTCAGTATCTTGTTCAAAGACTTAAAGCTGCCATTTTTGCTATTGGAACGGTATCTGAAGTAAGTGATCGTTCGACACCAAAATTAGTCTACTTTGCTTATTTTCATTCGCTTATGTCGTATGGTATTGTTTTTAATTCTCAAAGGATATTTTTGGCTCGGAAACGGGCAGTTCGGGCAAAAAGTGGTGTAAGTTCGCGAACCTCTTGTCGACGCCTGTTCACAAATCTGAGTATCCTGACTCTGGCCTCTCAATATAGAGGGTGTATGAAAAGGATGGCGCAAACTTACACGGCTGAAAGTACACGATAATGTCCATTAGAAGAGTTGTGTTCCAAAGCACCGAAGATGAACCGGTGATCGCAGCTGTTAAGGTATGCATTTTAGAGCATATGTTTACTGGACATTTTTTTTTGTCTTGGTCCACACTACCACTTCGCAAAATATGGAAAGCAAAGAGCTTGCAGTAGAAGAGATTTGTTTCACACTATTGAAAATTAAGAATATCTCATAGCTCTTAAGATATGCGTTTTTGAGCCCATGTTTACTTGATATTTGTGCTTCTATTATCGTGTACTTCCAGCCGTGTAAGTTTGCACTATCCTTTTTGATACACCCTGTATATACATTCTTTACTATCGTTTCTTGTTAACAATATCGGCTTATTCCCAAGTTAATCCTAGGCAGAACTCGAATCTGCATTTGTATCACACTTCCTTAACTCTAGTGCAGAAAGGTGTGCAGTATACTGCAGCATCCATTTTCAGTAAGCTACCACAAGGATTCAAAAATCTTAGCTGTAATCCACGCGCTTTCCAATCGAAACTGAATAGTTTTCTCATGGCTCTCTCCTTCTATTCTGTTGATGAGTTCCGTGAAAAATTAAGTTGATTCCTATGTTATTGTTGACTGCGTTTACTTAAACTTATGGCTTGACTTTTTTTGAGTTCATAAACATTTTATATTATCTGTTATTACTTCTATGTTGTAATTTCATGTACTGACACGTTCCATGACCTTGGAGATTTGCTCCTGAATTTGGTCTTAAGGAACTTGACGTGTAAATAAAATAAAATAAACTGAAAGGAACATATCTCTTCGCAAATGACGTTTTACACATAGGCAATTTCGACACTATTAGTTCTAAGAAATTTCCCCAAAATATTTAGCTTTTTTCGTTCCTTATCCTACAAATATTTAACGTTAGTAATGTTAGCATTGCCGGCCGCGGTGATCTAGCGGTTCAGGCGCTCAGTCCGGAACCGCGCGACTACTACGGTCGCAGGTTCGAATCCTGCCTCGGGCATGGATGTGTGTGATGTCCTTAAGTTAGTTAGGTTTAAGTAGTTCTAAGTTCTAGGGGACCGATGACCACAGATGCTAAGTTCCATAGTGCTCAGAGCCATTTTGTTAGCATTCTTCTATTTTTCGTACAAGTAACAGTTAATGCATCACCACTCACTCACACACTTAATTTTTTTGTCCAGGTCATTTTATGTTCGTGCTATTGGTGTATCTACCTTTCCTTCTTTCACTTCTTCGTACTTCGTTTTGTTACGTGTCATGTTTAAATTCGGTTTGGGCTTAACCCGTGACGATTTTGCAGTAATTTAGGATCTGAACAACGCCTGACGGCTGGCAGCTTTTTCAAAGTCCTTAGCGGAGTTGCATAAATCCAACCCGCCTGCCCCTATCTCCGACGCAACCCTTAATGCAGCTCCACTTGCCGCAACAGAGACACACGAGCTCACATGTGCTGAAGCACAGTGGTTAAAACAGGACAACTGGGTTTCTGCAGGCGTGACAAGTTTCGCGGGACCCGTTCAGCCTGCTACACCTGACAACAGGTTGCGCTATCTACAGAACATGAATGCAGAATAGCCAGGTAAACGCTTGCGCAGGTAGTTTCACTGCAACTCATCCATCACAACCGTTGCACAAGCAAAACGAAGAAATATAACGTATAGGAGAATTAAGATTTGGGGAACACATACCAGTCACGAAACAGAACCCACGTCCAGCGCGGTTAACTGCCCGCATTTTTATAAGGCATCTGCAAATAAATAGTTAGCTGTCTCGCTACGCAAATTATGTAGAAAGTTAGTAAACACTCATTCCAGACTCTCGAGTGTGTTACGAAATGTTTGTAAATTTGACCAGCGGTTTTTCTCACCCCCCCCCCCCCCCAAATATTTCTAACGAGGACAACGACTTATTAGTTGACAAGTTTGTGGAAATGTGTGCTAAGGACTTGAGGCCATTTTGCAGCATAAAGGCGTTCTAAATTTAGGGCAAACATTAGTTCAAAAAGGAAAAGAATGTAGCCTAGTGGATATGAAACGCCACATTCTTGTAACACGCAACGTAGTGCGAATAAAGCTTAATATGGAACAGGAGCTTCTTCTTTCAGAGATGTACCTTTACGTTTAACATAATATGAAAAACGAACTTGGTATTTGCTACAACGTTTTGGGGAAGTTAAAATGAACTATTTTGGCCACTTTGAATGAATTCAGTGAACCCGCAACACATTTCCTGAAAAAAGGAATTAAAATTGGTATACCTGGAGTCATATTTTGCTGGAACACGCTGAGTTTAGAGAAACTAAACTTCGAAGACCTTACTTTAGTTGGCGTTGCAATCTAATACAAATCTTCAGGTTCTTAGGTGTAAAGGATATCGATGGTTGTGCTTACTGCACAGAACATGTATTAGAAGTGACCTGATGGTGCTCCGAACTGAGAATAGCCAGTACTTGTGGAAAGAGGGTGCAAAGTTGCAAAGAAAACAGGTCTTACCTAAATAAACAAATAAGCCCGAAATACGACGAAAAGAAAGAAAAGGGCAAGTGAAATCTACCATTTTCTGCCCAACAATGACCCAAAATAAATATATATTACGCTGACGTGACAAAAATCATGGAATACCTGCTAATATCCTGTCGGACCTTCTTTAGCCCGGCGCAGTGCAGAAGCTCGAGGTGGCATGGACTCAACAAGTCGTTGGAAGTCCCCTCCAGAAATGTTGAGCCATGCTGCCAATATAGCCGTCCATTATTGCGAAAGTTTTGTTGGTGCAGGATTTTGTGCACGATTACACCCCATAAATGTTCGATAGATTTCATGTTGGGCGATCTGTGTGGCCAAATCACTCACTCGAATTCTCCAGAATGTTCTTGAGACCAATCGAGAACGACTGTGGTCCGGGAACATGGTGACAACTCCAACGTTGTTTGGCTGCAAATGGTCTCCCAGTAGCCAAAAATAACTATTACCACTCAATGAACCGTTCAGTTGGACCAGAGGACCCAGGATCCGGCCCATTCCGTGTAAACATAGTCCACACCAGTATGGAGCCACCATCAGCTAGCACAGGTTCAATGGCTGCTTGGGGTCTGCGCCACTCTCTAACCCTACCATCAGCTCTTGCCAACCGAAGTCGTCACTCACCTGACCAGGACCACGGCTTTCCAGTGCATTGGGGTCCAACCGAGATGGTCACGAGACCAGGAGAGCCACTGCAGGCGATGTCGTGCTGCTAGCAAAGGCACTAGCGTCTGTTGTCTGCTGCCATAGCCCATTAACGTCAAATTTCGCTGCATTGTCCTAACGGATGCGTTCGTCGTACGTCCTAGATTGATTCCTGCGGTTATTCCACGTTGTGTTGTTTGTCTGTCAGCGCTGACAACGCAACAGAAACGCCGCTGCTCTCGGCGTTAAGTCAAGGGCGTCGGCCACTGCGTGGTCCGTGTGTAAGCGTATTGTCATATCGCTGGTTTCGTTGTGGAGTATCTTTGCGGGCAGCCGCGTCTGTAAAGAGTCGAGCGCGGGACACGGTACTGTTATGCTGTGTAGTGTGTAGCTCTGCATGAGAGAGGCTGTGTTGGTATTCAGGTTGAAGTGTTGCTACAAGTGCTATTATAGTAAAGTGATGATATATGGAAATGGTTCAGAGGAAAGTGCGTCAAGAAGTAATTGAAAAACAGCAGTGCCGTCAATGTATCCTCTCGTTGCGTGTCGGACAGTATCGATCATCCGCGCCGTGTTCGGTCCCCCGGAATGAATTAATGTGAATCAGCAAAAATTAGTTACCATAAAAGAGTGCAGTCACGTGCCAGTGTCTTGTAGCGAGTGTGAGGACGTGCGTTCGATCATCGCGTTTCCGCATTATCGACAATCAGCCGCGCCGCGACGGTTACGCGCACGCTCGTACAACTGAGAGCTGTGATCTGTAAAACTTAACTTTGTGAACAGTGTTAAAATATCATTACTAGTGTCAAGGAGGACTGGTACCAAATATCTGTGTATGCGTGACTAACATAAGAACTTTCATGCAATCATCGGCTTCCGCATCATCAACAATGACCCGCGTCGTGTCGGTTACTCGTACGCTCGTTCAAGTGATATTGTATACAGATAATCATCAAGATTGTTAACTGGGATAAACATTTACGACTTAGAATGTAAACAGTGCAACCTGCGATTTTCTTTAATCGTCTCAGAATATAGTTGTTCATACCAGACGTAGAGCAGACGTTGAGTGGCTCCCCTAAACCCGCTTGCATATTTAGATAGATAATTTTAGGCAAGCTAGCAGCAGTGTGGAGCAGAGAAATACGGCCGCCACGGGATTACCAGGTACGTGGTGTGGACAGGGCGTACGGTCAAGAAACGACAAGTTTAAAAGGTCCCCCACCCCCATTTCTACCCCCGGGCGTGTTACAGGTGGTGAGTGGTAATGCCTGACGTTTGGTATTTTCGGCTTACTCTTCACACTGTGGACCTCCGAATATTGATTTCCCTAACGATTTCCGAAATGTAATGTCCCGTGCGTCTAGCTCCGACCACCATTCCTCATTTAAAGTCTGTTAACTCCCGTCGTGTGGCCATAATCACGTAGCAAACCTTTTCACGTGAATCACGCGAGTACGATTGTCAGCAGAGCCAATGCACTGCACTTTTATACCTTTGTGTACGCGGTACTATCGCCACCTGTATATGTGCGTTATCACTTTTGTCACCTCAGTGTGTATTGAGCTTCGTCTTGTGATACTCATGTGCAAAAGGGCCATTCATCAACTTCTGAACGCTAGTGGTAACTCTACGATGAAAGTGAACAGAATAAACTGCTGCGTAGCGTAGTACACCGGGAAGGCGGGCAGGCCAGAAAGATTCCCTCAGCGTGCTTGGGTTGGGCACAGCTTGGTCTGGATGGGAGTAAAGCAGTCGGCCCTTCCTGATGACAAAGTGCGGCAGCTTACCTGCCTGGCTAATAGCATGGGCAGGTTAAAAGCGGAGTGTTACACCTCTCTTTAGCGGTGTCCTCTGATGAATCGTCAGTGGCAGGGAAAACTGTTTTGGAGGCGTTTCCCGCTTTGCTTCCTTCGTCCGCAGCTCGTGGTCGTGCGGTAGCGTTCTTGCTTCCCACGCGCGGATTCCCGGGTTCGATTCCCGGCAGGGTTAGGGATTTTCTCTGCCTCGTGATGACTGGGTGTTGTGTGATGTCCTTTGGTTAGTTAGGTTTAAGTAGTTCTAAGTTCTAGGGGACTGATGACCATAGATGCTAAGTCCCATAGTGCTCAGAGCCATTTGAACCATTTTGCTTCCTTCGTCGGCTGCTCCTGTGTACTTCCCTGAGTGGCGGAGCCTGGAAAGGGGGAGGGGGCGGGGCGTCAGTTACGCTTGGTATAGATCAGGGGTCTCCAAACATTTTAGTCCGCGGGCCACACTGACTCCTCCACGAAGTCATAAGGGCCAAGATCTACCTAGTGGGATTAAAGCACCCTAGCACTCCATGATCGCCGTAATGTAAGTCTAAAGGAAAGATGAAATCGCAAAAATCTAAGGTTGTGGGAATAGCTAGCACTGAAACGAACAACGATTTTTATTTAATTACATAATTTTGATTGGTGGACGTACCTGAACGAAATTCTGGCGTATTTTATTCTGGCGAATTTCATCGACAAAAAAGTATGTCACTGCACATTCTTCACGAAAGCGTCCGGCAAAGTTAACGAAATCTCAAAATCATTGTTAACAACACTATTACTGCAAGACGTAACAGAGGTGGAGTATGTCAACGCATTGTTATTTCAAGCGGCGCAACAATAAGTGTAGTTATGGAGTGTTATAGCGAGTAGCAGAGACAAAGTCGCAGTGGCCTCGAAACTCAATTGTTGGCAGTATATGTACCACCTCAAATATTTGGCGCGCCGTATACCGGGGATGTCCGGCCAGCTAACGCGGGCCGGTTTCGGCCCGCGGGCCGGTTTGGAGACCCCTGGTATAGATGATTGTTGCACTATAGGTGCTTCCACAGATGCGTCCTTCCCAGTTCCGACGGGTAAACTCGTTACTTTATCGGATTTATGCATCGTCGGTGGTTGTAGAATTGCCACCATAGTCTTCTGCCCCTGAATCCGAGTGTTCCTTTTCCAGTAGCCGTTATCTGCTCTTCTAAGGTCCACTGGCAATGAGATATTCATCCAATATCATTTCTACGTAGTCGAATTAAGTCGGGAGATCCTGAGGGAATTAGATTAGGAAATGAGACACTTAAAGTAGTAAAGGAATTTTGTTATTTGGGGAACAAAATAACTGATGATGGTCGAAGTAGAGAGGATATAAAATGTAGACTGGCAATGGCAAGGAAAGCGTTTCTGAAGAAGAGAAATTTGTTAACATCGAGTATAGATTTAAATGTCAGGAATTCGTTTCTGAAAGTATTTGTATGGAGTGTAGCCATGTATGGAAGTGAAACATGGACGATAAATAGTTTAGACAAGAAGAGAATAGAAGATTTCGAAATGTGGTGCTACAGAAGAATGCTGAAGATTAGATGGGTAGATCACATAACTAATGAGGAAGTATTGAATAGGATTGGGGAGAAGAGAAGTTTGTGGCACAACTTGACTAGAAGAAGGGATCGGTTGGTAGGACATGTGTTGAGGCATCGAGGGATCACCAATTTAGTATTGGAGGGCAGTGTGGAGGGTAAAAATCGTAGAGGGAGACCAAGAAATGAATACACTAAGTAGATTCAGAAGGATGTAGGTTGCAGTAGGTACTGGGAGATGAAGAAGCTTGCGCAGGATAGAGTAGCATGGAGAGCTGCATCAAACCAGTCTCAGGACTGAAGACCACAACAACAACAACATCATTTCTGCGTCGCGTTCTTTTGGATACATTACCGCGCTCATCTACTTTGGTACTGGTTTCTTGCCTAGTGATTACAGGGTGGACGTCGCTGCTTCTTCCACTTACTGTCCGTACGTTCAGCTAGTTTTCTTGTTCCTTTCATCAACGGAGGGAAGTCATTAAAAGTGATCAGGTGTGG
Source organism: Schistocerca serialis cubense (assembly GCF_023864345.2). Taxonomy (NCBI): domain Eukaryota; kingdom Metazoa; phylum Arthropoda; class Insecta; order Orthoptera; family Acrididae; genus Schistocerca; species Schistocerca serialis. The sequence continues at coordinate 364,574,199 of NC_064645.1, read as the reverse complement.
CTCTGTATCCGCCATTTGAGAAACTTCATCTTTATATCGCACAGTACTGGTGCGTGTCATATCCTATAATTGCAGCCTGGTACTTTTTGTAGATTTTTCCTAGAAAAACAAACAACAATTGCATATAATTTCGCGAAGGTTCATTACAAACATGACACGTTGGTTTGTGACCGGGGTAGGTAACATCTGCCGATACGGGAATGCGGGAGTGTAAATCAATTTTAACGAACATCTACCCTCACATTATGCCATTACAACACTGAATTTTGAACCTGCTAGTTCACTTTTCAAATTCAGTGTGTTAAACCTAGCCATATTTAGAAAGAACCTGTACTAGTCATTATTTCTTAGTTATGGGAAATACTCAAAATTTTAACACTCATTAGCTCACTCTTAGCATTACAAATTTCAACCACTCTAATTAATCTTCTTGGTGACGGAACTGAAACTGTACCTCAGTTAGCATTAATATCTTGTCCAACAAAACAGTATTATACAATTTAACAGTTACACAATACGTTTTGCCGTCAATCTGGGTGAATTTTGCATTATCTACAGAATTTATCATGTAACCAATCATGGATTTAAATTACTGTGAAATGAATACCCCTAGCTGCATACAGGCGTTGATATAAGTCAACGGGTCAGTTGAAAATGAGTGTCCCGACCGGGACTCGAACCTGTGATCTCTTGCTTACATGGCAGACGCTCTACCCATCTTTTTTTTTTTTTCGTTCGTGTCTGGTCGTTGTATTTGGTCATTGCGGACGTCACATGACATCCGTTGAAGTTCGTTGTTGATCCTTTCATTCAGTTTTGTATTACAGAGACCGCCCAGTTCTCTGACCGAACACGCTAAGCTACCGTGCCGGCTGCACTATATTTATGAAGATGGTATCTGTTCTTTCGAACATGTCCCGGTCGGGGCACACATTTTCGGCTGTCCCCGTTGACTAATATCAACGCCTGTATGCACGTAGGGTTATTCATTTCATTGTAATTTCATTCTAACAAGCTGCATATATATATATATATATATATATATATATATATATATATATATATATATATATATATACAGTCATGGATTTCCAAGGCCGTTGCGTGAAAATGACGAGTATTCGCGTGAAATGAAAATCTTAACGTGTTTTCCTGAGAGGTTCCGACACGGTGAACAAGTGCACAGTGGAAAACTCCGTTCTCTCGCCAAACAAAACCCGGACTTATATGGTAGTGTTCTGTACTCACAACCCCGGTATATGTACAGCCAAACCCGTAACACACTTCATAACAGTTGTACCAAGCCCCTTACCTCAAACTGAAACATTTGTTCTTCTCCCTCATTCCTGAAAGTTTGTAACATCGTCATGGAATCACCCCGCATATTTTGTGTTTCCTTTGTGGCATGAGCGACACAGAGATTGCGCAAAAGGCGACGGCTGTTCCTCGTGCAGCCCTGGAATTTCACGTCACCAGACTAAATCTTCATCGCCTCGACGGCCCTCTACTGCAAAAAGCAGCCAGAGACTGTGCAACATCCTTTGTGGCGATTATTTATAGTAATGAAAAAAGAAATCTGCGAAACTTTGAAGTTAATTTTCATGCTGTATTCATTCTTCATGTAGCCTCGATTGCTCTCGCATGCAGGGCTAATAGGTTTAAGAGCAAATATTTCTGTTGGTGACCGAACAATATTATATCAGTATTTACAGTACATCGTTTGCAGATGAATAGTTATCGCTATTACGAGACGTATGTTTTTAAGTTGGTTAGTACCTACAAGTACTTGTGGCAAGAGCAAGTCGTTTATTTTCCCCTGTGCAGTAGGTCAGGTGTTGAAGTGTGGACACGTGGGCGCAAAACAGTTAGTCTGTACTGACAGGCGTAGTCCAATTAGTGGGACAATCACGACTGTGCACGAAACATCAGGTCACAAAGTTTGTGACGCGTTTCTGGGAGGACTGTTTGACGCAGGGAAAAAAGCAATCAATACAGTGCAGTCTGTACTTATTAAATATATATCTGCACTTACGTCCTTTACGTCATGTATATTCTCAGCAATTAAAGTTCTATTAGATGGCAGTTACTAGTATGATGGGATATACAATTTCAAAAAAAATGGTTCAAATGGCTCTGAGCACTATGGGACTTAACATCTGAGGTCATCAGTCCCCTACAACTTAGAACTACTTAAACCTAACTAACCTAAGGACATCATACACATCCATGCCCGAGGCAAGATTCGAACCTGCGACCGTAGCGGTCGCGCGGTTCCAGACTGAAGCGCCTAGAACCGCTCGGCCACACCGACCGGCATACAATTTCATTTCAAATGTTGGAGATAAGTATGTGTTTGTGTAATGCATTTCAGTGAAGATTTTTTAAAAAATATTCTACACTGTGTCAACATAAAAATTACTTCTAAGAGTGCTGATTATCCAAAATTTAAACTGAAAGCAAATACTATATAAAAATATCTCAGCACATTTAACGCTGATCTTGTAATACTACAAAGTGAATTTATGTCGGGTTATTGTGAAATTTAAAAAAATATATATATAAGCCATTTATCATTGAAAAATATGATACTTTATTAACTTAAAAGTGAATATAGTGAGAAGGAATCCAGGAAAGGACTTCCAGGTATTTTAGAATAACCAATCCGTTTCCAGACATTAATTCAAGTTGCCACGTGGGTATTTCATCATATCTCCGATGGTCTAATCAACAGCTACATTACAAACAATTACATGCAAATTTACACAAAGAAGTCTTCACGTAATAGTGCCTCCGTGTGCGGAAAAACTCATGTAGAATCTTTCACAAACACGACCTTGGCTCAGTGCTAGGCTACTTAGAGCAGTGCAAGTTTATCAATATGTCATCTCGATTTCTTATTGGGTAATTTAAATCCATCCATATTTGCTTTAGTAAACAGGAGCTGGTTTCATTGCATTGTGCTACTGATTACGACTTCTAGTGTATACAGCACTCTTTAAATTGCACTCTGAATATGCTTACAGCGTCCCCAGTGGAATAATACGAAAAGACTTAAAAAAACAGTATTTATAATGAAGAGACATTTAAAAATTGAATAATATACATTTTTCTCATCTACCCGTAAAATAATAATTTTTCTGTGTAAGTTTCGAGGGCAAAGAGATATAACAAAATGATCTAAAGAGACGACAAGATACGCTCTTTTGTTACTTTTTAGTCGTCTTCACTACTTCTCTTGTCTTGGTTGCGTGAAGACGGACATCTTGCGAGTGCTGGCCAATGTAAGCATATTTGTATTAATTAAGCAGATAATATATTGATTTAATATTATTGTTCACTTTTAATTTGTAAGAGGTGATCCCGATTTCATGCCCGCCTTCCTTGAATTAACCTGCATTCGAGTAATTGACAGTGCAACAATCGCAGCGGCCGATGCAGCCAACGACGCCATTACGTGGCGATATTAACTTATAAAAATTAGCGGAAGCGAAAAACTCGCCCACTATTAACATAATATACATTTTTCTCCACTGCCGCCCGACGCTGCAGAAAATACATAGCTTTAAGATTCTTATTTTCAGTACAACAGCCGAGAGCCAGAGCCAGGACTCCGACTACAATGCAATGGTTAACGGAGGTAAGAAGAAAAACTCTCGCCCGTGTGTGGGCCGCAATTGTAATTAATAACTAAAGATTATTTTCCTTTAAAGTGAACTGACTAGCCGAGGAAATTAATATGAAAAGTTTATTACATTGTTCAACTTAGATGTTCATGCTTTAAGATTCAGTGAGTCTAATTCCACTGAAGATTAATATTGTTAATAAGGAGAACTTCACAAAAGCGTTTAATTGTAAATCAAAATTGAATGAAATATTATTTTGATTAAGGCCCACCATGTAAGTCGACAACAATCAACATTACCAATAAATAATAAATTAAATTACGACGGCCGACGGACGCGAGATGCTGGTCGTATTCTGCTTGATTTTTGATTGCATTAATGACACTAAGTGGAGTAAATGATCTCATATTTATTTTTGTTTCACATAAAATATAACCTGGTTTCGGCACGTAGGGTGTTCTGCGGACATCTGTACCTGCTTAGAAGTCTGCGTGTGTCTGCTCGATTTATAAATGCGGTAGTATATTGCTCAGATTCTAGTTTATGTTTATTTCCATCAGTGTTTAGTAATATCTTGCATTTACTGGAGAAATACGTGTTAGCAGCTTTGGACAGAACTGGTATTCAACTGCGATTTCACTATGCTTAAGGGCAATATGAAGGGCAGATTCTGTAACCAGAATCTGGAATGAGCAGACAAACTGCGACTTCACCATCTGTATCTGTATTTGGTAAATGGGCTATGCACGGATCTGATTAACAAAAATGTTCGATGTAGCCGTAGGGTCTAATTCTGCGCCCAGCAGGCAGCTAACTACAAATAATAACCTGCACCTATTATCCTGTAATCAGTCTATCCATTCATTAGAATTGCGAATTAGAACAATAATCATATAAATTTAATGACGTATGCCACAAGAGTAAAAAGGGTTCTATTCCAGCATCTGCAATTGATGTAGATGACAAAGAATTTTGCTAAATAATGTTTACTTAAGAAAGTGAATATCAAATAAACAGAAATTGGTCATACGATAACCAGTTATGACACAAACAGAAATACATCCTTATAAATTCCAAATAATGTTTATTTAAGAAAGTGAGTTTCAAATAATCAGAAATTGGTCATACTATAACCAGTTATACATAGACAGAAATACATCCTTATAAAATCCAATAAGCTTGTGTTGAGAGTATTACGAGAATGGTAGCAGAACACCAAAGCTAAATAATCATCCAAATACTCGTGAAAACTGAGTCCATTTCGTGATGACAATAAAGGAAATAATCACCAACTAATAAAAGTTCAGAGTTCAACATACAAATTTTCAAATGTACACATCCGAGATAACGAATAGAAACTCGTACTCAGTCTATTCTCAATTCCGAAATTAAACTGAGAAGTTAAAAGTTCTGTACTAGACCTCGCTATAGTTAAAGTCCCCTGAAAATTCAAAGTATTTTAGCGGCTATTCATCGCCAGAATCTGTCACTCACATGACAGAGATTAACACACGTTACCAGGCAGGTCCGCTTCTTTCAGATCTAACGTAAAGGTCCCCCAATCGCTCGCTTCAGCGTACCCTTCGAAAAATGTCAGCCTCCACTGACTCCAGCAACGTTTCTTATGGTTCAGATGGCTCTAAGCCCTATGGAACTTAACATCTGAGGCCATCAGTCCCCTAGACTTAGAACTACTTAAACCTAATTAACCTAAGGACATCACACACATCCATGCCCGAGGCAGGATTCGAACCTGCGATCGTAGCAGCAGCGCCATTCCGAAGTGAAGCGCCTACGACCGCTTGGCCACAGCGGCCGGCCGCAGCGTTCCTCCAGTGTCCGCTGCTCCACTGGCTGAAGGCCATCCCTACCAAAGATACATCGTTCTTATGTTCCACAGACATGGTTTTCACTCAACTTGATCACTTTCTGCACTAAAGGAATATATTACAACAATGTTTGGATAAGGAGATTTTATAAACATTCGGTCACACTCAGATCATTTACGATAAATATAAATAACAGTTCGTTCGTGCGTAAATAAGCTAGCATTCTAGTTCAAGTCCCTCACAACAACCGGCAACAGATTGTCGTAAGACGTTGGTTAAACAATTGTTTGTATCTACTTGATAGAAGAAGCTTCTGGCATTATTTCCAATGTCGGTCTCAGTTAACACATGCGACTGACCACTTTTAGATTATTAGTCTTCTCATATCGGCTGAAATTATTTATTAGCAAAAATAGTAATCTATTCCTGAAACAAATAATGTTGTGCAGGTGTGGTTAAATTTAACGGAGCTAAACTTCTAACTGTTGTTATTTATAGATCCCCAGACTCCGATTTCACAATATTTGTTTTAAAGCTAGAGGAGGTTCTTGGTTCACTTTATAGGAAATACAAAAAGTTAGTTATATGCGGTGACTTCAATATTAATTGTATAAGAGATTGTGCAAGGAAGAGGATGCTGGTAGACCTCTTTAATTCATATATTCTTATGCAAACCGTATTCTTTCCAACGAGAGTGCAAGGGAACAGTAGAACCACCATAGACAACATTTTTGTTCATTCCTCATTACTAGAAGGGCATTCTGTTAGCAAGAAGGTGAATGGCCTTTCAGATCATGATGCACAAATTTTAACTTTAAAAGATTTTTGTGCTGCAACGCGTGTTAAATATAGTCATCAGCTGTTCAGGAAATCTGATCCAGTTGCTGTAGAGACCTTTGTAAACCTTATAAAGGAACAAGAGTGGCAAGATGTTTATAGCGCTGATACAGTAGACGATAAATATAATGCTTTTCTCAAGACTTTTCTCATGCTCTTTGAAAGTTGCTTTCCGTTAGAACCTTTAAAACAGGGTACTAGCACAAACAGGCAGCTTGGGTAGCTGACTAGAGGGATAAGAATATCTGTAGAACAAAGTGGCAATTATATCAAAACATTAGAAACAGTCAAAATCTAAATGCAGCAGCCCATTACAAACAGCATTGTAAGGTGCTTAAAAATGTTATTAGGAAGGCAAAAAGTATGTGGTATGCAGGTAGAATAGCTAAGTCTCAGGATAAAATTAAAACCATATGGTCAGTCGTAAAGGAAGTTGCTGTTCTGCAGAGACAGGTCGAGGATATAGAATCAGTGCGTAGTGGGAATGTCCGTGTTACTGATAAGTCGCATATATGTACAGTATTTAATAATCACTTTCTGAATATAGCAGGTGAACTAAATAGAAACCTAGTCCCAACAGGGAATCATATAGCGCTCTTCGAAAAAAGTGTTCCGAGACTGTTACCTGAAATGCTCCTCCATGATACTGACAAGAGGGAGATTGAGTTAATAGTTAAATCACTAAATACTAAGAACTCTCATGGATATGACGGAGTATCTAGCAGAATACTGAAGTATTGTTCTATGTATGTTAGCCCAGTTCTCAGCCATATCTGTAACTTTTCCTTTAGAAGTGGTCGGTTTCCTGACCAATTAAAGTACTCGGTAGTGAAGCCACTTTATAAAAAGGGAGACATTGATAATGTTGACAATTTTAGGCCTATTTCTATGCCATCGGTGTTTGCTAAAGTTATCGAGAAGGTTGTATGTACAGAGTTACTGGAGCATTTAAATTCACATAATTTGCTGTCAAATGTTCAGTTTGGTTTTAGAAATGGCTTAACAACTGAAAATGCTATATTCTCTTTTCTCTGTGAGGTTTTGGACGGATTAAATAAAAGGTTGCGAACGCTAGGTGTTTTCTTTGATTTAACGAAGGCTTTGTGTTGACCACAAAATATTACTGCAGAAGTTGGACCATTATGGAGTAAGGGGAGTAGCTTACAATTGGTTCGCCTCTTACTTTAAGAACAGAATATTGAGAGTGGTAGTGATGTTCAGTCCCAATGGGGCGCTGTTAAGTGGGGCGTTCTCCAAGGGTCGGTGCTGGGGCCACTGCTGTTTCTTATTTATATAAATGATATGCCTTCTAGTATTACAGGTGATTCAAAAATATTTCTGTTTGCTGATGACACCAGCTTGATAGTGAAGGATCTTGTGTGTAATATTGAAACAGTAACAAATAATGTGGTTCATGAAATAAGTTCGTGGCTTGTGGAAAATAATTTGATGCTAATCATAGTAAGACTCAGTTTTTACAGTTTCTAACTCACGATTCAACAAGAACCGATATTTTGATCAGACAGAATAGGCATATTATAAGCGAGACGGAACAGTTCAAGTTCCTAGGCGTTCGGATAGATAGTAAGCTGTTGTGGAAAGCCCATGTCCAGGATCTTGTTCAGAAGCTAAATGCTGCTTTATTTACGATTAGAACAGTATCTGAAATGACTCTTCAACAAGAAAAGTAGTCTACTTCGCATATTTTCATACGCTTATGTTGTATGGTATTATTTTTTGGGGTAATTCTTCTGATTCAAAAAGGGTATTTTTGGCTCAAAAACGGGCTGTTCGAGCTATATGTGGTGTAAGTTCGAGAACGTCTTGTCGACCCCTATTCAAAAATCTGGGAATTCTGACATTGCCCTCACAGTATATATTTTCTTTAATGTCGTTTGTTGTTAGCAATATTAGCCTATTCCCAAGAGTTAGCAGCTTTCACTCAGTTAATACTAGGCAGAAATCAAATCTGCATGTAGAATGCACTTCCTTGACTCTTGTGCAGAAAGGAGTGCAGTATTCTGCTGCATCCATTTTCAATAAGCTACCACAAGAACTCAAAAATCTTAGCAGTAGCCCAAACTCTTTTAAGACTAAACTGAAGAGTTTCCTCATGGCTCACTCCTTCTATTCTGTCGAGGAGCTCCTGGAAGAGCTAAAAAATTAAGCAAATTCCAGTGTTACATTGTTGATTTTCTTCATTTAAACTTACGACTTGTCACCTGAATATGTTTTTTTTATATTTCATTTTATCTGTTTCTAATATCGTGTTATAATTTCATGTATTGACTCGTTCCATGACCATGGAGACTTCTCCTTAATTTGGTCCCACGGAACAATAAATAAATAAATAAAAAAATAAAAAAAGTGTGACAGGATATGAGATATTCTTAATGAATTCGTTTGTCGTGTTGTGGAGGATACCATGTTCTGTCAGGAATTTCCGTAATGAAAAAGATATTAAAACGTAATAATTCAGCAAATAAAATAGATACAACTATATAGCGTTCAGGGATGATAGCTTTAGTGCAATACGGCATCTGAGACGTGTTTGTTGAAATCACACGAAGCACTTAAAAACTGTTAATTCTAGGGTTCACTGTGAAAATGTAAAAGAAGCACTCCGTCTTCAGGCCACGAGTGGCTTACTGCGACCAGCCGACCGCCTTGTCATCCTCAGGGGAGGATGTGGATAGGAGGAGCGTGGGGTCAACACACCGCTCTCCTGGTCGTTATGATGGTATTCTTGACCGAAGCTGCTACTATTCGGTCGAGTAGCTCCTCAATTGGCATCACGAGGCTGAGTGCAACCCGAAAAATGGCAACAGCGCATGGCGGCCTGGATGGTCACCCATCCAAGTGCCGACCACGCCCGACAACGCTTAGCTTCGGTGATCTCACGGGAACCGGCGTATCCACTGCGGCAAGGCCGTTGCCGTGAAAATATATAGTCACTGTAAAATATTAAGTTACGTTGTTTTTTAAGATTTTGAGAATATTGTCGTGTCATTGGTTATCCCTCATTTTTCTGAGATCGGTGATTTATCGTTGAATTCCTAAAAGCTGTAAGAATCAATTTTTCACACCGACTTCAACTCCGGCATTCTGATGAACCTTCTGCACCCCAGCTAAGCAAGCCATCGCCGTACACATACTCTGTGGTTTACCCATTTCCGGCTAAGCTGTTGACCGCCTTTATACTCGGGGCAGGGCCTTACTGGTCGCTTTCTCTGATACTATGCTGTGCCCTGGGCTCTAGGACGTTTACCTGCACAAGTCCCAGATGGTCGAATAACTCGCCTGCATACGCGTAATGTTACACACCTCCACTTAATATGGTAAATTAGCTTGATAACTTGGCACATAGAGTCTCACCAAATTAGACATACTGATGTTATACAAAAATGCAAAATAAAATTAATAGAATACATTAATTGCGTTTCATAACAATAGTGTAAGTATCTTCGTGATGGTGTATGAAACAACGTGTGTCTCCTCGACATGTCATATATATATTCTAATCATAAATTGATTTCGGCAGCGTTCTCACTTCCCACGCCCGGGTTCCTGGGTTCGATTCCCGGCGGGATCAGGAATTTTCTCTGCCTTGTGATGACTGGGTGTTGTGTGATGTCCTTAGGTTAGTTAGGTTTAAGTAGTTCTAAGTTCTAGGGGACTGATGACCATAGATGTTGTCCCATAGTGCTCAGAGCCATTTGAACCATTTTTAAATTGACTTCTAAATCAAATACAAATCATAAAAATTACGGTATGTTAAACAACTACAATAAACACAAAACAAATTTAAGAAACGTTCGAGTTACCCGACTTATAATAGACGTTCTTAGTGCTGTTGCGCTCATTGAATCACATTTTGCTCTTACCATTTCCTCATAGCACTTCACTGTCACAAACGTAGCCCAAGATCGGTGTTCTGGTGTCGAAGTTTAGATCATTCGCAGTGCAGCCGCTAATGCAGAAACTCGTGTCCTCCTTAATCACATACTGCGTCGAAACGTGCGTTAATTCTTAGTCACTGTCAGTGTTGAAGGACGACAGCTGTCGAAATACGACTGTGGTGTATATCATATGACTTCCTGAAACCACATAGATCAGGCACTGAACGCCGTCCCGAGTGGAATCGATACATTCACAAATAGGATAGCAATGTGAAAACCGATTTATAGCTGTCGAAAAATACATTTGATTCAGTTCGACATTTCTAACACTCTATCCACGCTCCTACGAGAAAACGAGTCTTCCGTGCCATGAGATGGGATCGACACCACAAATCAACTAACATTTATCATTTGTTTACAATTTTACCTAACCAGAAACTTTAAAAAAGTTTAGAAATTTTTCATTTAACTCCTCTTTTCCCTGCAAATAAACTGCACTGTTTGCATAGTAAAACACTTACCCCTAGAATTATTCTCGTGAGCTTTATACGAAGTTATTTCCAACAATTACTTATACAAGTCTATTTAAAAACCTTACAAAATAACACATATTATAGTCAAAGGAGTTCTCAGTTAAAAGCGAGAAAGTTCGACAAACGGGTAGGAGGAAAAATAAAGTATAATACAACGCAATTAAATGGAGCAGTTCACAACCGGATTCGTAAGCAGGAACAAATGTGTTTGAGTCTGTAGAACACAGTGTGACGAAAGCAGCGTCTGTAATAAGTATCGAATCATTTACTCCACACAATATCAAGTAAAACAGGGGCCATATACTTAGAATGCACTTCAGAGAGTGCAGCACAAACAAGAAGTCTCATCAGGAACGTAATGGGATGAAGCTACATTCTCTGGCCTGTCAAGTCAGTCTATTTTTACATTGTAATGTACGCTAAAGCAGAAATATTTTCCACTTAACAACGCCCAAACACTCTAAACGGCAATATTGTGATTTACCAATAAATAATTTTACAAAGTTACGTCATTACAGATTTTACATGACTGAACTCCAGCTACGAGAAGCTAAGCTTAATTTTTGACTGTGATTTCTTAACATATTTCTCTGCAATCTCATAAAAAACCTTATGGTTTCCAGGCACACATTGTGCTGTTGGAGTATGAGACCCACCCATAAGAATCACTTATTTCGAATTAAAATATGAATTTTCGCGCCATATTTTCTCGCGTTCATAGTTCACTGCCAGGCCACTTGGAACAAAGCTGCCTTTCCCTATTTCCGTACTGTAACACGGTCTTAAACATCTTATATTTCGGTGTCCTGTCAGTGTCTCCATTCTCACTGACTATTCTCGCTAATAAAGCAAGAACCAGCAAAATAATAAAGATGAAGGAGTAGTGTGTGGTTATAGCTATACATTGTGGACGAAGAAATTTAAAGATGTATTCTCAATCGGAGCTAAGTGTTATGTTACACACACTTTCCAGTACTAATCGTGTCAGCGTCCTAGAATGCTACACCAGTTATCAGAGCCACGTGTAAACCAGAACATACCTGGAGCCTCCCGCAGTTAGTGACTTCACTGCTAGTGCATGAAAAACTGCGTTCCTGCTCGCATTCTTTCCAGATCACTCATTCCGTAATAGCTTGATACCCAAATGGCTTGAACAAAGGGCCCTTAATTGCATGTGTAAGTGGGTGCACTATGACCAAAACTAACGTTTTAGCTAAACTCACCTAGCAAGAATTCAGTAAGGGAATACACTGACAAAGGCATAGGCACTTTCTGTTTTAGTACTGCGGTGCCGTTCACTAACGTAATGTACTGGTGACTTAAACCGCACAGCCCTCTGCGACGATCCCCGCTAAGGTACCTTACATAAAAGGTCAAGTAAATAGATAGCTATGTTTTTACAATTACAGAATATATATTTGGTCATGTAATGCCAAGCCAAATAAATGATTTCACAGACACAACATGTTAAGAGACGAGGTACTGGCGGAAGTTAAGTTGTGTGGACGGTTCACCGGGCGCTAAGCTTGTTGGTCACTAATTATGAATCTAGGAGATGCACAGAACAATACTGCCAAGTAGTGACAGTCACTAGACCAGTACTAGGATCACTAACAACGAGAACAGAGGTGTTCTGTTTATGACAAGTTGAAAAAGAGAGCGAAAGAATGGATGGATTGTTTGGGTCAAGAGGCCAAACAGCGAGGTCATCGGTCTCATCGGATTAGGGAAGGACGGGGAAGGAAGTCGGCCGTGCCCTTTCAAAGGAACCATCCCGGCATTTGCCTGGAGCGATTTAGGGAAATCACGGAAAACCTAAACCAGGATGGTCGGACGCGGGATTGAACCATCGTCCTCCCGAATGCGAGTCCAGTGTGTTAACCACTGCACCACCTCGCCCGGTTAAAGAGAGGGAAAGATGGAGATATACAGGGTGAGTCACTAAGTATTGCTACCAAGAATAACTCCGAAAGTATGATAGTAGCTGAAAAGTTTGTGGGGCAAAAGTTGCATTGGACAACGGGGGGATAAAATGATGTTGGTTTTTTGTTACTAGGTAGGGTCGCTTAAGAGATATGAAGGTAAACATTGTTTTTTAAATGGGATGCTATAGTTTGGTACTTATTTTCTGATAGCGGCTACCAAGACAAATCCAATGATGTGTAACAGTAAGGTCTTTGAAGGTCAACAAAGATCAAAAAGGTGGCACGAATGTCCATTTACAGAAGGTGTTTGAACTGATGACAAATGGTATCAATTCAGTGCTGCAATCCTCTTGTTCTTTGAAGGAATACATCATTCACGTTCGGTTGATTCGATGACACTAGTCTTACCGTTCCTATTAGTGATGTATTTCGAAACCATCGAATGGTGTTTGGATGTCAATGGCACGTTAGACGGTTACGCCGTATTCGGCGAATATTTACTATTTGCACGATGTACGAGAGAGAATTGTCAGAGCATGTGCTTCGATAAGTGCTGAAGTGATAAGGAAGACCATTCAATCCATGATAAGAAGATTGAAGCACTGTACTTGTACCAATGGTCATCACTTCGAACACCTTCTGTAAATGAACGTTGATGCCACCTTTTTGACCTTCATTGACCTTCAAAGACCTTACTGTTACACATCATTGGATTTGTCTCGATAGCCGCTGTCAGAAAACAGGTACCAAACTATAGCATCCCATTAAAGAAAAAAAAAAACAAAAAAACAAAGTTGACCTTCATATCTCTTAAGCGATCCCACCTAGCAACAAAAAACCAATGTCATGTTATGGCTCCCGTTGTCCTGTACAACATTTGTGCCACAAACTTTTCAGCTACTATCATACTTTCGTAGTTATTCTAGGTGTCTGTAGTTGGTGACTGACCCTGTATATGTCCGTATAACAAACAGTCCCTCGAAAATTCCCGCCCTTCATACCTCCTCCAGATGACTTGTCACTGATCTCATTCGTACTAAGATTGCAGTACAGGCGAAGTGCCTGTTTGTTTCCACCGACCTGAGCGGAATGCGTAAGTCTTAATTAATGTTCTCCAACCTGCAGCCTTCTATAGCTGTTGCCCCCTGTGCAGAAAACAGCACGTATGTCGTAAATCCATTACCTTGAGGCTGTAATAAATTCTTAGCGAGGTACTGATATTGTATGAATAATAATATCTTCTATTAGTTTGTTTATACTGGATGCCACTCGCTCCTTATTAGCAGGATACGAGAAATTGCACAATTATATTTCACTTTATGAGTCAAAAATTATTTCATTCTTCACATGTCCATAAAAATAAACAAAAAATGAACTGTCTATTTGCATAATTACCATCAAATTGTTCTGTTACATGCCCAAGTAAACGGAGACGGCTTGTTAAGTCTTTGAGAAACACTGTCCAAGGTAGACCACATGCCTATCCTCCAAGAGTGCCAAACCAGCTCTGATATACAAACTAGACATTGCTAATTAAGTCTAACTGATATCGATCGCAGCAGACAACATGTCCATCGTCCCAGACTGCCGAACCACCTCTGACCTTAGAGCTGAACCACTTCACTCGCCATCCCAGTTAGGCGCGATCCAAAGATCTCCAAAGTGCTTCGTCTGCCTTTTCGTTTAGCAGTTGTTTATTATTCTGCTGGTTACTAACACTTTTAAAATAATAAGATGACAGCTTGTTATTGAGAGATGCTTTTACATCAAATGCTAGTAAATACAAAGTTTAGCTTTTCTAATATTAATAACGGAGGTTTCTTCTTATGGCGTGCAACTTCCGAACGCAGCAGCCAATTGCGGAGAAGGATCACAATTTGGGCGGTCTTTCTCACAATACTTACCGACCAAACCATCTGTCATCGGTACCTCACAGTACATTACGTCGTCTTCCTACTGCTGCCTTCTCAACTGCTGAAAGAAGAGCTTCTACTAAAGTTCGCGTCATGTAAGAAGGCGGCCCAATTTTCAGCCGTTCTGCGCATCCCCCTCCACTAGCCACTGGCGGCCAAAAGTATTCATTCTCTGTCCAAGCGGCTAGCAGAGAGTTACAGTTCAGAGAGCGAGAATCTTGCTCCTGCATGCTGCACTGTTGCTGTACTTTGCGACAACCAAATTATTCATTTCACTATATGTTTTTTTTCCTTTTTTTTCTTGAAGCAGTATAGCAATGTTTAAGCGCGATTGAAACAAAAGTCAGGTGATGGCAATAAATGTGAAGTGCTTCACAAGCAGCCGAGGCGAATTATTTACTACATTTATAACTTTTTCAAACGTGAATTTAAAAGCAGGTCTCCTACTGTTGATATTGGAAAACACAAGAACGGACTCCAGAGCTATGTGGTGTTGGCTGGAGAACTGTAAACGAAATCGTCGGAGCTGTAGGAGCCATAGAAACAGTTGGTTTCGTGCCGCCTGGAAAGCATCGAAATCGTAAGGAACCTGTAACACAAATGGATGGTTTTAACAATGATGTTCTAAAGTGCTCCATGTGAATGATGAATGCTCAGCATAACAAAAATGTGTTACAGTTACGCAGGCTTCAACGGTAAGCACTTCATTAAGGTAAAGAATTTTAAAATACGTTGGTTCCAGATATGTCAAGGAGGGAATTTTTAGATCACAGAAGTGACATAGGTACAGCATGAACTTTATCCCATATAAAGATAAACGATACAAGAGAAGGAGATAGTTCAGTATTGTATTACCTTGATGAAACATGGGTCAATTAGAATCATTCCAAAAAGATCTGCTGGAAAATGAGTGATGGTACTGGCGGTTTTAAAGTTCTCATAGAGATAGGTTCTCAGATAATTATTCTGCATGCTGATTGTTCTCCCGGTTGTATTTCTGAGAATAAACTTGTATTTACATGTAAGAAAAACAGCAGTGATTACCATTCGGCAATGAACACTGAGTTTTGTGACGTGATTCACGATTCTTGTCATACCTTGCTTTGAAGTCGGTCACTGCATGTTATAATTCAACTGTTATAGAGAAAAAATCAAGTACAAACACCAGAAAAGCGGATATTTTTCCTTGGCTTAAAAATAAAAATATTAAGCACTGTATAAACCAGACTCATGCCTATCTCCTGCAGCTCCTTGATTTATAAAAGGCACGTGACAGAGCATAGAAATTGACTTCCTTGAACGTGAATGGGATCAAACTGTTTTGCGTTTACCCATGTGTCACTGCCATGTATGTGGTGTCACCGCCAGACACCACACTTGCTAGGTGGTAGCCTTTAAATCGGCCGCGGTCCGGTAGTATACGTCGGACCCGCGTGTCGCCACTATCAGAGATTGCAGACCGAGCGCTGCCACACGGCAGGTCTAGAGAGACTTCCTAGCACTCGCCCCAGTTGTACAACCGACTTTGCTAGCAATGGTTCACTGACAAAATACGTTCTCATTTGCCGAGACGATAGTTAGCATAGCCTTCAGCTACGTCATTTGCTACGACCTAGCAAGGCGCCATTATCAGTTGCTATTGATATTGTAAATAATGTACAGACAAGAGCTACGTTCAACATTAATGGATTAAAGTTAGCTATTCCACCAAGTACCATCTTTTTTCTGAAGTCTAAATACCTTGTCCTGTTCCAGACCTCACGCCAGTCTGCGTGAGCTTAAACGCGTGCCTTTCGGCTTCCTCCAAACCCCGTGGGTTGGCTCCTGCCAATCCACAACAATGTAGCCCCTTAGAATTAAATTGGGTAAAGAGTTTGAAGATTATGTCGAAGAAAAAAAAAAGACATTCAAGCTAACATACAGTGAATCACTTGTGCATGAGCCTATACACAATGAGGTAACAGACAACATTTCGCCTGTAGCGTGGGCGCAGTCTGTGTGGCATGCTGAAAAACTTCAGAAAGAAAAATTTGGCAGGGAAGTGATGATGGATACAAGCCTTGAATCTATCATCGTAAATTTACAATCAGATTGCTCGGAAACAGACTCAAATGAAAGTGACGATGTAGACTTTGGAACAAAGTAATAACATTTCTTACTTTTAAAGACTTATGGTTTAAAAAATGTGTTTGTCAACATATCGGTTGCATACATAATAATTACCACTTCCTAGCCTTTTTGATAAGGAATTTGTATCATTTTAATTATGCAGGCCATGATGCTCAACATATTGCCCAGGGAGAAGTTAAGCTTCTCCCACCACGTTGTAAACCTCTGTCATTTTCAAGGCAAGAACTGGATAAGGCCCTAAAATGACAGTAACTGTTACTTGCGGAGACATTTGTGGTTTTCCATGTTATTGGTCAGATTCCCTGGAGTTATTCGCAGATCACGGTTAATTGTTTGCTTGTTCAATGGATTATAAATTAGGTCTCTTACTGTAATATCGAATGTGTTAGTTGACACTCATAATGCCCATTAACAACGAAAAATATGACAACTTACTGACCATCTTTATGGTGCGGTAGTCTTTTACATTAATCTTTTCTACCACTAATTCTTTTGTTCATGCAGTGATTACACTTAACTATAATCGAACACACACACACACACACACAAGTTACACATTTTTAAAAGTTCTATTGAGCAGAAGCAGTTGGCAAGCAAATCCAATGATTTAGGTTTGTGGTTGAAGTTAATTTTATGGTGTATTGAATTTTTACTTATAATGCAGTTCAAATCGCAATAAATGGTAATTATTGCAAGCAGTTTCAATGTAGTTTTGAGAAAAATTGTACTTCACGTCTTCACAAAGCTGTGTCAGCTGTTCTCGCCTCCCGAAGTCACGCAGAGTAAATCTGTGGAGCAGTGGACGTGAAGTGAATTAATATTTCTCTCATAATGACTGATCGAAATAGGTTTTAATACTTATTATTCCCCTCATAGATTCGAACGTATAATACAATGTACCGTAAGCAACCGACCGTGACTGTTGTCCGCAGCAATGCAATTCGGCAACGTGGACTTTCGTTTGCCCACTCTCTGCTGCCTCGCATGCGCAATTCTCATCTCCCCACACTTGCTTTCCACTCCGCCTCTATGCGCGGAAGCGCCGTACTAGGTGACGTGGGCTATAGCTGAGTATAACAGCTGCACAGCCAGAAATATTACATACTGTGGACTGATGGGAAACTGTTATTGCCGAGCTACCATTTCGCGCCTGCAGCAGTAAAAATTGTTAAATTAAACCACAACAGACTTTGAGATGAGTGAAAATCTTGCCACAGTTTTCTGTATTATGAAAAATATAATCTCTCAGTGGAGTGTGGTAATCATTTTCCCAAGGAACTTGAACCAATTTCTGTAATGTCATTTCATAAACGATTATTCTAACATTTAACTATCTTTCTAAAATTGCCGAAAAATAATCCAAAATCTTCCTAAGTTGAAAGATCAAATTGTTTCTAAGTAATTAAACACATCATTTCAATTTTGAATAACGAGGAAGGGTGAAGTTTTGAAGTTAATACTTGCAAGAAATCTTCAAAATAACATAATCTGCAAAATTTCAAAAATTTCTTTTTATTGACAGTATTGATTTTCTTTTGTACGTGTTCTGACTGTATCGAATTTTTGCCTATAGTATTCCGTCATTGCAGGAGTGTTTTGTTAGTTATTTAAAGACTTTATTATTTCAGTTAAGTATGTTATTAATGTTCGAGTATCTGAAAATATTTATCTGAATTTGTACCAGTAAGAGTGACATTGTGGTCGTGCAACTTCACTATAGCTGTGTTGCATGAAGTAGTTAGTTATTCGTATGTTATTGTATTATTCACCATAATAAGTAAATCAAAATTTATGATTCTGAAGGTTGATGTAACTAAATTTTACTGTCCACTAAATTCCAAATTTGCTTCCGCGCGACTATTGACTGACGTCATCAGTGTGAGTATAAATGATTGTTACGTAAATATGATCCTACATAGTAAGTTTAAAAAAAACGCTAACTGGCGACCATATTCGTTCAGTATCTTACTGGTATTTCGATGAAATTCAAATAGTATTCAGTCGTAATCCTAGGGCAGAAATCAAAGCTGAACTTACGTTTTTATGTAAGTCATTAGGTCTTTACTCAGACAGTACATAAATTGTCATTAAGGTGATCAGCTCTACGTTTTCCCATACCATTGTGGTCAAAATGTTCCGGAACTGATACCTCGCCGTTTGATTTGGTACACGTAATTTCTGTCAAAGTTAATTAAGCCTACCGAAGAGTTAACAACGAGCATCAAAACTGATTCAGTGATTAGTGAACGCAGAGTTGTCTTAGCGAGATTGAATACTGTAATCCCCAAATCCTCCAAAAATAAGCGAAAAATATACCTATTCAAAAAAGCAGATAAAAATCCACTTGACGCCTTCCTCAGAGACAATCTTCACTCATTCCAAATTAATAATATAAGTGTAGACCAGATGTGGCTTAAATTTAAGAAAATAGTATCGGCAGCAATTGAGAGATTTACACCAAATAAATTAACAAACGACGGAGCTGATCCTCCATGGTCCACAAAACGGATTAGGACATTGTTGCAGAAACAACGAAACAAACATGCCAAATTTAAACAGACGCAAAATCCCTAAGATTGGCGATCCTTTATAGAAGTTCGAAACTTAGCGCGGAGTTCAATGCGAGACGCCTATAACAATTTCCACAACGAAACTTTGCCTCGAAACCTGCCAGAAAATCCAAAAAGATTCTAGTCGTATGTGAAGTATCTTAGCGGCAAAAAACAATCAATGCCTACTCTGAGCGATAGCAATGGAGATACTATCGAAGACAGTGCTGCCAAAGCAGAGTTACTAAACACTCCCTTGCAGAATGCCTTCACAAAAGAAGACGATGTAAGCATTCCAGAATTCGAATCGAGAACAGCTGCCAACATGAGTAACGTAGAAGTAAATATCCTCGGAGTAGTGAAGTAACTTAAATCACCTAATAAAATAAAAAATAAAAAAAAAGAAAGGTTCAAATAGCTCTGAGCATTATGGGACTTAACTTCTGAGGTCATCAGTCCCCTAGAACTTAGAACTACTTAAACATAACTAACCTAAGGACATCACACACATCCATGCCCGAGGCAGGATTCGAACCTGCGACCGTAGCGGTCGCGCGGTTCCAGACTGTAGCGCCTAGAACCGCTCGGCCACTCCGGCCGGCAATAAAAGCAAGTTTTCTGGTCGAGACTGTATACCATTTAGGTTCCTTTCGGAGTATGCTGATGCAATAGCTCCATCCATACTTATCATATACAACAGTTCGCTCGACGAAAGATCCGTACCCAAAGACTGGAAAGTTGCACAGGTCACACCAGTATTCAAGAAAGGCAGTAGGAGTAATCCACTAAATTACAGGCCCATATCGTTAACGTCCACACGCAGCAGGATTTTGGAACATATATGTAGTAGTGACAGTAGTAGTAGTAGTAGTAGTAGTAGTAGTAGTAGTAGTAGCTTTCTTCATCCGTAGATCTCTTTTTACAAGGATATAGGACATTCAAAGTATTTACAAATTTAGATCAATTTAAAATAAGCTAATTCCTATACACATATATTCACAAACTTCTAGTTAGAGACAATCATTAGATTTACTCCTGATATGCAATACTTTTTTTTACAAATAACTTACTAAATAATGTACTGCCACATTGTTCACTCATATCTCACTATCAGTCACTGCACACACTGTACACACATTGTTTCATAATACTTCACTCACTACACACACACACACACACACACACACACACACACACACACACACACATACTGGTGATCTCTGGACCATTTTCTGTACCGCAGCTTCCCATTAGCTATCCTGGTAAGCTGAGTCAGCATCCCTCCATAACGAGTGATATGTTTAGATCAGAAAGAGGAATAGGCGTTAGTATTGTGCTATGCACAGCTTTGGGGTAAGTATTTCCGGAAAGGAAAAAAAGAAAGGAAAGAAATATAAAGTTAAGATGTTGTGTGGAATGTTGGATTTCTATAATCATTATTATTATTATTATTTATTTGTATAACATTTTTTATGAAGCCCCTACTCTGTTAGGCTAAGTAATCCTTCAATGTATAAAATGTATTGCATAATAGGTACTTTTTAACTGCCTTTTTACATAAGTGTATTTTCGCAATTTCTTTAATCTCTTTTGGCAATTTATTGTACAGTTTTATTCCTTGGTAGAAAATGCTGTTTTGAGTTTTATGTTTATGTTTTCTTGGTAAATGTAAGTTGAGTCTCTCTCTTGTTGCATGGTCATGGACAGAGCTGTTTGTGCAGTAATTACCAATGTTAATTTTGATGTGTACAACTGACTGGCGAATGTATTCACATGAAGCAGTTAAAATCCCCGGTGTTCTGAACAAATCTTTACAATAAAATCGACAAGTATTTTTGGTTATTACTCTTATGGCTCTTTCCTGGAGTTCGAAAACTGTGTTCATATTTTGTGCATTTGTTCCTCAAAAAAGAATGCCATAGCTAAGAACTGAGTGTACATATGAATAATATGTAATTAAGGGCACTACATGTTACACACTGATGATAGGATTCCAAGGGCATAACATGCTGATGACATTCTGTTTGCAAGTACCTTTGTGTGTTCACACCACTTCAACTGAGAACCAATATTCATTCGTAAAAATTTTGCGTTTGTTACACAGTCTATAGAGGTGCTATCTACATTTAATTTAACGTTGTCATTTTTCCTCTTCAAACTAAAATTCATGGCATTAGTGTTTCTTATGTTCAATGTCACTTTATTACTTATTGACCAATCATAAACTTCCTTGATAGTTTCATTAGCTTTCTCGGCACGGAGTTCTCTTGTTTTCGAACATTGTGAATTACCTCGAAGAAAACGGTCTATTGACACACAGTCAACATGGGTTTAGAAAACATCGTTCCCGTGAAACCCAACTAGCTATTTATTCACATGAAGTGTTGAGTGCTACTGACAAGGGATTTCAGATCGATTGCGTATTTATGGATTTCCGGAAGGCTTTTGACACTATACCACACAAGCGGCTCGTAGTGAAACTGCTTGCTTATGGGATATCGCCTCAGTTATGTGACTGGATTTGTGATTACTGTCAGAGTGGTCACAGTTCGTAGTAATTGACGGAAAGTCATCGTGTAAAACAGAAGTGATTTCAGGCGTTCGATGGTCTCTGTCCGTCAGAACATGAAATTTGTTTGGGCTGTGGGAAGGCGAGTGGCTGTAAACGACACACATACGTCTGCTTAAGTCCGCAACTCAGCCACGGCGTAGGTTCTTCCAGCCATGCAGACGGGATGAGGTCCTTCTCATTCATCTGCGCATAGGGCGCAGCCCTTTGACGCGTGGCTTCTCCCTCCAGCTTGGGGACTCTCCAGTTGATGGTCAAGTAGTTATAGCACAAGGAGGGGAGGACATAAAATCAGTTATCGATGGAATACACAGGCTGCAGCCAACTGCAGGTGGTTGCTCACGTCTGTACCAATGATGTGTGTCGCTTTGGATCAGAAGAGATTCCCTCTGGTTTCGAGCGGCTAACAGAAGTGGTAAAGGCTGCCAGTTTTGCTTGCGTACTGAAAGCAGAGCTGACCATTTGCAGCATAGTCGACCGATTGCGGAACTCTGGTACAGAGCCGAGTGGACGGTCTGAATCAGAGGCTCAGACGGTTCTGCGACCGTGTAGGCTGCAGATTCCTCGACTTGTGCCAAAGGGTGGTTGGGTTTCGGGTTCCGCTGAACAGGTCAGGTGTCCACTATATGCAGGAGGCGGCTACACGGATAGCAGGGGCTGTGTGGCGTGGACTCGGCGGTTTTTTAGGTTGAAGGATCTCGGGAAAACACAAGAATGGCTTCAGTCACAACAGTTGCAGGCTGAGCACAGGAAGAACATGGATACAGGAACCATTGCTATAACAGTTGTAAATTGTCGTAGCTGTGTTGGGAAAGTACCAGAGCTCCAAGCGCTAATAGAAAGCACTGATGCTCAAATCGTTATAGGCACTGAAAGCTAGCTAAAGCCGGATATAAGC
The DNA here is from genome assembly GCF_023864345.2 of Schistocerca serialis cubense. Classification (NCBI taxonomy): domain Eukaryota; kingdom Metazoa; phylum Arthropoda; class Insecta; order Orthoptera; family Acrididae; genus Schistocerca; species Schistocerca serialis. Next base: position 364,551,494 of record NC_064645.1, on the reverse strand, counting down.
TCAGGCGAAATTTTTGCGAAGAACCGAACGTTGTTCCGAAAATATACGCTAAACACGGTTGGCGGTGGCGCGTTTGTTGCTGTTAGAAGTAGTTTGACTTGCCGCGAAATTGAAGTAGATACTTCCTGTGAGTTAGTATGGGCAGAGGTCATTGTTGACAACCAGAATAAAATAATAATAGGATCCTTTTTCCGACCTCCCAGTTCAGATGATACAGTTGCTGAAAGATTCAAAGAAAACTTGAGTTTGATTTCAAACACGTACCCGACACATACAATAATAGTTGGTGGTGACTTTAATTTACCCTCGACATGTTGGCGAAAATACGTGTTTAATTCCGGAGGTACGCATAAAATATCATACGAAATTTGCTGAACGCATTCTCTGAAAATTATTTCGAGCTGTTACCTCATGAGCCCACGCGAATAGTAAACGGTTGTGAAAACACACTTGACCTCTTAGCAACAAATAATCCTGAGTTAATAACCAGCATCAAAACCGGTATAGGGATTAGTGAACACAGGGTTGTTGTAGCGAGACTGAATATTGTAATCCCCAAATCTTCGAAAAATAAGCGAAAAATATACCTATTCAAAAAAGCAGATAAAAATTCACTCGACGCCTTCCTGAGAGACAATCTCCACTTATTCCAAATTAATAATATAAGTGTAGAACAGATGTGTCTTAAATTCAAAGAAATAGTATCGGCAGCAATTGAGAGGTTTATACCAAATAAACTAACAAACGACGGAGCTGATCCTCCTTGGTACACAAAACGGGTTAGAACACTGTTGCAGAAACAACGAAACAAACATGCCAAATTTAAACAGACGCAAAATCCCTAAGATTGGCGATCCTTTATAGAAGTTCGAAACTTAGCGCGGAGTTCAATGCGAGACGCCTATAACAATTTCCACAACGAAACTTTGTCTCGAAACCTGGCAGAAAATCCAAAGAGATTCTGGTCGTATGTGAAGTATGTCAGCGGCAAGAAACAATCAATGCCTTCTCTGCGCGATAACAATGGAGATACTATCGAAGACAGTGCTGCCAAAGCAGAGTTACTAAACACAGCCTTCCGAAATGCCTTCACAAAAGAAGACGAAGAAAATATTCCAGTGTTCGAATCGAGAACAGCTGCCAACATGAGTAACGTAGAAGTAAATATCCTCGGAGTAGTGAAGCAACTAAAATCACTTAATAAAAGCAAGTTTTCTGGTCCAGACTGTAAACCAATTAGGTTCATTTCGGAGTATGCTGATGCATTAGCTCCATACTTAACAATCATGTACAACCGTTCGCTCGACGAAAGATCCGTACCTAAAGACTGGAAAGTTGCACAGGTCACACCAATATTCAAGAAAGGTAATAGGAGTAATCCACTAAATTACAGGCCCATATCGTTAACGTCGATGTGCAGCAGGATTTTAGAACATATGTTGTGTTCGATCATTATGAATTACCTCGAAGGAAACGGTCTATTGACACACAGTCAACATGGGTTTAGAAAACATCGTTCCTGTGAAACACAACTAGCTCTTTATTGACATGAAGTGCTGAGTGCTATTGACAAGGGATTTCAGATCGATTCCATATTTCTGGATTTCCAGAAGGCTTTTGACACTGCACCACACAAGCGGCTCGTAGTGAAATTGCGTGTTTATGGATTATCGTCTCAGTTATGTGACTGGATTTGCGATTTCCTGTCAGAGAGGTCACAGTTCGTAGTAATTGACGGGAAGTCATCGAGTAAAACAGAAGTGATTTTAGGCGTTCCCCAAGGTACTGTTATAGGCCCTTTGCTGTTCCTTATCTACGTAAACGATTTGGGAGACAATTTGAGCAGCCGTCTTCGGTTTTTTGCAGATGACGCTATCGTTTATCGATTAATAAAGTCATCAGAAGATCAATACAAACTGCAGAACGATTTAGAAAACATATCTGAATGGTGCGAAAAGTGGCAGTCGACCCTAATACTGCTGCGCGGTGTGGGATGGGATCCTTACCAGGGAGGACTGACGGAGTACATCGGAAAAGTTCAAAGAAGGGCAGCAAGTTTTGTATTATCCGGAAATATGGGAGAGACCGCCACAGAAATGATACAGGATTTGGGCTGGAAATCATTAAAAGAAAGGCGTTTTTCGTTGCGACGGAATCTTCTCACGGATTTCCAATCACCAACTTTCTCCTCCGAATGCGAAAATATTTTTTGACACCGACATACATAGGGCGGAACGATGACCACGATAAAATAAGGAAATCAGAGCTCGTACAGAACGATATAGGTGTTCATTCTTTCCGCGCGCTATACGAGATTGGAATAATAGGAAGGTGGTTCGATGAACCCTCTGCCAGGCACTTAAATGTGATTTGCAGAGTATCGATGTAGATGTAGATGAGACAGAAACTGGGGACTGAAGAAGATTAATTATCAGAAAACAGAATACATCACTAATGATGAAGACGACTTATGCATAGAGGGAAAGAGAATTAACTAGGTCAATACTTTCTGTTATTTGCGATCCATTTTTTAGATGGAGGGAAAATCAGAAATATAAATTAATACAAGAATTAACAGGCCACTGGGATGCTCAGTTCAGTCTTATGGAACAGAAATGTAATACGTCAAACCAAATCATATGAAGGACTTATTTTAATAGTGGTACAAGTCCATTTTTGTTCATTCTGAGATACAGAGCCCTAAAGTTAAATGAGCGCTGAAAAATCTACAGCTGAGATACCAGAAATATTCAAGTATATGGCTTGTTGCTAGATATGAACCTTTCTTTCTATTTGTTCAAATGGTTCAAATGGCTCTGAGCACTATGGGACTTAACATCTCAGGTCATCAGTCCCCTAGAACTTAGAACTACTTAAACCTAACTAACCTAAGGACATCACACAATCGATGCCCGAGGCAGGATTCGAACCTGCGACCGTAGCGGTCGCGCGGTTCCTGACTGAAGCGCCTAGAACCGCTCGGCCACCAGAAGCCGGCTCTTTCTATTTGTTTGGATCATTAATTTCAGCAGCATTATAGGCAGAAAAGTGGAGGTAATGGAGCTGTACCACTATTGAAATAAAATAAATTGAATATTGTATATAAACCTGTTAATGTGTCACTTTCATTAGTGTTAGGGCAATGTTCCTGTTTTGCCCACCACACTGCACACAACTACCTGTTTTTGAGAAGTGACACGCTTTTCAATATGTTTCAATAAATAGGTACCAACTTCCTGTGAATCACTTGATCCAGATGTTTCATCCCAAAAATACATATGGATTTTGCCGTCAGTTAAATTGTGGCAACCAAAGTATACACGTACATGTTTCTTTTGTAGTACGATATCGATGTTTTGAGTTTAGGAAATGCAAGTTCTTTTTGCAGGTCAAAGGTAAACATGAACACCAGGGAATGTGCCTCTTCACTACATGCTGTGTCTGTAGCGACTGCTGTTCTTGCAGCTTCAGCCCTCATAAGGTGAAGCTCCTTTTCAGTTTGAAGCTTTATTTTTTCTTCTGCATTGGTATCACGTCAATTTCAAAGCTCAATTTCTCACAAAAAGAGCGCGAGTCTTTACTTGGTGGCCGAAATGACAGGTTGAAGTCTTTGTTAAAGATTTTACGATAGATGTACTCCCCCCACAATTTCTTTATTCTGTGATATGCATTTATATTTGTACAAATCGTACATTTTGGCCACACACAGCTCAGGATTTAAAAACCTTTTGTGGGGATTAACCTTCCTTGCGCAACGGCTCTCGGAAACTGGAAAGCTTTTGATGTGTTCCTTTACATCATGGCTCAGACCTTCCGGTACAGAGAATCTGTTCTGATGTTTGCCCCTTCCATCAATGTGAGGTATAACTCCTTCCTTGCTTCTTGTTAAAAGCCTAGACAGTCGTCCACTAGAAATGTCAAAAGTATTCAAGAAAAACTTCTTGCACACTATTGCACAGTTTCCGTTCACATGTAATCGATATTCATAAATACGGCTTTTCTCAGAACCAGAGCATCTCTTAGTTGTCGGCGGTTAACTGAATGATACGTGCATAAACCATTCAGATAAATATTTTGGCGATTAATATCACCCATATCCCAGAAATTGTCAAATAACGTATTCCACATCCTCTAAAATTTTATTGAAATATTTACGTGCACGCCTGCAGTCCACATTGCGAAATGTTTTTGGAGGAATTATTTTACCAGTTGCTGTGACGTATAACTCCCCAGTGTTCCTTTTTTCTTTCGAATATGCTTTTCGTGTGTGTCCGTTTTTCTTGCACCCTCCTTGCTTCGAGTACGCCCTCATTTTCCACTGTTATTGTCAATGTGATCTTCATTCTCGCATATTCCTTTTTTGGAACAAAATATCTATAATGCTGAGAGAAAAGTAAGTAAATTCTTTTTACCTGCAATCGTTTGAAAATCTAGATCATTAATTGTATCACACTCACTTGATAATGCTCCTGAATCCATCATCTTTGCAAGAAATAGCAACACGCTGGAATGCACAAAAGCAGACGGACTTTTACCAGTACTGAAATAAATTCCTGATTGCTTTCTCTAATGCGTCAGCATTGAGGTGCTCTGTGTTGGCAGTAGGACGAAGCTGAAGCTGTCCCACAATGCAAATAAATTAAAAACGACTTATGTGAATACGTACGTGAGGATAGCTCAATTTTTTTGAAAGGTGGACTTGTACCCCTATTGAAATAAGCCCTTCATATATAAATCGATACTAGAGAGCATAGTTCCGAATGGAGTAGAGACATGCACACTAACCTGAAACACGTAAAAAGCTGAAAGCAGTAGAAATGGACTTTTGGAGAAGATCAGCAACATTTTTTAGAAAAGAGAAAATAAGAAACGACCAAATAATAAAGAGAATGGAAGTGAGAGAAAGCATACATGTCGTGATGGATAGAAGGAAATCACGAGGGTACGGGCATGTAAGAAGAGTGGAGGAAGCCAGAATACCGAAAATAATGCTGGAATGGGAACAGGGGGGAAAGAAGAGAATAGCACGCCCTACGACCAACTGGCTCCAAAATTTATAGCGAACAATGAGGAGAATTGGCGCAGAGGAAGAAGATATACAAGGTCGAAACACCTGGAGGGTTATCCTGAGGTGATAATTTAAGATCTTATGTAACAGATGTAATAATTCCCAGGTATTTGTTACGTTGGAGAAAAACCTTCGTATAGAGGAAAAGCTCAATAAAAAATAATACAATAATAATTTTGTATTCAGAGAAGAAGGTAAGCAGCTCATCTGTCCACCGATTAGCATTTGTTTTAAATGACAGTGACATGAATATTGTACGTCATTTTAAGTTTTGAGCAATGTCCGACTGTTCCCTAAAATTACGGGTCGACAGTTTCAATGTGTTTTCAGGGTGGCTGGCTCATCCGTGTTCTTCGTAAGTGATCAGCCGGCAGCATACCACTGTGATTTATTTTAGCTTCCCTCTTCTCTTACTTGTGTCTTAATTATTGTCAGCTTCAGAACATCTCGCCATTTTAAACGCTATCTTACGTGGGGTGAGCTAGTTGATTGTGCAGGTCGTCACAGATGAGATCAGAGAAGAGAGGGAGTGCGATTTTATTTCAGATTGCTTCTTATTTACTTTATGGCATTTTCTACATTTTAACCACATTCGATTGTGCTAATCTTTGTACAGGTGATGATAACCTCATCGTTGAGCGCCCTCCTAGCCCAAACACACAAGTTTTAGATCTGGTTGTGCCTTCAGGATTCCACTTCTCAAACCGTATCGCGAACAGTCGACTTGAGCAGGTTCAGAAGAGTTTAAACGTCGCTGATGGATATGTTACTCACAAGGGAAGGCCACGAGGCTGGTATCAGGGATTTACTTCAGACTTTGTACACCTTTAGTAGGCCATTAGAACAACATTCTGTGGAGTAGTAAGGTGCACTAGTCGGGCAATTCCGAGAAAATCGCAAGAGTAGTTTTACGTGTCTGTTATGTAACTGATGTATATATGCGACGGTACTGGACGCAAGAAGTGATTGTGGTGAAGCAGTCGCGGGCGCAGAAGCTGGTCTGAGGTCCGGCTGCTCTCTGTAACCAAAAACTCAACTGAGTAAAACCATCGACAGTTAATTTGAACCGATATCATGTGACTCCGCCAAGACCGAACTCATCGAGTAATACCGAACAAAATGAAGACAAATAAAATAAAGAAAAAAAGCGTTAAGCGTTCGCATTATGCAAGTGGGCCGTGGATGAGGCAACAGTTCGAATCCCACTACCACTTACTTTTTAATCCATATTTTTCTCATCTATGGTCACATTATTTAATTTATATGAGATCTGAAAGATAACATCATGAAAAAAAACCATGTGCGTTTTCATGAAGTGTGTGAATTTCATGTTATTTGTCTATTTACTATTTTTAATTAAATTTTCCAGGACGAGGGCTCGGCTTGGAAAACCCAAGCCAAACCTTGACAAATAGTGATACGAGTGACGTTATTCACAGTCAGTAACTCAGAAGTGGCAGACCGCAAGAGAACGGTAATGTGGAATTTATCGGCATCACACGTTGCAGGATGGTATTTGTCATAGATACGTGGAAAATATAGATTGAAACTTCATGTAAAATATTGTGGTCTTTTTTTATCATTATACAAGAGTTGCCCAGAAAGTAATGCACCGCATTTATTTCTCAGCCGAAAACAATGCAACGAATGAGAACGTTACGTATGTTTTATTTGAAGTCTCCTGAGTGAGTGCGCAAGTTTCCGTCACTTCCGACAGATAGCGTAGCTGCAGGACAGTTTCAAAATGGCGACTGTAGACGACGTACGTTACAAGCAACGTGCCGTCATTGAATTTCTCTGTGCAGAGAAAGAAACTGTGACGAATATTCACAAACGTTTGGGCAAAGTCTGTGGAGCATCAGCTGTCGACAGAAGTACAGTTATGAAATGAAATTAAGTCAAGACCTTAAGCTGCCGACAGGCGTTGATATACATCAACTGGGACAGTTGAAAACGTGTGCCCCGACCGGGACCCGAACCCGGGATCTCCTGCTTACATGGCAGACGCTCTATCCATCTGAGCCACCGAGGGCACAGAAGGTAGTGCGACTGCAGGGATTTATCCCTTACACGCTCCCCTTGAGACCCACATTCCCAACTTATGTCCACGCACTACATTTGTAGTGCCCCTGCCCATTACACTCATTACTCGCGGCAGACAATCTTTCCGAGTCCCGTAAGAGTTCGAGCAATGCGTTTGCATCCAGCACAGAAGAAGGAGGTCAATGGCCAGTTAGCCTTAACTATATATGAAGATGGCCTTAACTATATATGAAGATGGTCTGAAAGAACAGATACCATCTTCATATGAAGTACAATTAGTCGGTGGACACGGAGGATGAGGTCATCAGAAGGAGGTTCGGCAGAGCTCCACGATTTGCAGCGGTCTCTGAGACCATCCACGGCTGTCACATCTGACATGTTCCAGCGAGCTGATGTTGTCATTCGCGAGGACACACGCATTACGATTCGGCAGTTGGCGCTGCATCTCTCAGTCAGCAAAGTAAGTGTGTATGCAATGATCCGCACTCTTGCATATTCAATAGTGTGTGCAAGATGTGTGCCGTGGTGTCTAACGGTGTTTCACAAATCGCACAGAAAAAACATTTGTCTTGATTTGTTGCAACGTTTTGAAGCTGAGGAGGAGGCTTTCTTGTCCCGGATTGTGATAGGTGTTTAAACTTTTATTCACCATATTGAGCCCGAAACAAGACGACAGTCGATGGAATGGCGCCATTCTCACTCTTCACAGCAGAAGAAATTCAAAGCAACTACTTCCGCCGGTAAGGTCATGATCACCGTGTTCTGGGACTGTGAAAGTGTGAGTGTCACTGGTGTGATGTCAAGAGGCGGTACCATTAATTCAGAAGCAAATGCCAACACATGAACAAATCCCAAAAGCCCTTCTAGCGACTTCGCCGCCACAGCAACCGAGGAAATGTTTTGCTTTAATTAGTTCTAAGTTCTAGGCGACTGATGACCTCAGAAGTTAAGTCGCAAAGCGCTCACAGCCATTTGACTGCTGAATACATCGCAAAACAGGGTTGGACAGTGTTACCCCATCCATTCTATAGATCTGACCTGGCCCCCTCGGACTTCCACTTGTCTGGGCCACTAAAGGATGCCATTCGTGGAAGACATTTTGAGGTCGGTGAGGAGGTGACTCACACAGAGAAGCACTCGCTCCCCCACCAGGACAAGGATTGGTACTGACAGAGCATACACGCCCCTGTTTCGCGCTGGAGGAAGGCCATAGAACGGGATGGAGATTGCGTGGAAAAATAAGGTGTGTTGATAAAACACAGTTCTTTTGTGTGTGTAATTCTCATCATGTTCAATACAGAACTGTTGAAGAAAAAAAAATGCGGTTCATGATTATTCTGGGCAACCCTCGTATTATCTCTCAAATACCATACAAATGAAATAATATGACCAGTAATTAAAAAATAGATTAATAATTAAGTCTGAGTGGAAGTCGAACCATCTTCTCACACACGCTCGAATACGAAGTTCGAACGCTAACCACTTTACCACCATGAGCTTTAACGGATGGCACTGTCTCATATATAATACATAAGCTACATAATAGATGCGTAGAACTTCTCTTGTAATTTTCTCGAAATTGCTAGAGTACTGAACCTTACTAATTGCACGTTATGATGTTTTAATGGCCCAATAAAGGTGTACAAAATTTGAAATAAATCTGTGATCCCAACGACGGGCCTCTCCTTGTCAGACGCCATCCAGTGACTAGTCTACATTCGAAGTTACTCAGCTCACCTGACCCACGCACTTTGTCTGCCGTTACTGATCTCCTACTGACAACAATACTCTTCGCCTCCTTTTGTTCCTGCGGGTCAGTCTCTCGTGAGATCTAGTGGTTAATTCCGCTTTACATTGGCGTGTCCAGATAAAAAATGGTTCAAATGGCTCTGAGCACTATGGGACTTAACATATATGGTCATCAGTCCCCTAGACCTTAGAACTACTTAAACCTAACTAACCTAAGGACATCACACAACACCCAGTCATCACGAGGCAGAGAAAATCCCTGACCCCGCCGGGAATCGAACCCTCGAACCCGGGAACGCGGGCGCGGGAAGCGAGAACGCTACCGCACGACCACGAGCTGCGGACCGTGTCCACATCCTTTTCATAAGACATTGTTAAGTGCCACAACGTGAAACGGTGATGCTCTGTAGAGGAAGAGGTTGAAACATCCCCTTGGAAAAATTATTAATGACAGTGCTGGTAAACCTCTTACATTATTTGATTTTCAAACGGCTGAGCAAAACTGAACGTGCTCATACATTTCTCTCTTTACTTATTCTGATCATCAATAAACTGACATACAATATTTTTTTTAGCGCAACGCAATCTGTCTTTCAATAATCCCTACAAAAGAATGGCCCTGACTAACAATAACCTACACCTTTCATGAATCACTTACCTCACAAAAATCTTCACTACTCGAACTACAGCAATACAGCGTGCGCCAATACTGCCAGCTAAGTAAAAGATTCCAACTACGGAAGGCACTAACTACTGATAGGCATAGTCAGCAAATGAAAGATTTTGATAGAGAACAAACAATGTATTTACCTTAATAATGTTCAAAAGTCATAATATACATATATCATTTCATTACATCCTGTCTTACAAATTTCCTTTTTCTGGCGGACACGCGTCCAGATCGTCCGCTCTTAAAATTCTGCCATCTCTCTCCCTCCCCACATCCACCGCTGCTGGCGGCTCACCTCCAACTGCACGACGCTACGCACTATCCGCGTCCAACTGCCCAACATTACAATAGGAAATATTCCAACAATGCCAACCGGCCACAGATTGCACACAGCACAGGCAGTGATTTTCATACAGAGCGCTGCGTGGCGTTACCAACATAAAAACCTAAACGGCCTACTTACATATACCAACACAAAAACCTAAACAGCCTACTTAGAAGGTGCAGGACTCCGTGGACTCACAGCATCGAAACAGTGCTCGAGACTGTTACGTACTACATGCAAGTCACGCACGTAAACACATCCTAACGTTTCACCAGTACCACTTTTTATCAAAAGCCAGAGCTTGTGGACATATGATGGCACAACTTAATAAATCTTAACCGATAATGATACGAACTAATGGTACACGTGTATAAGGAGAGCGTCCTCTCTGTAGCACGATGGAAAAAGGCCGCAGTGAGGCTCTTAAGACCCTTGGCACGTGTCTCGCATCCGCCTGTCGACCACTCCAACAGGTTCCGCGGCAAAGAGAAAATAAACTGGGCAAATAATTACCACACAGTTAGTGTGTGGCGACAGCGTGCACGGTTGCAGCTACACACTAAACGTAGCCGTGAAAACGCTAGAATTGTGACGTAGCATTGGAGTGGCGGTGCTGGAGTTTACAGGCCCACGTAACGAACAAAGTTTCATGCTTCTATTACATATAAATATTTAAACAGAAAATTCAAAACATAAACCCCCAGTTAGCCTTGCAAGAGAATCGATAAAACAATTTTATCACACAATGTGTTTTTTTTTTTTAAATACAACTTTTAAGATAAATGAGCAGGGAAAAATTTGAATTTAAACTTTAATTCCTCTTTTACCTTTAAGAAACAACTAATGTTAAGACATCCGACAATGAACCAAACGTACTTAGAATCAACCGAAAGAACATTCAAATTATGTATTTGGTTCATTTTCATGCATTTAGAATAAACAGTTTCAAAAGGGCCCACAGATAATCTTTACATAAATAAAAAAACTAATCAACTGACATGGCAGACAGAAGTCGGCACAAAATCTCACCAGCAGTTAATGAGAAATCAGTATGACATAAGCGTACTTGAAATCAACAAAACAATTTGCAAATTATGTACTGCGTTCAGCTTCCTGCATTTAGAATAAACAATTTGAAAGCGTTCACAGATAATATTTACATAAGGAACAAATCCCACTAACTAACATGGCAGACGAAAACCGCACCGATCTCGTCAGTAATTAACAAGAAAGATTTAAATTTACACACTGAGTACACCGTCCTGCAATTCAGAATAAATAATATTAAGATGACCACAGGTGATCCTTACACAATACACAGGTCCATACACAGGTCCATTGAATTGATAGCTCACACGTTAACAATTCCCATATACAAATGGTTCAAATGGCTCTGAGCACTATGGGACTTAACTTCTGAGGTCATCAGTCCTCTAGAACTTAGAACTACTTAAACCTAACTAACCTAAGGACATCACACATCCATGCCCAAGGCAGGATTCGAACCAGCGACCGTAGCGGTCGCGCGGTTCCAGACTGTAGCGCCTAGAACCGCTCGGCCGCTCCGGCCGGCTCCCGTATACAGCCCTCCTTCGCCGGCAGTCGTGGCCGAGCGGTTCTAGGCGCTTCAGTCCGGAACCGCGCTGCTGCTACAGTCGCAGGTTCGAATCCTGCCTCGGGCATGGATGTGTGTGATGTCCTTAGGTTAGTTAGGTTTAAGTAGATCTAAGTCTAGGGGACTGATGACTTTAGATGTTAAGTCCCATAGTGCTCAGAGCTATTTGAACAGCCTTCCTTCCAAAATATCAACGACACCTTTTTCAACAATAATCAAATGATCAACGTAACGTAATAAATATGGTTCTTGTCAAGACAAGCATGCGCATCGGAAACCACGTGGACTAAATACAATAACCGTGATGTGCACCAGTGATGTAGTTACTCAATCGTCTTGTAACGCCGGAAATGCATATCCTCCTATTTCCATCTATTGTACTATAAAGTTTTTCCTTATTTTGTTACCTGAAGATATGACATTTCGGTGTCTTTATATATTGCAATTGTTTTACTATTTGTGTATATATATATGCATTTATGTCGATGTATAATTGGTTTGTTTTGTAAATATTATTTGTATTTTTACGCTGGGTCTTGTCTAGGGAAAACTATGCAATCGAACGACGTGCACCAGTGACGTAGTTACTCAATCGTCTTGTAACGCCGGAAATGCATATCCTCCTATTTCCATCTATTGTACTATAAAGTTTTAGCTTATTTTGATACCTGAAGATATGACATTTCTGTGTCTTTATATATTGTAATTGTTTTACTACACACACACACACACACACACACATATATATATATATATATATATATATATATATATATATATATATATATATATATATATATATGCATTTATGTCGATGTATAATTGGTTTGTTTTGTAAATATTATTTGTATTTTTACGCTGGGTCTTGCCTAGGGAAAACTATGCAATCGAACGAATACATCGATAGGTCGTGTGGAGAACCAAAGTGTTTAGGATCTTTGGTAGTGTTAACTCTGCCGCATGGAACGCGGGCCGAGAGATTCTGGCTGGAGTAGTGCGGTGGAGCAGGCGTGTTGTGTGACGCTCCCGCGAGTTGCCGCGCTTTCGGGGTTTGGCAGCATGTATTTGCGCTCGACTTGCTATGATAGTTTCTGACACGGTGTCGCGGACGGGAAGCATTAGCTGGCGCCCTTCAAGAGCCCGTTTTACCTGGCGTCCGTGTCGAGAAGGAGGCGCGCCTACATCCAGCTTCTGCAACAGCGACGGCCGACAATGAGTGACTGTCGCCACCTCCTCGATCGACGGCTTCAAACCTTCAATCAACCAACAGGGAAGACTGGTAGCACGTAAAGTTTGAGAACTGTATGGCAGACCTCAGCTTTTACAAATGTTGCATCACAAAAATACAGCAACTTAGCATGAACCTTTCTTGCTCATTGTCCCAATTGCATTACCAAGTAGGGTCCCTTCCTTTTCCGGAATGAACCCCAGTGACGTTGAAATTCATACGCCAGCATTAAAGTAATATCATTCCATTTCACTGCTTTAATTTCAAAGTTCAGTTAAAGTATTCATAGCTGGCTACAATATTTAGATTACACAAGCACAAATTAAGAGTGCGAGTTTTGTTACCATATTTTAGCTTACCTGTGACTGCAACTCAGCTTGGTACGTACTGAATTTTACTATTGTTAATTGTTCAGAATCATTTAATTCAATTTCAAAGTTAAATCTCTTATTTCTAAATTGCGTAGATTCAAGTAGCTTTTGAAATGATTGTTGAGGTATCCCAAGACTAACATTATTTTACTGAATTTCGCAGTGCTTCAAAAACAAAGCTCGCTGTTAATTTCAGTCACTAAATTAACTTTCAGTTTTCCGGTTTTATTAATTCTTTTGCTAAATTAAGTCAGAGTGTAGCGAAATTTATTACTCCTGACAAACATTCAGTTTTCACACAACAGGTGTCAACCTTCAGTTGCCACGCTTTTGGTGCTAAATATATGTGCATTTATCTTTCATTTTCAGTTATTATAACAGTTGTCCATGGGACTGGCGACCGTAATTTTCCCCAAATCTCAAATATCTAATTAACGCCAATTAATTGTTAACGTAACAACTGCACATTTACTTTCTTTATTAACTTTACCCCTTTTCAAAATTAATTTCCACCATTTTCATTTGCATTTTTCCTTTCATTTAGATGTAACCCTTTCCTCCCTCTTTATCGACAGATTAACTTGGGTGACGATTGCTTTTCCCAAATTTCCATTAGGTACACGCGGTTTAATTTTTACTGTCATTAAGGTCGATAAGTGAGGGGGAGGTTACAGTCTGAGCAGTAAATACGCCTTTAGAAGTTGTAACGGCCATACGAATTCACATAGGCTAACAGTTGCAAACGGCCGTCTTGATTAACATACCTTTTTTTTTTAGGTGACTGTTTAACGTCGCTCACAGTTCGGCGAGTGGCCGTATGCAGTGGTTCCATGGGGCCCCTTCATAAAATTTTTCATGGTCACTGGATCCAACAACGGCTTGGAACCTCCGGTTGACCGACCAGCCCCGATCAGTCCTGGAGATCACCAAATCAAAGAGTGTAGCCACTCTTCATCAGCCGGCTCTGTCGCAGCGACAGGTTTTCGTCGTCCCCCTCCGGAAGGTTCCGCCCACACGCTGCCGGCAGCACGGGCGCGACCGACCCCGGAGCGCCCCCTCAGTCGCTGCAGCAGCTGGAGGCTCCACTCGGCGGGAATTCAAAGTGGCGGACGCTGGCGCCGGAATCGACCCGTCACAAGAATGGTTTATTGGCACCCACTGAAATTACCTGTTACTTCGGCTTTCCTTTTCTGCTACAGAAACTTCGTGATTTCTTGAGAACTAAGAATCGCTCGGAGAGTAAACGCTCCTGGACAAGGAATCGGTACAATTACAATACCCCTTTCATAATTTAGGAAAGCAAAACGTCATCATTACACTTTCGTATCCGATTGCCTGTCTGCTAGTCTCTAGAACTGCACATTTAGAGCACAGTATAGTATGGAACCTCAACTCGAACAACATGAAAATGTAACTAAACGGAAGTAGGCCGGTGTGCAAAATTTGTAAGTAACTTTCGCATTTCCGCCTTGGTAGCTGAGTGGTCAGCGCGATGGAATGTCATTCCTAACGGCCCGGGTTCTATTCCCGGCTCGGTCGGAGATTTTCTCCGCTCCGGGACTGGGTGTTGTGTAGTCCTTATCATCATCATTTTTCCCCATCGACACGCAAATCGCCGAAGTGGCGTCGACTCGACAGACTTGCACCAGGCGAACGGTCTACCCGACGGAAGGCCCTAGACACACGGCATTTCCATTTACTTTCGCATGATGTGTGACTGCCATGCAGCATAGCTCGATGAAACTGGGACTATACATACAGGGTCTTTCATATATTATGCAGTTCTTAAAAATGCAATACAACTAAGTCCAAAATGCATCGAAGTAAAAAATTCGCCTTTTCTTTTTTCATCTGCATGCACTCCAATTTAAGTGCGGAAAAATGTATCAGGTATATCTTCACCTCCACTGTCTCGGCAGGTAGTAACTCCTCTATGAAGGAAGTGACGACCCTTTAACAGACATCTCTTTTGATGACTCATTGAATTTCTTCCTTAAGTAGGAGAACTGTTTTTGGTTTGTTCACGTAGACCTTGGACTGCACATAACGCCATACAAAGAAGTGACACAGAATAAGGTCACGAGATCTGGGAGACCATTCCAAGTCGCCACTAAATGAGATCACAGACAGGAAATTTTTCATGGAGTAGGGTTATTGTCTCGCAGAAAGTGTGACACGTAGCCCCGTCCTGCTGAAACCACACACTGGCTGTATCCACGTATCCAGAGCAGCCCAAAAGTTGTTCCGGACAATTTCGCGATGGTCCAGAATTAGATTTCCACTCTGCAGCGATGGGTCCGCTGATATGAAACTTTCTGGCAGATTAAAACTGTGTACCGGACCGAGACTCGAACTCGGGACTAAAGCTGTAAGGAGAGGGCGAGAGTTGAGCTTGGGTAGCTCAGGCGGTGGAGCCACTTGCCCGCGAAAGGCAACGGTCCCGAGTTCGAGTCTCGGTCCGGCACACAGTTTATTGAAATGGTACAAATGGCTCTGAGCACTATGGGACTTAACATCTGAGGTCATCAGTGAAAATCTCATTCTGGAAACATCCCCCAAGCTGTGGCTAAGCCATGTCTCGGCAATATCCTTTCTTCCAGGAGTGCTAGTTCTTCAAGGTTAGCAGGAGAGCTTCTGTGAAGTTTGGAAAGTAGGAGACGAGGTACTGGCGGAACTAAAGCTGTGAGGCCGGCTGTGAGTCGCGCATGGGTAGCTCAGACGGCAGAGCACTTGCCCCGACAGGCAAAGGTCCCGAGTTCTAGTCTCGTTCCGGCACACAGTTTTAATCGGCCAGGAAGTTTCAAATTCACTATATGGTCACAGTTAAATGTTACTGTAATATTGTCGATATCTTCAAAAAAGAAGGCACCGATCACACAACTTGCCCATAACCCACATCAAACTGTGGTTCGCAGTGGATGCTTGTGGCTCTCTTGAATCAACCCAAATACGACCCACAGGCCACGTAACCGTTACCAATACAACGGTTTGTTCCGTATGAACTGTACAGCTTCGTCCGGGGGCTTTTATGGTTGAAACGGACCCGGTTTCCTCGACGTTCTTTATCAACCGCAGAACTGTTGATGCTGTAGGAGCATTATTACGTCCAAAGTCTACGAACAGTCTCCGCAAACCACGCGCCGGTTCTGCAGCGTGTCTTCACAATCATAACTCGTTCCTCCTTTGTGAACCGCTCCATGGCAACTGAGACACTGAAAAACATAAACAACGATTTGCGGCGGAGCGGGGTCGGTTGTCTTCGTTATCGAAAGTCCACCTACCTCGACATTCCTTCCTTCCTACGTCCCTTCACTGTGTAGTAGCAGACACGTGCTGGGCAGTGTAAAGCAGCGTTGATGAAACCATTAGCTAATGCCTACCACACAGAGGCGGCGTAACTCGAGTAGATAGTCAGTTCCTGAAACTTCATATTTAAAAAAATCGGGCGTTCGGAGGATGCAATCTACTTGCTGAAAGCATTTAAACTTTAGATTGAATCTGATTTCTATTCATATGGAAACACATGAAGTGGCTATCAAGTCCGTATTTAATATGGTAAACTTTATCCTCTAAAGTTCACTGTCTGTACAACATAGTCTCACCCGAAAAGCAGGCAGAATCTTTGCAAGTCCAACCCGACTAATTTTCACGATCTAACAGTCACAGATCGACCACTCTTCGCGAGTTAAACATTCGGCCGTTTCAGTGGTCTTATTAGGAAGAAGTGCTCGCCAAAGTATTCCGTATAGAGCACGAAATATGCCATGCGGAATTGTTACTACGATCAGAAAGTTCACGCGCTCATAAATCTCCATCTATTTAATTTAGAACATCAAATTTTCATTAAATTGTTCGTACTTCCAGTCGCTTCAGTCACGACACGTCTTAACTGAAATGAACTCACTAGTTCATCATCTTACAGACTATTTTTACGGAGCTATCTGACATGGCGTTATCCGTAGGACGGTTAGCAAGCGACTATATCGAGTTATCCTATTCACTGCCCACTCCACTATATTCGCGCGGGAACAGCTTAATTCTGATTGGCTGTTGATCTAAACGACCAATTAGAATGTTCCTTCCAGATCATTGTCGCGGCAAAACTTGCCTTATCCAAGCAATAATCTGATAGTAATTAACGTCATTAAAACTTCAATTTCAAGTACTGTATTGTTCAATAAAAATAAGCTAAGTGCCAAATATTCTCCAAATAGATAAATAAACTTATTCCGCCTCTAACTTTCATTCTGGATGCTTTTATACAAAAGCAAGCTCACACCGAAATAAGTGATCTGAATCGTGGTTGCGCCATAACTTTCCCACGGTTCGTTTGTACAAGGTTTTATGAAAAATGACATATTAAGTTTTAAGGTATGTCCCACATACACTCTCTTAATCATTCTCATGCATTCACACAGCAAAGTTATAAGCAAACAATAATTTTGAGCGATTTTTGTATTACGTAATGTAAAGTAACTAAAGTTTTGGAGAGAAATCTCTAATTAATTGATTTTATGCACTGATAACTTTGCAATGGCTTCAAATGATAATGAAAGTTAATTTTTTATTGTTCCTAATTGGGTTTTAAAACATAAGCGACGGTTTTATGCCTTTTAGGTCATTTTCATTGTGTCCGGAACTATAACAAATAAAAATCTGAAATTTTGACAGCATCATTCCATTAATGACAAAAGCCGATGTACCAAATTTGAACAAAATCAAATAATAACTAATATGGATTATTTAGATTCGTAGAGGAAATGAATTTTCGTACCGAGTTCTATGCAGTTCTCCCGACAGGCCGCGTCAGCTGCGCTGTGAGCAAAGCGAGAAAAAACCTGCCCATCCTGCAACCACTGTACCAAACGTCTACGAGCCTTACTGCAACAAATGTGATCTCGTAATAACTTGCTACGTTACAGATTGATCAAGTGATCGGAATGACAATCGATATTGAAAGTAGTAAATACAGTGCTGCAGACTTGAAAACAAAATTTTAACACTCAGTTTAAAAATAGCGTAATATATGAAAGACCCTGTAGGCGACCTAAGGCGAACTAGAGAACTGAAATAAATGCACAGTGAGACGAACAGAAATGACACTTTACTTTTATTCAAATACAATAACTCGTCGCGATTTGTGATGGGTCCCAGGACGCTACAGTGGCCAAGACATGGTACTTAATACGGTGTGTGATCACCACAGAGAGCAGTGCATGATCTGGAACGTGCTCCCACGCAGGCAAAGGTGTTGGTAAGCAGTTCTTGTGGCAGGGCGTTCCATTCCTCCATCAGTGCGGGTAACAACTCGTGGATGATGGTTGGTGTATGTGGAAGCGCTGTAGCACGACTTCCCAACGCACCACACTCGCGCTCGACGATATTTAATCCGGTGGAACGGGCAGGCCAATCCATAAGCATAATACACTGCAGCCCCAACGAAACTGGTACAGGCATGTCTATTCAAATACAGAAATATGTAAACACGCAGAACACGGCGCTGCTGTCGGCAACACCTATATAAGACAGCAAGTGTCTGGCGCAGTTGTTAGATCGGTTACTGCAGCTACAGTGGCAGTTTATCAAGATTTAAGTGCGTTTGAACGTAGTGTTAATAGCCGGCACACGGGAAATGTGACACAGCATCTCCCAGGTAGCGATGGAGTGGGGATTTTCCCGTACGACCATTTCACGAGTGTACCGTGAATATCAGGAATCCGGTAAACATCAGATCTCCGACTTCGGAGCGGCGGGAAAAAGATTCTGCAGAACGGGACCAACGACGACTGAAGAGAATCGTTCAACGTGATAGAAGTGCTACCTTCCGCAAATTGTTGCAGATTTCAAGACAGGGCCATCAACAAGTACCAGCGTGCGAACCATTCAACGAAACATCGTCGACATGAGCTTTTGGACCTGAAGGTCCACTCGTGCACCCTAGATAACTGCACGACACAAAGCTTTACGCCTCGCCTGAGCCCGTCAACTCCGACATTGGACTGTTGATGATTGGAAATACGTTGCCTGGTCGGACGAGTCTAGTTTCAAATTATATCGAGCATATGAACGTGTACGGGTATGGAGACAATCTCATGAATCCATGGACCCTGCATGTCAGCAGGGTACTGTTCAAGCTGGTGGAGGCTCTGTAATGGTGTGGTTGTGGGGCGTGTGCAGTTGGAGTGATATGGGACCCGTAATATGTCTAGATACGACCCTGACAGGTGATACATACGTAAGCATCCTGCCTGATAACCTGCATCCATTCATATCCGTTGTGCATTCCGACGGATTTGGGCAATTCCAGCAGGACAATGTGACACCCCACATGTCAAGAATTGCTACAGAGTTGCTACTTCAGACATTAGTCGAGTCCATACCACGTCGTGTTACGGCACTTCTGTGTCCTCCCGGGAGCGCTACACGATATTAGGCAGCTATGACAATGGGCGACCAACGTCGTGTGATAAATAACTTCACTATCATTCATCGCTAAATGGTTTATTAGTTAATACTGTACGCAAGTTCATAGAGCAACTACAGCGCAACTGATTGAACGTCGCGACTGGCAGCAGTTGAAAACACCATACCGTAGTCATGAAGACTACCGACTTGGGGGGAGATGTTGAGCAGAAACAGGGAGCAAAGTGAGACTGCTACGGAGACAGAAGGTAGCACCTTGCGACGGATTTTTTACGTGCGTGCGTGCGATGCACCAATTGTGACGGATTATACGTTGCTGCTGCAATGCAATTTCTTTTATAATTTTTTGTTCACCTACCTCCTTACAGCGGTAGATCTTCGCACGTAAAACTCCTAACTGCAGCTACTTACGAGATCACAGAAAATCAGTGTTGAGGGAACTGTAACCTAATAGCTACACGCCGGAGGCCGCTATAAGTAAAATTTGCTGAAAATTGTCTATGTACTTTAAAGAAATGATTCGGAAAGGGGATGTCACTCGTACTTTTTAACATGAAGTTCAAATTTAAACCTTCAATAGATCTTTATTGCCGTTAAGCAAGATCATCGGCCCACATTTACGAAAATTACTTAAGTTTCTGCTCACAGTTATCACCATACCTAAAACAGCCAGAACTTTTACCTTCACAAATTCCGAAACCAATTACTTGTAACACAGTCAATGATCGGCCAATTACTTCTGTCTTTAGTTAAAAGTTTATGCTCGCCATAAAATACTCAGTAAGAATATACTCAGTACCGCCACGCTATATAATTCAAAGTTCACTCGCGATTTTCGTCGGAACGAATTATCACAACACTCTAAAGTTTTCATAAACAGTTTCTGGTCACTACCAGATACCATTAACACTGGACCATAACGCGGAAGTCATCCCAAGACTTCATCTTACACATAATGCGAAAAGTCACATCCAGCATAACCGCCTCCAATCAAAGCTAGCTCGCGACTCTCTCTCTCTCTCGCACTACTCACAACTATATCTCCTCGCTAAGCGACCAACCGTCTCGCTTCTCATTGGCTGTCAGCGCTTACGACCAATGAGAACTCACTTCTAGGGCGCGGCTCTCGCCAAAATCTAGCAAGCACCAACCACTTCTCTAGGCTCATTGACGTCATCAAATTAAGTAACACAAAACTCTCTAATTAAATAAACAAAACAAAATGAACTATAAGCTTTACTCTACATCTGGAAATTTATTATGTAGTCACGAATGTTCTGGCTGTCTTGTACATAAGCATACATACTTGGACATCCGACATTCACTAGTAGGGGAACCACTAGTGGATTCGTTCCCACGTTACAGAGTTGGAACACTTGCCAGTTCCTGTAGAGAATTACATGAATGAATTTTAATAATACCGAACGTCCCACATACCCTCACGTACGCATTCTCATTCACACGCACCCTAACACACAATACACATACACTCCTGGAAATTGAAATAAGAACACCGTGAATTCATTGTCCCAGGAAGGGGAAACTTTATTGACACATTCCTGGGGTCAGATACATCACATGATCACACTGACAGAACCACAGGCACATAGACACAGGCAACAGAGCATGCACAATGTCGGCACTAGTACAGTGTATATCCACCTTTCGCAGCAATGCAGGCTGCTATTCTCCCATGGAGACGATCGTAGAGATGCTGGATGTAGTCCTGTGGAACGGCTTGCCATGCCATTTCCACCTGGCGCCTCAGTTGGACCAGCGTTCGTGCTGGACGTGCAGACCGCGTGAGACGACGCTTCATCCAGTCCCAAACATGCTCAATGGGGGACAGATCCGGAGATCTTCCTGGACAGGGTAGTTGACTTACACCTTCTAGAGCACGTTGGGTGGCACGGGATACATGCGGACGTGCATTGTCCTGTTGGAACAGCAAGTTCCCTTGCCGGTCTAGGAATGGTAGAACGATGGGTTCGATGACGGTTTGGATGTACCGTGCACTATTCAGTGTCCCCTCGACGATCACCAGTGGTGTACGGCCAGTGTAGGAGATCGCTCCCAACACCATGATGCCGGGTGTTGGCCCTGTGTGCCTCAGTCGTATGCAGTCCTGATTGTGGCGCTCACCTGCACGGCGCCAAACACGCATACGACCATCATTGGCACCAAGGCAGAAGCGACTCTCATCGCTGAAGACGACACGTCTCCATTCGTCCCTCCATTCACGCCTGTCGCGACACCACTGGAGGCGGGCTGCACGATGTTGGGGCGTGAGCGGAAGACGGCCTAACGGTGTGCGGGACCGTAGCCCAGCTTCATGGAGACGGTTGCGAATGGTCCTCGCCGATACCCCAGGAGCAACAGTGTCCCTAATTTGCTGGGAAGTGGCGGTGCGGTCCCCTACGGCACTGCGTAGGATCCTACGGTCTTGGCGTGCATCCGTGCGTTGCTGCGGTCCGGTCCCAGGTCGACGGGCACGTGCACCTTCCGCCTACCACTGGCGACAACATCGATGTACTGTGGAGACCTCACGCCCCACGTGTTGAGCAATTCGGCGGTACGTCCACCCGGCCTCCCGCATGCCCACTATACGCCCTCGCTCAAAGTCCGTCAACTGCACATACGGTTCACGTCCACGCTGTCGCGGCATGCTACCAGTGTTAAAGACTGCGATGGAGCTCCGTATGCCACGGCAAACTGGCTGACACTGACGGCGGCGGTGCACAAATACTGCGCAGCTAGCGCCATTCGACGGCCAACACCGCGGTTCCTGGTGTGTCCGCTGTGCCGTGCGTGTGATCATTGCTTGTACAGCCCTCTCGCAGTGTCTGGAGCAAGTATGGTGGGTCTGACACACCGGTGTCAATGTGTTCTTTTTTCCATTTCCAGGAGTGTATTTACTTAGAATTCTTGAAATTATTATTATAGAAAAGTCACAGAGGTTTTCTGAAACTAAAAACTTTCCAAATTTATATATGAACACTGAAAGTGTGATCAGATCATCGTACACAGTCACTGAAGGTGAACTATTACATCACTGTATTTATTTAAATTCTTGACTGTCGGAAAATTACGTTTTTTTATGGAATTTTACTAACTTCCAAAATACAACTATTTTTGATCTCAGACTTTAACATATTGTTTGTTTTCACAACAGAAGGTTGTACATCAAATATGACTCTCCTCGGGCTATTCCTTTATTAGTTATTAATATTTTTAGTTTCGTATAATGTAAGTGGCCTGCCAGCGCTACTCCACTGCTTTCACACGCGCAGCTGCAACAGATGGTCGTGGCATCAGTCTGCAGGACACAACTCGTCCGTTACTGACCGTATAAAACTCTACCGGCTTACATTGCAGCCCACATACATTCTGAAGTAAAGCTTTTAACACTCTAAGCGCCAAGCCCGTAAAATTTACGGGCCTGGGATCGCGCGAAAATCACCAAGCCCGTAAAATTTACGGGCCGCTACATTTAATTTCATTCAAAACACTGCAACGTTATTTCTACGGGTTTGGCCAGCGCTATACGTTTTTCAGATGTTTATTAACAAAATGCGTCCATAGATGTCACGGCAGCGCTGTAATTCATGTTAAAACTTATCTTTGCGTTCTCAGTCTGTATATCATTCAGTTGTTTGTCATCATGTTTCGGCGCGGTTTATCAGACGCAGAAATTGCGGATTTGATCAATCATAGCGACACTCTGGATAATGTAGAGAGTGATTCAGACGATTCTGAATGCAATGGTGTGTTTGAAGGTACGTATTTCCGAATTTTCCACGTAATTGTGCAGTACGCACATATCTGTTGAACATGTGTAAACGATGTATGTAGTTACACATAATGTGATATTCTTTTTAGAAGACGAGATTGATGACAGTTTGTCTTCAGATGAAGACGAGAATGATGTTGAAGGTGTTGCTTCAAATCCAGCAGCTGTGCCGTATCCGAAAGACAGTGAGTGGACTGCAGTTGACACCTACCGACCTCTGCCTGTCAACACGACACCCAGGCAGATACTAGTGGATATTGATGAGTCGAGTTCTGTACTGGATTGCAGTAAAGTGTTCCTTACTGACAGTGACGTAAATGAACTCAAGAGACAGACAAATTTGTATGCATCACAGACAATACAGAAGAAAAGAAGAGGAAATAATCTGAAGCCCCATTCAGTTTTGAGTTCGTGGAAGCCAGTGACTATAAGTGAGATGAGGCGTTTCTTGGGTATTATTTTCCACATGTGTGTTTCGAAAAAGCCCAAAATTGCGGACCATTGGAGCACTAATCCTGTTCTTAGTTGTAACTTTTGTCCCCATGTCATGAGCCGTTTGCGTTTCACTCAGATACTGTCATGCTTGCATCTTGTTGACAATTCAAATCAGAAAAAACCAGGCGAAGATGGATTTCATCCACTTTACAAAGTTTTGCCATATTATAATAATTTGAAGGAGCGATGTATCCAGGCATATCGTCCCTCAGAAAAAGTGACAATTGATGAAGGAATTTGCCCATTTCGAGGTCGTGTGAGTTTCCGTGTTTACATGCAAAATAAGCCTCATAAGTATGGACTGAAAGTATATGCTGTTGCTGAAGCCAGTAGTGGCTATGTTGTAAATTTTGAAGTTTATGCTGGTAAGCATATTGTTGACAATTCTTCGTCTGCGGTTATTTTGCGATTGTTGTCTGACAGCAGCTTGCTGAACAAAGGCCACACTGTGTATTTAGATCGATTTTATTCCAGTCCAGAGCTATTTCAGCAACTGGCAGAGAAAGGCACTGGAGCTGTTGGTACTGTGAACAAATCCAGGAAAGGATTGCCTAAAGATTTAGTATCTGCTAAGCTGAAAAAGGGCGAAATGTCTTTTCGGCGTAAAGATAATGTATTGGCAATGAAGTGGAAAGATAAGAGAGATGTGTATACATTGTCTACAAGGCATCAAGCAACATTTGGTACGCATACTAAGAGAAATGGGTCTGTAGTATTGAAACCACTTCAGGTACTTGATTACAACCTCAATAAAATTGGAGTGGATATTGGAGACCAACGCCTGCAGTACAATCCGTTCCAGCACAGAACTGTGAAATGGTGGCGAAAATTATATTTCCATTTGCTGCTTATGGGAGTATCAAATGCATTTTGGCTGTACAATGCAGTGCACAGGAAGAAAATTACAATAACAGACTTTATAACAGTGCTTGCAGTTCAGCTTGTTGAAGACGACACACTTGAATTCATTCCAAGAAATGAAGGAACTGTAGGTCGGCTAACAAAGAGACATTTTTTGCAGCACATACCTGCAACTACTAAGAAGTATGCTGCTCGTGTGTGTCACGTGTGCAGTTCCAGGAGCAAGAAACAGAGTGGCAAGGCTTCTCGCAAAGAGACACGATACGAATGTGAACAGTGTGGCGTTGCACTCTGCCTGGAACCTTGCTTTAAAATTTTCCACACTAAAAAACAATATGATTCTGTGTGAAATTTATATGTAATACTGTATACTATCAGAAACATGTAATGTAGTGCCACAATTTTGGTTAAAAATAAATCACAATTGTATTCCCTTATTCGTATGACTTTTTCTAAATTCTTAAAACATCTAAGTGATTTCTATAACTGTACCTTAAAGCTGTGCATTGTAAAGTAGTTTCTTTCACTCAGAATTAAAGTAGAAATGTGCAGCTTCAAGATGGTACCAAATTTGCCACAATCCAAACAGTAGATTTGATGCAGTAATTTTTTTAATATTGGTAAAATTGCCCGGTTTCTAGGGACGGGTGCATAAAATAGGCCTGGTACAGAGAGTGTTAATAGACAAATGGGCGATCGCGCACTAGTTGCGACGTCACAACCTGTTGTTTATATTAAATATTGTAGTTTTTGCTTTGATTATAATAAATAATATCTTAAAAACCTGAAATTCAGAACATTCTTCCTTTTTTTTTTCTCATCGTAAGTTTTTTTCTAAAGTTTTCAAAAATCAGAATTTGTAATTTTAATGTGCGAATGGGGAGGGGGGGGGGTTCAGGTGGAGAGGGGGCAGTTTAGTCGTTGAAGAGGTGCGTTCGGGGCTACTGGCACGTAAAATTTTAAAATTAGTCACTGGTCTTGCATCAGCTTGACGTTCTTCATCTGGATCGTTTACTGCCCTGTGCATTGTCTTGAAAAAAGCATCAGTGGAGAAAAAGTGTCATTAGTTCTAAGACGGTCGAACAACGTATTTTTCTAAAATAAAAAGAGAAAGTCACTTAACAAAATAGTGTTGTGAACCTAAACCTAAAGAAATAACTTCTGTATTTGCTTGTTTAACTCACAGCAGAATGGAACTCAAAGATTCCTCCTTCAATGGGCTGTTAAGTTTGCCATGGGCTGACAAATTCTCTTTCGTTAAATTTTCAACCTTTTTTGCTTTATTTATTGATGCACATCATTGTCAAACGGTGACAAGACAGAAAATTACCCGTCAAATACCACAAATACTAGCCTTTCATTTGTAAACCTGCTTTTGAGATGCTTTTATCAGTTTTTACGTAAGCCTATCATCGACTTCAAAAAGCACAAGCCTTGTTAGGGTGCTTTTACTGCTAACATACATTGACTCCATGTCTTGACGCAGGATGTCACGATAAACAAGCAAACGTCTAAAAGCGCTACTGCCTTATCCTTGCTCGTAATTTAGTATTGACCACAAACTAATGATATTTTTATGGAATAAATAGCTCCCATATTCCATCGAGCTTGGTGTATTGTACCTGGAGGTCGTATTTAAAATTTTCTGTGTATCTCCGCTTAAAAATATCTCAGAAATCTCTCAGTTGCGGATAATCATTTCTGACTAATTCTTTAGTCAGTTTAGTTGGGTAAAACTCAAGGAGATTGTTAATTTCGGATACATTCACGTACAATGCGAGCTTTTCTTTATAGGACTATATTTTATCTTGATCGGTACTTTTCCAGTAATCTCGAAATTTTTTGAAGAGTGGAATATCAGGATTTGTGGTCACTTGACTGAGTTTTACTTCATACACACTTTTTAACACCAATTCATTCATGTGATGGCGGCGTGCAAAATTGACCATATTTCTGTTAAATTTTTGTTCAAGAGGCACACAGGTACAACTGATTAATCGATGTGATATATCTGGAGCTGTAGTATCACAACAGAGAATTTGCACTTTATTTTCGAGATGTCAATCTACAACCGCGTTACAAACAGCTTGCGCCTGTTGGCATCCTGAAGAGTTTTGCAGCCTTGGCATAGCAATAAGATTTTTTTATTCTGGAACACAATCTTCTTTTGATTCTCGATCATCTAAAGCAGGCAACAGTTTGCCATTCTAGTGAATAGAAACATCATTTGGTACCTCGTTTTGACAATTAGCTTTTATGGCCTGGATAGGCTTTTTCCGTTATTCTGTACGAATTCTCTGAATCGAGAACTTACTTGTAGCAAATTCATCAGTATTACATCCAAGCACCTAAATGTAGCTTCAAACATAAACACTGAATCTTTCATATAATAATGAAAGATTCAGTGTTTATGTACCCATCTACTACTACTAATTTTGGAGTAATGAAATTTTTCCACATAGTTGTTTTACTGGTTGCGAGATCTATGTTATCGAACAGAGTTGGAAAATCTTATTGCAAATGCATGTCAATTTCGCTATAATCAGAAGATGAGTCTTTGGTAACGGTTCATAAGATAATGTCGAAAGAGTTGCCTTGGAAAACTATTTAGCACGTTGTTTTACTTAATAGTTCATCGCACGCGCTGTCTTCTTTGTTAGCCAGTTTTTCGTCCACTCTAACTAAGTGAGCAGACCGACTTGTCTTCATTAATTAAAGGGCATCGGCGTGTGCAGTGTCAAACAAGTCACCTAAATTTTGAAAAATTCTTGTCGGCGCTGCTCAAATGCGTTTTGGGTTTCTTCTACATTTATTTTGTAACTCCCTCCAAGCTTCATAGAAATAGGCACGGATTGATAGGCATTCAGTGAGATTTGCAGTTTCATTTACATACAAACTCACTTCACTGATATCATAAAGTAAAACTGCTAAAATCTGTTATTAGAGGGCAATTTTGAGCCTTTTATTTTATGTTTTACGCCGCCTATTTAAAACATACTCTTTTTAGAACTACTATATAGAACGTATTAACTTTTAGTTGGCAGACCACACCCTAGTCGTGAATCGGCAGAAGCCGGTAAAAGTCGGATAGCTTTGGCTGCAGCCGACATTAGCTATCTGACAGCACTGTGAGAGGTACCTATTGTTTTGTTCTGTGTTACGTTGCTGCAGTTCAGTGTATTTAGTACTGTTTTCTTTCCTTCCGATAAGTGTACATAACTGCTGCAGTTAGAATGTGTATTAATCGAGTCCATACGTATGACGATTACAGTTCCGTTTACGAACATTTTAGAGGTTTGTTACTCCAGTTCATGACATTTCGTTCGCGGAAGCATGTCGCGTATTTCACGGTGCCAGCCAGCACTGCCGGGATAACTTACGCTGTAATTCCACTGACATGTTCGCCGATTGACAACAATCCGTTTACTGACAATGTTAAAAATGTTTTCAAACATGTCAACGTCATATTGCATGTTTGCCTTACTTAGCAAGTAGTAACATGTTTCAGTACAAGTCGGCACGGGTTTCCAGGTCCTACGTTTACGAAGTTTTATTTGCAATTGTTTTTCACATCGTATAAATTAATTAAGAGGATATGCGTTCAACAGAATTTTTTTCGCGACTCTTTAGTGGCCATTTAATAAAAGTTGTCCGTTTCTGAGTAATTACTATAACATCAGTTTCAATATTTGATTCAAGGTAGCTCACAGGTTCCAAAGGCGATGGAACCAAAGTGTTTTGCAAATTGTGCAAGTACAAGCACATAAAAAAGGTTTTTCTAACCAAGCAAACTGTAAGAAGCAATTCCGGGCCCTCAAATTTTCACAAGTCGGTTGCAGCAACCCAAAATTTACAACATTTTATGAATATATCTAGAGAAATAAAAATTGCAGAGCTGAAAGTGGCGGAATTGATGGCGGAGTGTTGCTCAGTATCAGCTGTACACCAAAGTTCTGTTGGTAGCTTTGGACAAGTCATCTACGACTCTCAGTGGAAATAAGTTACATCACACTAAATGTGTAGGGCTGATTACTAACATGATTTCACTATGTTTGCTTGAGGATCTTCTTGAAGATATTGACGATAAGTGATAACAGATAAGAGTACGTCCACCGACACCAAGAAAATGGTGTGCTTCCTTGTGCGTTATTTTAGTCGAAACACGAAAAAAACAATAACGACGTTTTATAGACTGTTGGTAACAGAAGGTGGTGATGCTGATTCTATGAAAAGCAACTAGCTATAGATGTTCTTGATTTAAATAAGTTAGTAGGTGTAGGTGTGGACAGAGCTAATACACACATCAAAAAAAGTTTTGCATCACCTCAGTTCCGAGAGTTCCGGAAGCTGTTCAGAAAATTTGCATAGAGAGCAACGTAAACATCATTTCCGCCCTTTCTATTGCTCATGAAATCCACACATTGCATGTTGCGCCACCATACAGCGAGACCTTCAGAGGTGGTGGTCCACATTTCTGTACACACCGGTACCTCTAATACCCAGTAGTACGTTCTCTTGCATAGATGCAAGCCTGTATTCGTCATGGCATACTGTCCACAAGTTCATGGAGGCACTGTTGGTCCAGATTGTCCCACTCCGTAAAGGCAATTCGGCGTAGATCACTCAGAGTGATTGAAGGGTCACGTCGTCCATTTATGACTATCCCAGGCATGTTCGATAGGGTTCATGTCTGGAGAACATGCTTGCCACTCTATTCGAGCGATGTCGTTATCTTGAAGGAAGTAATTCACGAGATGTGCACGATGGGGGCACGAATTGTCATCCATGAAGACTAATGCCTCGCCAGTATGCTGCCGATATGTTTGCACTATCGGTCGGACGATGGCATTCATGTATCGTACAGCCGTTACGGCGCCTTCCATGACCACCAGCGGCGTACGTCGGCCCCGCATAATGCCACCCGAAAACAGCAGG
Organism: Schistocerca serialis cubense; assembly: GCF_023864345.2. Classification (NCBI taxonomy): domain Eukaryota; kingdom Metazoa; phylum Arthropoda; class Insecta; order Orthoptera; family Acrididae; genus Schistocerca; species Schistocerca serialis. The sequence goes on along the minus strand of NC_064645.1, from coordinate 364,521,921 downwards.
GAACCTCCTCCTTGCTGCACTCGCTGGACAGTGTGCCTAAGGCGTTCAACCTGACAGGGTTGCCTCCAAACACGTCTCCGACGATTGTCTGGTTGAAGGCATATGCGACACTCATCGGTGAAGAGAACGTGATGCCAATTCTGAGCAGTCCATTCGGTATGTTGTTGCGCCCATCTGTACTGCGCTGCATGGTGTCGCGGTTGTAAAGATGGACTTCGGCATGGACGTCGGGAGTAAACTTGCGCATCATGCAGCCTATTGCGCACAGTTTGAGTAGTAAGACGACGTCCTATGACTGCCCAAAATGCTTAATTCAACATGGTGGCGTTGCTGTCAAGGTTCCTCCGAGCCATAATCCGTAGGTAGCGGTCATCCACTGCAGTAGTAGCCTTTGGGCGGCCTGAACGAGGCATGTCGTAGACAGTTCCTGTCTCTCTATATCTCCTCCATGTCCGAACAACATCGCTTTGGTTCACTTCGAGGCACCTGGACACTTCCCTTGTTGAGAGCGCCCTCTGGCTCAAAGTAACAATGCGGAATTGGTCGGCTGTCGGACCCCCTCCGTCTAATAGGCGCTGCTCATGCATGGTTGTTTACATCTTTGGGCGCGTTTAGTGACATCTCTGAACAGTCAAAGGGATTGTGTCTGTGATACAATACCCACAGTCAACGTCTATCTTCAGGAGTTTTGGTGATGGAAAACTTTTCTTTTGATGTCTACATAATGGCAGGAGAGAATAATTCATTTTCTTCAAAAAGAATCTCTGCCCCAACTTATTACTGTCAAATGTGTGTCACACTCATTGCATCTCGCTCCAGAAAACGCGTGCAAATTATTACCTTCGCCTTTAGAATAAGTCGTTAGAGAAGTTTGCAAATGGTTTTCGTTCTGTACCAAGCGGTAAATTGAATATCCTCTGCTGTATGAAACACTGGCCGGAAAGAAATCGCTCACAATAGACAAGTTGTCAGGGACGGGCTGACTGGCTTGCATAGGAGCCATTACTAAAATTTTAGACCAGTGGGGTGCTTTAGAGCTTCAGTTTATAAAATGTCAAAGGATAAAGAAAGATGGTATATCTGTTACGGCGTAAAGTCGAGCGCCGGCACTCCAGCAGGAAACGATAGAAAAGAGTTGGCTGTGAGAAGACGTCAGCCAATCGCACGCTGAACGACCCCTCTCCAGGACAACAACGCCATAGTAGCGGCTCCTATGAGAAGAGGACATAAGCGCCGCGACCGACTGTTGGCCGGCCGGAGTGGCCGAGCGGTTCTAGGCGCTTCAGCCTGGAACTGCGCGACCGCTACGGTCGCAGATTCGAATCCTGCCTCGGGCATGGATGTGTGTGATATCCTTAGGTTAGTTAGGTTTAAGTAGTTCTAAGTTCTAGGGGACTGATGACCACAGTAGTTAAGTCCCATAGTGCTCAGAGCCATTTGAACCGACTGTTGACGCCACAGTTGAAGAGAAGCTTCAGGATTAGGCACTTGTATAGAAACGTCAACACCAGCCATTTCGCTTGTATACTCTATGTTGCACAGACCTGGAATTGTTTATACTGAAGAAATTTGGAAATTTATGGTGAGTCCTTTGGGATCAAACTGCTGAGGTCATTGGTCCCTAAGTCTACTCACTACTTAATCTAACTTAAACTAACTTACGCTAAGGACAATATGCACATCCATACTCGATGGAGCACTACAACCTCCGCCAGGGGCAGCCACGTGAACCGAGACAAGGCGACTCTGATCGCACGGCTACACCGCATATACCGAAGAAGATCGATCATTTTGTATGTCGTCCTTTGCTTGGGAAACATTTGTGTAAATGCAGAAGTTAAGTACTGTCTCTTTTCTTTTTGAAATAAAGTTTACTAACACGATTTGTTTGAACTATTTGTCTAGCGAACCGAGTGCGAAGGCTTCCTAGACACAATACCGCTGGTCAATTAAATCTTATGCTATTATCAAAGCCCAATAAATTATATTTTATATTTTTGAAACACACAGTAAAACCAATCACCGATTGAAATCGTATGTTTAAGGCTGATAATGTTGAACCTCTTAAGCTGTTATCGGAACTACGTACCTTCCTGATGAACTCCCTGTCATTTTTAGTTCCCTTATAACGGTTAAGCAATTTCAACAGACAAGATTTGACGGGCTTCGACTTCCGGAATTATGTGGCCTTGTAACACTAACCAAAACGGCCTTGCTGTGATGGTACTGCGAACGGTTGAAAGCAAGGGGAAACTACAGCCGTAGTTTTTCCCGAGGACATGCAGCTTTACTGTATGGTTAATGATGATGGCGTCCTCTTGGGTAAAATATTCCGGAGGTAAAATAGTCCCCATTCGGATATCCGGGCGGGGACTACTCAAGAGGACGTCGTTATCAGGAGAAAGAAAACTGGCATTCTACGGATCGGAGCATGGAATGTCAGGTCCCTTAATCGGGCAGGTAGGTTAGAAAATTTAAAAAGGGAAATGGATAGGTTAAAGTTAGATATAGTGGGAATTAGAGAAGTTCGGTGGCAGGAGAAACAATACTTTTGGTCAGGCGAATACAGGGTTATAAATACAAAGTCAAATAGGGGTAATGCAGGAGTAGGTTTAATAATGAATAAAAAAAATAGGATTGCGGGTAAGCTACTACAAACAGCATAGTGAACGCATTATTGTGGCCAAGATAGACATGAAACCCACGCCTACTACAGTAGTACAAGTTTATATGCCAACTAGCTCTGCAGATGACGAAGAAATTGAAGAAATGTATGATGAAATAAAAGAAATTATTCAGACAGTGAAGGGAGACGAAAATTTAATAGTCATGGGTGACAGGAATTCGGTAGTAGGAAAAAGGAGAGAAGGAAACGTAGTAGGTGAATATGGATTGGGGGTAAGAAATGAAAGAGGAAGCCGCCTGGTAGAATTTTGTGCAGAGCATTACTTAATCATAGCTAACACTTGGTTCAAGAATCATGAAAGAAGGTTGCATACATGGAAGAACCCTGGAGATACTAAAAGGTATCAGATAGATTATATAATGGTAAGACAGAGATTTAGGAACCATGTTTTAAATTGTAAGACATTTCAAGGGGCAGATGTGGACTCTGACCACAGTCTATTGGCTATGAACTGTAGATTAAAACTGAAGAAACTGCAAAAAGGTGGGAATTTAAGGAGATGGGACCTGGATAAACTGACTAAACCAGAGGATGTACAGAGTTTCAGGGAGAGCGTAAGGGAACAAATGGCAGGAATGGGGAAAGAAATACAGTAGAATAAGAATGGGTAGCTCTGAGGGATGGAGTAGTGAAGGCAGCAGAGGATCAAGTAGGTAAAAAGACGAGGGCTAGTGGAAATCCTTGGGTAACAGAAGAAATATTGAATTTAATTGATGAAAGGAGAAAATATAAAAATGCAGCAATTGAAGCAGGCAAAAAGGAATACAAACGTCTCAAAAATGAGATCGACAGGAAGTGCAAAATGGCTAAGCAGGGATGGCTAGAGGATAAATTAAGGACGTGGAGGCTTATCTCACTAGGGGTAAGATAGATACTGCCTACAGGAAAATTAAGGAGACCTTTGGATAAAAGAGAACCACTTGTATGAATATCAAGAGCTCAGATGGAAACCCAGCAAAGAAGGGAAGGCAGAAAGGTGGGAGGAGTATATAGAGGGTCTATACAAGGGTGATGTACTTGAGGACAATATTATGGAAATGGAAGAGGATGTAGATGAAGATGAAATGGGAGATATGATACTGCGTGAAGAGTTCGACAGAGCACTGAAAGACCTGAGTCGAAACAAGGCCCCCGGATTAGACAACATTCCATTAGAACTACTGACGGCCTTGGGAGAGCCAGTCCTGACAAAACTCTACCATCTGGTGAGCAAGATGTATGAAACAGGCGAAATACCCTCAGGCATCAAGAAGAATATAATAATCCCAATCCCAAAGAAAGCAGGTGTTGACAGATGTGAAAATTACCGAACTATCAGTTTAATAAATCACGGCTGCAAAATACTAACGCGAATTCTTTACAGACAAATGGAAAAACTAGTAGAAGCCGACCTTGGGGAAGATCAGTTTGGATTCCGTAGAAATAATGGAACACGTGAGGCAATACTGACCCTACGACTTATCTTAGAAGCTAGATTAAGGAAAGGCAAACCTACGTTTCTAGCATTTGTGGACTTAAAGAATCTTTTGACAATGTTGACTGAAATACTCTCTTTATAATTCTGAAGGTGGCAGGGGTAAAATACAGGGAGCGAAAGGCCATTTACAATTTGTACAGAAAGCAGATGGCAGTTATAAGAGTCGAGGGACACGAAAGGGAAGCAGTGGTTGGGAAGGGAGTGAGGCAGGGTTGTAGCCTCTCCCCGATGTTATTCAATCTGTATACTGAGCAAGCAGTGAAGGAAACAAAAGAAAAATTCGGTGTAGGTATTAAAATCCATGGAGAAGAAATAAAAACTTTGAGGTTCGCCGATGACATTGTAATTCCGTCAGAGACAGCAAAGGACTTGGAAGAGCAGTTGAACGGAATGGATAGTGTCTTGAAAGGAGGATATAAGATGAACACCAACAAAAGCAAAACGACGATAATGGAATGTAGTCGAGTTAACTCGGGTGATGTTGAGGGAATTAGATTAGGAAATGAGACACTTAAAGTAGTAAAGGAGTTTTGCTATTTGGGGAGAAAAATAACTGATGACGGTCGAAGTAGAGAGGATATAAAATGTAGACTGGTAATGGCAAGGAAAGCGTTTCTGAAGAAGAGAAATTTGTTAACATCGAGTATAGATTTAAGTGTCAGGAAGTCGTTTCTGAAAGTATTTGTATGGAGTGCAGCCACGTATGGAAGTAAAACGTGGACGATAAATAGTTTAGATAGTTTAGACAAGAAGAGAATAGAAGCTTTCGAAATGTGGTGCTACAGAAGAATGCTGAAGATTAGATAGGTAGATCACATAACTAATGAGGAGGTGTTGAATAGGATTGGGGAGAAGAGAAGTTTGTGGCACAACTTGACTACAAGAAGGGATCGGTTGGTAGGACATGTTCTGAGGCATCAAGGGATCACCAACTTAGTATTGGAGGGCAGCGTGGAGGATAAAAATCGTAGAGGGAGACCAAGAGATGAATACACCAAGCAGATTCAGAAGGATGTAGGTTGCAGTAGGTACTGGGAGGAAGAAGCTTGCACAGGATAGAGTAGCATGGAGAGCTGCATGAAACCAGTCTCAGGACTGAAGACCACAACAACAACAACATTGAATACGTCAATTTAGGATTTAGTTACAAGATTCCGTTACAATCAAGAGACAGATGGTATGGACCAAAATGAAACAAGGTTTATAAAAGAGCGGTATGTATCATTTCTTTGCCAATTATACCAAGAAATTCAGAGGAGAATTCGAAAAGAATGTAAGGCTTTTGGAAACAATTGCCGGTTACAAACCTGACTCGGCTAATAACCAAGTCCAGCGTGATGTGTGGAATATAAAGGCTTATTTTAAAGAAAAACCTGGTGGTAGTCAAGGGAAGGCAGGATTCGGTTACGATTGTGGAAGGGGCCGTAATCAGTTACTATTGGTTGCGTTTTACAATTGCACACAATTTATTTTAAACCAGTAGTTGCAGACTCAAAAATAAATAAAAATACCACACGTTATTAATGAAGGAATAAACGACAGTGTAAATAATAGTGTTTACAGTGAGTTAAAAATTTAGCAAATCACCATTAAATACAAATACAACAGATAATGTTTTAAAAGCAAGCCACTGTGATCTGGACAGAAGGCCTTACACGCCAGGAACGGCAATAATATAAAAGTTTTGGAACCTGCTGTAAAACAGCAAATACAATAGCAAAAGTTAATTTAAAAAAAAGAAGCAACTGATCCAGACGGTGCTCCAGGAATCGACCTCTGAGAAGGTCCGGCAACAAACACTTTCGCGAGCAATGAGATAGGCAGCCAAGAGTTGCATTCACTTTAGAAGATGGTAACTCAGACTAATGGCAGTCTAACGAATGACTAATGATAGTCTTGCTGAAGCTACCTCACGTCCGATAAACCAAATGCAACGATGGAACAATACACCAAAAGCGGAACCGGCGGTCTGCACTACGTCCCCAGTATACTGTGCCTAGAGCGCTCGGAACGAGAAAGGAATCACTACCATCATAGTAGAAGAATCACCAACCGGCCCCCAGGGCTGATAACAGGGGCGATAGCGGCCGCGAGGTAAGAAATATTACCACAGGTTGCACTTAACAAATCGTAACAAGTCGAACGCAGTAAATAATAATAAGAAGCCGAGGAAAGCTAATCACATCTGCCTCTCCCAAACATTCCACTCGCTGCTCTTCGCCTCAGCGACACTACGAGTAGCAATACGAACCCGAGTCACTGGAGAACCGCTGGATATCACAATGGTGGAGATTTCTCTACTTGGATTAAAATTCACTCATCTTAAAGCTTGCTGGATCCGGTTTACGACGAGGTCGTGCACCATCGTGACCACAGGCCTTCCATCCGGCAGTCCGTGCAAGCCACCAGCAGTCCCGGCGTGTTCTGGCTCTGCACGGACCTGGCTCCTCCTAACTCCCCAACCGAACTGGACAACTCACACGACCAGTTACTACATATCGATAACGGCCACTGCTGCCACTAGCGGACAGGCAACGCTTGCGAAACCGAGTGGCGCCAGTCAAGACGAGAAGAAGAGAAACAACCGCAACCATGCCAACTAAACGATACCGTCTGGCCTCCAACAGAGGGCGGAAACCTACAAACAGCACCTACGCGAGCCTCAGCACGGCTCAACCTTCCCCTCCCAAGGATAAACCCGGGGGGGGGGGGGGGGGTGTTGTGTTGGCAGACCCAACTAGCGTCCTAACCAAACTTAATTTGATTAAGGTGGATCCGGTATTGCTTCCCTGTACGGTTGTCATTAACCAGAAGATTAACTGGGCCTAAAATACGCAAATCATACAAGGACACAGAAAACGGGGAGTAAACTTACTAAGGTTGCCAAAGCGCACCTCCCTCCCGGGAAAATTACATACACCTGATCACCCGGTTTACCCCTGAAAGCTTGTCGATTACGGTTATAACGACCAGCTACCAGCTTGTCTGTTGTGGGCCCTGAGAATAATGCGCCTCCCACGATTCCAGTTTCCTTTGACGACCTGAGGGGTGATCCCCATAAGTTCGAAAGGGGGAAATTAATGGGATAAGCAAATATCAAGGAAACCGGAGTAGCCTTCAAAGCCTCATGGCTGGCGGCATTGAAGGTAAAACTAAGCCAAGGCAGACTAGAACCCCACTTATTGGGAGACTTCCGATGAAAGATAATCAGTGCGGATTTAAGGTTACGATTGACCCTTTCCGCAAAGGACCCATCCTGATAATACGGAGTGGTAGCTATATGCTTAACACCGCTTTGAAAACAGAAGGTCTTGAAGGGAGCTGAAAGAAAGTCCGGTGCGTTATCACTAACGATTTGCTAAGTAGGTCCAAAAACACTAAATACGTTAGTTAAATGCGCAATGGTGGTGACAGCAGTCACATTACGACTCGGAAGAAGGCAGGTAAACCTCGAAAACTCGTCAATAATAACTAATACATACCGATGGGCTCTTTTGGTGCAAGGTAAGGGCCCCACATGATCGATATAGAGTTTCTCCATGGGGCAAGATTCACTCTCAAAATTAAGGAACCGCTGTTGAAGAACGTCATTCTGTTTGGCCACATGACACGACTGACACCAAGAAACCATTTCTCTAACGTCTCGGTCAATAGACGTCCAAGTTAGATGCTCCTTATTCTTCTGCGAGGCCTTATAGGTTCCTAAATGCCGGCCAATCAACGAGTTCTGAAAACAATAGAAAACCAGGCGTACTAGGGTGACTGGTAGACAGATCTTAATCTCCTTGGTACGGTCCACCCTTTTACACAAAATGGCTTTCCTGGTAATGTATTCGTACAAACGCTCCCCCGCCAAAAGCCGTTTCTCAACGGGTCCCCAAGTGGGTTCCTGATCCTGATCGCCGGCAATGTCACTAAACAAATGAGGAATACTGCCTAACACGACACGACTAAGATTGCTTTCCGAGGCTCCTTGGGCGCCCTCACTAGATGGTTGTTCACTAAACAGACGTCTGAGGTCCACGAGCACATTCTCAGTGCCTTTAATGTGCTTAACCTCGAACTGAAACGCCGAAATGCATACCGCCCACCTCGCGATACGGCCAGCCTTACGCGGCCACGCTTGCACAAAGCTTAAGGCTTGATTGTCACTCTGTAGCTGAAATTATGTTCGAGATGAAACCGGTTCTTATCCAGCGCGAACAAGTCGGCCAATGCCTCACATTCGTAAACAGAATATTTAAGCTCAGTGCTGGATTATCGACGAGACGCGTATGCTAATTGTTGCCTTTGACCCTCGTATTCCTGGAGGAGGACTGCCGAAATTCCCGCATTAGAAGCGTCGGTTTGGACAATAAATTTCTTATTAAAATCAGGCACTCCGAGAACCGGAGGATTGGCTATAGCCGCCATGATGTGCTCAAACGCGGCCTCTTGAGCAGGTCCCCACTCAAAACGCAACCCTTGTCAGCAGAGTTAATTTAGGGGAGCCGCCAACTGAACAAAATTAGGGACAAAACGCCTAAAATAATTCACCATCCCTAGCTTATAAGTGGGCGGCGGAAGGGCACTCAAGGCCTTAGTCCGATCCTGGTCAGTGTGAATACTCTCGCCTGATACTAGGTGCCCTAAGATGTGTACCTGCTGCCTGGCTAATGTCACTCTATTGGGTTTAACAGCCAAACTGGCCCCCTGCAACCTAGCAAAAACTTGCTGGATATGTTCCAAATGCTCTTGAAACGAACGACTATAAATTACCAAATCGTCTAAGTAATTGTAAACACAGACTAATTTTTAAGTCTCCAAGAATATTATCCAGCAAACGAGTAAGGGGACCCTGTTGTTGTTGTTGTTGTGGTCTTCAGTCCTGAGTCTGGTTTGATGCAGCTCTCCATGCTACTCTATCCTGTGCGAGCTTCTTCATCTCCCAGTAACTACTGCAACCTACATCCTTCTGAATCTGCTTAGTGTATTCATCTCTTGGTCTCCCTCTACGATTTTTACCCTCCACGCTGCCATCCAATACGAAATTGGTGATCCATTGATGCCTCAGAACATGTCCTACCAACCGATTCCTTCTTCTAGTCAAGTTGTGCCACAAATTTCTCTTCTCCCCAATCCTATTCAGTACCTCCTCATTAGTTATGTGATCTACCTATCTAATCTTCAGCATTCTTCTGTAGCACCACGTTTCAAAAGCTTCTATTCTCTTCTTGTCCAAACTATTTATCGTCCATGTTTCACTTTCTTTACATGGCTACACTCCATACAAATACTTTCAGAAACGGCTTCCTGACACTTAAATCTATGCTCGATGTTAACAAATTTCGCTTCTTCAGAGACGCTTTCCTTGCCATTGCCAGTCTACATTTTATATCCTCTCTACTTCGACCATCATCAGTTATTTTTCTCCCCAAATAGCAAAACTCCTTTACTACTTTAAGTGTCTCATTTCCTAATCTAATTCCCTCAACATCACCCGAGTTAACTCGACTACATTCCATTATCGTCGTTTTGCTTTTGTTGGTGTTCATCTTATATCCTCCTTTCAAGACACTATCCATTCCGTTCAACTGCTCTTCCAAGTCCTTTGCTGTCTCTGACGGAATTACAATGTCATCGGCGAACCTCAAAGTTTTTATTTCTTCTCCATGGATTTTAATACCTACTCCGAATTTTTCTTTTGTTTCCTTCACTGCTTGCTCAATACACAGATTGAATAACATCGGGGAGAGGCTACAAACCTGTCCCACTCCCTTCCCAACCACTGCTTCCCTTTCGTGTCCCTCGATTCTTATAACTGCCATCTGCTTACTGTACAAATTGTAAATGGCCTTTCGCTCCCTGTATTTTACCCCTGCCACCTTCAGAATTATAAAGAGAGTATTTCAGTCAACATTGTCAAAAGATTCTTTAAGTCTACAAATGCTAGAAACGTAGGTTTGCCTTTCCTTAATCTAGCTTCTAAGATAAGTCCTAGGGTCAGTATTGCCTCACGTGTTACAGTATTTCTACGGAATCCAAACTGATCTTCCCCGAGGTCGGCTTCTACTATTTTTTCCATTCGTCTGTAAAGAATTCGCGTTAGTATTTTGCAGCCGTGACTTATTAAACTGATAGTTCGGTAATTTTCGCATCTGTCAACACCTGCTTTCGTCGGGATTGGAATTACTATATTATTCTTGAAGTCTGAGGGCATTTCGCCTGTCTCACCAGATGACAGAGTTTTGTCAGGACTGGCTCTCCCAAGGCTGTCAGTAGTTCTAATTGAATGTTGTCTACTCCGGGGGCCTTGTTTCGACTCAGGTCTTTCAGTGCTCTGTCAAACTCTATTAAACTCAAACAGATTCCAATCAGTAAAAAATGCTGTAATGTGTTTACATTCTTCAGCTAAGGGAATCTGGTAATAGACTTGATTCAGGTCGAGCACAGTAAACTAATTAGCCCCTGCAAAACAAGTAACAGAGTTATGAAGGTCCAGTAAAGGAACCGACTCCAGGACAACCTTCTTATTTAGTCGACCGTCGTCAACAACAGGCCGAATGTCCTGCCCCTGATCCTTAGAGACGAGGATATAGGGGAGGCATAAGCAGATGTAGAAGGCCTAATAACTCCCTGCTCAAGCATTTTGGACATCTTTCCCCTTAGTATCTTCATCTTAGGCGGTGAGAGACGATATGGGGACTGCCTGACGGGAACATGGTCAGACAGACGAATATGGTAGTCAAGAACATTAGTAACCCCAGCCTATCACAGAGAAGCTCTGGGAACCTCTCCAACAAACCCTCTAGGTCAGAGGCCTGCTGGGAATAATGACGGGTGAGATCAAACTCACCAACCTTAGCATCAACAGCCAGCATTCCCGCATCCCGATGCATCTTACGTTTAGTACCCTCACAGAACCCAAATTTCTGACCAGGAGCGAACTTAAAGAAAAAGTTGTACCCTGAATAATCCAAGACAAGTCCAGTTTTACCGATAAAATCACATCCCAAAATCAAATCGACCGGCAGCTCCTTAACCAACCCCAAAGACAAGGGCCCCGAGAAATCTCCAACCGAGATACTCCCTCGGACCCATCCATGCAGAGGCAACCCGACATCTCTGCACCAAAGAAGGGACCGACCTAAGCCTCGCAAGAGACCAAATTCAAGAAACCATTCCAAGCTCAACAATGAAAAGGAGCTACCAGAATCCAAAAGGGCACAAATAGGTTCGCCACCTGCTCGAGAACAAGTATAAGGCAGTGGAGTTGATGATCGAGCAGCGACACGGGCACACCGGGGTTTAGAGGCTCTGAAACGTCCTCTTTCAACAATTATACATGACTGTGTTTAAACTGACACACAATATTTTGTTACCGCAACGCAATCTGACTTTCAAAATTCCCTACAAAAGAATGGCCCTGACTAACATTAAACTATACATTTCACAAATCACTTACCTCACAAAAATCTTCGCTGCTCAAGCTACTGCAATACAGCGAGCGCCACTACTGCCAGCTAAATAAAAGATTCAAACTATGGAAGACACTAACTACTGATAGGGATAGTTAGCAAATGAAAGATATTAATAGAGAACAAACAATGTATTTACCTTGATATCATCATATATAAATATAGCAGTTCATGACAAATTACAAAACTCCACCATCTCTCTCCCCACATCCACCACTGCTGGCGGCTCACCTCCAACTGCGCAACGCTATGCGCTGTTCACAGCCAGCTGCCTAACACTACAATGGCGAGTATTACAACAATGCAAAGCAGCCACAGACTGCACACAGAACAGCCAGTGATTTTCATACAGAGGTGGCGTTACCAATAAAAAAACCTAAACAGCCTACTTACATAGCCCCCATGCTCCCCACAAAAAATTTTACAAATTGTATTGGGCAGTGGCCAGTACAGATTTGAAAAAAATTTTTCATAATTACAATAACAAAGAAATCAAATGCACACACTTATTGATACAATGTTGGTCAAAAGCTAAAATTTTCTCACAGTCCATAAAGACAGTCCTCATCATTCGTCACAGTAAAATTGCAGTTTTTTTCTCAAAGTCTGAGCAGTAAAGGAAAATGCACACAGAAGTAGTGGATTTCCATGCAATCTTGAAGAAGTAGTGTTGTCCTTCCAACGGAACGACAGTGCTGACTCTTGACATGCATACAGGTAATGGGCCATAACAGAGCAAACCCACAGCAGAGTCAGTCGAAATTTTGAAGAGTATTGGTAGGTAGGTCATCACAGAGCAGACCCACTGTAGTCCTGGTAGAGAATACGGTATTGGTGGGCCACCAGAGGTGCAGACCCACTGCAGTCCTTGTAGAAATAATGGTATTGATGGATCATCAAAGATGTAGACCCACTGTAGTCCTTGTAGAGATAATGGTACTGGTGGGTCATCAAAGATGCAGACCCACTGTAGTCCTTGTAGAGATAGCCAGCAGCCATCTGTTGTGACTGTGCAGGTGCACAATCACCATTGAAGAGTCTTGCGGATAATATAGCAAGTCCATAAACCACCACTTGTGCACTCACAAAGTTTTTGAAATTGTCCTTAGAACCAGCAATGCTGTTATCCAGTCCCTTGCTGAGTTATTAACACACGTGGAAACACTAACAGTCCCTACTTCTCACATATTGTCCATATACTATGACCAACAGAAACGTGTGCAGTGAAATGTAACTAACAAGTTAATAATATCATGAACTGGTGACAATTACAATTTAATAACTTAAGAATACAATTACAAAGGTACAAATACATCATTAAAGAACATAATAGTACAGATAACATTTGTAGTAATATGGGCTTTACAAAAGAATCGAAATAACATATACATCAGTGTTACAGGAATTATGACATGAGTACATACATAAAAGATCAGAGTAACTTTCGAAACATCAACTTCACACATGAGCATTAAACAGAACAGAATTAATAATATCTAACATCTTTACAAAGTAAATAACATATTATTAATACCAATTATATTCGAGGATAACAGTATTCCTCATCATAGTGAATGTAGCTTAATATTAAAAGAAGAAAAAAATTCTATGAAATTACACAGAGACAGGAAGAAAACAAATACACAAGGGTACACAAACACATAGTGGGATAACACCAATAGGAAAGGACAGGGTTCGTTTTCAGTGTAACATGTGGTACTGCAGTCCAACCCAAAACTTCATATATCTTTCCTCTTATTTCATCCTTTGTTTCCACCAAAAAAATTCTATCTAAGCATGCTTTCTGTATTTATATGTTCACACATTTCTTACCTCAACATTTATTTCCAAGAAAATCCTACCTAAACCTGTTTTCTGTACTTTTTTTTCGTATAACTTCTCAATGCATTTCTTCCAATTCATCGAAACTCATTCTCTTAGAGGCTACCCCCTCTTAAACTAACTTAAATCTACTGACCTCAGATGCTAAACTAAGGAACGAGGCAATGCAGCAGCACAAAATAAGTAACACAAACAACAATGACCAAAAAAATGGAAAATTGCAAAGCAAGCTACAGTAAATCTAAATTACCAAGCAATGCAACATTACAACTAATATGAGCCAATGTGCAGCAACAAGAAAAATAAATGAGTAGTAAAATTGGCTTAGCAGAGTAACACAAAGTCAAATTCAGTAACACTACGCCTGGCAAACAGCAGTAACTTATACCTAAACATGACATATCTCAAGCAGAAAAAATATTACAGTAAAAACAACAATGCAGATAAGGGAAATGTATATTCACATCTTAATATCTATGTAATTAAAGTGGTGCACCACAAATTATTCTAAAAAAGAAATTACCAAGTACTTGAAAAGAAAATTATAGATGCAGTTACTGTTATTAGTCCCTTCTTATTGTTCTCTCCATTCCAAGAGCTCCTTTTTCGAAGAATGTGGATCAGAAAATAATTATTTAATAAATCTGTTGACAGAATGTGTTCACATTAGCAGATGCATTTAAGCTTATTTTATAAAACCAATGCTGCAACACAGCTGGAAACCAGATATTAAACAAAATGAGCAATCTCTTAAGTACAAAGACAATAGATGTAAAAAGTTTCTAATCATTTCATTAGGCGTTTTAGTAAATATCATAAATTACGAGCTCCACAGTATGCTTTCAACAAGGAAATGTCAATAGCGAGGACAATGGCCTCCCCTTTCTTTTTTTTCTACCTGTGCTTCTGATGAGGCACTCACTAATGACTTGTTCTCCCGGCGTCTGACACAGCTGCGTGCCCACGACGCATTACGTGCAGGTGGTCACTTAACTTTCTTACGGAAATATTTACGACAGCAGTTTCTGCTACAGTGACAGTCTCATATAAAAATATTTCACAGGTCAAGAATTAGTGTTGCAAATCTGTAGAAACAAAATCCTATAAATATAAGTGTCCAAAAAAATTATCGCCGGCATTGTGATACATTCACGCATTTACACACATTTCATAACTTTTAAAGTACGATTCTTGGTTTCCAACATCCTGTTTCACAAGTCAGAGTCCCTAAACACTACTCATTATTCCTTACCTCATTATACATATACATATTCGTCGACATTTCTTCAATATTTCATCATGAGAAATACGTAGTGTAATAAACATTCCTCAACAACATAATACACATCGTCGTCGTAATAATATCATAACATCTTAGTCAAATCTCAAAAACGTCGTAGCTTTCTGCAATAATTTCAAAACCTAAAAAAAATTCTCTGCTCATTTCAATAGTGTCATCTACCTCAAACGTACTTTAAAATCATGCTCCCTTACCAAATACATCATTCAAAGCTCTCATAGTATCACAATGATTCCGAAAAAATATGAACAGTTTACAAAGTACAGACAAAATACAGTTTCATAAGTGTGAAGTTACCCAACTGTGTATTGCGTAAACATGTGTCACTGATGTAGTAAAAAAATGTTTATCTCTCAGTTAAATGATCAGATAGCTGTGTTATTTGTGTGTTAGAGAAATATGGTACCGATGTGTAAAGTTGTATAAGCAAATACCATATTAGCTAGGGTTCCTTGTGGTTGCCACACACATGGTACACAAAGTAAGCATGTACCCCCCTGAGGATAAATGTAATTATACTCCCAGGTGTTACAAATTACAGCAATGGAATGAAATGTATCACGGAAAACTTTCTTTGTAATTAAAAAAAATCTTTAAAAATAAGTGTTTTAAGTATAAGATTAATCACTCAAATGCGTGTACTGTAGCGCTAAACTGTGCATCTTGTCGCAACATAATCTCTGTGGAAGTGTCGTAGTTATCGTCCTCCGAAAGCTAAGTTCTGCAGAAGTCAATGTACTTACCACATGATAAACAAAAGTGAAATGCTTTGCGTATAGATATCGTAGTTATTATGCTTATTGGCGTGATGAAGAAAGTACTGTACAGTAACGTATTGTTATGCCACGAAAAAGGCTGTCTCATTGTTGCTATACCACAAAAGTTACTACTAAAACATGTTTTTCTTCCTAGAAGAATTCAGAAAACTGTGCAGATATAAAACAGATACACTGCAAAAGCAACATTGTAAATTGTCACTCATTAGTAGCGTCGTGATAACATCGTGTAGCTGTCACATAAACTAACCACTGTGTCCTCTGGTATCTCACAGAAAGTACTTTAAACCCAGAATGTATTTTCAAGTAAACCAAAATGTTGCATTAAAATCTCATTAGCAGTACCAGTATGTGTCGTAAGTATGTAAGCCTGATAGTCGTTATGTAATCGTGCAACTAACAAGCAAGAATGTACAACTAACAACACTGTGTCGTCTGTTCATTATAACAATGCATTCGTAATTTCTGTTTAAATAAGTTCTCTTGGTTCTTGACTGGATATTTCACTTCAAACATTGTTACATGTTAACAGATTCTAAATCTGACAAAGCATACTAGAAATGAGAAGTGAAAAGTTTTATGGCAAAGACAAAGTTAAAAAGCAGATTATCTTTCAATAAACGGTTTTACATGTGAAATGTGGTGTAAACCGTTACTCTTCCTAGTACGCAGAGTTTCAACTTCAACACAATTATCATGTGGTATACGTCGGATTCTGTAAGGTCCATTGTAAACTAGAAAGAATTTGTGACTCAAGTGTTTCTTCTTATGTGACAATGAATGAGCTTTAATGAGAACCTTCTGACCAATATACAATTTCTTTGCTTTTGCTTTACCGTGTAGTTTTCTCCTTTTGTCTGCTGCAGATTTTATATTTTTAAGAGCCAAATAAATTATGTCTTTGTGTCAAAGTTTACGTGTATTTGGGAAAGGTACAAGCTCTCTGATTCTGTTCGGTGGTTCTTCATTCTTTAGTACAAGAGTAGGTGGTAAAGCAGTGGAATCATGAGGCATTTCATTCAGCACATTTTGAAATAAGTGTAAATATCTGTCCCAATGCTGATGCTTTCTGTGACGATAAAGTCTGCAAAGCTTATTGATTTCTTTCATAATCCGTTCAGACGGGTTACAATGTGGTGAGTACAATGAAATAAAAACAGGTTTGATTTTATGGTTGCGAAGCATGCGTGACCAAACAGCAGATCTGAATTGCGGTCCGTTATCTGAAATGACTTTACTAACGTGTCCAACTTCACGTAAGAAATTTTTAACAAAGGCGTTGGATACAGACCGTCCAGTGGCTTTACGTAACGGTGTGAAAGAATCAAATTTTGAAGTAAGTTCAACAGCGACTAGAACGTACGAAAATCCATTAGATGTTCTGACAAGTGGTTCCAAGAGATCAACAGCAGCAAATTCTTTTAATTTAGAAGGAATGATAGGAAACAGCGGAGCACTATGGGAGATAGTAGATGGTTTCGCCTTTTGACAAAGTTTACAAATAGACAAGACTCTTCGAATTCTCTTTTCCATATTGTTAAAATAACAAGTCGTTCGAAGAATATGATAACATTTTCGTGGGCCAAAATGTGCGTAGCTGAAATGAATGTACCAAATGAGCTTATTAACAAAATCGTCTGGAATGCAAAGTACCCATAGCTTGTCATCAACAGTGCAGCGTTTGAAGAGTATGTTGTTTCTAACCAGGTAATAATGCCGAATCTGAGTGTGTGTCTTTTCATGCCATTTACTTTTGATGTCTTTCCAAATCGGATCTTTATCTTGTTGATGAGCAATGTCTTTTAAAGATGTGGTGATGAAGTTTTCAAAGGCGACTTTCTGAATGTAAAGAATACTGAAATTTTTCTCGAGGTTGCCTTCTTTGTTACTTTTCTCAAGCCCAGCCGGTGCGCGTGACAGTGCATCCGCAACAATGTTCTCCTTGCCGGGAATGTAGACTATTGTGAAGCGGAATTCTTGCAGAAACAATGCCCAACGTTTTAACCTGTCATGATTTAATTTTGAAGACATAAGAAATTGTAATGCACGATGATCACTGTATACTTTTACGTGCTTACCAGAAAGAAAGAAACGGAATTTGTTAAATGCCCAAACGATAGCTAAAGCTTCTAATTCAGTAACGGAATAATTTTTTTCAGATTTTGTTAGCACTCAGCTAGCAAAAGCAATGGTTTTCTGGACGGTAGTGTCATTTTCTATGGCTTCTTGAAATAAATGGGCACCAAGATCGACTTTAGAAGAATCCATGCTAAGGCAGAATTCTTGTGACAGATCTAGATGAGCTAGTATTGGCGCGTTAAGTAGCGATTCTTTCAAAGAATTGAATTCCAACTGTGCTTGTTCGTCCCAGTTCCAAATAGTATTTTTTCCAGTGAGAGAACAAAGTTTTGGTGTAACAAGAATTTGCATATTCAGAAAACGACGGTAAAAATTTACGAGACCTAGAAAACTGCGGACTTGTCTTTTTGTAGATGGAACTGGAATGGCTCTGATTGCTTCTAACTTTTCAGGATCCGGCTGAATGCCTTCAGAAGAAATAATATGTCCCAAAAACCTCACCTTTGACCTACCGAATTCAGACTTTTCCAAGTTAACTGTAATTCCAGATTCTGCAAAAATATGTAACATGCTGTTGAGGACGCGATTGTGTTGTTTCCATGAGGCTTCTGCTATCATAATATCGTCTACATATAAGGTGATGTGACGTTTTAAGAATTCAGGTAATATGGAATTTAGCCCGCGAATGAATGCTGCTGAAGAAATGTTCAAACCAAAAGGAAGTTTCCGAAACTGATAACAAACGCCGAAACAAAGGAAAGCTGTGTATTTTCTACATTCTGGATGAAGTTCGATCTGATAAAAGCTGGATCTGAGATCAATGGAAGACGACACTTTTACACCATTAAAATTTTGAAGAAGTTCTTCCATCGTCTGCGGCCTGTCTGTTTCAGGAATAATGATAGTATTGATTTGTCTCGAATCTAAGACAAGCCTGATCGATCCATTTTTCTTCTCAAAAACATGTAACGGATTGTTGTATGAGCTTACTGCAGGCTCAATAATGCCCTCGTCAAGCATAGATTGTATTTCTGTTCTAACACGGTCCCTATAATGCGCCGGAATTACGTATGGTCTAACACAAAATTTAGTATGCTCACGAACACGAAATTGGTATTGAAATCCCTTGATTGTTCCTGTTTTGTGAGTAAAAACTGTGGAATGTGCTTGTAAAATCTCAAAAAGGTCTTGCCTATCATTGTCATTACAATTCTCAATTGTTTGAATTTTATTCTGAATTAACTCATTAGTATCACATGCGCCGTCGATATCACCCCTGTCAGTACTTGCAGAGTGCTTGTTAGTGTCAAGTTCCGTCGAAAATTCCGAACTGTTGTCTAACAGGAGGTAAAGCCGATTAATTTCTGCCAATCTTCAAATTTCAAAGCTACTGACTTACCTTCTTTTTCTAAAGTTATTTCAGCATCGTGAAAGTTTAAGATTGCTTTGTATTCATTCAAAAAGTCTACTCCCAGTATAATTTCCGTCGACAATAATGGAACAATAAGAAAGTTCATAGAGAAGCTGTGGCTTTGACAAAAGAATTCTAAGTTGGTTTGTTGGTGTACATCTACACTTTTTCCAAAGATTGCACCTTGTAATTTAATCTTATGTAACGGAAGTGTGGGGGCAATCGTTCGATTTGTTGCATTTGCTAAAGGCTGTTTCACTGATTACTGAAATGGGACTGCCAGAGTCAAGTACTGCCGTAAATTTTACGTCATTTACTGTAATGTGAATCACAGGATATGCAATGTTGTTATGTTTTACATCGTGTTCTTGGAGTAAGATGTCCCTAATGTCTTCCATTTTTACATAATTACTAGCTACGGCAGCTGCGTCGTTAGTTTCATACGTGCGTTTTGTGGCTGCCTGCAGTATGAGTCATTGCCTATTGTCTCTTTGTTGGCGCGCGTCGTTATTGGGATTTGGAGACCTAACTTCTACAAATTCACCGTTACGAGAGGGCCCTGCCCTGTTTAAATCCCACCAGTTCTGATTCAATTCAGGTCTGTCGTTACGATCACATCGTCTGTCGTCATGTTGGTAGTTCCTGTAGTTTCTTTCTTGTCGGTTAAGTGGTGGAGAATTTCTCCCTGAATCATAACTGCACGCTGGACCGTTGCGTCTAAAGTTATTCTGTCTCCCGTAATAATAATTATTTTGGTTCCCATATTGTCTGTTTCTCTGATTGTCTCTGTAATAGTCATTACCGTGGAGAGGTGATCTTTCCCTGTAATTATTACTACTCTGCCAACAGTTGTCATACGGGTGGTGTCTGTTTTGGTCACGATTTACGTTATAAGAATAGCCTTGTCGTGTATTATTTCAGTCATCGCGGAATTGTGACAGATGCGACCTGTAATTGTTGTGCTCCTGTTCCCGCGTTCCCCGATTGTCAGTGTCAATTTCCAGTTCTTGTAACAGTCCCTGAAAAGCTTCAATGTCTTCTTTGCAACGTCCTGCTAAAATAATATGTCGTAAATGTTCAGGTAATTTGATTAAGCAAATGCGGATGAGTTCTGAGGGGCTGTATGGGTTTGACAGGTACTGATTCTTGTGCAACATGTCTTCAAAATATTTCACAAGACTGGAGAATTCAGATTGTTCGAAATGTTTCATCATTATGATGCCATGTTTTACTCGGTCTTGTGTGGCTTGAGACCAATATGCTGAGAGGAAGGCATGGTAAAATTCTCCTTCACTGTGGCAATCGTGAATGACCGATCGCATTCTTACAGCTGGTTCATTCTGTAAATAGCCACACATGAATTCTAATCTGTGTTCTAACGACCAGTTGGGAGGAAAACAATGAGAGAATTGATGGAGCCATGCTTGTGGATGAATGTCGTTGCCAGAATTCTTAAATGTTTTGAATTTACGTGTAGTAATGAACAGCTTATAGTCAAAATCATCATGTCGGCAAGTCGCATGTCGGTCATTGTTACGTCGTTTCGGCGGTTCCATCTCAAAATTCGGCGTACCTTGCCAACTTCTTTCACAATTTCCGAAGTGCCCTGTGTTGTTATTTTGTGTCTGTTCCGTATTTCTATGTCCCTCTTCCCGTATTGGGGCGCGAGTGTCCTCTGAAACACGTAATTCTTGTACTACTTGTGCCAACTGATCTTGTACTTCCCGGATTTCTCTTTTGTACTGTGTATTGATTTGATTTTGATTTTGTTTGAATTTTCTAATTTGTTCATACTCTTCAGTGTCCGTGAAGGCTACAGGTGTTGTGTCATTCAGATCATCATCTACCTTTGTAGATAAATTAGTGAACTGATCCGAAAGTTCGGCTACTTTCTCCGATAGTGTACTTATTTCCTCAGTGTGTTTTTCTGAACCAAGTTTCAGAGTATCTACTGTGTCCTTTAAGTTTTCCTGAGGTTTTGCAAGTTGCGTAACCGAATTGATAAATGCAACTGAGTCAAATTTTGCTTGCAAGGTCTCATGATTTTCATGAACAATAGTTTGCAGTTTTTTTATGGCTGCTTCGTGATTCTGTAATGCATTTTCATGCCGCGAAAAAATAGGTTGAAAATGCTCACAAATTTGTGTTTTTACGTCATTACAGACTTTTTGACATTTCGATTCAATGTTATGTAACTCAGTAGTTAAATCTTCACGTGTTTGTTCAAGAGTTTGTTCCAATGAGTCTAACTTTTGAAGATTTTGTTCCACTGCGTCTAACTTTTTAAGATTTTGTTCCATTGTGTCTAACTTTTGAAGCTTTTGCTGTGTTTGTCCCATTTGTTGTATTAATTGTAATAACAATGCATTGGTGTCTGAAACATGTTCCTCAGTGCTTTTCGGCAGTGAATTTGCACCGGAAACATTCACATTTTGACAAGCAGAAAATGTGTCTTGACTTATTTGAGAAAACGGTGAGGATCCAAAACCTGAATCTACAGTATTTGCGAGATCGTGTCGTGTCATTTCGGCTTCCTGAGGCGAGCTATTCCCGACCGATCGATCGATAATGCTTCCCTCTTCACTAATTGTTTCACTGTCCACGCCATTGTTTGACGCCCGCTCCATTTCCCTGTGCACAGTTACCAAATTACTACTTTGAACATTAGTAAATTCATTACTCGGCGGCGCTGATAAGCTACGCTCGTCGTCACTATTATTTCTCAGTTTAGTTTGGAGCCTAGTGTTACGTTTTTCACACGCCATAATTGTCACAATATTTCACACGATAACACAGAAAAGCACAATTTGAAGTGCAAAAATAGGAGAACACATTAACATAGCACTGAAAATAATATCTAGTTAATTGCAAGCGTAGCTGCGAAATACTTGGTGCAAATCTATATGCATGCCACAACTGTTTTACTGTACAACAATGAAAGGCTACAACTACAAAGGAGATTCTCTCTACAATTACGCGCTAGCAATAAACAAAAGCTACACTAAATACACAAACTACAAGAAAAAATCAGAAGATTCCAGTGAGGTATCCTAGGCTAAGGGTCGACATATGAAACGTCCCCTTTCAACAATTATACATGACTGTGCTTAAACTGACACACAATATTTTGTTAGCGCAACGCAATCTGACTTTCAAAATTCCCTACAAAAGAATGGCCCTGACTAACATTAAACTATACCTTTCACAAATCACTTACCTCACAAAAATCTTCGCTGCTCAAGCTACTGCAATACAGCGAGCGCCACTACTGCCAGCTAAATAAAAGATTCAAACTATGGAAGGCACTAACTACTGATAGGGATAGTTAGCAAATGAAAGATATTAATAGAGAACAAACAATGTATTTACCTTGATATCATCATATATAAATATAGCAGTTCATGACAAATTACAAAACTCCGCCATCTCTCTCCCCACATCCACCACTGCTGGCGGCTCACCTCCAACTGCGCAACGCTACGCGCTGTTCACATCCAGCTGCCTAACACTACAATGGCGAGTATTACAACAATGCAAAGCAGCCACAGACTGCACACAGCACAGCCAGTGATTTTCATACAGAGGTAGCGTTACCAATAAAAAAACCTAAACAGCCTACTTACAGCTCGACCTCGGGGTCGCTGCCCAGTCGGGCGTCGTTTATTGACCTGGTTGTCTGTGGCTGAACGCAAGTACGAACTAAATGCTCTGTTCAACCACAACTGAAACAACGCCGCGATTCCCCTTTAACAGACTCAGTTGATGGTGGTAATCCGTAGTTCCCCTCGGTGACGCCCATGGGCTGAACTTAAATTTCGCGATGTCTATCGCCAGAGAGCGGCAACGCGGAATCGCTACAATGGCGGCACGAAGTGCTTCCCAAGTGGAGGGACGACCACGAAAAACAAAATGTGACTTATCCGCCGCTCGCTTTCCCCTCAGGACAATTGAAACTAACTCCAGTTCTGGCAAGTCGACTGAAAAGGCCAAACAGGCCGTCTTGACTCTTTCCACGTATTGATGCAGCTCCTCCCTATCTTGCAGCATCTGCCAAATACAGCGACACTCGAGCTGTTTACGAAATCCTGTGGTCAATCTTTCGCTGATCACAAGCTCCCTCAACTGCTGCAATGAAAACCCTTCTGCCATGGCCTGGATACCAGAGTCCTCAATTCTCCTCAAGTTAAAGGATATAACAGAGACAAAATTACCTGATGCGAAACACCAAAAGCATCAGCGTGTTGCTCAAATCGAACCAACAACCATAACAACCTTTCAGTTTGCTATAGTTAATTCTGCAATGTCTCGAAACAGATGCACCAGGGGATTAGGCAATTTAGCAAACGGCCCAGCTAACCCCTCAGAGGACATAAGGGCGTTATTCCCGGGCTCGCTAGCGCACTGCCCGGAAGATAACAAATCATGCTCGCCTGTGCACTTCCCATCAGGCTCTAAGCATGTGTCCTTAAACTGCAATTTATTAACCAAGTACCCCAATTCAGCGGGGATTCCTTATCACGATCCTCTAACTTTAATGCCCTTAAATCAGATATCCAATTGGTTAAATGTATCAACTGTGCCCGCACCCGGTCTAACTGACTGCCACTAGGTTGAGTGCCCTCTAAAAAGCCGATGTTGTCCTCAAGACTCCTAACAGCTTTAAACAAAAACTCAATGGCTGCCTTTGTCTCACCCACAAAATCCGCCGTGACGTCAACCGGCTGAAGAACGGTAGCATGCAAGTGGGCTGCTACGTACGGAACACAACCGTCAATAGGCTGGCGTCTTATCGCCAGCTCATAAGTGAGGTGGTCCTTCCTTAATAGGCCGATCCCGCCATTACAGATTTGATCAGCTAAAACAGAACACAATGCCAAAGGCAGAAATCGTACAACACTAACAGACTTTAACAAATCAAATCAATAGTAAATAAAATGGTGATATTACAATCGTAACCATGCTCTGCTACCAATTGAAACCTGGTGGTAGTCAAGGGAAGGCAGGATTCGGTTACGATTGTGGACGGGGCCGTAATCAGTTACTATTCGTTACCTTTTACAATTACACACAATTTATTTTAAACCAGTAGTTGCAGACTCAACAATAAATAAAAAATACCACACGTTATTAATGAAGGAATAAACGACAGTGTTTTAAAAGCAAGCCATGTGATCTGGGCAGAAGGCCTTACACGTCAGGAACGGCAATAAATTAAGAATTGTTTAAAACTCACTGCAACTTACAAATTACAGGTATTGAAATATTAAAGGCAAGTCGCCAGAAACACAGCAGACGGCATCAGACACCAGGAATGGCAGAAAATAAGGTTCTAAAGGCTTACTCCATAAATACCAATACCAAATTAAAATTTTAAGGCAAATGACCACAATCACGGCTGAACGCCTTACACGTCAGGAACGGCAATAATATAAAAAATTTTGAAACCTGCTGTAAAACAGCAAATACAATAGCAAAGGTTAATTAAAAAAACAAACAACTGATCCAGATGGTGCTCCAGGAATTGACCTCTGAGAAGGTCCGGCAACAAACACTTCGGCGAGCGACGAGATAGGCAGCGAAGAGTTGCATTCACTTCACAAGATGGTAACTCAGACTAGTGACAGCCTAACGAATGACTAGTGATAATCTTGCTGAAGATACCTGACGTCAGATAAACCAAATGCAACGATGGAACAATACGCCAAAGCTGGAACCGAGTGTCTGCACTATGTCCTCAGTATACTGTGCTTAGAGCGCCCGGAACCAGAAAGGAATCACTACCACCAGAGTAGAAGAATCACCAACCGGCCCCCAGGGAAGGTAACTGGGGCGTTAGCGGCCACCAGGCAATAAATATTACCGCTGGTTGCACTTAACAAATTGTAACAAGTTGAACGCAGTAAATAGTAATAGGAAGTCGAGGAAAGCTAGTCAGATCCGCCTTCCCCAAGCACTCCAATCGCTGCTCTTCGCGTTGGCAACACTACGAGCAGCAACACGAACCCAAGTCACTGGACTATCGCCAGACATCACAATAGTGAAGACTTCTCTACTTGGATTGGAATGCACGCATCTTAATGCTTGCTGGATCTGCTTTATGACGAGGTCGTGCACCCTCGTGACCAGAGGCATTCCATGCGGCAGTCCATGCGCGCCGCCAGCAATCCCGGCGTGTTCTGGCTCTGCACGGACCTGACTCCTCCTGACTCCCCAACCGAACTGGCCCACTCACACGACCCGGTAATCAACGACGTCGGCACCAGTTACTACATATCGATAACGGCCGCTGCTGCCACTAGCGGACAGGCAACGCTTGCGAAACCGAGTGGCCGGCCGAAGCGGCCGAGCGGTTCTAGGTGGTGCAGTCTGCAACCGCGAGACCGCTACGGTCGCAGGTTCGAATCCTGCCTCGGGCATGGATGTGTGGGATGTCCTTAGGTTAGTTAGGTTTAAGCAGTTCTAAGTTCTAGGGGACTGATGTCCTCAGAAGTTAAGTCCCATAGTGCTCAGAGCCATTTGAACCATTTTGAAACCGAGTGGCGCCAGTCTAGACGAGAAGAAGACAAACAACCCCAACCATGCCAACTAAACGATACCGTCTGCCCTCCAACAGAGGTTGGAAACCTACAAACAGCACGGCTCAGCTTGGAGCTGAAAATGTTGACATCGCTTTGGA
This sequence comes from Schistocerca serialis cubense, assembly GCF_023864345.2. NCBI lineage: Eukaryota > Metazoa > Arthropoda > Insecta > Orthoptera > Acrididae > Schistocerca > Schistocerca serialis. Next base: position 364,496,217 of record NC_064645.1, on the reverse strand, counting down.
TGAATGTCGAGTTCTCCCTTTTCAAAAATGGAACAAAGCTAATCCAATAACAGAAGCATTTTCGGGTGAAGTGTCGGCCTTTGAAGATGCTCCTGGAGAGGGGAAATTCTCGACTATCAGCGATTTGGTGACAGGAGGTTTGAGCCTGTCATTATCCAATGCTAATGTGGACAGATCATTTTGCATAATGAATGTGGTAAAGGAGAAATTGAGAAACAGAATCCACACAAACACAGGAGATCACAAAAATAGAGTATGGTGCAGTTTGAAGAATGAAGGGTGTAATAAATTCGAGCCAAGCACTACAATGCGTCCCAATTTTAAGTCAGAGGATGTATACAGGGTATTACAAAAAGGTAAGGCCAAACTTTCAGGAAACATTCTTCACACACAAAGAAAGAAAATATGTTATGTGGACATGTGTCCGGAAACGCTTACTTTCCATGTTAGAGCTCATTTTATTACTTCTCTTCAAATCACATTAATCATGGAATGGAAACACACAGCAACAGGGTGACTTCAAACACTTTGCTACAGGAAATGTTCAAAATGTCCTCCGTTAGCGAGGATACATGCATCCACCCTCCGTCGCATGGAATCCCTGATGCGCTGATGCAGCCCTGGAGAATGGCGTATTGTATCACAGCCGTCCACAATACGACCACGAAGAGTCTCTACATTTGGTACCGGGGTTGCGTAGACAAGAGTTTTCAAATGCCCCCATAAATGAAAGTCAAATGGGTTGAGGTCAGGAGAGCGTGGAGGCCATGGAATTGGTCCGCCTCTACCAATCCATCGGTCACCGAATCTGTTGTTGAGAAGCGTACGAACACTTCGACTGAAATGTGCTCAGGAGCTCCATCGTGCATGAACCACATGTTGTGTCGTACTTGTAAAGGCACATGTTATAGCAGCACAGGTAGAGTATCCCGTATGAAATCATGATAATGTGCTCCATTGAGCGTAGGTGGAAGAACAAACTAAAGTAGCTCTAACATGGAAATTAAGCGTTTCCGGACACACGTCCCCATAACATCTTTTCTTTATTTGTGTGTGAGGAATGTTTCCTGAAAGTTTGGCCGTACCTTTTTGTAACACCCTGTATAGTATTCGCAATGATGTCGATGTCAAGTAACGTCTGGCATAAGAAAACTGATAATACTAGTTTTATTGTTGTTTTATTCCACTGTAAATGATAATAAGCAGTGTTTGCATTAGTACAACAATTATACACTGAAGAGCCAAAGAAACTGGTACACCTACCTAATACTGTGTAGGGCTCTCGCGAGCACACCCAAGTGCCACAACACGACGTGGCATGGACTTGATTAACGTCTGAAGTAGTGCTGGAGGGAATTGACACCATCTTGCAGTGCTGTCCATAAACCCGTAAGAGTACGAGAGGGTGGAGATCTCTTCAGAGCAGCATGTGGCAAGGCATCCCACATATGCCAAATGATGTTCATGATTGGGAAGTTTGGTGGCCAGCGGAAGTGTTCAAACTCAGAAGAGTATTCCTGTAGCCACTCTATATACATTCTGGACATGAGTGGTGTCGCAATGTCGTCCTGTAATTGCCCAAGCCCGTCAGAACGCCAATGGACATGAATGGATGCAGGTGATTAGACAGGATGCTTACGTATGTGTCACCTGTCAGAGCCTTATCTAGACGTATCAGGTTTCCCATTCCAACTGCACACGCCCCACACGATTATAGAGCCTCCATCAGTTTGAACAGTCTCCTGCTGACATGCAGGGTCCATGGATTCATGAGGTTGTGTCCATACCCGTACACGTCCATCCACTCGGTACAATTGGAAACGAGACTCGTCCTACGAGGCAACATGTTTCCAGTCATCAAAAGTCCAATGTCGGTGTTGACGCGTTCAGGCGAGTCGTGAAGCTTTGTGTCGTGCAGTCCTCAAGGGTACACCAGTTGGCCTTCGGCTCCGAAAGCCCATATCGATGATGTTTCGTTGAATGGTTCGCACGCTGACACTTGCTGATGGCCCAGCATTGAAACCTGCAGTAATTTGTTCTCCAAATCTGATGCCTTTCCTACCTCTTTGAGTCTTTCTGTGTTTAGTCTTTCCTTTGCTTTACAAATACAAGTGAAGTTGAAAAAAGTCTGGAGAAGTAAAGGAAAGACTTAAGACATTAAAAAATAATAAATTATGCAGCCGTAATTGTACTTTTGTCACTCACTAAGCAACGAAACAGCTCTTTCATCCATTTCTTAAGTTTCTATAGCACCTAACGGCAAACCAAAAGAGCAACGAAGAAGAATGAAGAAAGCAAATGTTCGCCTAAGGCCCATACTTTATACTTTTGTGGTCAGGCAATCTGTTTTTATTTACAAATTGAAAATTTTAGTTTATGTAGTATATTTCTTTTATATGTACGATAATTATACGGTCCCGGACATATAATTACTCCTCTTCATGCTGCCAGTACTGACGATAAAGATACCTATTCTTTAAACTATTGTTTTAGATACTTGGGGAAAAATTTGCCACAATGGTATTATTTTGGGGAATCTTTTTGTCTGCTATGGAGAAATTTAGAAAACTCGGCCTGGTGGCACCGTGCGCGGCCTTTCCACCTCGCGGCCATCGCGCTGGCCCCATGCAGCCGCACGCCAGTATCGTTAGAAGACAATTTATTCCTCCCAGCTGCGGTATCTGCTGCATCTCGCTGCACTGGACGGCAATTACGTTATTACTGTCGTGCGCTCGCGGCTCCCACCTCATTTATCCCGCGCAGTCTTTCCAATTGGCGGAATTCCAAGTAATTGTTTCTAAAAAAAACTGTGTAAATGAATGTGTGTGGGTTATATATGAACGCCCTTGAATTTAATTTCGTATTTGACAACAGAAAAAAAGGCTCACGGAGTTTGAATGCGCTTACCCGAAGCCGTAGTGGAAGACTGTTCCAAACGCAACATGGCGAAACGGAGCAACCGCTTTCAGCGCAAGATGTGAGAAGGGGGGGAGGGATCTGAGGAATTAACACGCTGAATTCTTATTATGCAGGAGCTGGGTTGAAATCCCCGTCTGGCAATCCTAACCCTAGCCGCCGTTTTTCATGAAACGAGAGGACGTGTGGCATACTTAGTACACATTTAAAGAATAACTGTCTTTATGTTACCAGGGTAAACACGCAAGAGCAATTTCATTGTTTAATCTTAGTTTAATGAAATAAAGATAAAATAACTTAAATAATATGAGCTAAAGCACTGTTTATACAACAATAATCAAATAAACTTCCATTCTATCACTCTGTTGTCGCGGGCAGCTGTTACCCAAAGGTAACGACTCACTCGAAGGATTAAACAGCGCCGTTGCATCAGATCCCAGCCAACCGCTTATACGATTACTAATTATCTAGTCAACAACTGCCTCATTGTAGAATTGTGCTGCTAGCTCGTAATGTGGGTAATTTTAATTTTTTTTTTTTTGCGCAAAACGTAAACTTTTCCTCACTTAGCTCTCTGTTTATTTTATATCAATGCTGCTCACTTGGACATATGACAACACTTTTTATCACTGCGTTAGCTAAAGCAGTAATGAAGGCATAGATATGGACTCGTAATTGTGAAATCAGAATAGAATGGTGCAAAACACAATTGTATTGTGTGGTTGGCGCCTTTTATACATAGGAGCGCCCGCTAGGGCGCTGGTAGTGTACTGTACACTTAAGAAACTGTCACACGAACTGTACGCCAGGGTCACAGTGAGCCCTGATTATTAGCTGGAGAAATACTCTGGATACAGAATATCTTACAATTAAAGGTGTGTCTCATATACTAAACGCATTTTACTTCACCTCTGTTAGGTACTTTTTCAGTCAATATTAATATTAACGCATCCAAAATATGAGAAAAAGAAAACGCTATCATGGAAACTTGTCAGTGATGAAACTTTAAAGTCATACAGTTCTGAAGATTTTGTTTCCAGCTTAACTAGATGAACATGGTATTCTTTTTGCTGAAATACACAAATCTCTTATGCTGCCCCCATTTATTTATAAATCCATTCATCCATTATTTCCACACTCTTGAAATACGGAGTACAATGTTATCGACAATCGGCCAACCTCTTCTGTTAGGGACAGCTGTGTTCCAACAATGACAGTTCTTGCAGCGGACTACTGTATTTTCCTCGTCGCTGTCTGAAGATTCGGCACTCTGATCAGTTGCGGCATTGCCTATAACTGCAGCAGGAGCATCAACTTGACAGCCACTTTCATCAGTAAAGTGACTTGCGTCACTTTCACCCCTGAGGTCTTATTTTTTTTCCAATGCTCCTATAGAGAGCATCTTCCGGTAGTAAAATTTCATTTATTTATACCATTTCAACATATATGTAGTTCACACATTGGTGGCAGTGGGTTGTGTACGTGCTGCGGCGCATGCGCGTCAACAAACAAGAAGCTCCGATGTCAGACTCACCAGGTGGACTCTTGTAGTGCAACATTTCATTTTGCTATTGCTTCTCTAATTTCCAAGAGGCGATGGCCGGTTTTCTTCCCTGTCCTTTCCCAACCTGAGCTAATGGTCAGTTTATGATTCCAAAACGAGGGAGGTGGCGTTGTGATCAGCACACTGGATTCGGCTTCGGTAGGACGACGGTTCAAATCCGCATCCGGCCATCCAGATTTAGGTTTCCCGTGACGTCCCTAAAATCTCTGCAGACAAGTGCAGGCATGGTTTCTTTGAAAGGGCACGGCCGATTTTCTTCCCCCATCTTTGAAACACTCCGAAACTATGCTCGAATGACCTCGGTGTCTCCGGGCCATTAATCCTAATAATCCTAATCTTCTTTCCCGCCTGATTTCAACATTGAGCGGACAACAATTTCTAACCTTTCTATATTTTCTCGAACTCCCACATCAGCTATTCGTAAAATATCTGATACTGACTTGGCATTTTAAATGTTATACCGTTGTATATTTCATTTCTTCTTGTTTTTCTTTGACGAGACACCCCTCGAGGGCCCTAAATTTCTCAAACAGTCTGTCACGTGCATCTCTGTTCTCTGCTTTCATTTTCCACTCTCCTATCCTCATGTTTATGATATCAGCCAAGACATAACCATCTGTCTTCTTCTTGGACGGCCCTTCTGTCTGCTGAAATATACGTCTATTTTCGTTATCCGCTCTACATGTGCTAACGACACTATTCTGTAGGTTTTATAAATTTAACTATAGCTTTCACTGGTATAAATTACTGGTCATAATTTTTACTCAGATTCTCTGCCTCTCACACAGACCCATAGATTTCTCGCAGGACCTTTCGTTAAAATGCTCTTAGGTTGTTTCAATCTACTTCTGCCATCGTCTACACGTCTGACACATACATAACTGTGTAAGCAGGGATTGCAAGTGTACTATTCCCTAATGGCACATTCCATATCATATATTTACTTTTCGGTGGCATTCGTTTATTACTCACAGGTGCTTGCTCATTAATAATACTGTAAAAAATGCATAACACAACCGACCGGCTTCAGTCCAGGACCATTGTTCACGGTACAGAAATATGCAATTACGAAACCATCATTACACATCATACATTTTTTAAAATCCAAGATACATTATTAAAGTAAAGCGGAACAACAGTGAACGCAGTAGCTGTATCAAATGCAGCTGCTAATCACTAAAAATGAAGACTTTAAACCGGTTCAATGTCCTCAACAGTCAACTTGTTGCCTATCCTGAACCGGTTTAAAGTCTTCATTTTTAGTGATTAGCACCTGCATTTCATACAGTTACTGCGGTTAGGGTTGTTCCGCTTTACTTTAATAATGTATCTTGGATTTAAAAAAAAATGTATGATGTGTAATTTTGCTTTCGTAACTGCATATTTCTCTACCGTGAACAATGGTCCTGGACTAACGCCGGTCAGAAAATATACTGGCCATTAAAATTGCTACACCACGAAGATGGCGTGCTACAGACGCGAAATTTAACCGACAGGAATAAGATGCTGTGATATGCAAATGATTAGCTTTTCAGAGCATTCACACATGGTTCGCGCCGGTGGCGCCACCTACAACGTGCTGACATGAGGAAAGTTTCCAACCGATTTCTCATACACAAACAGCAGTTGACCGGCGTTGCCTGGTGAAACGTTGTTGTGATGCCTCGTGTAAGGAGGAGAAAGGAATCGGTGGGTTCAGGAGGGTAATACGGAACGCCGTGCTGGATCCCAACGGCCTCATATCACTAGCAGTCGAGATGACAGGCATCTTAACCGCATGGCTGTAACGGATCGTGCAGCCTCGTCTCGATCCCTGAGTCAAAAGATGGGGACGTTTGCGAGACAACAACCATCTGCACGAACAGTTCGACGACGTTTGCAGCAGCATGGACTATCAGATCGGAGACCATAGCTGCGGTTACCCGTGACGCTGCATCACAGACAGGAGCGCCTGCGATGGTGTACTCAACGACGAACCTGGGTGCACGAAATGCAAACATTTTTTCGGATGAATCCAGGTTCTGTTTACAGCATCATGATGGTCGCATCCGTGTTTGGCGACATCGCGGTGAACGCACATTGGAAGCGTGCATTCGTCATCGCCATACTGGCGTACCACCCGGCGTGATGGTATGGGGTGCCATTGGTTATACGTCTCAGTCACCTCTTGTTCGCATTGACGGCACTTTGAACAGTGGACGTTACATTTCAGATGTGTTACGACCCGTGGCTCTACCCTTCACTCGATCCCTGCGAAACCCTACATTTCAGCAGGATAATGCACGACCACATGTTGTAGGTCCAGTATGGGCCTTTCTGGATACAGAAAATGTTCGACTGCTGCCCTGGCCAGCCCATTCTCCAGATCTCTCACCAACTGAAAACGTCTGGTCAATGGTGGCCGAGGAACTGGCTCGTCACAATACGCCAGTCACTACTCTTGATGAACTGTGGTAACGTGTTGAAGGTGCATGGGCAGCTTTACCTTTACACGCCATCCAAGCTCTGACTCAATGCCCAGGCGTATCAAGGCCGTTATTACGACCAGAGGCGGTTGTTCTGGGTACTGATCTCTCAGGATCTATGCACCCAAATTGCGTGAAAATGTAATCACATGTCAGTTCTAGTATAATATATTTGTCCTATGAATACCCGTTTATGATCTGCATTTCTTCCTGGTGTAGCAATTTTAATGGCCAGTAGTGTAAGTAGCATTAAAGTCAACATTTGTCTTATGCATTTCCTACATTACATATCTGCTGATACCTGCCTGGACAATATGTTTAAATCACTAATAATACTCATGTAAAACAGTTCTCTAACAAAATAACTGAAGTACTATGCATCTTGAACGCAATAATCAATGGTCACACTGAAATATTTTAGTATGGCTGTTATACGATTACCAATAAACTGCGTGGTATCGCATTATTTGGAAAAAAGGAAAAAGTCACGTCATCATCAAATTTCTTATAAACGGAACTCGGTTCACGTTTGATACGGATACTAATAGGAATCTTCTAAGACAGTGGTCGTCAAACTGCGGGCCATGGCTCTCAGTCGATTTTATTATTCACTGAGATGACGAAAGTCATGGAACACCTCCTAGTATCGTGTCGCACCTTCTTCTGCCCGGAGTAGTGCACCAACTCTACGCAGCACGGCTTCAATAAGTCGCTGGAGGTTCCCTGCAGAAATATTGGGCCATCCTGTCTCTTCAGCTATCCACAGTTGCTGAAGTGTTACCTGTGCAGGATTTTGTGCACGAACTGATCTCTAGATTATGTCCTGTAAATATTTAGATGTTTGGGGAAACGAAGTCCATAAATGGTCTCCAAGTAGCTGACTACATTTCCAGTCAATGGTCCGTTCAGTTGGACTAGACGACTCAGTCTTCCATGTAAACACAAACCACACGTTTTATGGAGCCACCGCCAGCCTGCACATTGCCTTGTCGACAACTTAGGTCCATGGTTTCGTGAGGTCTGTGCCACAGTCGAATTCTACTATCCGCTCTTATCAACTCAAAACCGGACTCATCTGACCAGTAGTCTGGGATCCAACCTATATGCTCACGAGCCCACGAGAGGCGCTGCAGGCGACGTACTGTTAGAAAACGCATTCGTGTCGGTCATCTGCAGCCATAGGTCATTGTTGTTGTTGGTGGTGTTGTGGTCTTCAAAATGGTTCAAATGGCTCTGAGCACTATGGGACTTAACGTCTGTGGTCATCAGTCCCCTAGAACTTAGAACCCTAGAACTTAGAACTACTTAAACCTAACTAACCTAAGGACATCACACAACTCCCAGTCATCATGAGGCAGAGAATGTTGTGGTCTTCAGTCCAGAGACTGGTTTGATGCAGCTCTCCATGCTACTCTATCCTGTACAAGCTTCTTCATCTCCCGGTGCCTACTGCAACCTACATCCTTCTGAATCTGTTTAGTGTATTTATCTCTTGGTCTCCCTCTACGATTTTTACCCTCCACGTTGCCCTCCAATACTAAATTGGTGATCCCTTGATGCCTCGGAACGTATCCTACCAACCGATCTCTTCTTCTTGTCAAGTTGTGCCACAAACTTCTCTTCTCCCAAATCCTATTCAATACTTCCTCATTAGTTATGTGATCTACCCATCTAATCTTCAGCAGTCTTCTGTAGCACCACATTTCGAAAGCTTCTATTCTCTTCTTGTCCAAACTGTTTATCGTCGACGTTTCACTTACATACGTGGCTACACTCCATACAAATACTTTCAGAAACGACTTCCTGACACTTAAATCTATACTCGATGTTAACAAATTTCTCTTCTTCAGAAACGCTTTCCTTGCCATTGCCTGTCCACTTTTATATCCTCTCTACTTCGACTATCATCAGTTATTTTGCATTTTGCACACCAAACAGCAAAAGTCCTTTACGACTTTAAGTGTCTCATTTCCTAATCTAATTCCCTCAGCATCACCCGACTTAATTCGACTACATTCCATTATCCTCGTTTTGCTTTTGTTGATGTTCATCTTATATCCTCCTTTCAAGACACTCTGCATTCCGTTCAACTGCTCTTCCAGGTTATTTGTTGTCTCTGACAGGATTACAATCTCATCGCCGAACCTCAAAGTTTTTATTTCTTCTCCATGGCTTTTAGTTCCTAATCCGAATTTTTCTTTTGTTTCCTTTATTGCTTGCTCAATATACAGATTGAATGACGTCGGGGATAGGCTGCAAACCTGTCTCACTCCCTTCCCAACCACTGCTTCCCTTTTATGCCCCTCGACTCTTATAACTGCCATGTGGTTTCTGTACAAATTGTAAATAGCCTTTCGCTCCCTGTATTTTACCCCTGCCACCTTCAGAATTTGAAAGAGAGTATTCCAGTCAACATTGTCAAAAGCTTTCTCTAAGTCTACAAATGCTAGAAACATAGGTTTGCCTTTCCTTAATCTATTTTCCAGGATAAGTCGTAGGGTCAGTATTGCCTCACGTGTTCCAACAGTTCTTTGGAATCCAAACTGATCTTCCCCGAGGTCGGCTTCTACCAGTTTTTCCATTCGCCTGTAAAGCCCATTAACGGTTTTTCCACTCGTCTGTAAAGCCCAATTAACGCGCAAATTTCGCCGCATTGATCTAACGGATACGTTCGACGTACGATCCACATGTTTTCTGCAATTATTACACGCAATGTTGATTGTCTTTTACCGCTGACAACTCTTCGAAAATTCCTCTGCTATAGGCCTTTAAGCGACGGCAGTCGGCCACTGCATTGTCCGTGGTGAGAGGTGCCTGATGACTCTGTGGATCTTGGAATAACGAATTCCCTAATGATTTCCGAAATGGAATATCTCATGCGTCTAGCTCCAACTACCATTCAGCCCTGGACCTACGATATTTCCGATTCACGGCAACAACCTGATAGTGGCGCGCTCCTTTTTAAAAAAAATCTTTCTGAAGAGTTTGATATATAAAACATATGTTCAAGGAAATATAAGACATATCATTTGGTCTTAAGTGTTCCAAAGTATAGTGTCACGCCTTTTCACACAGCATTCTTCTACCGCATGTCACTGTACTTCGTTCTATGGAATTCAACTCTACATTTTATAATGGAAGTGATCAAATCAATATTCAGGACAGCGGAAATTAAAATGTCCTATGGTGCCCTCTCGTGCTCCCAGTCTGCCGGATTGACATCCTGCCCTCCCCCTTAAAAAGATTTTCAATTAATACTGGATGGGGTTATTTGTAACCGGGAGAAAATGGTATCTTCAGAAAATTTGCACTCTTTATTGCCTACTTGCTAATAACTCTCTCTTTTGTCTGACATGAAATTAAGTATAGGAAACATAAAACCAGTCAAGACAAGAGCCAAGCAAGGCAGTACACGTTTTTTCAATCCTTTTGTCCCAGCATTTTTTTTTCTCTCTAATTTTGCTACACTTTTACACGGCGTGCTTTGCTTTCTGCGAAAGAACTATTGTAACACTTATATCGTTTAGGAGACTGTAACTTAACTGTAACTGTATATTTGCAATTTATGAAGTGTGTATTTTGTGTTGTTTAAAGTCCTTGGTGTATGGCAAGAAAATTAGTTTCGTAATGTATATATGAAAAAAAGCAAAAGAATATGTTGAAATTTAAATTATTATAATACCAATATGTTTATAAAAAAGAGTATTTTTGTTAAAAGCTGGTTCATACTTAGAGCACTTGTATTTGTAACAGGTAAACGCTGTAAGGAAATCCCTACGTAACGGAAGTGGCTTGGCACGATGTAAAAGGTCGGTCTGGCGGTTGAACTGAGCTGCTCCTTTGTGTGAACGACACGTAGTGTGTGGCTAGCCTTAGCTCGGTACAACTCGACGGTGCTAAGAGACGCAAATGGAAGCTGCGTTACAAGGGATTTTTCTCGGATGTGGTTCTGGCTATTATTTGGTATTCACGGAATAATAGAATGGCTCTAATATGTTGAAAATCCGACGCCAAGAAGAGAATTTAAAGAGCATTCTCACATCAAGAGCCGTGAGTACAGTTAGCCGCCACTGCGCCTGCCACCAATCTTCGCCACTGCTTCACAAACTTCATACATTCAGTTAAGTAATGTATGTGGGCATGAACCAGTTGATTTGTGTGTTGGTTCAATAACAAACAAATAAAACATAAATTCGTGTCTGGAACCATATTTTCAATCCTGATCACGAACCTACGCAGGGTCCTCACCTAAGTGCTACTAAAACTGGGTATCCTGATTTAAATGAACAATTCTTGCATTCGTGTGTTTGAAACTGATTTTTTACCTAAAGTAAAGGGAGTAGTAAAAGTTAAAGTAAGAATAACATTTGGATGCTTTGTTAATGAACTAGTCCAAATGATTATAAAATATACTTTTGTAAGATTACAGTGCAAGATTGTGTAAATATTACTGCGAAGAATACCTGCTTTACAGTTAATTATAGTTCAACTGCATATAATTGTATAATGAAAAGATTTGCGGTAGTATTTTTAGTGATGACAAGATTATTCACAATTTTAAAGAAGGTGTATTTTTGGTATGGAACATCCCCTTAGACAAATTTATAAATGACAGTGCTGGAAAACCTCTACGTTATTTGATTTTCAAACAGCTGAGCAAAACAGAACGTACTTAGACATTTCTCTCTTTACCTATTCTGATCAACACTAAACTGACACACAATATTTTTAGCGCAACGCAATCTGCTTTCAATAATCCCTACAAAAGAATGGCCCTGAGTAACAATAACCTATACCTTAAATGAATCACTTACTTCACAAAAATCTTCACTGCTCGAACTACTGCAATACAGCGAGCGCCAATACTGTCAGCTAAATAAAAGATTCCAACTATTGAAGGCACTAACTACTGATAGGCATAGTTAGCAGATGAATGATTTTGATAGAGAACAAACAATGAGTATGACATTCAGTCTTATAAATTTCCTTTTTCTGATGGACACACTTCCAGATCGTCCGCTCTCAAAACTCTGGCATCTCTCTCCCCACATCCACCACTGCTGGCGGCTCACCTCCAACTGCACAACGCTACGCGCTGTTCACATCCAACTGCGCAACACTACAATAGCAAATATTCCAACAATGCCAACCAGCCACAGATTGCACACAACACAGTCAGTGATTTTCATACAGAGCGCTACATGGCGTTACCAACATAAAAACCTAAACAGCCTACTTACACTGGTACCCATCATGAAAGGTTCCTTTTTTTAAGTTAATTGAGTCCAGTGTTGTATTTTATTGTATTGCCAAGTAATATAAGTAAATGATTAGCTTTTAGAGTTAGTCTTTACTATTGCAATAATCAAAGATTTCGACTAGTGAAACTATACTACTTTATGGGTCTCCATCATATTCTCCATCTATAAAGAAAAAATTGAACTGTTACTGTTACTAAGGAAAACTGCCGTATGTAGAGCAGCTTCAGCAGTGTATTTATAATGTTGTACATCTTTGTGTTTTTCATGTCAGCCAAGATAAAAGTTCCTTACGTCCACATTTAGTTCTGCACTTCATGCAGTGACATTTCAGTATTTACATAAGTAATGATCTTGGGGTGTGGCTGTCATTAGTGTGAGCTCTATGCAAATTTACTCCCCATAATTTACTGGTGTGTGTGTTATTTGTAACTACTGCTACACACAGTACAGAGGGTACTGTGTCAGTCTGTATCCTGGTTGCTATTCAAAGGGAAATCTCAACAAAACAAACTTCTGTTACCAATATCTAACTTTCTAAAATATATATTTCCAAATTAATGTGCATAATTGGGCTGGCGAAAGTTAATTTTTTTCGTTCATTTATGATTCTACCACTTTCGTTAACTCCCAAAGTTAAAAGCCCATTTGGTTTTTCTGTTAATTTCACCGAAATCGAAATTATAGTCCGATACCCTTGTCCATTAGACTCATGCGAGGTCAAACTTCAAAATCCTCTCAGAGGGTAACATTAGCATATTTCACGGCACATTAGTATTATATGTGGCTTTTCCCGTGACGAGACTAAAGGTTCAGTTATTAGGAAAGAGTGTTATACTATTAGCTCATCAAAGTTCGTCAAACGTTTTGCTACATGATAAAATCAAAATGTCATTGTCTAATACTGAAAAAGCTGTTAATACAAATAGTACCCAAGTCTGGTGTGGTTTCTCGACTTGGTGACGTCTATTTTGTCATTGTGCCCTAGATAAAACGAAACAGGCCTTTCTAATATTGCAGCAGTTGTAACAACGCCAAATAAGCGAGATTGTTTTGGCACCTCATTTACGTAAATAAAATGACACAATATAACTCATGAGGAACCAATATCAAATGCCTGCTAGGCCTACTACAAGCAGAAAGTTTTATCTTAGAAAATAGTTTAACATTTCATTCATACGCTCCAGTTTCTTAAGCATGAGATCGAAAAGTAGTAGTACGAAATTTTTATATGAATTTGGGATCGTGATATTCTTCCATATAATTTGTGTGATGTTCCCATTTCTTCTCCTTCCTTGTTCTAACTAAAAATCTTGTCATCACTAATTCTGTAACTATTCCTGCCATTGTCAAAACTTATTCTCCGGTTATCTTCGTTAACGCTGCCGTAATCACCAGTTTAGTTATCCCGCTTTTATTCTCCTGTGAGGCGTTATTACGTGTTCGGACAACGCGTTTTCCGCGCTATTCCGAAAATAGTAGCTGCGAACTGGGGACTGTACAAATGGCCCTTAGTAGGGAAGCGATCGGGCAAAAATTTTCTATTAAAATTTGATTTTCCTCGATACACCGGGAAGATTAATACCCAATCTTACTTACCTGTTATTCCTGCTGTTATTCCTGTTAGTAGTTTATTTCCACTCTGGTAGTCTGTATTCACGGATTTCGCTAGTAATTATAACAACGCTGATTATTGGCACACCCAATCAACCACACAAACAGACAGTGATTAGCGTTCATCCGTTCGGGTTTACTCGACTCATCTCTGCGACCCCGACCCCTTTGGTCTGCGAGAAATTTTTTTTATAGCTTAGATTGGATGGGGTTCCCCTGGCAGAGACACCATGTAGGCCTACACTATGCACGCATTCAAACATCAACTAATGATTCGTTTAGAAATCAACTTAGGAGGTGTTCAAAATGGTGCAAAAACCAACAGCGATGCGTTTCAGAATCTTATGAATAATCGATGCGCAATGGATGCGCTTTGTGAAAAATATAGGTTTTTTTTTTTTTTTCCTTCAAGAATATGGATGTGGCGCCCCCTAAAACTGCCACCCGGGAGATATACCCCGGTATGCCCCCAGCCCGCCCGCGACACTAGATCCGTGCCTGCTACCATTTCGTGTTCAAAGTCTGCGGCCATAATCACGTCGGAAACCTTATCACATGAATCACCTCAGCTCCGCCGATTCACCGCCCTTTTACACCTTGCATACGCGATATTAGAGTCATCTGTACATGCGCATGCCGGTATCCTATGACTTTTATCACTTCATTGTAAGTTGGCTTGTTTCACAGCAGCAGGATGGTACTAATGTGTACACTACATCTACATCTACATCGACATGGATACTCTGAAAATCACACTTAAGCGCCTGGCAGAGGTTTCATCGAACCACCTTCACAATTCTCTATTATTCCAATCTCGTATAGCGCGCGGAAAGAATGAACACCTATATCTTTCCGTACGAGCTCTGATTTTTTATCGTGGTGATCGTTCCGCCCTATGCAGGTCGGTGTCAACAAAATATTTTCGCATTCGGAGGAGAAAGTTAGTGACGGGAATTTCGTGAGAAGATTCCGTCGCAACGAAAAACGCCTTTCTTTTAATGATTTCCAGCCCAAATCCTGTATCATTTCTGTGACACTTTCTCCCATATTTCGCGATAATACAAAACGTGCTGCCTTTCTTTGAACTTTTTCGATGTACTCTGTCAGTCCTACCTGGTGAGGATACCACACCGCGCAGCAGTATTGTAAAAGAGGACGGACAAGCGTAGTGTAGGCAGTCTCCTTAGTAGGTCTGTTACATTTTCTAAGCGTCCTGCCAATAAAACGCAGTCTTTGGTTAGCCTTCCCCACGACATTTTCTACGTGCTTCTTCGAATTTAAGTTGTTCGTAATTGTAATACCTAGATATTTAGTTGAATTTACGGCTTGTAGATAAGACTGATTTATCGTGCAACCGAAGTTTAACGAGTTACTTTTAGCACTCATGTGGATGAGCTCAACTTTTCGTTATTTAGGGTCAACTGCCACTTTTCGCACCATTCAGATATTTTTTTCTAAATCGTTTCGCAGTTTATTTTGATCTTCTGATGACTTTATTAGTCGATAAACGACAGCGCCATCTGCAAACAATCGAAGACGGCTGCTCAGATTGTCTCCCAAATCGTTTCCATAGACAAGAAAAAAAAAAAAAAATTGCTCTGAGCACTATAGGACTTAACATCTGAGATCATCAGTCCCCTAGAACTTAGAACTACTTAAACCTAACTAATCTAAGGACATCACACATATCCATGCCCGAGGCAGGATTCGAAACTGAGACCGTAGCGACCGCGCTGTTCCCGACTGAAGCGCCTAGAACCGCTCGGCCACCGCGGATGAGGAACAGCAAAGGGCGTATAACACTACCTTGCGGAACGCCTGAAATCACTTCTGTTTTACTCGATGACTTTTCGTCAATTACTACGAACTGTGACCTCTCCGATAGGAAATCGCAAATTCACTCACGTAACTGAGACGATATTCCATAAGCGCGCAATTTTACTTCAAGCCGCTTGTGTGGTACAGTGTCAAAAGCCTTCCGGAAATCCAGGAATATAGAATCGATCTGAAATCCCTTATCAATAGCACTCAGCACTTCATGTTAATAAAAAGGTGGTTGTGTTTCACAGGAACGATGTTTTCTAAGCCCATGTTGACGGTGTGTCAATAGACCGTTTCCTTCGAGGTAATTCATAGTTTTCGAACACAATATATGTTCTAAAATCCTGCTGCATATCGACGTTAACGACATGGGCCTGTAATTTAGTGGATTACTCCTACTCCCTTTCTTGAATATTTGTGTGACCTGCGCAACTTTCCAGTCTTTGGGTACGGATCTTTCGTCGAGCGAACGGTTACGTATGATTGTTAAGTATGCAGCTAATGCATCAGCATACTCCGAAAGGAACCTAATTGGTATACAGTTTGGAGCCGGCCGGAGTGGTCGTGCGGTTCTAGGAGCTACAGTCTGGAACCGAGCGACCGCTACGGTCGCAGGTTCGAATCCTGCCTCGGGCATGGATGTGTGTGATGTCCTTAGATTAGTTAAGTTTAATTAGTTCTAAGTTATAGGCGACTGATGACCTCAGAAGTGAAGTCGCATAGTGCTCTGAGCCATTTTTATACGGTTTGGACCAGAAGACTTGCGTTTATTGAGTGATTTGAGTTGCTTCACTACTCCGATGATATTTAGTTCTACGTTATTCATGTTGGTAGGTGTTCTCGATTCGAATTCTGGAATATTTACTTCGTCTTCTTTTGTGAAGGCATTTCGGAAGGCTGTGTTTAGTACCTCTGCTTTGGCAGCACTGTCTTCGATAGTACCTCCATTGTTATCGCGCAGGGAAAGCATTGATTGTTTCTTGCCGCTAACATACTTCCCATACGAACAGAATCTCTTTGGATTTTCTGCCAGGTTTCAAAAAGAAAAGGCAGAACTTGCAAAAATCGTAAAGAAACATCAAAGAAAATGAAATGAATTATCCGTCGTTTACAAACTGAGATAGAAGGGCTTAGGAGAAATAGTCAACGATTTTTGTGGTCCAGCGACGCATTTGTCGACGGAACCGACAGGATAGATGAGCGCTTTAACGAGCCACTTGGCGTGATACAGGGGAAGCTAGCCTGTTCCTGATCGAATCCGCCTCGAGGATCAATGACGAAGGGTCACACATCTACATTAAAGAGTAAATTTGTCATATTTTTAAGTGTACTGTTTGCGTATATTTTCGAGTAACATGTCATTTAGTACTATACTACGAAGCTAACATTACCTAAATTTGTTATCAAATACACTGAAGCGCCAAAGAAACTGGTGTAGGCATGCGTATTCAAATATAGAGACATGTAAACCGGCAGATTTCTGCGCTGCCAACGCCGATATAAGACAGCAAGTTGTTGAGCGGTTACTGCTCCTACATTGGCAGGTTATCAAGATTTAAGAGAGTTTGAACTTGGTATTATAGTCGGCGCACCTGCGATGGGACACAGCATATGCGAGGTAGCGATGAAGTGGGGATTTTCCCGTACGACCATTTGACGAGCGTACCGTGGATATCAGGAATCAGGTAAAACATCAAATCTCCGACATCGCTGCGACCGAAGAAAGATCCTGCAAGAAGAGTACCAACAACGACTGAAGAGAATCGTTCAACGTGACAGAACGTCAGCTCTTCCGCAAGTTGGCATATTTCAGTGGTGGACCGTCAGCAAGTGTCAGCGTGCGAACTATTCAACGAAACATCATCGATTTAGGCTTTCGGAGCCGAAGGCCCACTCGTGTACCCTTTATGACTGCACAACACAAAGCTATACACCTCACCTGGGCCCATCGGCACCGACATTGGACTGTTGATGACTGGAAACATGTTGCCTGCTCGAACCAGTTTCGTTTGAAATTGTATCATTAGGCTGATGGACGTTACGGCTATGGAGACAATCTCATGAATCCATGGACCCTGCATGTCAGCAGGGAACTGTTCAAGTTCTGTAGTGGTGAGCGGCGTTTGCACTTGGAGTGGTATGGGACCCCTGATACGGCTAGATACGACTCTCACAGGTGACACGTATGTAAGCATTCTGATCACCTGCTTTCCATTCAAGTCCATTGTGCATTCCGACGGACTTGGGCAATTCCAGCAGGACAATGCGACACCCCACATCTCCAGAATTGCTACAGATTAGCTCCAGGGTCGCTCTTCTTAGTTTAAACACTTACGCATGAACATTATTGAGCATATCTGGGATGCCTTGCAACATGCTGTTCGGAAGAGATATGCACCCCCTCGTATTCTTATAGATTTATGGACAAGACTGCAGAATTCATGGTGTCAATTCCCTCCAGCTTTAGTAGAGTCCATGCCCCGTCGTGTTGCGGCACTTCCGCGTGCTCGCTGAGGCCCTACACGATATTAGACAGGTGTACCAGTTTTTTTGGCCCTTCAGTGTATAAAGCTAATACTAAATTTAGTTTTTTTTATTGTGGGCACTGTGCCGCTTATTTAGTTGTTTTTTATGTGTGATATTACTGTTCTCGACTCCTAATGAAATACATTTTTTTCTATTTTAAGAAGACTTCTGTTCGATTTACTGTACTGTAACTGTGGTTTCTCCTCCGTCACTACCTACGAAGATGTCAAGTTATCGACTAAACTGACTACATTAAGTCAGAGCAATTGTGAAAAGCGAGACAAAATAAGAAACGATAAATTATGTCTAGCATAAATGTGCGGTAATTCCTACTATACTCAGCTGCTCTTAACCGACGGGAAATGGCAACTCTTGACAAAAGTAGGCTTTGTTTTCACAGTGCAGTCTGATTCAATTGACATGATGTTGACACTTCACACGCTGGAGCTGCCTTCCTCCAATCAGAACGCACAACGTCACGCCTGAAATGTTCCCGGTTGCCAAACTACCACAAGTGGTTTCTTAGGCGGTGTCCCACATCCAACTACGTGCATACTAGACTGCTGGCCATGTCCCGCCTCACATATGATCTACGCAGACATTCAGAGAACGTTCTCATCCTGAATTTTCACTCATGTCCTAACCCAAACACAACCTTATTATGTGCAGTGTATCGGATAAAATGGTGGTCAGCAAACTGCGGCAGAGATATAACGTCATTAAAAGCGAACTGCACATTCTCGCCTTCATTCGTTGCCTGAAACTATCCTCACACGGGCTACACGAGTTACGATACCAAGCGATGAACAGTACTGGTTGGCATTCGGGTTACAGGCGACACAGGCAGATTCCAAACGAAAAATGAATGATACGAAGAAAAAATGAGGGCAAATAAAAAATTCACAAAAATGATGAAAATAATGTGACAAAAGATTCAAAATAAAAAAAAATATATTTTAACCAATTAATTTAAAATAATAACAATTATAGTTATTGTGATAAAGATTTACAAATAAAAAAATTATTTCACCAGACGAGATTCTATCACTTGAAGTTATGATGCTACATTCATTCCTCTGCACAGTCGCAGCGGTGACTAAATGTCTTCAAGAAGTTCGGCCTAATGCAGTGTTGTATAATGTAGCTAATCTACTATAGGCCGATCTCTGCCGTGGTGATAACTGAATTTGTGACGCCGAATCGCGTCTTTTGCGAGTGGATCCAGTTATAGTGGGTACGAAACATGCGTGTTTTGCTACCATCGTTTATTGTGTGTACTTTTCGGTGTTGTTATCTTGAAATGGAAGTAAAAGAGTCAGATCTAAGCTTCGGGGTCCAAACACGTCAAGGGGGAAAAAAAAAACAGACGAGGAATCAGGAGTGAACTGATCATTGGTTGTGGCAGTTGGGAACCGCGAACAGTTCGAGCGTGACAATGTGCGCTCTGATTGGACGAAGGCAACTCCAACGTGTGAAGTGTCAACTATCGAGTAATTTTAATCAGACTATCGTATGACTAACGCAGCCTATTTTTGGTGAGAGCTGCCTTCTCCTATCGGCTAAGAGCAGTTGAATGTAGCACAATAATGCAACACATAATTAAGCATTTCTTATTACGTTTCGCTTTCCGTAATTTTCTTGACTGAATTTAATCAGTTTACTCGATATTTTGACGTCTTTGTGAGTACTGACGGAGAAGAAACCACAGTTACGATACAGTAAACCGAACAGAAGCATTCTTAACACGAAAAGAAAAATGTTATTTTATTAGAAGGCGAGAATAGTAAGATCACACATAAACTCCAACTAAATATTGGCTCAGATCTCACAAATAGCAAACTAAATTTAGTATTAGCTTTATATTTGATAGCAAATTTCGTTTATGATATCGTAGTTTAGCACTAGATGATATGTTAGTCGAAAATTTATGCAGACAGTATAGTTAACAATATTGAAGACTTCCTCTTTGTTGTAGATGTGCGAGTGTCTGTCGAGAGACAGCTGTGAGCGTTGCTTGTTTGATGGATATTTATCTGTGTTTCTGAGTCGTTAAGGCAGAGATAAGAGACTCTAGAATCGTATGTTAAGACGTTTAACTAACAAGGTGAGCATTAAAGACCACTATTTAGAGATTAGGTCTTTATCGACATTTCAACGCTGCCGATATCTCAGTTGACCTTGCACCGTGTCTCATTAATTTATGCAAACACGCTTCTAGCCGCCTCGAGCGTAACTGCTATGTATCGACAGCTGCTGAAGCTGATAACAAGCTGACACTAATTTAGTGGAGGTACATGCTTACAAAGATACTGTGCACAGAATGGCTTAAAGCGCGCAGTAATCGCGGAGTCTTTGGGTATGTTGAGGAACGGAGGCTTATATAAGTACCTGAACAAGCCAGACCGGATTGAGATCATGAGCAACCGGATGGGAACGTCCGCCGTGACTATTGCTTCAGCTAATCCTCCGCAGGCCTTCAAATAGTGCAAGTCAAAACAAGACGTAAATTTCTTCACAGCTCCATATAATCTTTAAATTAACACAAGTTTATCTGTAATTGTCATCTCCGGGTGAGCAAAACGGAACTGGAAACGGTAACGAGCATAAGAATAAATTCTGAAATGTGGATTATTTATTAACATCATAACACACGTAAAAATGTAAATGAAAAGTAGGCTGTCTTAGCGACTTGAAGCCATTCTTCACCTTTACAGATCTTGTGCTAATCTTTATTTGTTTCTTTTCTACACAGCACCCTCAATAGCCTCTTTAGGTATTCTGGTATCTCTACTTTATACTTATCAATGTTTAAGTGTTCCTGTTTTTTCTTCCTTTTATGCACAGGCCCGCAAACAGTATTATTTTTCGGTGGTGGTGGCGTTGGGGGGATGGGGGGGGGGGGGGACAAAATTTCGAAAGCTAATTCTATCTCGCGTGACTTTTTATGTTATAGTATTCCATTAAATGTATCCTCACACCACACATTCATCCACTCAAGGTTTTCTGTATCCTTTCCATGGCACTTCGTTCTACAATGGTACACAAACTTGCCACTACAGGAATTATTTGCCATATTCGACCATTTTTGGTATTCGTTGACTGGGTTACTACGCCAATGGCACAGTCGGCAATTTCTTTCAACATTATTAATTGACACACTTCCCATTGACAGTAATGAAAGAAAAAACAGCTGTCGAGACAGCTGTCGATATATCGAGTGTTTCTTTTTTTCGAAATGACGCGGTTTGTAAAATGGCCAGATTTTATTTAAGCATGCCACCAACGAAGGACTCCAAGGACACAAAAACGGTTTACGTTTACGTTTCTATCTAAACTTAACCCTTACAAGCACTGTAGTTTCATAGTAGGAAAGACATGCAAACAAAAGGATTTAATTCCTAGTTTTATATTGCTGAAATACGTAATACTGTGAGGCAAAACTTGCACAGACAACAATTTTGCAATTGGTAAGTGTAGGACTAAGTCGGTGAGCTAACAGCCCGGTCACTGAAGACCGACAAAAGTCGAATATAATAAGTAATTCGTGTAGTCGCCGTGTTTTGTACAATGATATCTGTGAGTGTCATGAACAACACACAAATATTCCTGACAGGTGGGGGGTGACAGTGCCGGCCAGGGTGGCCGAGCGGTTCTAGGCGCTACAGTCTGGAACTGCGCGACCGCTACGTCGCAGGTTCGAATCCTGCCTCGCGCATGGATGTGTGTGATGTCGTTAGGTTAGTTATGTTTAAAGGGACTGACGACCTCAGATGTTAAGTCCCATAGTGTTCAGAGCCATTTGGGGGGTGACAGTATGGGTGGGAATGCGTTTGAAGTTAGCTTTTGTACGGTGAAACACATAAAGCTACACTTGAGATTTTACAGGTTTTATTCTCAGAATTGACTGGCTAGTGCGCTCTGTCAATTCTGTAAATGGTCAACCTTCAAGCGTACTACTAATTTAGCTAGGCTTATACCCAGTTATCCAATTCGTGGTTTCCCCTTGTAAGATTATCAATAAATCATTCAACGTAACCTACCTAAGTAGCAGAGAAACGACTCTGAAACAAAGTTGTTCGGGCTACTCTTGTTTGTTTGTTATATTGAATGGGTGGATACGAATTCTGTCTAATGTTATGATTATGAATAAGCAGCGACCAAATCCCGGTCGCTATAATTTAGAATTTCCAGCTAGCTCTACTTGAAAACAGTGTGTTCCAAGGCTAACTCGGATCTGTGCTACGTATTTTAAACTCAGAGTCGGTATTAGGTAATTACTTTATATCTCGTCATCATCATCATCATCATCATTTAAGACTGATTATGCCTTTCAGCTTTCAGTCTGGAGCATAGCCCCCTTATAAAATTCCTCCATGATCCCCTATTCAGTGCCAACATTGGTGCCTCTTCTGATGTTAAACCTATTACTTCAAAATCATTCTTAACCGAATCCAGGTACCTTCTCCTTGGTCTGCCCCGACTCCTCTTACCCTCTACTGCTGAACCCATGAGTCTCTTGGGTAACCTTGCTTCTCCTAAGCGAGTAACATGACCCCATCATCTAAGCCTGTTCGCCCTGACTGCTACATCTATAGAGTTCATTCCCAGTTTCTCTTTGATTTCCTCATTGTGAACACCCTCCTGCCATTGTTCCCATCTACTAGTACCTGCAATCACCCTAGCTACTTTCATATCCGTAACCTCAACCTTGTTGATAAGGTAACCTGAATCCACCCAGCTTTCGCTCCCACACAACAAAGTTGGTCGAAAGATTGAACGGTGCGCAGATAACTTGGTCTTGGTACTGACATCCTTCTTGCAGATGAGAGTAGATCATAGCTGAGCGCTCACTGCATTAGCTTTGCTACACCTCGCTTCCAGTTCTTTCACTATGTTGCCATCCTGTGAGAATATGCATCCTAAGTACTTGAAACCGTCCACCTGTTCTAACTTTGTTTCTCCTATTTGGCACTCAATCCGTTTATATTTCTTTCCCACTGACATTACTTTCGTTTTGGAGATGCTAATCTTCATACCATAGTCCTTACATTTCTGATCTAGTTCCGAAATATTACTTTGCAAACTTTCAATCGAATCTGCCATCACAACTAAGTCATCCGCATATGCAAGACTGCTTATTTTGTGTTCACACATCTTAATCTCACCCAGCCAGTCTATTGTTTTCATCATATGATCCATAAATAATATGAACAACAGTGGAGACAGGTTGCAGCTTGTCTTACCCCTGAAACTACTCTGAACCATGAACTCAATTTACCGTCAACTCTAACTGCTGCCTGACTATCCATGTAAAGACCTTTAATTGCTTGCAAAAGTTTGCCTCCTATTCCATAATCTCGTAGAACAGACAATAACTTCCTCCTAGGAACCCGGTCATATGCCTTTTCTAGATCTATAAAGCCTAGATACAATTCCCTGTTTCACTCATAACACTTCTCCATTATTTGCCGTAAGCTAAAGATCTGGTCCTGACAACCTCTAAGAGGCCTAAACCCACACTGATTTTCATCCAATTGGTCCTCAACTAATACTCGCACTTTCCTTTCAACAATACCTGAGAAGATTTTACCCACAACGCTGATTAAAGAGATACCTCTGTAGTTGTTACAATCTTTTCTGTTTCCATGTTTAAAGATTGGTGTGATTACTGCTTTTGTCCAGTCTGATGGAACCTGTCCCGACTCCCAGGCCATTTGTTATCCTGTGTAGCCATTTAAGACCTGACATTCCACTGTATTTTATGAGTTCCGACTTAATTTCATCCACCCCAGCTGCTTTATTGCACTGCAATCTATTGACCATTTTCTCCACTTCCTCAAATGTGATCCTATTTCCATCGTCATTCCTATCCCGTTGTACCTCGAAATCTGAAGCGTTACTGATCGTATTTTCACCTACATTGAGCGACTCTTCAAAATATTCCCTCTATCTGCCCAAGGAATCCACAGGATTCACCAGCAGTTTACCTGACCTGTCCAAAATACTTGTCATTTCCTTCTTACCACCCATTCGAAGACTGCTAATTATACTCCAGAATGGTTTTCCAGCAGCTTGACCCATAGTCTCCAACCTGTTTCCACAGTCGTCCCAAGATTTCTTCTTGGATGCTGCAATTATCTGTTTGGCTTTGCTTCTTTCTTCAACATAACTTTCTCTGTCTACCTGAGTTCTAGTATGTAGCCCTTTTTGATACGCCTTCTTTTTCCTTTTACAGGCTGCCTTGACTGTGTCATTCCACCAAGCTGTTTGCTTCATCCTACTTTTACACACTACTGTTCCAAGACATTCTTTAGCCACTTCTAGTACTGTGTCCCTGTACCTTGTCCATTCCTTTTCCAATGACTGTAATTGACTACATTCAACTAACTTGTACCTTTCTGAGATCACTGTTAAGTACTTGTGCCTGATTTCCTTATCCTGAAGTTTCTCCACTCTTATCCTCCTACATATGGACCTGACCTCCTGCACTTTCGGCCTCACAATCCCAATTTCACTGCAGATTAAATAATGATCAGTGTCATCAAAGAATCCCCTGAATACACGTGTGTCCCTCACAGCCTTCCTGAATTCCTGATCTGTTATTATATAGTCAATGACAGATCTGGTTCCCCTGCATTCCCAAGTATACCGGTGAATGTTCTTATGTTTAAAAAAGGAGTTTGCGATTACTAAGCCCATACTGGCACAGAAATCCAAGAGTTGTTTCCCGTTCCTGTTGGCCTCCATATCCTCTCCAAATTTACCCATAACCTTTTCATATCCTTCTGTTCGATTTCCAATCCTGGCATTAAAATCACCCAGGAGCAGAACACTGTCCTTGTCCTTTACTCTAACAACTACATCACTGAGTGCCTCATAAAAACTAACCATCTTATCTTGATCTGTCCCTTCAAAATGCGAATATACTGACACAAACCTAATTTTCTTGCTAGACACTGTCAAATGTATCCACATCATTCGTTCGTTTACATACCTTATTGCAACTACGCTGGGTTCCATTTGTTTCCTGATGTAAAGCCCTACACCCCATTGCGCTATTCCTGCTTTGACTCCTGACAGGTAGACCTTATATTCTCCCACTTCCTCTTCTTCCTCACCCCTTACCCGAATGTCACTAACAGCTAAAACGTCCAGCCCCAACTTACTTGCAGCCTCTGCCAGCTCTACCTTCTTCCCAGGGTAGCCCCCATTGATATTAATAGCTCCCCATCTCATTGCCATTTGTTTGCCAAGTCGTATCTTAGGAGTCCCTGGTTTGTCAGTTAGAGGTGGGACTCCGTCACCTCCAAAGATCCGAGGCATTTTGCTCTGATTGTTGCCAGCATCATATTTAAAGTACCAGGGAAGCAGGTTGCTAGCCTTGCTTGCCTCGAGTCCCATTGGGTTTTACCCTTAACGGTTGAGGGACTAACCGGTGGATTTGGTAGTTCAAAATGGTTCAAATGGCTCTGAGCACTATGGGACTCAACTGCTGTGGTCATAAGTCCCCTAGAACTTAGAACTACTTAAACCTAACTAACCTAAGGACAGCACACAACACCCAGCCATCACGAGGTAGAGAAAATCCCTGACCCCGCCGGGAATCGAACCCGGGAACCCGGGCGCGGGAAGCGAGAACGCTACCGCACGACCACGAGATGCGGGCTGGATTTGGTAGTCTTTGCCGTATGAACACAAAGGTGACCACGACTCAGAATATGTCCGAGATGCCCAGCCTTATTCCAATGTAACTGGTATCCCGACTGTCGGGACCACTTACTTGGCCACTCATACGTTGCCCGTGGTTCATGAACTAGGACATGACTACAGGAACCCACACCATATCTCGTTAAACAAATTTTTCCTGGCTCGGAAATATTTATAGGGTGGATGAAATGCTTATGCCATTTCACTTTAGAAGTACTGAAATAAAGAATTAAATGGTTCGCATTACTCGCAGTAATTCCATTGACTGGAGTTGCTATGGTGACCCTGTTTCTATCTGCAGCACAGTTGAAATAAAGACGCAAAATACTGAATGCGCTGTCTTACGAAACAGCCTTCTCCATTGGTAACACACACACACACACACACACACACACACACACACACACACACACACACACACACACGTTCCGTCCAGTAACTAACTGGGTGTAAAGCTGTCTTATAACTTTATCTATGAAAAATCCTAGTTAAGTGACTCCTAGCTAGTGGCTCCACTTTTTTTGTATGGTTGGAGATGTCTACTTTGATATGAATGGACAAGGGCTTAAAGATACTCTTGCTTTGATAGGTCTATTCCACTTCAGATGACCCTTCCTGCTAAAATCATTCGCTATCTGTTTTCTAGGTGGAAGGTATGTATTTACTTTTCACTAGTTTTCGAACAAAGATACCAACTTTGAGACTATTCTCTTCTGTTCCGAAATAGCCCAGACGCAGCCCTGTTCCACCAACATTTTTCCTAAGTATGGGACTGAGACACTTTCTTTGGGTGATCTGTTTTCAAATACACCAAAATCTTTACGCAAATACAGATTTAATAATGTTATGAAACCACCATCTTTTCTGAAGCCTCATTTAGTTTCTTGAGTCCTTCTCTGCTGTTTTGTATCACCTTGTTTACACCTGGAACACCTATCACTTGACTTTGCCATAATCAAGGATGAATAATGTTACGAAAGCACTGTGAACCTAGAAAATGTCAGGTGGTGAGGGGGGGGGGGGGGGGGGGGGACAGGTACAGCCCTCCTGCTCCGCGCCCGCACCCCTCTCCCACCTCCCTGTGTGCCGTTCTATTTGCACAGGGTGACAGTTAATGAACTATTTGAATATATGAAATAAACCGTCATAATTTCTGAACGGTAAGCGTTAGGACGTTCAGACTGCACAATTGAGCGCGGGGCACGGTGAGAATTAGTATGCGCATGCATGGTTTAGTTTATCGACGAAGCTCACTTTCATTTTGATGGGTTCGTCAATAAGCAAATGGCGCACATGGGAGACAGAGAACCCGCATTTCGCAATCGAGAAGTCTCTTCACCCTCAACGGGTGACTGAGTGGTGTGCAATGTCCAGTCACGGAATAATCGGTGCGATACTCTTTGATGCCACGGTGATTACCGAACGGTACGTGAAGGTTATCCAAAGTGACCCAGATTTCGACAAGATGTGGTTCATGCAACACGAAGCTCGAGATCATCGAAGCAGGAGAGTGTTTGATGTCCTGTAGAAGCACTTTGGGGACCACATTCTGGCTCCGGGGTACCCAGAGGGTACTGGCATGGGCCTCGATTGGCAGCCATATTCTCCGGATCTGAACACATAGGACTCCCTTTTGTGGGACTATTTTAAAGACAAAGTGTACAACAGTAACCCCAAAACCATTGCTGATCTGAGAACAGCCATTCAGGAGGTCATTGACAGCATCGGTGTTCCGACACTTCAGCGGGTCACGCACAATTTCGCCAATGATGACAGGCATATCTAACACGTCATAACCTAAATCCGAATATCTGTAGTGTCGTTTACATGTTGAACAAAGTGTGTGCACGCCGTAGTTTGCAACTAATTGACGTTTATTTTCATATAGTTCAATAATTCTCACCCTGCACGTGTCTCACTATGTTGTTTCTTACTTTTACAGGGGTTTTCATTCGATTTATTTCCTAGCGTGCTCTTCCTAGTGACTGTTCATTTCATACATCAACTGTAGAAATAGTTTTAAAAATGTAGTACCGCTTTTTATTCCGCATTCTTCTTCCTCTATTGTTATATCATGTCCAACTTTGAGACCCGCGTTTTCCGTAATTTCTGTTCAGCAAGTCGCTGTTTTACTTTACTCTGTTGATAATTCTTTAATATTTAATTTGTTAATTCTTTACGTAAATTTTGAGGTTAGGTTAACGATTACACTGGACAGTCTTTTAAAGTTCCATTTACTTCTGTACAGACGCGTAGGTCTTCTGCTGACATTAAAATTGGTGTTTGGTTTCCCTTCAATTTTATTCCTGGTCACATACTTCGGAAATTCTCCAGTACATTTACCGTTTGAGTGAATATTACAAACTACTCGTTTGTCAATACTTTTTCGTCCTTGTTCTCCAAACGTCGAACATTGATGAGGACGACCTAATTTTCCTTTCTATTCTCCGGTGCAATACTCTAGTCGAAACTCCGGAGGTTGTTCGATAGTCGTCACACTTAACATCCCTCACCTTCTTCGGCTGTGACGGTGAAGCATATGTGAAAAGCACGTGGAAAGTATTGTTTCATTGACATTACAGACACAATCTTTTAAGAATGAGATTTTTCACTCTGCAGCGAAGTATGCGCTGATATGAAACTTCCTGGCAGATTCAAACTGTGTGTCGGACCGAGACTCTTTGCCTTTCGCGGACAAGTGCTCTACCATCTGAGCTACCCAAGCACGACTCATGCCCCGTCATTACAGCTTTACTTCTGCCAGTATCTCGTCCAAACTTTACAGAAGCTCTCCTGCGAACCAATCATAATCTTTTAATTCTTACAAGATTTCTGTATCTCCTGAAGTATCTCGCCATGGGCTTCTGCTGACGCGCCTAAAACTCTAATCATATAGTGCTCAGATTCTGGTAGCATTCGTGATTAGTCTGTTTCCTTCCAACACACTCCCACTCTATTCATGTCATGCTAAAGTACATCTCTTCTCCGTCGCACAGGATTCAGATCTATTGCTGCCATTTTGTTTGGCTTTGCTCCACTTTTATAGGAGACTTCCCAGCAGCTCCCCTTTATTTTCTCTCCCGTTACATTGCAGCCAGATTTTTTGTATTAGGCATAAATGTTTCCTCGTAAAGGATCATAATTTCTTTCACGATTCACTCATTAATTATAATTTCCCAATTTTCAACTCTATTGATTTAATTCCCATGCGTATTATGCAGTACTTCTGACTCCCAGTCTATTTAGTTTTGCACATTTCCAAGATTCGTTGATAAGCTGATTTCTTGAGTAATTCATAGCTGTTTTGTCTTCGTATTTTTTGTGACTTGGTGGCCTCACAGACCAAATTTATTTACTTCATTATTACATACATTTCTTCGTCTACTTAAGGAGCCTTCCTCCTTTTATGTGGACCATTAGTTGCTGATTGAGTTACACATTTTGTTATAACTTGATTATCATACTTTGTACTACGCTTACTTTTCTTTATCTTGTTTTATACGACACATTATCACCAGGTAACGACCTCAATCCGTATTCAAATCTAGGTGTGCTGTGCAGTCTGTTATTAGGTTTCTAAAATTTTATGATACCACGATGTAATACACCCAATATTGTCCAGTGTTGTCGGGCTATTTCAACACATTCCGTTTTCGCTTGTTAGCTTTAACTATGTCCAGTTGCAGTCTGTTGCATAACAGCGTAACCTTTACCTATCTCCTTTCTTTACATCAGTCTACATTCTCTAGTAATTCTACCTTCTTTTTGTCTCCAGTACCACAGTGATCGAGACACCTAAGACACCTGCAGTGTCACCTGCTTCACAAATCAGTGTCTCTGTCTCCTCAGGTGTTGTCTCTATATTTCATAATGCATGGGCAGGTAAAAGTGTGCAACGGTTTTTGGCTTTTATCGTTACTGAATCGCTCGTACTAATTAACTTTTTAAGCTACCAACATATTCAAAACAATACTAATGCTTTCCACAAACTTCAGCTATGCAGTTGTTACTATCTTCTAGTGCTCTTGCCATTTAATTTCAGCAGTCCTTACGAACTTCAGCCTCTCCTACTCTCTCTTCAGATTTTCCAGTTTTGCCACAAGGTACAAAGTTCGATACAGTACCATTCGTAGAACGTTCGCCTTGTCCGCCGTACTACTGATCTCATGAAGTTATTTTAGTCGACTGCAAGTCTTGTGGATACAAATTTCATGTTCTTAGTGCAGTAGCTTACATTGATTTCTGGCATCTATATGCCACTGACGATCGTTTACTATTACCTCTAGGGGACGTTCAAGTGACGTTGGTCTAGGAATCAATTATTGTGAATTGCACGAATATTTTAAAAATCATTTGTTGAGTCTGTAAGAGGTCCATGATTAAGGAATTTATTGCTAGCGCACTCGAGCAGGTGTAATTTCGATGGATTGCTCACGCGCTGCCTGCGATATGTAAGCTATAAGAGAATCTCAGACCAGAGAGCAGTGTTGGCTGCAGAAGGAACTGTGTGGCAGCAGGAGTAAGAAGTAGATAGCTGTCGTGTGTATCGAGTTGGCTGGGCCGGTCATGGGCAGCGATGGTGGTGCCTGAGCGATGTAGTATAATGTAAAAGCAGCCTCGCGCGTATGTACTACTGTTATATCAAGTCCCATGTAAAACGTTTAAAAAATCTCTTAATAATAATCTTTCTGATAAAAATTAACTTTTGACAATCATTCATCTCAATTTAAAGAATTTACTAACTTCTCCAATCCATGGTGATCCCGATTATTGTAAAGAAAGATCAGTTGTTTCTTTTTATAAATGACAAATATATCGGCCAGCATTGAACTGAGCTGTGCCAGAAAAATTTCTTATAGGAGCAGATATATACACGTTATCCGGCGACTTCATTGAGGTAAGAATTATCAATTATTCAGAATGATCTTTCAGGGCCATGACGCAGCAATGCTGACGTCCAGAATTTACCAGTTTAAATTCACAGTCAATTATTGAAAGGTTATAAGAGAGCCACAATTTTATTGAGAGATTAGTCACATTTTATTATTCTGTTGGTAGGTTACGCTGAATGTGAATGTTATATTTTTTATTGCTGGGAGGTCATTATATTTTTATCTGTTGGGAGGTTAAAAGCCATGCTAATAATTTTGTTTCAGAAGCAAAATGCCGGCTACACAACACGTTCTCGCCGCAGAACCGATCCAAACCAAAGGATAATAAGCAATGAAATATATCATAATTAACACCCCAGGCAGTATGCGTCCGTAGACACCACGTATTGATCTGTTGTGTTTTGGGAAGACAATTGTGAGGCTCCTCATGCCGACAGCTGCAATTATTCTTATAGATTCGACAACCTGGTAAATGGTTAACAAGAATACTACACTGATGCACTTGAAAATCAAATGCCAGTGGTTTGCTAGTGTCTTCTGTCAACGAACAGTTACCTTTAACACACAAGAGTGACTCTTCCTAGTTGGAAGGTCAACACAGAATGAAAGTAAGAGTTCTTTCGCAGTTGGGGGCTGAAGTCCCTAGGAAATTCCTCAACGAACAAAACAATACGAAATTTACTTTTTCCCACAGTCTAGAGATTAACCACCGAAATACGCAAAGGTTAAATTTAGCAAAAAAACTACAAAACTATGAATCTTTCTTTCCATATCGGAATGCGCGCTGTTATGAAACTTCTGCATAGTGCCTAACCTAAACTCGAACGTAGACGCATGTCTTTACTGGGCAATACCATGGAGGACTAGCATTTCTGGGTTCAATGTGAAAGTGTTGAAGTTTGAAAAATAGGAGAGAGGTGTCCAGTATCCTTGATACCGGTATCCATTTACAGTAGAATCTTAGAACATATTCTGATCTCCAATGTAACAAGGTATCTCGAACAAAATGACCTCTTCCATGCTGTTTCGGAATATTTCTTCTGTGCTGCATGTGACATTTTAAATGAAAATGCTGTGATCTTTTCCGTGCCGTTGGCGTATTAGTGGGACAGCTTGACACTGGTTCAGTGGCAAGCGTTAAGCATTTTTCAAATGGTTCAAATGGCTCTGAGCACTAAAGACTTAACAGCTGTGGTCATCAGTCCCCTAGAACTTAGAACTACTTAAACCTAACTAACCTAAGGACATCACACACATCCATGCCCGAGGCAGGATTCGAACCTGCGACCGTAGCAGTCACACGGTTCCGGACTGCACGCCTAGAACCGCGAGACCACCGCGGCCGGCAAAGCATTTTTCAGGATATTATGTTACTAAACAAGGGATTGACCTACGGCTATTTTCTAAGTTGGATGAATGCCTTCTGGCATGTCTCTGACCTCACAAATTTAACACCCATTTTACACAGTTGTTTAAGCGACTGATAAAAATCTGTGCCGCATTGGGAAAGATAATTGCATT
The DNA here is from genome assembly GCF_023864345.2 of Schistocerca serialis cubense. Lineage (NCBI taxonomy): Eukaryota > Metazoa > Arthropoda > Insecta > Orthoptera > Acrididae > Schistocerca > Schistocerca serialis. Next base: position 364,463,933 of record NC_064645.1, on the reverse strand, counting down.
TTTTTTCCTTTTTTTCACAGGAGCCACAGTATTTTTAGCATCTGGTAGGTTAGTGATTGTGTCCACATGATCTTGGTGACTGTAGGTCTGCTTTTACTTAATTCAAGCGATCTGGCTCAACTTCGCATGGGCAGTATTAATTATCTACGAGCAGACGACTCGACTGACGTAGCGTTTTTGTTTGCAGTGCATGAATAAATTTTTTCGGAGAACAACGTTAAGTAGTGAATATCCTCTTTTAGGAGTAAGCAGTACACGGCAGGCAAATTGTCTGGGGGCATAAACGTTGTGTGTTTCATATAGAAATGGCGTTTGGAGTGGCATCTAATGGCAGTGACTGGAGCGTCGTGACGTATGTAATATGTTTACAACCAACGTAAATATTGTATGCAAATCATGTGTGTGTTTGTGTGTTTGTGTGTGTGTGTGCGTGTGTGTGTGTGTGTGTGTGTGTGTGTGTGTGATTCAATATGTATCCGAGGCCGGATGAGACGGCATAAATAAAATAAAAAATGATCAAAATAATAAAAACGCGCATAATATGCATGTGCACGGTGTTACAGCACTTTTCTTGTGGATCATAGTATGTTAAGCCCATCTTTGACGTGGATTCTTTATGGCAAACTTCTTCGCAGGGCCACGCAAAGAATCGTGCCCATATTTTAGTTTGAGCCAAGGAAAGCAGGAAGCTGAAAGTTGAGTCATCTCCTGCGTTTCTGAAAGAATGTACTACATATAAAAGAAGCAAGGTTTTTCGGAAAAGTTTTGCTTGAATCATTAAAAAGAAAACACCGCATATATCGGATTCGGATGTTTTTTCGCTATACAATTATTCTCAAACGGTTGCAGGGAGCTATTGGTTAAAAATCTTTGATTCTTTCTTATTTTAAGTCTCACATCACATGAGGAGATGGTCATTTCGTTACTTGTCGTTATTATTAGAATACTTCAAACTTGAGCAACTCACAGCCAGTTGTTCGAAAAATTTGCACAGAATGAAGAGCAAGAACTGCGATTGCTAATGTCAGGGAAGGAGAAAATCGCATTCTGAAATTGTCGGGATATTTCGAAATGCGTCTGTAGAAGTATTCCGAAACCTAGTGTATTCATCCAGAAGAAATTTCTGAACCTCATTCAAGAACATCGTGTCCATGTCTTTATGACCTTTAAAAGGTCTAAAGCTCTTTCTCGTCAGAGGAAATTCACTAACCATCGTCTGTACACTTTACAAGAGTCCAAACAAGCCGGCCGCTGTGGCCGAGTGGTTCTAGGCGCTTCAGGCCGGAACAGCGCTGCTGTTACGGTCGCAGGTTCGAATCATGCCTCGGGCATGGATGTGTATGATGTTCTTAGGTTAGTTAGGTTTAAGTAGTTCTAAGTCTAGGCGACCGATGACCTCAGATGTTAAGTCTCACAGTGCTCATTGAACCATTTGTCCAAACAAATAATGTCTATCGCAACACCACCCTGAGGATCGTGCCCGCATCTATGTTTGGCTCAAGCTTAAAGCTGCGTCATATTCTGTGCTGTTCGAGTACTTCATTACAATAGCAAACTAAAGCTGCACCTCGTGCAGCGTTTTACTTTATGCATGATGTGAAAACCACGGGTTTTGGATTCTATTTTTTTCGCTTTGCAGTTGTTTCGAAAAGATTGCAATCAATTGGATGTCACTCACCAATTGTACAACTGGGAAAAGGGGAGCTACAGTGTAAAGTGGAATTCGAGCCCCGTTTCCTTTCTGGCGAATCTCAGCATCATTGAGTCGTGAATTGTTGATTAAAAGGCAAAGTGAAGAAAATAGTGTCCCAGGTGGGGTTCGAACTTGCAACCTTTGGGTACTCTGACAATCGCTTTTCCACTTTTCACCCCATTTTTCGTAACTTTTCTCGCCATTTGGTCTGGGCGGAAGGCAAAGAACACCCCCTTCAAATTTACCACTGAAGTTTTCACTCAGTTCTTTTTATTACAGAATACGTTGAGCCGCCGTATCGGCGTCGCTGTTCCATCACACCTGATGCAAATCTCTTTACGCATCCTGCTCTCTGAAACCACTGCCAGTCTCTTCAATTATGGCGGCTGTCCGCTAGGGAGCAATGGCGTCGTTCCTCGTGAATCAGTTTATCTATTAGTCAAAACCGGATCAGAATCCCTATAGCACTTCCTGAGATAAGCCTACACGTACAGAAGGACGCGAGGTGGCGAATTCTGTTTATACACATCGAGAAGGTATGTCCTAGGTACTTTACACTTGGCTCAAAGGAATTACATTGTCTAGGCGACAACGCAGAGCATGGACTTGGCTCCGCTCAACGTGATTGGGTAGCGTGGCCCTAGTAGTTAGCAAGTCATCTAAATAATTAACACAGATTGGGATACCCAGATGAGTTGCTCAAGATACCTCTGAAATATCGCGGAGCGCTTGCGACTCCAAATGGCAGCCTGTCGTTACGATACACGCCGAATCGAATACTAATTACTAACAAATATTTCGTCTGAACATCTGCAGGCAACTAAAAACGGCTGTCTGTGAGATCTACCCGAGAAAAATAATGGTCCCTAGCCAATTTTGCCAATAATTCCTCCGACCGAGGAACTGGATACATATTGACATTGCTTGAATATTGATGGTAGACTTAAAATTACCACAAATTCTAAGTGATCCATTTGTCTTTTTTACTATGACTATGGCGAATGACTACTGGATAGACGATACTGGGGATATTACTCTGATACTTCGCAATCTATCTAGTTCCACTTTAACTTTGTCTCACTTGGTGAAAGACACTGGATTTGCTCTGTAAAAGTTAGGCGTTGGTGATTCTTTTAAGGACAAATAGGCTTGGAAACTTGTTGCAGAACCGCTGTCCGATCAACAGTTTCTTATGTTGCAAACATAGTCTATGACTTCTATGAACGGTATTCCATTTGAAAGTAGATTCAATTAGCATTGAATTTGGAAACCGAAAAGCGCAAAATCGTCTGAGAAGGAGACCACCCAGTAATTGAATTTTTGTATTTTTTTATGTTTATGATACGTGAATTCCAGAAATCAAATATCAACTCTCTAAAACTAGCGAAAAAGTCGACTTTTAAGAGTTCTGAGGGACTTCTATTTCATTAAAGCACAGGCGATTTTTCACAATGGTGCACATGACTCACTAGGTAGCGTTGGTGAGTGGTAAATGGGTAATCCGGGGATTGCTGCTTTTTTCGTTTCAGTTTCATTCAGGTCAAATACCTGCACCATTTAAACACAAATTTCATCAAATATATGCTAATTAACACATATCTAATCGTCATTTTTATGAAAAATGCGCTTCTTTTTGTTTCTAATTACATATTAAATGCACTGCAAATATAAAATGTTAATTAACAGTATTTTACAAAATATAAAAGTATTTAAATTAAAAAAGATTATTTAAGTTAAATAAATGGCACAGATTTACTAACAATCTTTTATAAAATATAGATTATTAAGAATTTAAATTAAAAAGATTGTTTAAATTAACGAACATTACAAATTTATTCATCTTTTGTAAAATATCGACGGTTCAAAATTTATATTTGCAAAGAAAACTGGAATTTTTCATGCAACTTGTAATAGAGGAAAAAGGAGCCCGATTTTCATAAAAAATGATAGATATGTCTTAATTAGCAGATATTTGATTATACTTTTATTTAAATGATTAGGCATTGGAAACTAATGCAAAAAATAAAACATAAGAAAGACGACACGAAGATGCGAACCAGTGATCCGCTGCATATCTGGTTACCATTCTCTAGCACGGAGAGCCACGTGGCCTCTCGCGAAATTTGTCTTAGTTTTAGTGAATTAAAGTTCCTCAGAGAACTTCAAAGCCAAGTTTCTCGATAATTTTTGAGAGTATCATCGACTTGCGTTTGGCCACTGATATCTGTGTCCCGAGCTTCACGTATGATAAGTTTAAAAAATTAAAAAATTCTGACAGCCAAGTTGTCACCCTATAAGCCAAAAATGATAGTTGTCACCCAAGAGTTGACTACTAGCATGGTTAGTTGCCGAGCTACATTTTCATACTTAGCTTTGACTACAATCTGATATTACAATGGGGTTGACTGACCACTGTATGCCACCACTCTGCGCTGTAGCAAGCCGATGCACCGGTACATCTCCGAACTGATCAAAGACATAGCCACGCCTGTGTCCAACTGAAATCTATTATTGCTCCATTAATTTCCAACTAGGGTATGAGATTATGCGTCACATTGAAACTAGATCCACTTTGTATTGAATTTGGAAGCCAAAATGCGGAAAAGCAATTAAGCCAGTCAGTTGTCGTTCAAGAGCTGACTCCTAGCAAGGTTAGTTGCTAAGCTACATTTTTATGATTGGGTTGCGCTAGAGTATGGCCCTGCAAGAGGACTGACTGGCCGTTGTATGCCACCACTCTACACTTGGTGTAGACTCCATGCAGCATACAGTGGCCGATGTGCAGTGACAAATTTTCGTCCAAAGCGGTGGGTGAGCTCATTTGCTTTTTGGAAGGAGAAGCCGACAGTGTTCGCCTCCTTTCGGCCAGTCAGCGATGACGGAAGCGAGGCGTACATCCTGCAATTTTTCTCAAACGATTTTACAGAAACTATTCGGTAAAAAAGTTCTGCTTTTATGTTAATCACAGCTTTATGTGTCAGATTTATGACGACGTGCCCATCATTTCGTTAATGATCATAGTTATTGTGATATTTGCATTCAAGAAAGACATTGTCGGAAATTCGAAAAAGTTTGCAATGAAAAATAAGTCACTCTGATCTTGCGTTTGGTGCATATTACATAATATGTTGCTGCACATGAAATTTAGCTAACATATTGAATTTTTCTTGAGTTTTGCATGGAGTTCTCTATCTGTCACCAGCCTCAAGAAAATTGATCTGATGCAGCAGTATCATTTGCGATCGCTCGCGCTAGTGATAAAACCAGAGTGAAATATCTACAACGTTCCTCATATTTCAAAAATGATTTGAGATATCGAAATGAAACTTCGGAGAGGAGAGTATTTTGGCATTGGTTATCGTGCAATACTTCGTTATCTACCGTTTTATTCCAATAGCTGCAGACTTTTTCGATGAAAGAAAGTAACTTTTTAGGGCCATCGATAGCTGGTGAAACGAGAAATGCTATGGGTTTTGGAACAACGTAAGTGAAGACATTGAATGTTTATTTTTGTACTGAGTATCTGCGTTTTCATAAGATGCTGACCTTACTTTTCCTGAGTTCCTCACTTAATAAACCATTGTTTCAGAGTTCTCTCACAGTTTCGTCTGCACAACGTGTTGCCGGCTTTCAAACAATAATGAATGAAATGAGTGGTGAGTGGTCCTCAACCACGTACCCTCCGACTCAGAGTTGCAATATTAATTTTTTTTTGGGTCGTTTCGTTGTCTAGGGGCTGGGATAAGTAGTTGCCGCATTACAAGCCACATACTGCTGTGTCTACAGTTGAAACGTCCCCTTTGAACAATTCTACATATGACTGTGCTTAAACTGACACACAATATTTTGTTAGCGCAACGCAATCTGACTTTCAAAATTCCCTACAAAAGAATGGCCCTGACTAACATTAAACTATACCTTTCACAAATCACTTACCTCACAAAAATCTTCGCTGCTCAAGCTACTGCAATACAGCGAGCGCCACTACTGCCAGCTAAATAAAAGATTCAAACTATGGAAGGCACTAACTACTGATAGGGATAGTTAGCAAATGAAAGATATTAATAGAGAACAAACAATGTATTTACCTTGATATCATCATATATAAATATAGCAGTTCATGACAAATTACAAAACTCCACCATCTCTCTCCCCACATCCACCACTGCTGGCAGCTCACCTCCAACTGCGCAACGCTACGCGCTGTTCACATCCAGCTGCCTAACACTACAATGGCGAGTATTACAACAATGCAAAGCGACCACAGACTGCACACAGCACAGCCAGTGATTTTCATACAGAGGTGGCGTTACCAATAAAAAAACCTAAACAGCCTAACAGCCTACTTACATAGCCCCCATGCTCCCCACAAAAAATTTTACAAATTTTTTTTGGGCAGTGGCCAATAATGATTTGATAAAATTTTTCATAATTACAATAACAAAGAAATCAAATGCACACACTTATTGATACAATGTTGGTCAAAAGCTAAAATTTTCTCACAGTCCATAAAGATAGTCCTGATCATTCATCATAACAGTAATTACAGGTTTTTTTTCATAAAGTCTCATTAGTAAAAGAAATTGCACACAGAAGTAGTGGATTTCCATGCAGTCTTGAAGAAGTAGTGTTGTCCTTCCAACGGAAAGACAGTGCTGACTCTTGACATGCATACAGGTAATGGGCCACAAGAGCAAACCCACAGCAGAGTCATTCGAAGTTTGGAAGAATATTGGTAGGTAGGTCATCACAGAGCAGACCCACTGTAGTCCTGGTAGAGATTACGGTATTGGTGGGCCACCAGAGGTGCAGACCCACTGTAGTCCTTGTAGAGATAATGGTAATGGTGGGCCATCAAAGATGCAGACCCACTGTAGTCCTTGTAGAGATGATGGTAAAGAGTTATGAAATGTGTGTAAATGCATGAATGTATCACAATGCCGGCGAAAATTTTTTGGACACTTATATTTATAGGATTTTGTTTCTACAGATTTGCAACGCTAATTCTTGACCTGTGAAATATTTTTATGTGAGACTGTCACTGTAGCGGAAACTGCTGTCGTAAATATTTCCGTAAGAAAGTTAAGTGACCACCTGCACGTAATGCGTCGCGGGCACCCACCTGGGCGACAGCCGCCCGAAAAAAAAAAAAAAAAGCCATTAGCCTTTCAGCGGCACAGGTAGAAAAAAAAAGGGGAGGCCATTATCCTCGCATTTTTATGCTTTGGTTTGCGTAATTGCTTATTTCATTTGACATCTGTTTTCCAGCTGTGTTGCAGAATTGGTTTCATAAAATAAAATAAAATGCATTTGCTAATGTGAACACTTTCTGTCAACAGATCTATTAAATAATAATTTTGTGATCCACATTCTTCAAAAAAGGAGCACTTGGAAAGGAAAGAACAATAAGAAGGGACTAGTAACTGCATACATAATATTCTTTTCAAGTACATGGTAATATTTCTTTTACAATAAGTTGTTGTGGTGCACCACTTTAATTACTTAGACATTAAGATGTGATTATACACTTCCCTTATCTGCATTGTTGTTTTTACTGTAATATCTTTTCTGCTTGAGCTTTGTCATGTATAGATATAATTTTTATATTTTTTATATTTTTTATATTTGCTGCTGCTGTTTGCCAGGCATAGTGCTACTGAATTTTAAATTGTGTTACTCTGTTAAGCTAGTTTTACTACTGACTTATTTTTCTTGTTACTGTACATTGGCTCATATTAGTTGTAATGTTGAATTGCTTGGTAATTTAGATCTACTGTAGCTTGCTTTGCGATTTTCCATTTTTTTTATTGCTGTTTATATTAATTGTTTTATGTGCTGCTGCATTGCCTCGTCCCTTAGTTTAGTATCTGAGCTCAGTAGATTTAAGTTAGCTTAAGAGGGGGTAGCCTCTAAGAGAATGAGTTGTGATGAATTGGAAGAAATGCATTGAGACGTTAGAAAGCATGCTTAGATAGAATCTTTTTTGGTGGAAACAAAGGATGAAATACGAGGAAAGATATATGAAGTTTTGGGTTGGACTGCAGTACCACATGTTACACTGAAAACGAACCCTGTCCTTTCCTATTGGTGTTATCCCACTATGTGTTTGTGTACCCTTGTGTATTTGTTTTCTTCCTGTCTCTGTGTAGTTTCATAGAATTTTTTCTTCTTTTAATATTAAGCTCCATTCACTATGATGAGGAATACTGTTATCCTCGAATATAATTGGCATTAATAATATGTTATTTACTTTGTAAAGATGTTGAGACATTCTTTATTCTGTTTTGTTGCTCATATGTGAAGGTGATGTTTCAAAAGTTATTCTGATCTTTATGTATGTACTTATGTCATTATTTTTGTCACACTGATGTATATGTTTATTTCTATTCTTTTGTAACGCCTGTTTTACTACAAATGTTATCTGTATTGTTATGTTTTTAATGATGTATTTTGTACCTTTGTTATTGTATTCTCATGTTATAAAATTGTAATTGTCACCAGTTCATGATATTATTAACTTGTTAGTTACATTTCACTGCACACGTTTCTGTTGGTCATATTATATGGACAATATGTGAGAAGTAGGGACTGATAGTGTTTGCACGTGTGTTAATAATTCAGCAAGGGACTGGATAACAGCATTGCTGGTTCTAAGGACAATTCCAAAAACTTTGTGAGTGCACAAGTGGTGGTTTATGGACTTGCTATATTCTCCCCAAGACTCTTTGATGGTGAATGTGCACCTGCACAATCGCAACAGATGGCTGCTAGCCGTCTCTACAAGGACTACAGTGGGTCTGCATCTTTGATGGCCCACCATTACCATCATCTCTACAAGGACTACAGTGGGTCTGCATCTTTGATGGCCCACCATTACCATTATATCTACAAGGACTACAGTGGGTCTGCACCTCTGGTGGCCCACCAATACCGTAATCTCTACCAGGACTACAGTGGGTCTGCTCTGTGATGACCTACCTACCAATATTCTTCCAAACTTCGAATGACTCTGCTGTGGGTTTGCTCTGTTGTGGCCCATTACCTGTATGCATGTCAAGAGTCAGCACTGTCTTTCCGTTGGAAGGACAACACTACTTCTTCAAGACTGCATGGAAATCCACTACTTCTGTGTGCAATTTCTTTTACTAATGAGACTTTGTGAAAAAAAACCTGTAATTACTGTTATGATGAATGATCAGGACTATCTTTATGGACTGTGAGAAAATTTTAGCTTTTGACCAACATTGTATCAATAAGTGTGTGCATTTGATTTCTTTGTTATTGTAATTATGAAAAATTTTATCAAATCATTATTGGCCACTGCCCAAAAAAAATTTGTAAAATTTTTTGTGGGGAGCATGGGGGCTATGTAAGTAGGCTGTTAGGCTGTTTAGGTTTTTTTATTGATAACGCCACCTCTGTATGAAAATCACTGGCTGTGCTGTGTGCAGTCTGTGGTCGCTTTGCATTGTTGTAATACTCGCCATTGTAGTGTTAGGCAGCTGGATGTGAACAGCGCGTAGCGTTGCGCAGTTGGAGGTGAGCCGCCAGCAGTGGTGGATGTGGGGAGAGAGATGGCGGAGTTTTGTAATTTGTCATGAACTGCTATATTTATATATGATGATATCAAGGTAAATACATTGTTTGTTCTCTATTAATATCTTTCATTTGCTAACTATCCCTATCAGTAGTTAGTGCCTTCCATAGTTTGAATCTTTTATTTAGCTGGCAGTAGTGGCGCTCGCTGTATTGCAGTAGCTTGAGCAGCGAAGATTTTTGTGAGGTAAGTGATTTGTGAAAGGTATAGTTTAATGTTAGTCAGGGCCATTCTTTTGTAGGGAATTTTGAAAGTCAGATTGCGTTGCGCTAACAAAATATTGTGTGTCAGTTTAAGCACAGTCATATGTAGAATTGTTCAAAGGGGACGTTTCACAGTATACAATTAGAATACAAACATGAATTGAATGGTCGAAGGTTTCTATCACTTGGCAATTGCGAATTATGAATGTAACATATAAATTTATAAAAGATTGCAATTAAATAAAATCTGCAGGTACTATCTTAACGACTAAATGATGAGTACGATAGTAGAAGTACTTTTGAGAATGCAGTACATTTCTGCAAAACACTTTTTGGTGTCGATGGTACATCAATTAAATAAAATATAAGTTGAATAACAGGGAAAGAATAGATTTCTACTGCATGTAATTAGTTATCAACAACAACATAGATCGCGAGATATTCGCTTCTAAACGCACGCTGCGTCTTCACTGTAGAAACCTCGGAAATGTCACAAGTTCACAAGTCTGCACTCCGAAATATCTCTATCCTCCGCGAGATGCTTTCAATAATTTCCACAACGAAATTCTGTCTCGAAATCTGGCAGAAAACCCAAAGAGACTCTGGTCATACATAAAGCACACCAGTGGCAAGACACAATCAATACCTGCACTGCGTGATAACAACGGTGAAGTCACTGATGACAGTGCCACTAAAGCAGAGTTATTAAACACGGTTTTCCGAAACTCCTTCACTAAAGAAGACGAAGTAAATATTCCTGAATTCCAATCAAGAATAACTGCCAACATGAGAAACATAGAAGTAGATTTCCTTGGTGTAACAAACTAGCTTAAATCACTTAATAAAGGCAAGGCCTCCGGTCCAGATTGTATACCAGTCAGGTTCCTCTCAGAGTATGCTGATAAAATAGCTCCATATTTAGCAGTTATATACAACCATTCTCTCACAGAAAGATACGTACCTAAAGACTGGAAAATTGCTCAAGTCACACCAATACCCAAAAAGGGAAGTAGGAGGAATCCGCTGAATTACAGGCCCATATCACTAACGTCAATTTGCAGTAGTGTTTTAGAACATATACTGTATTCGAACATTATGAAGTACCTCGAAGGAAACATGGCCTACACCTCAACAAGAAAGTGAAGGTAAACTTGCTGGGCTGATAGCAGGAAATTTAAAGGGGGAGGAACTACATCTCATGGTGGAAACTCCTTTTTAGTGTAAGATCAGTGTCCAGTGGGAAACTCAGCCAGGCAAGTACTAAAGATGTTAAAAAAGTTCAAGATACTCACAAAAGTAAGGCAAAAAATAATGTTAGTATATTTCATCAAAATATTGGGGGATTGAAGAATAAAATTGATGAGCTTCTGCTTTGTTTAGAAGATATAGAAACTGAGAATGTAATAGATGTACCATGCCTGTCTGAGCATCACATTGTCACTGATATGCAAAAGGTTGGCATCAATGGGTACAAATTAGCTGCACATGTAAGTAGAGGTAATATGATGAGTGGAGGAGTTGCCACAGTGTAAAAAATTTGGAAACTAAAAAATTTTGTGTAGAGCAACATATGGAAGCATGTGCCACTGCACTTAAACTAAATGATGGCACTTTCATAATTGTAACAGTGTATAGGTCCCCCTCAGGGAATTTCCAGCTATTTCTAGAAAACTTGGATGCTTTATTGTGTTATCTGTCAGACAGGGGGAAGCAAATTATCATTTGTGGGGATTTCAATGTTGATTCCCTGAAAGAGTGTAATAGGAAGAATGACCTTGTAGTATTACTCAGTTCTTTCAATTTGAGCTCCGTCATTGATTTTCCTACTCGGATAACAAAGAACAGCAGTACATTGATAGATAACTTTTTTATAGACCAAGATAAGTTTAAGGACATAAATGCTTATTCTGTTGAGAATGGTCTTTCAGATCGTGGTGCACAATTAGTTACAGTACATGTCATAGCTCCATGCAGTATATCAAATCAGGCGTTCAAAGCAGTGCGTTCAATTAACAATATAAATATTGCAAAATTTAGGGAAAGCCTACAGCAGCTAGACTGGGATGAAGTGTATAAGGAACCCGATGCAAACTTGAAATGTAACTTATTTCACGATACATTTTAAGGGTATTTGAAAATTGTTTTCCCAAGAAAATAGTTAAACATAATTCCGAGAAAACATATAAAAATCTTGGCTAACTAAAGGAATAAGAATATCTTGCAACCGTAAAAGAGAACTGTATCTAACAGCAAGAGGGAGTACTGACCCCGAAATTGTTCAATATTATAAAAACTATTGTGTGGCACTAAGAAAAGTTATTAAAAAGTCCAGAATCATGTGTATCATGTCTGAGATCAGTAACTCTGATAATAAAACTAAAGCAATTTGGAATATTATTGAAGGGGAAACAGGGCAACCAAGATCACAGGAAGACTTTAGTGCCATAAAACTGAATGACAAGTGTACTAACAAACAATCAGAAACTGAAAATATTTTCAATAATCGTTTTTTAAATGTTGTGGAGAAAATAGGATCTAGGTCTACACTAGGAGAGGCAAGGCTACTAATAGAAGAGGCCATTACCTGTGCAGTTTGAAACAACTGTAATTCCACCTACCTCTCCCTCTGAAATCAGTAAAATAATAAACTCCCTGAAAAGTAAAAGCTCTTACGGAATTGATGGCATTTCCAGCAAGATACTTAAAGCTTGTTCCCAACAGATAAGTAGGATTCTCAGCCACGTATGTAATAGCTCTTTGGAGCAGGGTGTTTTCCCCGATAGACTGAAATATGCCATTGTAAAACCATAGCATAAAAAGGGAGAAACGTCGGATGTCAACAACTACCGCCCAATCTCTCTTCTGTCAGCTCTATCAAAAATTTTTGAGAAAGTAATATATTCAAGAGTAGCCTCCCATATTTGTAAAAATAAAGTACTAACAAAATGTCAGTTTGGGTTTCAGAAAGGCTTTTCAACAGAAAATGCTATATACGCTTTCACTGATCAAATATTAAATGCTCTGAATAACCAGACATCACCCATTGGTATTTTTTGTGATCTCTCAAAGGCCTTTGATTGTGTAAATCATGGAATTCTTTTAGATAAGCTAAATCATTATGGTTTGAGGGGGACAGTGCACAAATGGTTTAATTCATACTTAACTGGAAGAATGCAGAAAGTTGAAATAAGTGGTTCATGTAATGTTAAAACAACCCCGATTCCTGAAACTGGGGCGGGGGGGGGGGTGGGGGGGGGGGGGGGCTAATCAAGTACGGGGTCCCACAGGGTTTGGTCTTAGGTCCTTTACTGTTCTTGATATACATTAATGACTTACCATTCCACATTGATGAAGATGCAAAGTTAGTTCTTTTTGCTGATGATACAAGTATAGTAATAACATCCAAAAACCAAGAACTAAGTGATTTAATTGTAAATGATTTTTTCACAAAATTATTAAGTGGTTCTCAGCAAACAGATTCTCTTTAAATTTTGATAAGATACAGTATATACAGTTCCATACAGTAAATGGCACAACTCCAGTAATAAATATAGACTTTGAACAGAAGTCTGTAGCTAAGGTAGAATTTTCAAAATTTTTAGATGTGTCCATTGGTGAGAGGTTAAACTGGAAGCAATACATTGATGGTCTGCTGAAACGTCTGAGTTCAGCTACGTATGCTATTAGGGTTATTGCAAATTTTGGTGATAAGAATCTCAGTAAATTAGCTTACTATGCCTACTTTCATTCACTGCTTTCGTATGACATCATATTCTGGGGTAATTCATCGTTGAGTAGAAAAGTATTCATTGCTCAAAAAGTGTAATCAGAATAATTGCTGGAACCCACCCATGGTCATCCTGCAGGCATCTATTTAAGGATCTAGGGATCCTCACAGTAAGCTCACAGTATATATATTCACTTATGAAATTTGTTGTTAATAACCCAACCTAGTTCAAAAGTAATAGCAGTGTGCATAGCTATAACACCAGGAGAAAGGATGATCTTCACTATGCAGGGTTAAATCTGACTTTGGCACAGAAAGGGGTAAATTATGCTGCCACAAAAGTCTTTGGTCACCTACCAAACCGCATCAAAAGCCTGACAGATAGCCAACTAACATTTAAAAATAAATTAAAGGAATTTCTAGATGACAACTCCTTCTACTCATTGGCTGAATTTTTAGATATAAATTAAGGGGAAAAAACAACTTGAACATTAGTGTCATGCAATGTATTGTATAATGTAATATCTTGTACAGACATCTTTTATTAACCTGACACGTTCCACATCATTACAAAGTGTGGTATTCATGATATATGGAACAAATATTAATCTAATCTAATCTAATCTATTGACACGTAGTCAGCACGGATTCAGAAAAAATATCGTTGTTGTGAAACACAACTAGCTCCTTATACTCATGAAGTAATAAGTGCTAGCGATAGGACATGTCAAATTAATTCCATATTTTTAGATTTCCAGAAGGCTTTAGACACCGTTCCTCACAAGCGTCTTCTAACCAAACTTCGCGCCTAAAGAGTGTCACCTGAGTTGTGCGACTGGATTCGTGATTTCCTGTCATAAAGGTCACAGTTCGTACTAAGAGACAGAAAGCCATCGAGTAAAACAGAAGTAATATCCTGCGTTCCCCAAGGAAGTGTTATAGGCCCTCTATTGTTCCTGATCTATATTAACGACATAGGAGACAATCTGAGTAGCCGTCTTAGATCGTTTGGAACGATTGCAAAATGATTTAGATAAGATATCTGTATGGTGCGAAAATTGGCAATTGACCCCGAATAAAGAAAAGTGAGAAGTTATTCACATGAGTACTAAAAGAAATCAGCTAAATTTCGATTACGCGATAAGTCACACAAATCTGAGGGCTGTAAATCCAACTAAATACTTAGGGATTACAGTTAAAAATAACCTAAATTAGAACGATCACATAGATAACATTGTGGGAAGAGCAAACCAAAGACTGAGATTTATTGGCAGAACACTTGGAAGGTGCAACAGGTCTACTAAAGAGACTGCATACGCCACGCTTGTCCGTCCATCCTGGAGTATTGCTGTGTCATGTGGAATCCGCATCAGGTGAGACTGACGGATGACATCGAAAAAGTACAAAGAAGGGCAGCTCGTTTTGTATTATCACGAAATAGGGGAGATAGTGTCACAGACATGATACGTGAATTGGAGTGGCAATCATTAAAACAAAGGCGTTTTTCGTTGCGACAGGATCTTCTCATGAAATTTCAATCACCAGTTTTGTCCTCCGATTGCGAAAACATTCTGTTGGCACCCACCTACATAGGGAGAACTGATCATCACGATAAAATAAGAGAAATCAGGGTTCGCACGGAAAAATTTAAGTGCTCGTTTTTCCCACGTGCCGTTAGAGAGTGGAACGGTAGAGAGACAGCATGAAGGTGGTTCATTGAACCCTCTGCCAGGCACTGTGTTGTGAATAGCAGAGTAATCACGTAGATATAAATGTAGACCACGCGCAAACAGCTCCACTGTCCAAGTCTTTCCGCCGACTGTCCGTACGTCGCGGGCGCTCAGTCCTGTGGCGTCCTGCCGAGGACTAACGACCTGCCAGAACTACCTCGTATCCTCTCCCGAAACTATCCTCCTCCCCCACTTCCATACAATCTCGCCATTAACGAGCGCTGTGATTGGCTAGAGCGCTCCCTCCATATCTCCAAGCGATCGTACACTCACAAACATATTTAAGCACATACGAAATACCGGCTTTACATTTAAATACTTGAAATTAAATAAATATTTCTACGACTGGACCATAAACACGCTCTAACACACATTATTAAATATATGAACAAATTAAATAAACATATATCAAAGGAATAGCAAGCAAAAGTAGGCCAGTAGCCTAATGTCTATGTGGTTTCTAAAACATCTACATCTACAACTGCATCCATACTCCGCAAGCCACCTGACGGTGTGTGGCGGAGGGTACCTTGAGTACCTCTGTCGGTTCTCCCTTCTATTCCAGTCTCGTATTGTTCGTGGAAAGAAGGATTGTTGGTATGCCTCTGTGTGGGCTCTAATCTCTCTGATTTTATCCTCATGGTCTCTTCGCGAGATATACGTAGGAGGGAGTAATATACTGCTTGACTCCTCGGTGAAGGTATGTTCTCGAAACTTTAACAAAAGCCCGTACCGAGCTACTGAGCGTCTCTCTTGTAGAATCTTCCACTGGAGTTTATCTATCATCTCCGTAACGCTTTCGCGATTACTAAATGATCCTGTAACGAAGCGCGCTGCTCTCCGTTGGATCTTCTTTATCTCTTCTATCAACCCTATCTGGTACAGATCCCACACTGCTGAGCAGTATTCAAGAAGTGGGCGAACAAGCGTACTGTAACCTGCTTCCTTTGTTTACGGATTGCATTTCCTTAGGATTCTTCCAATGAATCTGTCTGGCATCTGCTTTACCATCGATCAACTTTATATGATCATTCCATTTTAAATCACTCCTAATGCGTACTCCCAGATAATTTATGGAATTAACTGCTTCCAGTTGCTGACCTGCTATATTGTAGCTAAATGATAAGGGATCTTTCTTTCTATGTAGTCACAGTACATTACACTTGTCTACATTGAGATTCAATTGCCATTCCCTGCAGCATGCGTCAATTCGTTGCAGATCCTCCTGCATTTCAGTACATTTTTCCATTCTTACAAGCTCTCGATATTCTACAGCATCATCCGCAAAAAGCCTCAGTGAACTTCCGATGTTATCCACAAGGTCATTTGTATACATTGTGAATAGCCACGGTACTACGACACTCCCTTGCGGCACACCTGAAATCACTCTTACTTCGGAAGACTTCTCTCCATTGAGAATGACATGCTGCGTTCTGTTATCTAGGAACTCTTCAATCCAATCACACAATTGGTCTGATTGTCCATACGCTCTTTGTTCATTAAACGACTGTGGGGAACCGTATCGAACGCCTTGCGGAAGTCAAGAAACACGACATCTACCTGAGAACCCGTGTCTATGGCCCTCTGAGTCTCGTGGACGAATAGCGCGAGCTGGGTTTCACACGATTGTCTTTTTCGAAACCCATGCTGATTCCTACAGAGTAGATTTCTAGTCTCCAGCAAAGTCATTAGACTCGAACATAATACGTGTTCCAAAATTCTACAACTGATCGACGTTAGAGATATAGGTCTATAGTTCTGCACATCTGTTCGACGTCCCTTCTTGAAAACGGGGATGACCTGTGCCCTTTTCCAATCCTTTGGAACGCTACGATTTTCAAGAGACCTATAGTACACCGCTGCAAGAAGGGGGGGGGGGGGCAAGTTCTTTCGCGTACTATGTGTAAAATCGAATTGGTATCCCATCAGGTCCAGCGGCCAGTAAATATTTAACCAATTTCTTCAAAATATATATATAAGCATGCTGCTACCGTTGTTTCGTGTAACTGTGGAGAACTTATGGCATGACACAATCGATAGTAATCGGCCACTTTGACCCCCCAGTAACTCATGTACTATTCAAGTTAAATACCTGTAATTCATACCAATTTAGGTTTACACTAATAGCTTTCTAAAGACACAGCGATCAACAAAATTGGGTGAAACGTTTATATTTTGGAAATTCGTTGCTGCGTGTTATGTGTATAATTTACAGTCAGATACTAAACTTTAAACTAATAAAGATATTGAAAATCTGATTACACCATCAGAGTCGTTGTGCAAATAAAGGTAATGTACATGTTTCTTTTTGAGGTATCATGATTCATCTGGCTACTACTAATTTCTATACGAACTGTGAAATGTCTGCCATTAGGGTTTCTCGAAATCCGCCATCTTTGACACTCCCGGCGTGTCTCCTTCATCGACACAGCGTCACCGTGGAATTCCCAGCCACGCGGCTGGACCCTTCCTGCTTCCGCCAACGTCCAGCACCACGTGGTCAGCCTGCCGAGCGGCCCGTGCGGCCACTGCTTCCTCAGAACTCAGAATATTTTCAGGGCGCGGCGACTCGCCCGTTACCTCACAGTGTTGGTGAGGTGGACTGTGTAAACTCCGCAAAAGAAGCAAATTTTAACATGGCAGCAAGAGAAAAAAAGTAGGTTACACTCAAAATTCGCCGCTCTTGACGCTTCTCTGAATGTTACGAATGGTTAACATACCAAACGAAAATAAATCGCTGCTGTTGGATCTTCAGTGGAATTACTTTTAGATACTAACCCAAGCAGAGGTGACAGATCTTTTTGAATGGTCACCATGCAAGTGTAGTTGTGGGGGGGGGGGGGGGGGGGCTCGACTTAATAGTTACAAAAAGAATGCTAGCTTAGGCTTCAGGGTAGAACAGCACTTCCCCTCCCCAAGTGGTCTAAGGCGCTGCAGTCATGGACTGTGCGGCTGGTCCCGGCGGGGGTTCGGGTCCTCCCCCGGGCGTGGGTGTGTGTGTGTGTTTGTCCATAGGATAATTTCGGTTAAGTAGTGTGTGAGCTTAGGGACTGATGACCTTAGCTGTTAAGTCCCATAAGATTTCACACACATTTTAACATTTTTTGAACTTCCCCGCCAGCAATCGGCATTTCCCCTACAGCGGCTGCCTGCAACCCCCACCCTCACCGCTCAATCTGCCGTTGCTCCATGAATTTCCACCTCCAGCATGAGTTTCCGCCACCCGCCTGCCGCTGCTGCTATGGGCACCGGCAAAGATAGAATGTAGTGTGCCGACAGTTGTTATCGCATGCTGGCCAAGGCAGACACTGGTGAGATGCCCAGAATTGTGGCGAGCAAAACCGTTGACTTCACAGCATGGGCAGTGACGCCATTGATGCCGAGTGCTGCAATCGGGACACTATTTGATTTGGTGATGTACTGGGATCGTTTGACAACGAAGTGGCGGAAACTGTTGAAATGAGTCTCCTATCACTTTGTGGCACGCCGTTGGCGAACGAGTTTTTGCAGCTCAAACAATGATGAGAACAGTGAATCGCTAACTACTGCACTAACCGCTGAATACCGAGTCACCATACCAGACGAACGGGTGCTCTGAAAATCGGGTAATGACGCTGACTCGAAGTTAACATTCGATCGCAGAGCAAAACAGCAATTAGTACTACTAACAAATATTGTTAATAATTATAGCAATTTTCCTGAGTTGCTACCTTCAATTATCTTTTATCGTAAAGATAAGAAGACTTCTGTCTTTTGCAACGGAAATTTATTCTTGAGTACCAACCATGTTTCATGTATTCATTTATGTTAGGCATGTTCAGTGGTATTCATTTTTGTGTCCTGTTCAGGCAGCCATTTGTTGTTCTACATGCGCTAAGTGCACGTAGTATAAGTTTCTTCCAGCAAATATTTATTTGCACCCAGCCTAGACTGTAGTAAAATGTACAGATTTGCATAAAACATGATTCTACTAATAAAGTTGATATTAGGAACATCATAAAACATAGCTTGTGCTGAAGCTGTTATTTTGTATCTTCAGCAAATTTTAGCACACGCTTAGGATTTGACCACACTAAAAAGCCTTCACACCAACTTTTCTATCAAGAGAAAAGTGTGTAACAATATCACCGATTAATGACTGCATATGATGCGTCACACTGTTTAAAGGAAAAGTCACGCAATGCTAAGCGTTGTGTTTCAACCTTTTGCTTATGTTGCTTGACACACTGGTTAAATTTGAGCCTAGCTGCAACTATCTGGGTTTGGTGACTGTAATTGTCAGTCAGCAAACCACAAACATCAGAAAATCTCAAACCATCGGAGTACACGAGTGGACGTAGTTTCTGCACTACTTCATACAATTAATTACTAGAAGACAGTAATAGTGTGCAGCAAAAGTCATTTATTTGATTTGCCTTGCAGTGGAGAAGAAAACGACGTATCTTGACCCCAGCCCCCGTCCGCTGCACAACTCTCGGTTGCCTCGTTAAAGCAAGCGAAAGGCGAAGAGAAAGGCGATGAAGCTGCAACTGCAGTCTATTGTTGGTTTTGCAACAGTTTATGCTGTTGCCATTTGGAATTCCCTCTGCTGTCTCTTGCTGCAATTGCTGCTGCTTCTTCAGTTACCACTGCTTTTCTTGCTGTTGCTACAGAAGTTGTTGTGGGTGCAACTTGAGAAACACGGGATCCCTGTCTCCGTAGATACATGCAAGGTGAAAAATCGTCGCTATTTCTCTATCCTTTTTCTGCGTAAGAACGCAGTTCGTGATCACTCGCACAGGCGGTAACGCAGAGACCGGTGGAACAAACAGGCGTTGCCTGAGATCGATGATTGCAGAGTTCACGAAGTGAATGGCTGACCAAAAAAAGTCCAGAGCGTAGAGAAAACCGTCGTAAGCGTACACGAACAGTCCGCGGAGCAATCCAAAATAAGAACGTAATCCACGGCATTTATCTAATGGAGGTATTACACGACACACCTAACGTGTACAAATCAGGTGTAGAGGGCTGTCACCTAGCAGCAGAACGGCTGAACCTCCCATGGTTTATCCGCCGGGGAGAAATAAGATCCGCGCTTGCGCACTAGGTGTGTGTGTGTGTGAGAGAGAGTGTGTGTGTGTGTGTGTGTGTGAGCATAGAAAATACCATTTCGAGAGGGCTTTCTGCTTATTGTTTACACGTGTGGTCAGCAGGCGAGAACTAAACGAGGTCTTGAGGACTTTTTGGCTGTTGCGTGATATATTCAAGACATTCTTCAACCCACAATATTGGAAACGATGGATTGTTACTTACCGTAAAGAAAAAAACGTTAAGTTGCGGACAGGCACAATTAAAAGATACTTACATAATGCTTTCGGTCACAGCCTTCATCAGTAAAGCACACACACACACACACACACACACACACACACACACACACAATTCACAAATACAAGCAAGCACACCTGACGCACACACGATCGCCCAGTCCAGCATCTCTGGCCGGTATGCCATTTCCTACTTTGTTGATACTCTTACCAGGAGTTTCCGTTGTTTGACATTCTTCAACGAGTAATATTTTGTCTATACAACAAGACAAATGGCTCTGAGCACCATGGGCCTTAACATCTGAGGTCATCAGTCCCCTAGAACTTAGAACTGCTTAAACCTAGCTAACCTAAGGACATCACACGCATCCATGCCCGAGGCGGGATTCGAACCTCGAACCTGCGACCGTAGCGGTCGAGCGGTTCCAGAAAGAAGCGCTCGGCCACTCCGGCCGGCCCAACAAGACAAATAAAAATTCATTTTTGTATTACCGTTGACAAAAACTGTATATCTAGAGACAGCTGCTTATTGTAGAAATGGAAAGAAACAAAGAAAGCATAGGCGTCCATATTGACACATACAGGAAGGAAAGGCGTCTGTCTATAAGATTCTCTAGATACGCTGTATCACAATAAGGTACGTCTACAAATGTGTAACTCTGGATTTATAAGTGTTACGTAAATTAGCATTCAGTATTACTTTCGTATCATCTTAAAACTAACGCATGTGTTTGATTTGACTGCATGTTTCGTATTGTTTCAGCATGCCGCGAAGGATAATGTTGAGAGCAAAATGACAAGAGTGAAAGCAGTCGTGCGAGCAGTGAGGACTGTAAAAAGTCGTTTTGTGTCTTTGTTGTCGCACCTCTCTCATTACTGTGTCACTTTCGTGAATCCCGTCATGTACCATCGACAAGGCACGTCCATTCTGACGAAGTTCCTAAATCCCTGTAGATCTTATGGCTCAACTCCTCCATTAACAGGAAGTATACGTCCCAGCGTGCACCCCTTCTTCCCAGCCAGCGTCGATGCCAATTCTCACTCCCGGCATTACGTAGTCGCTCTACTCCTCTTGCACCGACTCAGGCTGAATCTGTTACAGCAAATGCTGCATGGAAAATTGCGTCCTCATTGTGTCAAATGCTGTGAAACGTGAACGTAGATAATCATTTGCTTGTGCGAGTATGACATAAAACGAACACTCTGTATGGTCATGACGTAATTTCATTGTAAAAAATTGTCGGATTTCTTGCCGCGTCAGTTCAAGATAAAACCTCGAGCCTTCGACGATTACCTCCATCGTCTTCGTTCGGAGCAATTGACTGTCAAAACTGCTGCTGTAGTGATCTTATGTAGCGCAGAGACGGCTTCTGACTGGTCGGTACTTACGTCACGCCGTCGCAGGTGATGGCGTCACCGCTTCTGCCGTAGAGCTAGCTTCCATGCACCGCTAAGATTATATCCGCTGTCTCGGTCGAAGATTTTGTCACGAATTCTTATTTCTACAGCCTGTTTAGTTACAGAGCCCCAATGTGTAGGAGACCAGGACGATAGTTTTGTTTCGTCAAAAAGTGTTTCATGTTTGTGAGGCTGTGCCCAGCAACTGCAGATAATCTTAAGAGGGAAACTCCTCATCGCAACCTACTCAGACTGAGTCGTAATATGGCCTAGTCGATAGCCCGTCAAAAGCATAACTCCCACCAAGCTCGAAAACAAGAAGGTGTACTGAACTGTAAAAAAAGAAGCGAAATAGAATCAGTGAACGGTCCAAGGTCAAGATGTGCAACATGAAGCGAATCTGAATGAGAACGGGGTCGTGGTTCTGTGGTCTCGGTGCTGGGCTACAATACGGGAGATCCGTCATCAGATTTCTCTCGTGCCCAATATTTTGTTTTCCACAAAATTATGAACTTTCTGTGCGGTCATTGACGTGTTTGCTCTCTTTCTGTAGTCCTGGCAATTGTCATACTATACACTAGCTATAGAATATGAGTCATGTGGAAAGGATGTATTACCGTCGCAAGTAAGTGTGATGAATAGTGAGAAAAGACAACAAAAAATGGTTGTGAACTATGTTACAACAAAGAAATTGAACTGCAAATTCCTTAACCTTTAATATAAAGGGAGTGGAAGGGCTTGACCCATACAGTGACCATTTCATTTCAACATATTGATTTCCATCATAGATAAATCATTAAGAGAATTACAATCATAAATCAGATAATAATTTCTTTAAGAAACGCCATTCAGACAAACTTTACAAACTGCTTGTTATATAAATCCACAAATGAATTAATCTCTTTAAAAACATTTAAAAACCCGCCACTCAGGACAATTTTACAAACTGCTTGTTATATGAAACCACAAGCGAATTAATCTTTTTGCAAACATTTAAAAAAACTGCCACTCGGGCCAATAAATCATTTAAAATAAACTTTACATCAAATAAACAGGAAATCAATTATCATTTCCACAAAGATTGAAAACCGCTCCTCCCGGGCGAGATATTACCAGACAACTTTACAAAGTTATAGACAGTTTGATCAATAATAACCCAGTTATTTCCTCATCAAAATTGACATACGTCACTAAGGCTGAATTGTACCACAATTTTAGAAAACGTTTACAATTAAGACACATTCTTCTAGAAATCCCTCAAAATTCTTAAGACGAATATTTAAAACATTTAACCCGGGCAACCTAGCAGAGCCAAAACAGGTTTTAGAAAACTTTGTACAATAACTGAGGCCCGAGATTGTGAGGCCGCGACTTGGCCAGGAACGGTGGAGGCGACTGAGCACTTATCTTCGAATTAAGGTGTGGACTCCGTTTGCACTCCCACCCCGTTGAGAACGCCGAAATCGGAACCAAACAGCACACGCGAGCTCAGGCGAAGTCCACCGCCCGTACGCCCGCTAGTCATTTAAAAGGGGAGGCTCTGCACTTGGGTGGCCCACTGCTTCCGATCTCTGAAACATAAATCCGAAGCGACAACAGGGAACCAACCAACCCTTCCTTCACCTTAATACTCAAACTTATACAGATTTATTTATCGTATGGCAATACAGACACATAAGAAACAGACAGACAAATCACTAATATAACAAACGTTAATAATTGCAAACCAACATTACTAATATAACAAAGGTTACGGATTACAAACAAACATCAAGTCTATTAATATAATATATTGACTCTGGAGTTGCGAGCAGGAAGACGTCGGGGCTCCCATTATAGGCTCTTCTGGAACACTCCTCAACACTGTGGCTGATGGTCTGACTTTCTCCGCAGTCACACTGAGGGGATGGTATTTTACCCCATTTGTACAGGGAGTAAGCACATCAGCCATGACGAGTTCCAATCCTATTTAGAGTGGACCGCGTTTGGCGTGATAGGTCAAAAGCAGGTGGCTTTTGTGTGATGCAAGGCATGTTATGATTTTGCCATGCGTTCCATTTTTCAAACCATGCGTTTGTGATACTGAAACCTTCTTGTACACAGTTCCTTGCTGTTCTTGTTGGCGGGTTCCTAGATCGAAGCCTATTAGTGTTTGCAGCCTCAGTGTCTCGGTGAATTGGCAGGCTTCGATTTCCCATGATGCTTTTGTATTCACGTACAAGGGCGTCAGTACGTCGCAGGTGTGGCGGCGGGATGTGGCTTAATATTGGGAGCCATTGCGTTGGAGTGGGTTTAATTACTCCAGAAACCATCCTTAGAGTGTTATGCAACTGGACATCCACCTTTTTTACATGTGGGCTGTTTAGCCAAATCGGAGCACAGTATTCGGCAGCCGAGAATGCAACTGCTAAAGCAGAGGTGCGGAGAGTGGAGGCCGCTGCTCCCCAGGTAGTACCACAGAGCTTTTGAATAATGTTGTTTCTTGTCTTTAATTTTTCTGCAGTCTTTGTTAGGTGCTCTTTAAAAGATAGTGTTCTGTCCACCGTCATGCCCAAGTACTCCGGAGTTTTATTATGCCTGAGAACGGTGTTTTCAAATCGAATGTTGAGTTCCTTTCCAGCGAGTTTGTTGTTGAGATGGAAGCAACTAACCTCTGTTTTGGAAGCATTTTGTTGAAGTCTCCACTTACGGAAATATTCACCCATTATCTTCAGGTCTTTCGTTGGGATATCCTCAGATGCTTCAATTGTGCAGCCTCTTGTAGCGAGGGCCCAATCGTCAGCATACCCGAACTTTCGTGATTGTGTTTGTGTTATATAGAAAACTACTTCGATAAAATTGACAATAATAAAACTGATTTCATTCCTTTAAGCAGAACCACGTACACGAATGATTCAAACGGAACTGGCTCATTAAAACCCAAGCATCACATGGAGCACCTTATATGGACCTGTAAGGTACCACATGGCAATCCTTAGACACGGAATATAGATCGTTCGGCAAGGCTGCGCACACGTATCAGTGTTTTAGACACTTGCCAGCTGAAGTAAGGACAGTACTCTTAAGGAGCGAGGCACATACTTAATAAGAGGCATGAAATATCACATCACAGTCCTTGCAACGATTTGCTGCCTCAAGAGCAATCATCATTATATTCCAGTAATCGTTCGTAGGACTTGAATTACTGAACTTGATGCCTCTGCTGGATCGACGTGGCGAAGACACCAGACGTTGCTTAGTCCGATGGTAACAGCGTGTTCCCTCACGGAAGCGAGCACATGCATAGCTTCCCGAGGTTGCCAAGAAGCCACAGCCAGTACTGACCCCAGAACGATCAGGAAACGTTAGCGACAGCCCCAGACATTTGCACAAGCCCCGCCCATTTACCCCCCCCCCCCCCCCCCCGTACACCTACCCCCCGCCACACCAACGAAGAGCGCATCAATATGATCTTTGGTAGTCCTCGTCGCTGTCGTGTTTTTGTTCGTGGTTTTTTGTTTAACCGTGGTTGTTCATACTAGCAGTGTTGTGCTGTTAGTACTTCTTAGCAGTTTGTGTAATTAAACTTCTTAGCAGTTTGTGTAATTAAAAGTATTTAAAATGAGTACATCTAACAGACATTAAAGTACGATAAGATGTGTTGGAATGGCACTGATGAAATTATGTACATATGTTTAACAATAGACACCTCTAAAGCTCTCAAACACTGAAGAAGAACTCAAAGTAATCTCGTGTCTGCTATAAGCAAGCAGTCATAAGAGTTCACAAGTAAAAATTCACCCATTACACAGGCAAATATTAATGAGGAATGTCACTGCATAAATATCTAACTGCTTGCATTACGCATTTCTACGATATCCCACTCTTATATTCTTTAGTCTTAATTAGGTAATCAGAAACAAACCAAGACATCGACTTTGCCTTGTTTATGCACATCATTGGCTTTAGACAATCGAGATAATGGACAGCATCCTTGGCGATACTACCAATTAATAGCCGGCCGCGGTGGCAGTGCGGTTCTAGGCGCTTCAGTTCGGAACTGCGCGACCGCTACGGTCGCAGGTTCGAATCCTGCCTCGGGCATGGATGTGTGCGATGTCCTTAGGTTAGTTAGGTTTAAGTAGTTCTAAGTCCTAGGGGACTGATGACCTCAGATGTGAAGTCCCATAGTGCTCAGAGCCATTTGAACCAATTAATATTTCCCAACAGAATTTCTTACACTACGCGAGGTGACGGAAATTTGCGCTCGCTGCGGTTAACAAATATCAGGTTTTTTTTATGTAGTGCAGATGAAAGCTCATGAAGTAAAAAAGACAGTGTGGATACCATTTTTATTTTTACTTCTTATTGATGATTTTTCAACTCGCATATTCAATGAACATACACTCCTGGAAATGGAAAAAAGAACACATTGACACCGGTGTGTCAGACCCACCATACTTGCTCCGGACACTGCGAGAGGGCTGTACAAGCAATGATCACACGCACGGCACAGCGGACAGACCAGGAACCGCGGTGTTGGCCGTCGAATGGCGCTAGCTGCGCAGCATTTGTGCACCGCCGCCGTCAGTGTCAGCCAGTTTGCCGTAGCATACGGAGCTCCATCGCAGTCTTTAACACTGGTAGCATGCCGCGACAGCGTGGACGTGAACCGTATGTGCAGTTGACGGACTTTGAGCGAGGGCGTATAGTGGGCATGCGGGAGGCCGGGTGGACGTACCGCCGAATTGCTCAACACGTGGGGCGTGAGGTCTCCACAGTACATCGATGTTGTCGCCAGTGGTCGGCGGAAGGTGCACGTGCCCGTCGACCTGGGACCGGACCGCAGCGACGCACGGATGCACGCCAAGACTGTAGGATCCTACGCAGTGCCGTAGGGGACCGCACCGCCACTTCCCAGCAAATTAGGGACACTGTTGCTCCTGGGGTATCGGCGAGGACCATTCGCAACCGTCTCCATGAAGCTGGGCTACGGTCCCGCACACCGTTAGGCCGTCTTCCGCTCACGCCCCAACATCATGCAGCCCGCCTCCAGTGGTGTCGCGACAGGCGTGAATGGAGGGACGAATGGAGACGTGTCGTCTTCAGCGATGAGAGTCGCTTCTGCCTTGGTGCCAATGATGGTCGTATGCGTGTTTGGCGCCGTGCAGGTGAGCGCCACAATCAGGACTGCATACGACCGAGGCACACAGGGCCAACACCCGGCATCATGGTGTGGGGAGCGATCTCCTACACTGGCCGTACACCACTGGTGATCGTCGAGCGGACACTGAATAGTGCACGGTACATCCAAACCGTCATCGAACCAATCGTTCTACCATTCCTAGACCGGCAAGGGAACTTGCTGTTCCAACAGGACAATGCACGTCCGCATGTATCCCGTGCCACCCAACGTGCTCTAGAAGGTGTAAGTCAACTACCCTGGCCAGCAAGATCTCCGGATCTGTCCCCCATTGAGCATGTTTGGGACTGGATGAAGCGTCGTCTCAAGCGGTCTGCACGTCCAGCACGAACGCTGGTCCAACTGAGGCGCCAGGTGGAAATGGCATGGCAAGCCGTTCCACAGGACTACATCCAGCATCTCTACGATCGTCTCCATGGGAGAATAGCAGCCTGCATTGCTGCGAAAGGTGGATATACACTGTACTAGTGCCGACATTGTGCATGCTCTGTTGCCTGTGACTATGTGCCTGTGGTTCTGTCAGTGTGATCATGTGATGTATCTGACCCCAGGAATGTGTCAATAAAGTTTCCCCTTCCTGGGACAATGAATTCACGGTGTTCTTATTTCAATTTCCAGGAGTGTATTTCTAATTCTTTTCACAATGGTACCAGAAAAACTATATTTCGTACTAACTACTGGTTTTCTCCCTTGTTATGTCTGGCATATCTGTGATACGAACAACTTTGATGTTGGAACATGCGGCAGACCATGGCCGGAGCATAGGATATGGATTGGTGTGGAGGGGGGTGAATAGGCGGGACTTGTGCACCGTCCGGGGCTGTCGCTAACGTTACGTAGTACGATCAAGCGCTAACTGCCGCCCGTGCTCAGGCACACCGTGCTCGCTGTCGTCTCTCCAAAGTCTCGCTAATACGCGCGCTTCCGCGTGCCGTGCCCAACATTGTTGTCCCTTTCCACTCCGTACTGCCCGCTATATCCTGAGCCAGCCCAGGCTCCAAAGACAAACTTCTATCAGAGGGAATTGATAGTGCCTAACCAAAGATAGCCCTGGCACCAGTCCCGCCACGGCTCAAGTCAAAACTTCCAAAACGGAACGCTAGAGTCGTAACATGTAGTACTTCTGTAGAACAAATAGGAGGTACGTATGTCCGGAGGTCTCTTCCATACGCCGCGCTGTTGCAAGCAGACGTTACACCACGACCAGACACCCATACAGCGAACAGATACGTAAATGACTGCACGTACAGTTCATAATTTCGTGGGAAAAAAATGGGGACCTAGGGAAATGTGAACATTGGTCTCTCGCAGCACAGTCCAATACCTTGACCACATAACCACGCCGTTTCTATTCAAATTCGCACGACGTTGCACATCTTGAGCTTGGAAAGTTCAGCGTTTCGATTATGCTTCTTTTTTCACAGTTTAGTACACCTTCTTCCCGTTTTCATGCTTGATCGGTGTTCAGCTGTCAACTGGACCATCTTACCACCAAATCTGAAGTGGGTCAGATGGGGATTTTCCCTTGTTAGCGGTACATAGAAGGGCGCTCTCGATGCAGAGAAGAAGTGATATTCGTCGCAATGTTTACGCTACGGCGGGACGATGGCGCCAGCAGCGCAGTCGTTGACGTCATCTGCGACAGCATGACGTAATTACCGACCAATCAGAAGCCGTCTTTGACAGTGGGTTGCTCGTGACGAAGAAGATGGAGGTAATCGTCGAAGGCTCGAGGTTTCACCCTGAACTGACTGGCCAAGAAGTCTGAGAATGTTTAGCGCAACAGTTCCAGACAAAAACGCTTGGGGCGCTGGTGCAGACTTGTATGCGATAGGTCTGTCTTGTAATACTGGATTAAGGATACAATGAACTAGCGGGGCGCACTGGAAATTGTGGATCCGCGGCATCTACCAGCAAACTCGCGTCATTTGCAGGTCCTCGTGAGACGTCTGCGGTGGCGCCCCTCGCGGGACCAAAATGTGGAAGGCGTTTGAATGTCGAGTATCTCTGCCAGTCCTCCATATCGATACGCGAGATAGACAGGGAATCTAAATCATCGTCGAGTCCTAAAGGTAGTACGAATTGTCACAGGTCTTTTAGATCCGTGGAGAGAGTCGCAGAGATGTTGAAGAAACTGACCTGGTAGACACTTGCATATAGACGCATTGCTGAAGGAATCGAAATTCTTCAGAGTTAAACATAAAAACCTTATAAAAGACTTTAAGTAACTAAACGAAGCGTAAATGAAACCGTCCTCAAATTCGCACAATAACTGAAATAATGCAACATAATTTTATTTCAGAGAGAAAGCCTACTTACAGAATTTGAAGAACCAGATTTAAATGATGACTCTAGGCATATACTACATCGTACCACGTATCGCTTTGGTAGGAATCGTGACGACAACATTAGATTAGTTACAGAGCACACAGAGGCATTTTAAATATATATATAAGAATATACAGCCTACAGTTGCAGGTTAACTTTATCGTTTAACTAGGTTTCAATGTTAGTAATAACGTCTTCTTCAGAACCTTTTTTTCCCTTTATTGTTATTTTTATACCTGTACAATCAGGTAGGCTGGCAGCGGCATGCTACACCGCTCTTCAGCCTTAGTGTTGACAATGATAGAACACAGAAAGAAGATCCAGAATATACATAGTGACGGGCAAAAAATAGTGGACACAGAAATACAAAAAACACGGAGCCGTTCACACTCGACGATAACGACACTGAAAACATGTTGATACGGCGCACATAACACTGATGAATTTGATGGCACAGGTAAACGTATGAGCGTGACGGCGGACACTAGAAAACACAAAACGACGGCACACACACGCGAAACTGATGGCGATGATCTCCGGCGCGCGAATGTCCACATTGTGTGTACGAGTCCTGGGACCTTCCAAGAGGGGAAGAAGGGGGAGTGGGAGGGAGAGGGGCGAGCAAGGATGCCAATGGCGGAGGAGACGGTAGTAGGAACGGAGGAAGGACTGGAGGGGAAGCTCGGGGGAGGAGTGGGGAGAAAGGGAGGAGGGAGGGAAGGGGAGAGAAGGGAGAGAG
The DNA here is from genome assembly GCF_023864345.2 of Schistocerca serialis cubense. NCBI lineage: Eukaryota > Metazoa > Arthropoda > Insecta > Orthoptera > Acrididae > Schistocerca > Schistocerca serialis. Next base: position 364,434,030 of record NC_064645.1, on the reverse strand, counting down.
GGTGCCCAAAGGAAACAAACGCAGGAAGAGGGAGGGAGGATCAAAGTTGGTAGGAGGGGTAGATAGAGGGGAGGAGGGCATCATCAGGGAGGGGGAGCTGGCGGAAGCGACCTTGGGAGAGGGTGTGGAGAGTGGAGAGATGGAGAGCAGGTGGGATGTGGAAATACAGGCGCGGCAGCAGATGGGGGCGGGAGACGATGGGAGAGATCAGCTGGTGAGGAGGATCGAGTTTGCAGGAGGTATAGAGGATCCATATCCATTCAAGGAAAAGGAGGAGGTGGGGGAAGGGAATTAGGTCATACAGGATCCGCATAGGGGAGGGGAGACGGATGCGATAGGCGAGGTGAAGAGCATGGCGTTCCAGGATCTGAAGGGATTTGTAAAAGATATGGGGAGCGGAGATCCAGGCAGTGTGGGCGTAGCAAAGGATAGGGCAAATGAGGGATTGATAGGTATGGAGGATGGTAGAGGGGTCCAGACCCCAAGTTCGGGCGGAGAGGAGTTTGAGGAAACAGAGGTGGGAGCATGCCTTGGCTTGGATTCTTGGATTGTCCGGAGGTGGAGGGTTCAGGAGAGGTGACGGTCAAGGGTGACACCAAGGTACTTAAGGGTGGGGTGAAGGCGATAGGACGGCCATAGATGGTGATGTAGAAATCGAGGAGGTGGAAGGAAGGAGTGGTTTTGCCTACTATGATCGCCTGGGATTTGGCAGGATTGACCTTAAGCAACCACTGGTTGCACCAAGCGGTGAACCGGTCAAGATGGGATTGGAGAAGGTGTTGGGAGCGCTGCAGGGTGGGGCAAGGACAAGGAAAGCAGTGTCATCGGCGTACTGGAGAAGGTGAATGGGGAGGTGAAGGCGGCGGCATTTCTGCCATATACAAGAGGTACAGAAGAGGGGAGAGGACGGAGCCCTGGGGCACACTGGCGGAGGGGAAAAAGGTGTAGGAATCCATGTTGTGGATGGTGACGTAGGAAGGGCGGTGGGAAAGAAAGGAGCCGATCAGACGGACACAGTTAAAAGGAAGGGCGAAGGTTTGGAGCTTGAAGAGGAGACCAGAATGCCACACGTGGTCATAGGCTCGTTCAAGGTCAAGGGAGAGGAAGATAGCAGAACGACAGGAATTAAGCTGTGAGATGAGTGGGGTGAAGGAGAAGGTCATCGGAAGAGAAGGACAGCCGAAAGCCACACTGGGTAACGGGAAGGAGGCAGTGCTGGCGGAGATGCTGGTGGATGCGTCAGGTGCGGATGGATTCCAGGACCTTGCTGAAGACCGAGGTAAGGTCAGAACCTGCAAAAAGTTAATATTATAATGTGCTAGTAAATTATATTAGATATGGTTATCCTGCAGGATGCAATGTGTGGTACTTACATAAAATATAATATGCATCACCATAAGGTACTGTCACTTCTATAAAACAAATTCACTTTAAGCCCATTGTATGGGCCTCATCGTGCGACTAGAGACTGCGGACCGCAAGGGCTTCACGGTCTGCCTCACAGAGGGTGGCGCGCATGCGCGAGATGTATAGAATCAAACTCTTATTACACACGTGTCAAATAACCTTTTTGCTATGAATTAATTTTATATTTTACTATTGTAAGTTAATTACAGTATCCAGCATGACTACGTTTTACATTCTCGTACAGAGCCTTCTAAACTGACCAACAAATCTCGTATGAACATCTGTAGGAAAGGATCTATTATTACAGAAACTGTGAGGTCACATGCAATCTAGAGGGTTGGATCCCCTCCTTCGAAAGTGTCAAATTGCAAAGCCTGGGCTACTCTCAGGGTGGAATCTCCGTCTTCAAAGATTGTGTCTGTCTGTCTGTCGGTCTGTCTGTCTGCCCGCCCGCCCGCCGCTCGCTGCTGTAGCTGTTCGTCTGCCCATCCGCCTGCCTGCCTGCTCGCCGTCCATGCCGCCGCCGTAGCCTGCTGAACATCCGTCCGTCCGTCGCCGTTCGTCCGCCATGAGCAATCCCACCTCCACTGTCATCTACACCTCCCCCTCCCCCTCTTCCACAGTCACTTCCTGGAGTGCCGCCCCCTGGCCTCCCTCCTTACACCTCACCTCCCCTTCCCCCACTTACCCATCCCCCTATCTCCTCCCCTGCTGTATACCCCCACATCTACACCCTTCCTCCAGCCTCCACACCCTCAACAGCTCCCACTACTACCCCCGCCCTCACATACACCTCTGTTGCCGCCTCTGTTGCCACCCCTCAGGTGGTCAGATCCCCTCTCTCACCCACCCCGTCACTTCGTCATCTGCGTCTTCCGCTTACAACACATCGCGCCAAGCCACCGTCGCCACCACTGAACCGGCTGCTTCTCCTGGCACCTCCACTACGCCACAGGGATCTGCCACCTGCCGCCTCCCTCTCCTCCACGTCCCTCTCCCCTCCTCCCAGCCTCCAGTCTCCAAAAAAAACCCAAAAGCGCGTCACTACCGACTCTGCTCCTGCCACTTCCCACAAAAGGTCACCACCTCCGCCCCCTCCTCCTATCGTCTCCATGGACACCACCCCTCCTCCAGCCACCCATACCTCGGCCCCCACCCTCCATTCCTTTGTCCTGTCAATTCCAATCCTAAGTTCCTCGACGCTCGTACCCTCACCATGGAGATACGAAAGTACTTACCTGGTGCACCCATCTCCCAACTCATTCCCCGCAAGGACTCAGTTCTTATCGAGTCCCCGTCCCCATCCTTTCACAAGGACCTCCTCCGTAAACACCCACGAGTTATGTTTGGCCCCCACACCTCTCTGACACCCTTCCTTTCTGCTTCCACTCCTCGTCAGCCCCAGCCTCCCTGTCCCCCCTACCTACACCGCTGTGATGACCGAGCTCAGCCCATTGATAACGGAGGATGAAGTGTTGGCAGAACTGAACTCCCACCCAGACCTGGAAATCCGCTCTGCCCACCGTTATCCACAATGCCTCTGGTCCCACCTACCTCATGCGGGTCTTCTCTGAGTCTCCCCCCTCCATTGACCATCTCCTCACCCAGGGTGTCCTGATATACCACCGTCGCCACCATGTTGAACCCTCCAAACCCCTCCCCAATCCTACCATTGCCAGCGGTGCCTGATGTAGAATGACCACCTGACTCCCAACTGCAAAAACCTCCCCACCTGTCCCCATTGCAAGACCTCCCATTGTCTTAAGAAGTGCCCCAACCTCGCTGCTCCTCCATCCTGTAACACCTGCAATGGCCCCCATCCCACCTATTCCCACAAGTGTAAAGCTAAACCGCCTCCAGCCACCACTGAGCTTACAGTCCCTGTTCGTCCTATTGATCCCCCTGTCCATCCCAACAATTCCCTCCATCCACCCCCCACAGCCGAGGACATCATCCGGTTGTTACCGTTGTACTCTAAAACATTCACCCTTTTCAGCACCCCCACACCTTCCAACAAATCTCCCTTGCCGCTCGCTCTGTTTTCCACCTGAACACCTTCGCCACTTACTCCCACAACGAAGCCCACTTCACCTTCACCCGCGTCGACACCCTAGTTTAAGCCTCTTCCCTTCCCTCTTTTCCCCCCCTCCTTCCCGCCATGGCGCGGCGCGAGTATCGCATCCTCTTCCAGAACATTCGCTCCTTCCGCTCCAACAAATACCTCCTCATGCACACCCTCTCCCACTACCAGGTCGACACCTTCCTCCAGCCCCACCATTCTATCTGCACCTCTCCCTATATCCTTCACCGCACTGACGCTCCTGGTCCTCATGCGCAGGGTGGAGTCATGATTGGCCACCTTAAGCATATCCCTGTCTGGCCACAACCTCTCCTCAATGACCCCACTGAACACATTATCCTCAGCATCTTCATCCCCTCTCTCACCATTACTTGTGCCACCATCTATGTCTGCTCCACTGCTCCTCTTCCTTATGACTTCATCTCGCACACTGACCGCACCTTCTCCACCTATGTGATTGCTGCCAACCTCAACATCCATAGCCGCACTCCTGCCACCCTTCGGTGGTGGCATCAATTCCTCTCCATGATCCAAGGTAACCTTGGTCCCCTTCCCCAGCACACCTGACCCGAAAGTGACACCACCCCTGATGTTGTCATTGCCTCCACCAACCTCCTTGGGCTTATCGCCGTCACCGTCCTTGACCCCACAGGTAGCGATCACCTCCCTGTCCTTCTCACCATAAGGTCTGCTCACCGCCCCCCTCTGGCTCCGCACCCTGCACCTCCTCCTAAGGTCGTCCATGACTACCACCATGCCAACTGGGATGCCTACCGGGACTCCATCTCCACCCAGGTCGAAAGCCACCCTCTTACCTATCGTCATCCAGACGACATCATCTACGCCTCGTCCTTCCTTCAGAAGGTAATTACTGACGCCGTGGAGGCCCATGTTCCTACTAAAACCATCCACCCACATCGTCCCATTCTCCTTCCGCAGGCTGTCCTCCTCCTCCTCCATGAATCCTGTCGCCTCTATCGCTCCTTCCTGCGCACTCGTGACAGGGATACACTCCACCAGCAAATACAGCGACACGTATGGAACCTCATTACAGCAATGAAACGCCAAGTACTGGTCCACGTCCCATTGCCTTACTGGTTCCCTTTCTGCTCCTCACTTCCCCCTTCTCCATAACGATCGCCCCCTACCTGACAACCTCAGTAAGGCCAACCACTTTGCTTCCCACCTTTCCGAGGTCTTCACCATCCCAGATGATCCCCACTTTGATTATTCTCTTTTCCCCACCGTCATGGAACGTGCTGATACCTCGGTCGCTCCACTTCCTCCTAGTCTCCAGTACTTGGGGCAGTTGCCCCCCTCCAACATTAACACTCCCATCACAGCACAAGACATTACACTTATCCTCCAGTCCAAACGCAACACGGCCCCTGGTCACGACTGTGTCACCTACTGCCACCTTCGAGAAAGCCCCTATTCCTTCCTGACTGTCCTCACCCCTCTCTATAACGCCATCTTCTCTACTGGCTTCTACCCTGACCTGTGGAAGACCTCCCGCATCCTCTTATTCCTCAAACCCAACAAACCCCCTTCTGCTGCCTCTTCCTATTTTCCCACCTCCGTCTTCAGTAAGGTCTTCGAATCCATCCTCTCCCACCGTATCCTTACTCAACACCACCTCCTCCCCCTTACCCAGTGTGGCTTCCGACCCTCCTTCTCTGCTGAAGACCAACTCCTAAACCTCGTTCACCTTCTGTCCCTCCAGCTCAACTCCCGTCGCTCCGCCATTTTTGTTTCTCTTGACCTCCAAAATGCCTATGACTGTGTATGGCATCCCGGTCTCCTCTTTAAACTCCAAACCTACGCCCTGCCTATCAATTTTGTCCGTCTGGTCGCTTCCTTCCTCTCGGGCCGTGCTTCCTATGTCACCCTCCACAACACCAACTCCTGTATCTTTTGTCCCATGGCTGGCGTCCCCCAGGGCTCTGTCCTCTCCCCTCTCCTTTATCTCTTGTATATGACTGATATGCCCAAGCCACCCCCAACAGTCCACCTTCTCCAGTATGCTGATGACACCGCCTTCCTGGCTCTCTATCCTACACTTCAACGGTCCAAATGTACCCTCCAAACCCACCTTAACCAGTTCACCACTTGGTGTAACCAGTGGTTCCTCCGTCTCAAGCCCTCCAAATCCCAGGCAATCATTATAGGCTGCACCATTCGCTCCTTTCCATGATTTCTACCTCACCCTTTATGGTCGTCCCATCCAGCTCACCCCCACCCTGAGGTACCTTGGCTTCACCCTCGACCGACACATCACCTGGACCCCTCATCTCAAGATCATCCAGCAGAAAGCCCATTCCTGCCTCCGCATTCTGAAACTCCTGTCTGGCCGGACATGGGGATTGCATCCTTCTACCATCCTCCACACCTACAAATGCCTCATCTGTCCTATCCTTTGTTATGCCAGTGTTGCCTGGGACTCCACCCCCACCAGCTTTTACAAGGCCCTCCAAATCCTCGAACCCCATGTGCTCCGCCTTGCCTTCCGTATCTGCCTTCCTTCCCCCCACACGGCTCCTGTATGAACTGATACCCTTCCCCCACCTCCTCCTGTTCCTCCAACATCTCCACATCCTTTACATTGTCCGCAGGCTTGATCTCTCCCACCCTCTGGTTTCCTGCTTCCTCTCCACCCCCTGCCCGTTGCCGCACCTCTATCGCTGTATCCCTACCTCTCTCCACCTCCACACCCTCCATCTCCTTCATCTGGGCAATTTCCAGCGCCTCCCCCTCTCGGATGACGAACTTCGCCGTGACATCTACCTTCCAACTATAACCTGGCCTTGTCCTCCCCCTCCCCAGGGCTCCCTTTTTCCTCTCCCCTCCTTCTCCCAGAGCGGATTTTCCTCCTCTCCCCCTGAGACCCTGCACCCCATACTTGCCTCTTTCCTTCCCACATCCCTCCCTACCTGGCCCTCTTCAGCGCGCACCCCACTCATCTCCCCCCTCTCTTCCCCTCCCTCCTTTCTTCCAGTCTCCCTTATCTCCTTGCACCTGGCAGATCCTCTGTTTTGATCATCGTCAGTGTGCCACGTCAGTGTTGTGTTTAGTGCTGTTTCTCTTGTGCATCAAGAGGTGTGATTTTAATTGTGTACTGCCTTGAGGTTCGCCGTCAGTGTCTGTTATTTGCTACGCCATCCGTCAATACTTTTTATGCTCCGGTCATACTGTGCCTTGTGTTCTGTTAATTATCGCAGTGTGTGGCTTTTTGTGTGTGCTACTTTTTTATAGTTTTTTATCTCCATTTTACAGTCGCCCCTTTTTTGTCTATTGCCTTCCATGATGTTCCCCCTTTTTTATATCTATGTTCACCATTTCTCTCCTTTGTATATTTTTCACTGTATTCTATTGTTTCTTCTATGTCTTTCGGATGAAGAGCAGCACATACGCTGCTGCCAGCCCGCCCCGATCGGGAATTGAAATACAATAAAGAAAAAAAAGGTCACATGCATTACGAATTATTGCAAAACCAGTACAGGCCGGAAGCCTTCGAAGAATGCCCTATTTTTTAGATACAGCTGATCGTTCAGTAAATTGCCTCTATCTGTAATTAGGTGTGCATAAATTTGTAGTTCCTCAAGCGTGTCGAGTCTATAGCCCTTAACTTCATGATGTAGTAGCTCTATGTCACGTAAAGGTTTAGGTGTATGAGCCATTTGCACCAGATGTTCCGCAGTCTCTAGTCACACGAAGAGGCCCATACAACGGGCTTAAAGTGAATTTCTACAGCTTGTGTAATAGAAGTGACAAAACCTTATGGTTATACATCAAGTTTTATAAAGTTGACTTAGGACATGGCCTGTTTTAGCCAAACATTTAAATAATATTTTATGTAAGTACTACACGTTGCATCCTGTAGGATGACCATATCTAACATAATTCACTAGTGCATTATAATATTAACTTGTTGCAGGTTCTGAAGAAGACGTTATTACTAACGTTGAAACCTAGGTAAACGATAAAGTTAACCTGCAACTGTAGGCTGTATATTCTTAATTAAACAATATCAGTTGCTGTCGCTGCATAAAAATGTTAAAAATTTTAAATAGACATTTTTCCGGTGCTCTGTACGCGAATGAAATGGGAAGAAACTCTAATAACTGGTACAATGGTAAGTACCTCGTGCCCTGCCCTTTACAGTGGTCTGAACAGTATGAACATAGATTTTTTCAGCAAAAACTGCGGGATGTTCCACGTTGCGTATTCTGCTGTTTTATTTTTGTCTTTAATCTCTGTACATGCTGTATGGATTCTGACAGGACAAATTATTCCAGTTATTGCACGAATTTGTGGAATTTTGGCATTACGCTTCTTTCTCTCGAATTCTTAAGTCATTTCAGGTCTCATACCATACATGATATGATTTTTATGTGAAATTCGTAATAATCTCGATACCTTCAACAATGCTACATTATAGGACTTTGGTGAATATTTATCGCAACAGTATTATTTGTGATGTTTGAGTCATATGTTACATTTAAAGCACAATCGTTTCAGTACTTGCAGCTACGTTTCTGATAAAGGGTATTATCATATTTACTCGTTTAGTGCAGGAGAAACGTAAACAAATAATAAATTATTGCAAGATTTTCTGCTCCTAAAGGATGCGGTGTGAATGTTTAGTTGCTGTTTACTTTTGATGAAAGCATTAACAATCAATAAAAAGCAATGTTGAAGGCAAGTAGCTGCATTTGTGTATAATATTAGGACGCAGAGAATGTCTTAGGTTGATGGACTACACCACTGATAAAATTGAAACTGAAGTTTTCATACTGTCAAACTGTACCGAAATCAGCTATCGGGAATGTAATTGCACCATTTGCTATGGAATACAGACGAATCGTTTTATAGAAGAATAATTTATTTCAGTAATCACAGATTCTTCCAATCCTATGGATTTCAAGCCGGTTCTTTTACTTGTTTCTCTCATGAGCCTTCTCGATCAGCTTCAGTACTTCGCCGTATTGTTATCATTTCCTTCTTTCTTTCTTTAAGTATTAGGCGTTTGCCAATGACGTCCTCTTGTCCGGTGTCTGTATTTTCCGCCGTTGTTATTTGATCTGTCAGCTCTTTCTTGAATCTGCCTATTGATCTTTTCCCTATTGGCCGAGAATTTCTTACTAATCCAGGTATTGTATTTTCATTTATTCTTATGACATGTTCTGTTACTTCAATCACTTTGATCCGTTCACTTGGCTTTTAAGTCATTGTTATTGTCTGACTGTTGTGCCCCTTATAAAATGAGACGCTTTGTAGGTATCTGGTCTTCTTAAAACACTAATTTTCGCAGCTTGTATTCCTTCTTCATTTTCAGTTTTCAGTGTCCAAGTCTCACTGCCATAAAGTGTAGATGATATTGACATTTTTGTTCATCTTTATTTTGGTTCTTTTCTTACCATTTTATTCAATGTTACGTACATGATCCTAAATTCTACTTTTAATTTTTTCGGTATGTCTCTTCCGTTTTAAAGGAGATACCATTCTGAATCCATTCAGTCTATTTTCTTATTAATTACAATTTGGGCTGAGACCAGATATTCCCTTTCAAAAACCATGACTTTTGATTTTGGGTCGAGACAAGCTATATTTATTCGTTATATTTAGTTAGTAAACGGCTTTGTGAAACGTGTCCTCGCAATCAGCTACAAGAATTTGATCGTCAGAAAAGAGTTTTGCCGTTAGATATTTTACTTGGTTGAAGTTATGAGTGTAAAACTCTATTTTTTTGCCATTGTCTCGATACGGATATTTGAAAGTATCGGAGACAAACTGAGCTCTTATCACAAGAGTCTAAATTTGTTATTACTTTAACATTCTCCTTTCTGGCAACGGCAGTTCCGTAGTCTTGGTTCATTTGATGGATTACTCTTAGTAAGTGGTATGGTAAGCACCCCTGTCTAGTATTTCCCGTAACATTTTCGTATCCTCATTATCAAAGGCCATCATGTAGGCAATAAATGGCAGATGATTTCTCAATTAAATTCCACGCGTTTTTCCACCGTGTGATGACAAACGTCTTCTCTGAACAGAGCCTACACTTCCTGAAGCCAGCTTCCTCCTCCAGAAATTTATTTTCTATAATTACTGCAAATTTTGTGTTATGATCTTCGAAATAATTTCATATCCAATGTTGAGAAAAGAAGTGCTCCTAAAATTTTCTTTGTGGTTCTCAACTACGTTTTAAATATGGGTGTTACTATGGCTAAGTTCCAGCTTCTCGGAAATTCTTTCGTTGTCCAGCATTGTTGATGAAGAGATGGAAGCTACATTTCGTAAGAGAAATGACGCATTTGATCAGTTCGATGTTTAGGTTGTCACTTCCTGGTGTCTTCCTAGTTTTAGTTTTTCGCAGCATATTCTGAATTCTGTCATTCACATTTTATTTACACTCAGGTCTTCCTTCTCTTCAGGTGTTACAACTTGTTCTTATAAGTTTCCGTCAGCACCATACTCTTTTGTCCAAAGCGTTTTACATTAAGTCAATCATTTTGCGTTCCTTACGACTTCGATGTTCTTATTTTCTGTATCGTTATTCAGTTTGTTGTTGTTGTTGCGGTCTTCAGTCCTGAGAGTCGTTTGATGCAGCTATCCATGCTACTCTATTCTGTGCAAGATTCTTCATCTACCAGTACCTACTGCAACCTACATCCTTCTGAATCTGCTTAATGTATTCATCTCTTGGTCTCCCTCTACGATTTTTACCCTCCACGCTGCCCTCCAATGCTAAATTTGTGATCCCTTGATGCCTCAGAACATGTCCTACCAACCGATCTCTTCTTCTAGTCAAGTTGTGCCACAAACGTCTCTTCTCCCCAATCCTATTCAATACTTCCTCATTAGTTATGTGATCTACCCATCTAATCTTCAGCATTCTTCTGTAGCACCACATTTCAAAAGCTTCTATTCTCTTCTTGTCCAAACTATTTATCGTCCATGTTTCACTTCCATACATGGCTACACTCCATACAAATACTTTCAGAAACGACTTCCTGACACTTAAATCTATACTCGATGTTAACAAATTTCTCTTCTTCAGAAACGCTTTCCTTGCCATTGCCAATCTACTTCTACCATCATCAGTTACTTTGCTCCCCAAATAGCAAAACTCCTTTACTACTGTACTTTAAGTGTCTCATTTCCTAATCTGACTCCCTCAGCATCACCAGACTAAATTCGACTACATTCCATTATTCTCGTTTTGCTTTTGTTGATGTTCATCTTATATCCTCCTTTCAAGACATTGTCCATTCCGTTCAACTGCTCTTCCAAGTCCTTTGCTGTCTCTGACAGAATTACAATGTCATCGGCAAACTTCAAAGTTTTTATTTCTTCTCCATGGATTTTAATTCCTACTCCGAATTTTTCTTTTGTTTCGTTCACTGCTTGCTCAATATATAGATGGAATAACATCGGGGAGAGGCTACAACCCTCTCTCACTCCCTTCCCAACCACTGCTTCCCTTTCATGTCCATCGACTCTTATAACTGCCATCTGGTTTCTGTACAAATTGTAAATAGCTTTTCACTCCCTGTATTTTACCCCTGCCACCTTCAGAATTTGAAAGAGAGTATTACAGTCAACATTGTCAAAAGCTTCCTCTAAGTCTACAAATGCTAAAAACGAAGGTTTGCCTTTCCTTAATCTATCTTCTAAGATAAGTCGTAGGGTCAGTTCTGCCTCACGTGTTCCAACGTTTCTACGGAATCCAAACTGATCTTCCCCGTGGTCGGCTTATACTAGTTTTTCCATTCGTCTGTAAAGAATTCGCGTTAGTATTTTGCAGCCGTGACTTATTAAACTTATAGTTCGGTAATTTTCACATCTGTCAAAACCTGCTTTCTTTGATATTGGAATTATTATATTCTTCTTGAAGTCTGAGGGTATTTCGCCTGTCTCATACACCTTGCTCACCAGATGGTAGAGTTTTCTCGGGACTGGACCTCCCAAGTTTGTCAGTAGTTCTAATGGAATGTTGTCTACTCCCAGGGCCTTGTTTCGACTCAGGTCTTTCAGTGCTCGTTATTCAGTAGTCCCTTATTTTATACGCAAATTCTTGTCAAATGAAAATGACACATTTTCAGAGACTTAACTGGTCTCATAAGGATATGATTGCATGTATGTAGACTTAACCGGAGAGTGAAAATTTGTACTATGGCTGGGAATCGAACCCAGGTGTCCTCCTTAGTAGGCAGACGAGTTAGCCACTGAGACAGCCTGGCACAGCGGTCCACACAAATACACGGATTACCCTGGCACGCATCCCTCCTCGATCGAAACTCTCACTGCCGCCCTACTCTGCTTTCAATTCCCCCCTTAAACATGAACGTCTTTTTCCAAAGCTGTTTCACAGAGGAAGACTGCACTGTAGTTCCTTCTCTAGATTTTCGTACAGATGACAAAATGGTAGTTAACAAGATAGACGACAGAGGGACAGAAAAACAATTAAAATCCCTCAAAAGAGGAAATGCCGCTGGACCTGATGGGATACCAGTTCGATTTTACACAGAGTACGAGAAGGAACTTGCCCCCCTTCTTGCAGCGGTGTACCCTAGGTCTCTAGAAGAGCGTAGCGTTCCAAAGGATTGGAAAAGGACACAGGTCATCCCCATTTTCAAGAAGGGACGTCGAACAGATATGCAGAACTACAGACCTATATCTCTAACGTCGATCAGTTGTAGAATTTTGGAACACGTATTATGTTCGAGTATAATGACTTTTCTCGAGACTAGAAATCTACTCTGTAGGAATCAGCATGGGTTTCGAAAAAGACGGTCGTGTGAAACCCAGCTCGCGCTATTCGTCCACGAGACTCAGAGGGCCATAGACACGGGTTCACAGGTAGATGTGTTTCTTGACTTCCGCAAGGCGTTCGATACAGTTCCCCACAGTCGTTTAATGAACAAAGTAAGAGCATATGGACTATCACACTAATTGTGTGATTGGATTGAAGAGTTCCTAGATGTCTTCCGAAGTATGAGTGATTTCAGGTGTGCCGCAGGGGAGCGTCATAGGGCCGTGGCTATTCGCAATATATATAAATGACCTTGTGGATAACATCGGAAGTTCACTGAGGCTTTTTGCGGATGATGCTGTAGTATATCGAGAGGTTGTAACAATGGAAAATTGTACTGAAATGCAGGAGGGTCTGCAACGAATTGACGCATGGTGCAGGGAATGGCAACTAAATCTCATTGTAGACAAGTGTAATGTGCTGTGACTACATAGAAAGAAAGATCCTTTATCATTTAGCTATAATATAGCAGGTCAGCAATTCGGAGCAGTTAATTCCATAAATTATCTGGGAGTACGCATTAGGAGTGATTTAAAATGGAATGACCATATAAAATTAATCGTCGGTGAAGCAGATGCCAGTCTGAGGTTTATTGGAAGGATCCTAACGAAATGCAGTCCGAAAACAAAGGAAGTAGGTTACAGTACACTCGTTCGCCCACTGCTTGAATACTGCTCACCGGTGTGGGATCCGTACCAGACAGGGTTGATGGAAGTGATAGAGAAGATCCAACGGAGAGCAGCGCGCTTCGTTACAGGATCATTTAGTAATCGTGAAAGCGTTACGGAGATGATAGATAAACTCCAGTGGAAGACTCTGCAAGAGAGACGCTCAATAGCACGGTACGGGCTTTTGTTGAAGTTTCGAGAACATAACTTACCGAGGAGTCATATGGTTCAAATGGCTCTGAGCACTATGAGACTTAACTACTGAGGTCATCAGCCCCCTAGAACTTAGAACTACTTAAACCTAACTAACCTAAGGACATCACACACATCCATGCCCGAGGCAGAATTCGAACCTGCGACCGTAGCGGTCTCGCGGTTCCAGACTGTAGCGCCTAGAACCGCACGGCCACTCCGGCCGGCACCGAGAAGCCAAGCAGTATATTGCTCCCTCCTACGTATATCTTGCAAAGGGACCATGAGGATAAAATCAGAGAGATTAGAGCCCACGCAGAGGCATACCGACAATCTTTCTTTCCACGAACAATACGAGACTGGAATAGAAAGGAAAACCGTTAGAGATACTCAAAGTACCCGCCGCCACACCCCATCAGGTGGCTTTCGGAGTATGGATGTAGATGTAGAACGGCATTACTTAGGCTCTCTGTTCTGGAACAGCCCATCAGCATCGTACGCAAGTGGGGGATCCAGCCTGAAACGTAGGCACAGATACTTATACAAATGAAATGACAGTTTCAGAGATTTTACTGGTCTCATATGGGTACGATTTTATGTGTATGGACTGAAACAGCCACTGAAAATTTGTACCAAGGCCAGGAACTGAACCTGCGTTTCCTACTTACTAGACAGATGCGTTAGCCACCAAGCCGCCATGGCACAAGGGTAATTAAAAGCAGACTGAGAATTTGGATGGAGGAGCGAGGCGAGCCAGGGTGATCCCCGCAGTTTTATGAACCGCCGTTTGAAAGAAGTTTAGTGGCTAACGCATATGTCTGGTGAGAAGAAGGTCCGGTTTCGATTCCCGCCCTTGGTACAAATTTTCCCTTGCCGCTTCGGTCTATATACTCAAATTTTTGTCTTCCACGAACATACCTTTCTCTTCTGGTTTGAATCTACCCTGATTCTGCTGTTGAGCTGACCTGCCAAACTGCTTCGTCTCTGTTGCTAGCCTATTGTATTTATCAGCAGTCGACACACACTAGGGGTATCTCTGGGCTTATAAAAAACTTGCGCTTTGTGGCGTGCGGTTAACAGAGATACTCGTGTGCGCTGATGAACTCTGCATCTCACAGCTGTGAGTGCAATGTGGCCAGTACGACGTAGCTGTCCGCAGTATAACAGAAATTCCAGCCCCAAAAGTTTCCGAACGTCACACCGAATTCGAGCGTTAATTAAAGTCCGCCCTTACAGGCCATGGTGGCCCAACGGTACCGACCGGTCGCCGTGTCATCCTCATCCCACAGGCGTCACTGGATAGAGATAAGAAGGGGAATATGGTCAGCAAACCGCTCTGCCGGCCGTTGTCAGTTTTCGTGACGGGAGCCGCTACTTATCAGTCAAGTAGCTCCTCAGTTAGCCTAAGGGCTGAGTGCACCCCGCTTGCCAACAACGCTCGGCAGTCCAGATGGACACGCATTAAAGTGCTACCCCATCCCGACAGAGCCTAACTTCGGTGACCTGACGGGAACCGGTATTACCACTGCGGGAAGGGCTGTCTTCTCTAGATCGTCTCTCAGTGCTATGTGGCAAGTGTCCCAGTGACGAACAATATTCAAAGTGTCGGTAGGAAGTGGGTTTCATAAGCTACACTATGTGATCAAAAGTAGCCGGGCACCTGGCTGAAAATCACAAGTTCGTGGTGTCCTCCATCGGTAATGCTGCAATTCAAATTGGTGTTGGCCCAAACTTCGCCTTGATGGCAGATTTTCAGGGAGTGCTGCACTGAGGAGGGGTATCGATGTCGGTCGGTGTGGCCTGGCACAGAGTCTGCGTTCCAAAATATCCCAAAGGTGTTCCATAGGTTTCAGGTCAGGACTTTGTGCAGGCCAGTCCATTACAGGGATGTAATGGCTATAGGCCGTGCATTATGAACAGGTGCTGGACCGTGCTGAAAGACGCAATCGCCATCACCGAATTGCTCTTGAACAGTAGGAAGTACGATGGTGCTTAAAACATTAATGTGCGCCTGTGCTGTGATATTGCCAAACAAAACAAGGTGTGCAACCCCACTCCATGAAAACACGACTAAACACCACCGCCTCCGAATTTTACTGTTGGCACTACACATGCTGGCAGATGACATTCACTGAGCATTCGCCATACCCACACCCTGCCATCGGACAGCCACATTATGTACCGTGATTAGTCACTCCACACAACGAATTTCCACTGTTCAATCGTTCAATGTTTACGCTCCTTACACCAAGCGAGGCGTCGTTTGGCATTCATCGGCGTGATGTGTGGCTTATGAGCAGCTGCTCAACCATTAAATCCAAGTTTCCTCATCTCCCACCTAATTGTCATAGTACTTGCAGTGGATCCTGATGCAGTTTGGACATCCTGTGTGATGGTCTGGATAGATGCCTGCCTATTACACATAACGACCCTCTTCAACAGTCGGCGGTCTCTGTCAGTCGGTCGGTCTGTACACTTTCGTGCTGTACGTGTCCCTGCACGTTTCCACCTCACTGTCACAATGGAAACAGTGGACCTAGGGATGTTTAGGAGTGTGGAAATCTCGCTCAGAGACGTATGACACAAGTGACACATCACCTGACCACGTTCCCCATTCTGCTCTCTGGCCACGTGTAGTGACTACTGAGGTCGCTGATATGGAGTACCTGGTATTAGGTGGCAGCACAATGAACGTAATACGAAAAACGTATGGTTTTGGGTATGTCCGGATACTTTTGATCACTTAGTGTACCTTCTTCGCATGTACACTACACTTCTTGAGGACTTTTCCAAGCTAGCATCTGTCTTTCCCACTGTTAGTTTTATATGCTGTTCCATTGAAGATCACTTCACTCCTTACATACATTACTCGGTATGTAATAGGCGAGAGTGCAGCGAAGGATTGTTGAGGAATCGTGTATTCGTGCGATAACGGGGGCTTCCGCCTATTTACGGACAATAATTTGCGTTCGTTTCTTTGGATCAGCTGCCAATCCCTGCACCAAGCGTCGATCTTCTGCAGGTGTCCATGCATTTCTCTAGGTCTACAGCTTGCTAGCCTCACACTTCTCTATACACAAGAGCGCTGTCTGCGAACAGCTTCAACAAGCTTCCGACGCTCGGCTCACTCATATATGTTATTGTGGAAGTAGAAGATCAGGGAAGATAAACCTTCCCTAGTAGATGTAGACCATAACTAAAATGATCAATGAGAGCTTGCCATAAGCTGAAAAAAAAAAACAACACATCCACTAGTGAAGGTGAACCATCGCTGTACTGAGCTAGGGAAAGTGTACAGCAGCATATTATCAAGTAGTGAAGGTGCGCCATCGCTGCTCCCGTGTTATTAACGGTGCGTCCAAAAATGCTATCATGCATCAGGATGAATGTAATTGTCGTCAGTTCGTTATTGTTATGTTATACAGCAGTGCAGTTATGGTTGACAGTGGTGCAGTTACGGTTTACAGTAGTGCAGTTACGGCTCACGTCAGTGCAGCTATGGTTGAATCAGTGAAGTTCTACGAACATGTTAGAGTGGAATGGGGAAATCTCAGTTATACAGTAATTCTGTCTTCACGGACACAGAAAAGTAGGAGTTACTTACCAGCAAGGCTAAATCACTAAAATATGGACGAAAGAAGGACGGCAACGACTACTACACGTTTTTGAAGAGGTTTGAAGTGCTGGAAGTGAATGGAGTAACCACATTAATACAATCTATAACTGAACAAGGTAATATTAGATACTATGTGTATGATGAAGAACTGTATGATATTACGCATGACGCTAGTGTAATGACTGGCCACGATGGACGCGACCGAATGATGAAATGCCTGAAGTCAAAGTTCTGTAACATAACATACAAATATGTCCAAATTTATCTTAGTTTGTGTGATGTTTACAAAAGCAAAACGGTCAGAATAAAGGAATAGTACTGAATAAGTTGATCTCATCGACTTCCAATCG
Source organism: Schistocerca serialis cubense (assembly GCF_023864345.2). Lineage (NCBI taxonomy): Eukaryota > Metazoa > Arthropoda > Insecta > Orthoptera > Acrididae > Schistocerca > Schistocerca serialis. Next base: position 364,416,905 of record NC_064645.1, on the reverse strand, counting down.
CAACCACGTGGATATTACAAATTTGTAGATCGAGCGAGGTGGCGCAGTGGTTAGCACACTGGACTCACATTCGGGAAGACGTCAGTTCAATCTCGTGTCCGACCATCCTGATTTAGGTTTTCCGTGATTTCCCTAAATCGCTTCAGGAAAATGCCGGAGTAGTTTTTTTGAAAGGGGATGGCCGACTTCCTTTCCCAACCTTCCCTAATCGAATGAGACCGATGACCCCGCTGTTTGGTCTCTTCCCCAAACACCCCACAAATTCGTAATGGTTTGTCAGGACCACCTCACTAAATTCGTTTTTCTTAGGCCACTGAAGTCCAAATAAGCTGAAGAGGTATGCGATTACATTATTGACATTTTTACGATGTTAAGCTCTCCCTCAGAATTGCAGCCTGACAATGCTAGAGACTTCGTTAACAAAATAATGAGCAGCTTAACTGAACTATGGTGCCATTTTAAAATTGTCCACGGTAAACCTAGACACAGACAGAGCTATGGCAGCGTAGAGCGAGCAAATCAAGACGTACAAAACGATGCAGGAGCAAAACGATGCAGAGTGAAGCCGTTCATTAAGATTTGTGCAGCTAACGAATAGCGCTGTACATTTTGGAATTAAAACATCTCCGTACGAAGCGATGATTGGCTGCCCTCCTTAACATGGTTTGTCTTCAAGTTTATTTTCTAAAGCACTGGAGAACGTTCACTCTGAGGATGACCTTGAAAATATAATTGACCAAGTGAGTGTTTGCGTGAGACAGGGACTCAAACGTTGCAGGATAATGATCACAGTAAATCTCCATTACAGGAGGATAACATACCAACACGAACAAAGGTCGAGAACAGAGAGAAAGAAAGTGTTCCTGACATTAATAACTACTGCTTGATTGATTTAGACGAGCCAACTCGTGCTATTAAGAAAACACAGAACTGAAGCGTACACATGCCTAGAAGAACAAGCGCAAAGAATGCGGCAGTGTTCAGATCGCTGCTTTACAACAGTAGAAAATGACTGTATTGTGAGAGTTCCAGTTCCCGACTTCGATAGAGGAAGAGGAGATGCAAGGTCGATCTTGGGTGACGTCCGCGAGACAACGGCTGATGGCTTCTACCGAATCGTGGCGAGAACTGGTGTACTGAACCAACTACACGCACGATAATAAATTGTTTGTTTTTAAATAATTATGGAAGGGATGATACGATATGCCACTGCTGCTACAACTACAACATTTTCTTTCAGGTCCCAGTTCAGTACTTGCCGTCTACAAATAATCTCAGAGGAGTAAGGTCCAGCAGAGAAAACTCTTCAGTCGATGCGAAGCGGCCAAGGATTCTTCAAATGCAACTGCCAGCAAAAATGTCAGACTCTGAGATGATTCTGCAAAAACAAAAATGTTCTGTGCAACGTAAAATGCCATGGGGCACGTCCTTGCTGCAATAAATGAATTTTACGTAATATGACTATGTTTCCAAACTACAGGTGATAAATGCAATTTTCGAAGTAGCCTTCTGTTATTGGAGCCATGGTTCGCATTCCTTACCTCTTGGCAGTGAAGGTATACATTCACTAATGATAATGCACTATCCGTATTCAATGTGTATTGTTTGACAGAACTGGAAACTGTAATGCACTTTCACTAAATAGACCAGTAAAGGTGCACGATCACCAGTGATCGTATACTTTCCCCGAAACTTTCACTTCCACTATAACATATATATTATGAACAGTAACGGTCCTGTAATACTGTAAGTAGGCTGTTTAGGTTTTTATGTTGGTAACACCACGTAGCGCTCTGTATGAAAATCGCTGACTGTGCTGTGTGCAGTCTGTGGATGGTTGGCACTGTTAGAATATTCGCTATTGTAGTGTTGGGCAGCTGGATGTGAACAGCAGTGGTGGATGTGGGAAGAGAGGTGGCGGAGTTTTAAGAGCGGACGATATGGACTTGTGTCCGTCAGAGAAAGGAAATTTGTTTAATTGGATGTCAGAAAATTATATGTAATTACTTTTGAAGGGTATTAAAGTAAATACATTGTTTGTTCTCTAGCAAAATCTTTCATTTCCTAACTTTGCCTATCAGTAGTTAGTGCCTTGAGTAGTTAGAATCTTTTATTTAGCAAGTAGTATTGGCGCTCGCTATATTGCAGGAGTTCGAGTAACGAAGATTTTTGTGAGGTAAGTGATTCATGAAAGGTATAGGTTATTGTTAGTCAGGGCCATTCTTTTGTAGGGATTCTTGAAAGTCAGATTGCGTTGCGCTAAAAATATTGTGTGTCAGTGTAGTGATGACCAGAATAAGTAAAGAGAGAACTGCCTGAGTACTTTGAATTTTGCTCAGCTGTTTGAAAGTGAAATAACGTAAGAGTTTTTCCAAAAAAAAAAAAATGGCTCTGAGCACCATGGAACTTAACTTCTGAGGTCATCAGTCCCCTAGAACCTAGAACTACTTAAACCTAACTAACCTAAGGACGTCATACACATCCATGCCCGAGGCAGGATTCGAACCTGCGACTGTAGCGGTCGCGCGGTTCCAGACTGTAGCGCCTAGAACCCCTCGGCCACCCCGTCCGGCGGAGAGTTTTTCCAGCACTGTCATTCTTAATTTTCAAAGGCGACATTTCAATACTGCAATGGGGTACGTCCTAAGTTAATCTTACGTCTGCAAATTTCTCTCCGTTGAAAAGGACATGTTTTGTAAATCTTTTTAGGAACTCAGCCTAATCACGAGACTATTCCGATATGCCGTACGGCTGTATCTCATCATTGGGCTAAAGAGCAGGAAAATATCGAACGCCTTCCGGAAGTCAAATAAAACCGTATCAGAGTGGGATGGCAGATCCCCACAAATTCGAGCTTTCCGTCGCATAGACCGCACAGTCTTTACATTTGTTGACGTCAGCTTATTTGTGCCCGCCGCCATTAAAACTACTCTCAATGTAATAAAACAAAATATATAATAATAAGGGCAGGAAAGGACTAATAACAATACGAAGTATGAGAGGAAATAGAAAGAGGAAGAGAAAGGAAAATGGAAACTTGTCTTTATTACAAATATGACTTAATGCCAGTAAAGGAATTATACGGGGAGGTATTGGATCGTGTGAGGAATGATTTACCAATAAATGAATTAATAATCTGTAAGGAGAAACAGATAGGTCTGTGGCATATCGAAGTTTGGATCGGTCCAGGGAGCGTGCTCGGATAGCCTAAGTGGTAAGGCGACCGCTCGCGATAAGCAAGTCCCAGTCCGTCACAAATTTTCATTTGTCGCTTTAGGCTGTATTTCTGTACCTATTACAGTTAAGTTGAATTTCAGTAACAAATTACATCAGTAAGCATCCGTCAAGCTGCCCGTGATAAGCGTTTTCGAAAAATACAGTTAGCAGAGTACTGGTGGATCAACAGCTACATTTCTATCTATGAAAAAAAAAAGTGCAAGTAATGGGCTAACCGATTTTGAACAGAGAATTCGGTTCTGTTTGTTGTGCATGCACCGAAACTGTAGATGATCGCTCTCAATAGATGCTATGAATGTAGGTTGTTCAAGAAAATACTGAATATTCATAGCCGACCATTAGTCTCTTGTCTCAAAGTATTCAGTTTAAGATATTCTAGCACCTTTATGCCTTAGACACGTGGCATCCTGTATGTGTTCCTCTGCGACTACTGTCGCGAAACGCTTAGTATACTCTTTCGTCATTTATCTGTTACTTCTTCCGTCCTCATTAGTTTCTGAATTGACTCGCAGTTTCCAGAACGTTTGAACCAAAAGCGCCTCGCGTCTGTTCTAATTAGAGACAGAGCTAATTAGGTAACTTGCCGTTCAGTACAGCCGTAATAACTGTGTAGCTTTAAGTGGGGTTGTGCACAGACTCTTAAGACACTCGCTCTAGTTTACTGCCATCTGTGTGGTGCAGCATAGCATTTAGCATATAGCGTGGTACTACGGAGATAAAGATACAGTGTATAAAGTTGGTTTGTGTTTTTGCATCTTCATCTACGGACTCTGCCAGTGTAATGTACCCCTTTCAATTACACACCTTCTTAGCCTCTTCGATGACGCATTGGAGAGAGAGAATTTATGTGTGCCTGTGGACGAACCACAATCTACTCTCTCCAAGTTTACCGCTGATGTGTGTGCACCGTATATACGTATGTTTGAGTAATATGTATCAGAATCCTCTGTCGACTCAAGTTCTCTTATTCTCATACTCTCCTACAGGAAATACTGAATGCATCCATCACAAGTCATGCAGGACTCATTTGCATGCGTTCAGTTTCTCTATGATGAAGGTTCTAACCCTAGCTATTACTTTGGGGGGTGTAGTTTTTTTTTATACTAACGTATTCATATTTTGTATGACGTACCAGCGGCTGTCACTATTCGGAAAGATGCATCAGATTTCGAAAATTTGTGTTTATATATAACTATTGCTGCTTAGTATTATTTACTTACTTACTTACTAGGTTGGCCACACAATCGCAGTCGGTTTTTGGACTCGCCAATAAGCCTCCTCTATCTCGGTTCATGTATTTTTCTTCAACGAGTCCCATCATACTCATATCCACTCTGATCCCATCAGTCCAGCTCTCCTCGCTCTGTTATGATGTCTGGTGATCCGGCCTTGTGACGCATTACGTGCCCATACGATACAGCCTTGCCTGTGAGTGTGTAGTTCGGGTCACGTGACAATAACGAGCAAATCAGTGATTCGTTCGCAGTCTTCAGCTGGCATAAACAAGCAGTACACGCTTCGAGAGCAGGATTTTATTGTGAAAACATACTGGAAGACCGATAACGGGCATTCCGGAGATAATTCATTGTTCGCTATGTTCCAACAAAGGCAACAATGTTATAGTTTGCAAGGAAGCTGGAGACAGTTGGCGTACTAAATAATGACAGTGGTAAACAAAGATCCTCACTGAGCGCAGAGATTATTGATAAGTTTCGAGCTTTGACCACCCTCCAAAGAAATCGTTGCGTCGATTTAGCAGGAGACAGGCATTTCATATGGCACATGTCAGAGAACTGCGAAGAAGTCGGCATTGCGACCAACCAGAGTGCACGTGATACAAGCATTACAAGAAGCAGATCATGAGAAAAGAATGCGCTACTGTCGATGGTTTCAAGGGTTTCTTATTCAACGTACAGACATTCTCTCCATAACTTGGTTTACAGATGAAGTATGGTTCCATTTCGCAGGTTATACACACATAAAAAAACGTTTTGCATCACCTCGATTCCGGGAGTTCCGGAACCTGTACATAAAATTTGAATAGAGATTAACATAAACATCATTTCCGCCCTTTTCATTGCTCATGAAAACCACACATTGCATGTTGTACCACCATTCAGCGAGACCTTCAGAGATGGTGGTCCAGATTGCTGTACACACCGGTACCTTTAATACCCAGTAGCACGACCTCTTGCATTGATGCATGCCTGTATTCGTCGTTGCATACTATCCACAAGTTCATCAAGGCACTGTTGGTCCAGATTGTCCCACTCCTCAACAGCTATTCGGTGGAGATCCCTCAGAGTGGTTGGTGGGTCACGTCATCTATAAACAGCCCTTTTCAATCTATCCCAGGTATGTTGGATGGGTGCATGTGAGCATGCTGGCCACTCTAGTTGAGTGATATCGTTGTCCTGAAGGAAGATGTGCACGATGGGGGCGCGAATTGTCGTCCATGAAGACAAATGCCTTGCAAATATACTGCCGATATCGTTGTTCTATCGGTCGGAGGATGGCATTCACATATCGTACAGCCGTTACGGCGCTTTCCATGACCACCAGCGGCGTACGTCGGCCCCGCATAACGCCACTCCAAAACAGCGGGGAACCTCCTCCTGTCGGCCCCTGTGGCCGAGCGGTTCTAGGCGCTTCAGTCTGGAACCGCACTGCTGCTACGGTCGCAGTTTCGAATCCTGCCTCGGGAATGGATGTATGTGATGTCCTTAGGTTAGCTAGGCTTAAGTAGTTCTAAGTCTAGGGGACTCATGACCTCAGATGTTAAGTCTCATAATGCTTAGAGCCATTTGAATCATTTGAACCTCTAACTGGCTGCCCTCGCTGGACAGCATATCTATGGCGTTCAACCTGACTGGGATGCCTCCAAACACGTCTCCGACGATTATTTGGTTGAAGGCATATACGGCACGCATCGGTGAAGAGAACGTGATGCCAATCCTGAGCGGTCCATTCGGCATATTGTTCGACCCATCTCTACCGCGCTGTATGGTGTAGTGGTTGCAAAAATGGACCTAGCCATGGACGTCGGGAGTGAAGTTGCGCATCATGTAGCCTATTGTGCACCGTTCGAGTCGTAACATGACGTCATGTGGCTGCATGAAGATCGTTATTCAACATGGTGGCATTGCTGTTAGTGTTCCTCCGAGCCATAATCCGTAGGTAGCGGCCATCCACTGCAATAGTAGCCCTTGGGCGGGCTGAGCGAGGTATGTCATTGGCAGTTCCTGTCTCTTTGTATCTCTGCCGTGTCCGAACATCATCACTTTGGTTCGCTCCGAGACGAATGAAGACTTTCCTTGTTGAGAGCCCTTCCTGGCACAAAGTAACAATCCGGACGCGATCGAACCGCGGTATGGACCGTCTAGGCGTGGTTGAACTACAGACAACACGAGCCGTGGACCCCCTTCCTGGTGGAATGACAGGAACTGATCGGCTCTCGGACCCCCTCCGACTAATAGACGCTGCTCATGCATGGTTGTTTACATCTTTGGGCGGGTTTAGTGACATCTCTAAACAGTCAAAGTTCATGTGTCTGTGATACAGTATCCACAGTGAACGTCTATCCTCAGGAGTTCTGGGAACCAGGGTGATGCAAAACTTTTTTGATGTGTGTATAAGTACACAAAACAGCAGATACTGGTCTGGTGAAAACCTCCATATCGTCCACAAGACACCTCTGCATGATGTCTGGTGTGTGGTGTGCAGTGTCAACTTTCAGAATCGTTAGCCCGTCTTAGAAAACATTTCGTTTACATCCACTTACGACTGAAACGTTCAGCGAGAGAGGTTGTTTCGCTGCAGTAAGTATTTTTTTCTGTATTTTGGTTTCTGTTACCAAAAAAGGACGTGCTCGCTCATTTTACAGTTACTGGTCAGGAATGAAGGGAGATTAATGAATTAACCAATATTCCCGATAGGTCTTCTGGGTTTGTAGTTAAATAAGGCAACTATCAGCAGTAGCCGGAAGTCAGTAAGATTCATATTTAGTCATGAAACTTACCCTTATTTTGTGTCTTCTGCACAACAATATTGCAAAATTTGACAGAACCGTGAAATGAAGGAATTGTCACGAGTTCGTGACACACCCATACACGGTAAAAGATTAGCAGCAAGTGTTTCCATAGAGCCAAAAGTAGTGGTGAAACCGACTCATTAAGCTGCAAGAGAAGTGGTTGGAATGAGAATCTGCGCCCTCAGACACAACTGCACGGGTCACAGAAGGAGATGGTGCAACAGCGAGAAATGGTAGTTGTAGAAATAACTTTAGGAAATAAGCCCTCTGCAGTAGTCTTAGCAGGCCTGCAAGACATCTTCCACTCGCCAATTCATGTTGCAGAATGTAAATAAATATCAAAAGCATAATTTTTGTAAGTAGGCTATTTAGGTTTTTAGGTTGGTGACGCCATGTAGCGCTCTGTAATAAAATCTGTGGCTGGTTGGACTCATTGTTGGATTATTCGCTTGTGTAGTGTTGGGCAGTTGGATGTGAACAGCGCGTCGCGTTGGGCAGTTGGAGGTGAGCCGGCAGCAATGGTGTATGTGGGGAGAGAGATACCAGAGTTTTGGTATGTTAATAAGAGCGAACGATCTGGACGTGTGTCCGTCAGAAAAAGGAAATTTGTCAAAATAGATGTCAAGAATTTTTATATATATATATATATATATATATATATATATATATATATATATATATATAATGACTTTTGAACACTATCAAGGTAAATACATTGTTTGTTCTCCATCAAAATCTTTCATTTGCTAACTATGCCTATCAGTAGTTAGTGCCATCAGTAGTTAGAATCTTTTATTCAGCTGGTAGTATTGGCGCTCGCTGTACTGCAGTAGTTCGAGTAACGAAGATTTTTGTGAGGTAAGTGATTCATGAAGGGTGTAGTTGTCGTTAGATAACGTAGAAGTTTACCAGCACAGTCTTTCTTTACATTCAAAAGGGAAGTTTCATATTTCTTTACATTCAAAGGGGAAGTTTCATTTTCAAAGTGTCAGAAGGCGAAAATCTTCCAATATTACAATTCATTAACCTTCTTGTTACCAAGACCAATGTAAAAAGACGCTCTTCGGAACTATGGTTAATCACATGCTTGATACTCTAATGAATACAACGGAAATACATAAAGAAATAAATTATAAAATAAATTTCCTCCAGTAATGGGTACAGTCCTGCTGTATTAGATAAAATACTTCATACAGCAATTGCTAAACAACTGCAAACAAGAGAACTACATTTGTAAGCCTACCTTACCAACCTTATTCAGACATACGAAATAAGAATAAGCTTTCCAGCATTAATAAAATACAAACCAAAATTACCCACAGTGTGCAAAACACTATGCAACAATACCAATCGCAGTTCAATTTTTGACTCGTGTCTAAGCTTTTATAGCCCACAGACTGTTTGAAACCGCACAACAAGATTCAAAAAGCACACGAATGCACTTCGTTTTAACAACCTGAACAAATCCGGTTTTGTTACACATCCTTCTTTACACAGCCATTTTCATTACAATGTAGATCAGAACCTCCAGGTAACGCATGGTTATAATTCAAGTGCAGCTTCTAGCGTAGTGTGGACTGTAATTATAGGATGGCAGTGAAACTTAATAGATATGTTAATGTGTTAATGCAGAACCAATTTGCGCTCGAAAAAATTTAGTTCCAATTTTGGCCTCCAAGCGCAAATCTGGTGCTGGGCGCTATTTGTATGATATCCAAGCTATTACTTGACAAGCTATAAGGTGAGTGAGAAGTGTAGCTACCGAGAAGAGGGACAGAGAGGTGATAGTGAAATTGTTTTATGTGAACGGCAGCAATGACAGTGTTGCACAGAGAGATTATCGGCGAACGAAAGGTCTGAAGAGAGGCCCAAAGCCACTGAATGGTTTAAGGAAGATGATAATGAAATTCAAAAACGCGGCGGCTGAGGTTGGTGTGGTATCTGAAAGAGGTAGGCGCTCTATCCCGCTGGAAGTTATTCATCTACATCTACATAGATAGTCCACTAATCACACTAAAGTCCCTGGCAGAGGGTTCATCGAACCAACTTCGCAATAATTCTCTATTATCCCAATCTCTAAGAGCGCGCAGAAGAAACGAACACATGTATCCTTCCGTGCGATCTCTCATTTCCCTTATTTTATTATGATGATCGCTTCTCCCCATGTAGGTCGGAGTCAACAAAATATTTCCGCATTTGAAAGAGAAAGTTGGTGATTGAAATTTGGTGAGAAGATTTCGCCGCAACGAAAAACGTCGTTGTTTTAATGATGTACACGCCAAATTCTGTATCATATCCGTGACACTCTCTCCCCATTTCTCGATACTACAAAACGTGCTGCTCTTCTTTGAACTTTCTCGATGTACTCCGTTAATCTTATCTGCTAAGGATCCCACACCGCGCAGCAGTACTCCAAAACAGGACGGACAAGCATGGTATGCGCAGTCTCTTTAGTAGATCTGTTACATTTACAAAGTGTTCTGGCAAGAAAACGCAGTCCTTGGCTTGCCCTCGCCATGCATTTTCTATGTGTTCTTTCCAGTTTAAGTTGTTCGTATTTGTAATTCATAGGTATTTCAAAATTTTAAACATGGCTGAAACAGCAACTGTTGCCGGCCGGAGTGGTTCAAATGGCTCTGAGCACTATGGGACTTAACATCGATGGTCATCAGTCCCCTAGAACTTAGAACTACTTAAACCTAACTAACCTAGGGACAGCACACAACGCCCAGTCATCACGAGGCAGCGCCCGGAGTGGCCGGTCGGTTCTAGGCGCTGCAGTCTGGAACCGCGCGACCGCTACGGTCGCAGGTTCGAATCCTGCCTCGGGCATGGATGTGTGTGATGTCCTTAGGTTAGTTAGGTTTAAGTAGTTCTGAGTTCTAGGGGGCTGATGACCTCAGCAGTTAAGTCCCATAGTGCTCAGAGCCATTTGAACCATTTGAACAGCAGCTGTTGAAAATCTTCACGATAAATAATAACAGCCAAACAGTTGCGGGATAAAGATTTATTTAAATCCTTGACCACGCTTTCAGTATATCTAAATATACCTTCATCATAAGCAAAACTACACCTGAACAGGAAGAAACCTTCATTAGCAGAAAACTTAGCACCATAACCGAGTAGAAGAAAAAATTGTTTTCTTTATTGCATTTCAATTCCCCATAGGGGCGGGCTGGCAGTAGAATATGCGCTGCTCTTCAGCCGAAAGACATACAACATAATACATTTAAAAATAACATAAAGGAGAAAATGTTGTGTACACAGATATAAAAAAAATGGGGAACTTTATGAAAGACAATAGACAAAAAGGGGGAGACTGCAAAATGTAGATAAAAACAGTAAAAAAGTAGCGCAGACAAAAAACCTCACACTGGGACAATTAAAAGAACACAAGGCGAAGTATGACCGGACCATAAAAGTATCGACGGACGGCGTAGCACAAAACAATCACAGACAGTAACACTACGTACAAGTCCAGCACACAAAATCACAGCTCTCAACGCAGAGCCGGCGGCGGTGGCCGAGCGGTTCTAGGCGCCCAGTCCGGAACCGCGCGACTGCTATGGTCGCAGGTTCGAATCCTGCCTCGGGCATGGATGTGTGTGGTGTCCTTAGGTTAGTTAGGTTTAAGTAGTTCTAAGTTCTAGGGGACTGATGACCACAGCTGTTAAGTCCCATAGTGCTCAGAGCCATTTGAACCAATCTCAACGCACAGGAGAGCAGCACGAAGCATAACACTGACGTAGCACACTGATGATAAAAAACACATATAGCTTTAAGTAACCAAGAAAATTAGCAAAGTATTACAAGCACAAAAACTTTTAGTCACTTACTAAAATCACATCCTGCAGTGGAGATACATAACACAGTCGTGCCAAAGGTGTCGTCAATAGTTAAAATTAAGATATCACCTCCATCTGTACAGCATAATTATGAAGAGGTCGTCGATTCGAACACGGCATATTATCAGTACTCAGCCTGTGAACTAGCGTGAAGAGGATGAGGAAGCCCTAGGGGAGACAGTTCCACCGAGAGAGGGCACTTGTGGCATGCGCGAGGTACTCGAGCACATTAAAACCCAGGGATACATACTCATGTGCATCAAAATTTTAAAGGTTATGCTAATTCAAACGCTCTGTCTTAATAAATAAAATATATCAGAACCATTTAAAACACCTACATACAATAGAAAATATGAAACCGGTTTGCCTGTGTCCTTGTCAAGCTGGTGAAGCTAGCGCTAAGGAACACATCTAACGAGAGAGGGCACTAGTGTAATGGGCGAGAATCTCTCGCAAATTAAAGACTAGGATGCATACTAGCGAAAATGAACAAAATGTTGTAGTAAGTCGAAATCATCTGTCGTCGAGAATAAAAAACATAACAGAATCATTTAAACCACACATACACATGGAAAACCGCGAGCAACAAACATCAACAATACGTGAAATCCCAACAAGACAGGAAACGAGCATCTCACCAGCACAGACAAGAAAACTAGCTTCTAGCCAGCCAGACTACATTACGTTAGAGCAATAAGGGGTCTGAAACTACCGAAAAATTTTTTTTATAAGCTGCACCTGTTCGCTAAGAATTAATCCATCTTTCTGGTCCGGCCGTTGTGACCGAGCGGTTCTAGCCGATTCAGTCCGGAACCGCGCGACTGCTACGGTCGCAGGTTCGAATCCCGCCTCGGTCATGGTTGTGTGTGATGTCCTTAGGTTAGTTAGGTTTAAGTAGTTCTAAGTTCTAGGGACTGATGACCTCAGATGTTGGTGTTCAGAGCTATTTGAACCATCTTTTTGAGATAGGTATTTAGTTGTTCTGCCAATAAAACGCAGTCTTTGAGTTGCCCTCCCCACAACACTTTCTGTACAACTGAAGTTGTTCGTAATCGTATTTAGCTGAATTTACGGCCTTTGAATTTGACTGATCTGTTGTGTTGCCGAAGTTTAACAGCTTTATTTCAGCGCTCATTTGGATGACCTCACACTTTACATTCACTTGCCAATTTTCGCACCATACAGATATCTTTCCTTAAACGTTTTACAGTTTGTTTTGATTTCCTGATGACTTTACTAAACGAAAAACGACAGCATCATCTGCAAATAACCTAATACCGCTGCTCAGATTGTCTCCTAAATCGTTTATATAGATAAGAAACAGCAGAGAGCTTATAACACTACCTTGGCGAACGCCAGAAATCACTTCTGTTTTACTCGATGACTTTCCGTCAGTTACTGTGACCCTTCTGGCAGGAAACCAAGAACCCAGTCACATAACTGAGACGATATTCCATAAGCACGCAATTTCACTACCAGCCGCTTGTGTGGTACAGTGTCAAATGCGTTCTGGAAATCTGGAAATATGAAATCAGTTTGAAATCCCTTGTCAGTGGCACTCAACTCTTCGTGCGAGTAAAGAGCTACACTACTGGTCATTAAAATTGCTACACCACGAAGATGACGTGCTACGGCCGTGAAATTCAACCGACAGGAAGAAGATGCTGTGATATGCAAATGGTTAGCTTTTCAGAGCATTCACACAAGGTTGGCGCCGGTGGCGACACCCACAACGTGCTCACATGAGGAAAGTTTCCAACCGATTTCTCATATACAAACAGCAGTTGACCGGCGTTGCCTGGTGAAACGTTGTTGTGATGCCTCATGTAAGGAGAAATGCATAGCATCACGTTTCCGACTTTGATAAAGGTCGGATTGTAGCCTATCGCGATTGCGATTCATCGTATCGCTACATTGCTACTCGCGATGGTCGAGATCCAATGATTGTTAGCAGAATATGGAATCGGTGGGTTCTGGAAGGAGGGTAATACGGAACGCCGTGCTGGATCCCAACGGCCTCGTATCACTAGCAGTCGAGATGACAGGCATCTTATCCGCACAGCTGTAACGGATCGTGCAGGCACGTCTCGATACCTGAGTTAACAGATGGGGACGTTCGCAAGACAACAACCATCTGCACGAACAGTTCGAAGACATTTGCAGCAGCATGGACCATCAGCTCGGAGACCGTGGCTGCGGTTACACTTGACGCTGCATCGCAGACAGGAGGGCCTGCGATGGTGTATTCGACGACAAACCTGGGTGCACGAATGGCAAAACGTCATTTTTCGGATGAATCCAGGTTCTGTTTACAGCATCATTATGGTCGCATCCGTGTTTTGTGACATCGCGGTGAACGCGCATTGGAAGCGTGTATTCGTCATCGCCATACTGGCGTATTGCAGTAACGTATGATTGTTAGCCGCGCGTGCCGTACGATTGTTCGCCTGCCTGGGTTACTTCCCTTCAAGTGGACTCCCCCAACATTCCACTGTTTTCGTTTATCTCAGTAAAAATGAATATTCAATAAATTAATAACTTGTATTTAACTGATTTTCATTTCGGTATATTCACTGCGGCATACGGCAAGCGCGGCTAGCAATCATAGGCACTGCGGAGAGACTTTTTGAACACCCCGTAATATAAACATCTCGCATTGAAGTCCGCGCTAAATTTCGAGCTTCTGTAACAGATCGCCAGTCTTGGAGGTTTTGCTTTCGTTCTAATTTAATTCGCTTTTCTCGTTGTTTCTGATCCGTTTTGCGTACCAAGGGAGATTAGCTCTGTCGTTTGTTAATTTATTTAGTATAAACCTCTCAATTGGTGTTTGTACGGTTCTCCGAATTCAAGTCATGCCAGGTCTACACTTACATTGTCATTTTGGAAGGAGTGGAGATTGTATCTCAGGAAGGCGTCAAGTGAAGTTTTATCTTCTTTTTTGAATAGATATATTTTTCGTTTAGTTTTGGAGGATTTGGGAATTACAATATTCAGTCTCGCTACGACAACCCTGTGTTCACTAACTCCTGTATCCGTCTTGATGGTTGTTATTAGCTCAGGATTATGTGTTGCTTCTTAGGAACATGTTGGTCAAGCGTGTATTCACAACCGTTACTGCTTGCGTAGGCGTGAACCAACTGCACGAAATAATTTTCAGAGAATGTGTTTAGCACAGTATCGGATGGCGTTTAATGCGTATCTCCGGATTTAAACATGTACTTTCGCCAACATATCGACAACTATAATTTTATGAGTCGGGTACATGTTTGGGATTAAACTCAATTTTTCTTTGAATCTTTCTGCAATTGTATCATGTGAGCTGGGAGGTAGATAAAGGGATCCAAGTATTATTTTATTCCGGTTGCCAAGAATGACCTCTGACCACACTGTCTCAAAGTGGTTTCTGCTTCTGTACTCGTAACTGACCATGTAGCACGTGTCCTGGGTAATGTTAGCACTCGAGCGGTGTTGTCCATCACAGGGTCAACGGTAAGGAAAGTTTTGTGGTGTATACTACACGGGTACCCGTACAAAATCCAGACGGTGCAATAACTGAAACCTCGTGATCCGCACGAACTTTCGGAATTTGCTCTTCGGTTACTGACACGCATCGAAGTTGATGACATACGGCTGGGCAATATTCTGTGGGGTAAGGAGGAACATTTTACACTACTGGATGCAGCAAATACGTAGAAATGCGGAACTTGAGTACCGTTAAACGGCGTGTTGTGCTCGAAGAGCCATTTCACTCGTCTTACGTGTGTGGTGTGTATTCAGAGTAACTTTATTCTCGATCCGTTCTTCTTTGAAGTGAATACACACACAGGACCTGTCAGGTGTGCCGTTACTTCTGTACGTCATCGAGACCTCTTTGAACAGCATGTGTTTCCTGATTTGGAAGAGCACGGTTATGTGGCAACCACTTTTTTCACGCAAGGTGTGGCACGCCTCATGTCGCCCGCATAACGAAAGATCGGAATAACGTGAGTGAAAGGGATTGTGAGTGACTCTGTTAAGACTAGCACGGGCTTGGCAGTGATACTTGTTCACCTAAGTTTCAGAATATATTAATTGAGGACAAAATTTCCAACCTTTCATTTCGTATGAAAACTTTCTCCCGAAACGTAGATTAGTGACTTTAAGGCAGCCTGGTTCACGTCGAAGTACAGTAGGTTTCACTCGGCTTTCCTACTGATGATCTGCTGAGACAATGGTCACAGGTAGGTGCAGGTCCGTCGTAAAATGACGGAAAGAACCGCGCCGCCGCACGGTGCTCATATTGAAGAAATTGCGTAAGAGGCAGTTAATAATAAAATCAACATACTCTCTTCTTCATTTGTTTAACGTTTTATGCTCCCGTCCCGTTCCTAGTCCATAACATATGAAAACACTTCTAAAAGTCTTGCTTGCATTCACAGCACTAGGTCTGCATCTGGCGGCGAAAATTATAACTATTTTTTTGCACAGTAAATGGGGTATGCATTAACACATCAGAATATTTTTCAAGTTTGGCTGCCATACGATAATTACAGCCAACGCTGGACCTCTGTCGGTAACTGCACTGTAATTACAACCACCCGATACATCATCTTGCTAATAAAGGCATAAAACTTGACGTTTTTGGACAAATTGTACTTTGTGTTAACAAATAGCTAGCACTACAATACGTTCTCAATGATCGGAATAATTATTCTCCTGCAGAACATCCAAGATTTATTGCCTCAGAGCAACTAATCATTCCCTTCCCCCCCTTACTTCTTAAATGCACTAGCAGCCAGTAAAGTATCAAACAATAATTCTTCTGCTTTGAAGTTAAGTAAATACTGAAACGTCCCCTTTGGAAAATTTATGAATTACTGTGCTGGTAAACCTCTTACGTTATTTGATTTTTAAACAACTGAGCAGAACTGAACGTACTCAGACATTTCGCTCTTTACTTATTCTGATCAACACTAAACTGACACACAATATTTTTAGCGCAACGCAGTCTGACTTCCAATAATCCCTATAAAAGAATGGCACTGGCTAACAATGATCTATACCTTTCATGAATCACTTACCTCACAAAAATCTTCGTTAGTCGAACTACTGCAATACAGCGAGCGCCAATACTGCCAGCTAAATAAAAGATTCTAACTACTGGAGGCATTAACAACTGATAGGCATAGTTAGCAAATGAAAGATTTTGATGGAGAACAAACAATGTCATTACCTTAATAATATTCAAAAGTCATCACATATATATCAGTTCATGATATACAGTATTACAAATTTACTCTCTCTGATGAAGAACACGTCCATATCGTCCGCTCTCAAAATTCTGCCATCTCTCTCCCCACATTCACCACTGCTGGCGGCTCACCTCCAACTGCGCAGCGCTACGCGCTGTTCACATCCAACTGCCCAACACTACAATAGCAAAAAGTCCAACAATGCAAAGCAGCCACATACTGCACACAGCACAGTCAGGGATTTTCATACAGAGCGCTACGTGGCGTTACCAACATAAAAACCTAAACAGCCTACTTACAATACGACTCCTATGCCTAAGATGTTTTGAAAATCCAATAATTTACATAAACGACTACGGTTGGTTGGTTGATTTGGGGGGGGGGGGGGGGGAGGAGACCAAACAGCGAGCTCATAGGCCCTATCGGATTAGGGAAGGATGGGGAAAGAAGTCGGCCGCGTCCTTTCAAAGGAACCATTCTGGCATTTGCCTGAAGCGATCGAGGGAAATCACGGAAACCCTAAATCAGGACAACCGGATGCGGGAATGAACCGTCGTCCTCCCAGGTGAGAGTCCAGTGTGGTAATCACCGCCCGCCACGATAGCTGAAAGGTCAGCGTGACGGACTGCCGTCCTAGGGGCCCGGGTTCGATTTCCGGCTGGGTCGGGGATTTTCTCCACTCAGGGACTGGGTGTTGTGTTGTCTCCATCATCATTTCATCCCCATCCGGCTCGCAGGTCGCCTAATGTGGCGTCGAATGTAGTAAGAGATGCACCAAGGCGGCCGGACCTGCCTGTAAGGGGCCTCTCGGTCAATGACGCCAAACGCTCATTTCCATTTCTACCACTGCGCCACCGCGCCGAGTAAACAACTGTGTTCTTAATACAAGAAAAAGAGAACAGAACTTCTTCTAACAATGTTAGAATAGTTCATTACGCAAATGTTGCCCAGAAACCTTTTACATGTAATAATACCTGCAAGAAACTGAATCTGTTTTTATCAGAAGCCAATATTTTAAGGTCATGTTAATATAAGAATAGTGTCAAAACAATAGTTCTCTTTAAAAATTTCTTTCGTAAATTTAATGTTCATCGCTACTCTCGATGTTCGTAATGAATAGTTATTAATTCTGTGATTAATAGTCAGGTTAGGAACTTCCTGGCAGATTAAAACTGTGTGCCGTACCGAGAGTTTTATATTTTTTGTTTTTTTGTAGTTGTTGAGATCACATAGGACGCCCTCCAGGCGAAAAATAATGATATGTAATTACCATCAGTAACAAACAAAATATAAAAAGAATTAAAGAAATTAAAGAAAACGCCTTCCTGGCAGAACAAACAAAATGGCATTCACGTCCCGTCAACTTGTGGGTAGACGCACTCTGAATCCCAAGGAAGTCACGCATGTTCCAGGCACGTCTTCACGAAGAATATGGCATTTGCCGGTACAGTGGACCGAGTCCTGGTATTACACAATCTCGCTGAAATCACCTTCTCACACCTGGGACACCCCAGCTGCAGGGGGGGATCAAAGAAGGCACTACCCAAAAAGTTGGCATAGTACTGTCGGTATCGCGGATGGTGCACGAGAAAAGTAAAGCAGGAACGTCCAAAAATCAAGAACACTCTTATCACCTTCATGGAACAAACAAGAGATCGCTAGGCCTTTTATCCCGATCACAGCGTTGGTCTTCGTACGTGCGAAGTATGTCTCATCTGGGAACCGAATAGATTTCGGTGTAATGGTATGGGGCGCCGTACGTAGATGTAAGGCAAGCATCTTCTGAATCAGATGCCACACCTCTGCAGGAGACCCACACATCAGTCGACGTTCGTCCGTATCAAGCGCGTGACAACGAACACACAGTGACGAATCTGTCATTTTTATGGCATGTAGACGAAGTTGTGTCATGTATTTTCCATTAACGACCAGATACCAGGTCGCACGAGCGCTCGTGTTGAGGACAAGGTGCACAGAAAGCCAAACCACGGGCCATGCGAGCGTAGGATGTCGGCTTTCCACAACATTCCTAGTATGATTTATCATTAGGCGGTAAACATTAAGTGCGGTAGGGTTTCTGGTACTAGGAATATCGGCATGGACATAACTGTATTCGATGAAAAAGGTCCTGACACGTGAGAGAGAGGAAGAAATATGGGCTACTGTAACAGGTGCCATTCGAGACGGAGGGGCCAGTTCGTCAATCAGGCTTCCCGATAATCCAGTTTGGAGGCGGGTCCATGACTTAACTATCGTACTTACATAAAGGGCAGCTGCTCTCGCTTATACGTTGAGGCCGCCCTCTCGAGGAGGAAGTGTCAGCGTGTCGTAGTAGACTTTGAAGATGAGACCCGCGCTTACAAAGTATCCGAACGCCGCCTGAAGTCTGTGTGCCATTGCCTTTGGGATTGGTAAAAATCTGTGCTAAATGTGGTAGTCGCGAGATTAGATGAGTGTTAATAAAATCCACCCTTTGTAACATGTCCAATGCTCTCAGGAGATTGTCGCGCGGATAGCTTGAAGTAGGCGTTTATAGTTAAATGAGTTCGTGCGCTGTATATCACGCATGAAGATGATCCCCAAACATTTCAGCTTGTCCACTAATGGCAATGGAGCCACACTCTCTGCTGCAAGACCTCTACCGACGGACATAGCACAAGATTTCGTCAGGTTCACACGGCTGCTCGCAGAACTCACGTATTGGTTGATCCATGTCAGTGCATTCTCCGATAGAACCAAGAACACAACGTCACCTGCTTAGGAGCGGAAGATGAAAGCAAGCCCCATCATTGTTATGCCTATCAGTCGGCTCTTCAAACCGTGTAACAGTGGCTCAAGGGCGATGGCGAAAAGCAGCTCCGACAGCGGACATCCTTGACGGACCGACCGCAAGACGGCTATTGAGCACCACTCGCGGCGTGGCATCTCGGAGGAGCCGCAATACGATGCGCATGAACCTGTGGGGAAAGGCCATCCGTCGGAGTAAGTTTTCTAGAAAGTTAGAAAGTTACGACTCACTCTGTCAAAGATGTGGTCGAAGTCCACTGACACTAAGGCTCAGCGACTGCGGCAGGTCGTGGCCAGGGCTATGACGTCACGGTAATCGCTGAGTGTCGTCTGAATGTTACTTTCACCACGAAAGCAGGTTTGATCCAGAGAAATGGCTCGAGGGCTGACGCGTCGAAGTCACGCGCCAAGGTCACTATTTAACATGGTCAACGGCCGATAATGTCTAACTCCCCGAGCAAACGCACGCGAACTAGCAAGCAGTGTTAAAATCGCGCTGAAGTTATTTTGCAGTTTTCAGAACCGAGCGCCGATTACGTCAGCATTTCCCCTCACACGTCTCTGCCCACCGCAAAGACCAATCTGGCCATCCAGAGTTTTGTTCATCAGTTTCAGCGACTGTTTTTGAAGAATGCCGATGTGAAGAAGCAGCACACTAGTTGCGTTACAAATTGGTTTGTTAACGGAACTAGTGTGCTATTTCTTCACATCGGATATGTTGTTATTCCATTCACACCGCCAGCCCACACTGCAATCTGACATATTCTTTATGCGATTTATACTTGCTTCACACAGTCAAAAAGAAAGACTGTTCGTGATGAAAGTTCAAAAAGTAATTAGATTCCTTCACGCAGTGAAAGTAAAATGGTGTTCTACTACAATTTCAAAAGAACAATCCCAAATATTTACCGAAAATTGGGAAAAATATAATACAAAATAATGATATCGGCACTCGATATTCCTCTTTGCATATCGATATACCAGTGGAGGCATATCGCCTACACATATCGATACTTTTGATGAAGACGTCGATGTATCGACATTTTATCGACATACTTGTTTCCTATTACAGGCTTCAAGGGGTTATAGAGAGAAATACTAGATGCAGTTTTGTTAAGGAACCCTTGTCCGGAAATGTACCGTTTTGATATAAAATGAATTTGGAGATCGTATCACTTTCAAATCCCCCACTTCACGGTACGCACACAAGCCGAGAAGGAGATGCCGTCGTCGGAACACTGTTACCGTTATTACATCTGATACAACGACTGTGAGAAATTTATACGTTCGAAACAAGGAACGTTGGCTGTTGTGCTCGACATCCTTCGTTATGCAGAAGAGCACCCTACTACAGGAACTCGAAACACTGCCGATGCCACGTGCTCCTGCAGCATATAGGTCAGAGCTCACTGTCTCCACTGTGTGTGTGTGTGTGTGTGTGTGTGTGTGTAGCGTGAAGCGGGGGATGTTAAAGTGATTTCACACCCAAATGCTACATTTCCGGGAATGGGTTCCTTATCAAACATCCATCTACTAAGTTCCCTCTAAAAGCCTGGGCCTTGAGCACTATGCGACTTAAAGTCTCAGGCCATCAGTCGCCTAGAACTTAGAACTAATTAAACCTAACTAACCTAAAGACATCACACACATCCATGCCCGAGGCAGGATTCGAACCTGCGACCGTAGCGGTCGCTCGGTTCCAGACTGTAGCGCCCAGAACCGCACGGCCACTCCGGCCGGCCCTCTAAAAGCGCCAGAAGCTTGTATTAGGTATTTAGGATGACTCTGTATACTTAAATGACCCGACAGACAGTGTGAGCAATGATCTGCGACTGTTTGCTGTTGATACTGTGGTGTATCGGAAGGTGTTGTCGCTGAGTGACTGTAGGAAAATACAAGATGACTTACACAAAATTTCTGGTTGGTGTGACGAATGGCAGCTTGCTCAGAAAGTAAATAACCGTAAGTTAATGAAGATTTGTAGGAAAGTAATGACATACTTTTCGAACACTCCTTTAGTGGTGAACTGCTTGACACAATCATGTCGACTAAATATCAAGCGATATGAAATGGAACAAGCTTGGAAGCGCTGTCGTAGGGTCGACGCCGGTGTGTGGGGAGAATTTTCGGAGAGTATGGTTCATGTGCAAAACAGACCGCTTAATAGAACACTGAGACCTTCCCTTGGGTACTGCTCGAATGTTTGGAATCCCCACCATGTCGAATTAAATGAAGACATTGAAGCAATTCAGAGGCGTGCTGCTAAATTTTTTATCGGTACGTTTGACCAATACGCGAGTATTATGGAGAGATGCTTCGTGAACTGAAGTCAGAATCCCTGGAGGGAAGACGAGGCTCTTTTCGTGGAATACTACTGAGAAAATGTAGAGAACTGGCATTTAAAGCTGACTGCTGGACATTTCAAATGCCACCAACATATATTTCGCGTAAAGACTACGAAGATAACAGAAATTAGGATTCGTATAGAGCCGGCCGCTGTGACCGAGCGGTTCTAGGCGCTTCCATCTGGAACCGCGCGACCGCTACGGTCGCAGGTTCGAATCCTGCCTCGGGCATGGCTGTGTGGGATGTCCTTAGGTTAGTTAGGTTTAAGTAGTTCGAAGTTCAAGGGGACTGATGACCTCAGATGTTAAGTCCCATAGCGTTCAGAGCCATTTGAACCATTTTGATTAGTGCAGAGACATATAGGCAGTCGCTAATTGCCCTCTTTGTGTTTGCGAGTGTAACACGAAAGGAAATTATTATGGTCCGATTAAAATTGCTTGATAGTTAACACTTCTGGCGTTGTAGCTGGTTTCCTCCAATCAGAGAGCTCAACGTCACGCCAGAACCTTTCGTCGTTACCAAAATGCCACAACAATTAGTGCACTTCCAATTCCTTGTCCCGGCTTTCCTTTCTTGATGTGCTGGGATCCGGATTCTTGGGACTGGCCATTTTATTTCTTATTTCATCAAACGTGACAACCGCACCAGAAACAATACACACACGCGCGCGCATACACATACACGCGCACGCACACACACACACACACACACACAAAACGATGCTAATGAAATACACACGTTTCACACGCAGCTATAAACCAAGCACTGCTGAGTCTATCTGCATTCAGCGTCATTTGTACAGTTATTGCAATCATAGAGAACGGCTGACATTGCATGAAGCCGAATTTTTGAAGGCTGTCAATTAATCGTAGCGACTGGGACACGAGAAGCACAAGTACCACAGCCTTCTCCAGTTTAATGCCATAGCGTAGTGATTGGCGTATGAACCCGACCAGTAGAACGTCGAAGATTCACATCTCGTGAAACTGCAGCGAAAGACTTTATCATTTTTATTCAGTTATTTGCTTTAAATGACTTTTTTGTTTTTGATATTTTGTCACTTTATTTTCATAATCCTATTGACATTTTTATTTTCTATTATTTTCGTTCCTATCATTTTTTTTTCGTTTGGAATCTGCTTGTGATGTCTATCATCTACACTCAAGTGCCAAACAGGACTGCTCATCAATTGGCAACTAAGCATCCCTTGTAGGATAGCTCCCATGACGATAGTTTCAGGAACCCATGACAGTGTGTAATTACACTTTGCTTTTATCACTAAAACTGGAATTTTACTGCAGAAGATGGCTACGCCAACAGTTATGAAATTTTTCTGTCTGCTCGCAGACGTTAGCGTTGACAAAGCGATCGTGATTTCGGTTCTGCCGCAGATTGTTCATCGCCGTTTCCTCACTCATTGTTGTGGTTAGAACATGGCTTCGAATTCAGAGCTTCAAAATCTGTCGTCTGCCACAATTCGGTCATTGGTCTCTTTAAATCAGCCGTCGGCAGAACATCCTCCATTTCCGTCGTACCTCGCGGCGGTCGCTTCCAACTTTGCTCCACGTCACACAGTATCAGCATTTGTGAAGTAACCCCCGTGTTTATCTGTGGCCTATACGCGAGCGGTGGCCGGCAGCCAATGTGGAAGCACTGTAGCGACAAGTGACATACGTCAACTACCAAGTAATTTTAATCAGGTTATAGTAGTGGTACGAAGCACCTTCGGCACGTAACGTAGGTGGCTAGCCGAGTATGTACGAAGTCAAAAAGTTTCGGAAATTTGTCCACAAAATTATTCTACGTCTGCCTTTTACTTATTCTGCGTGGCCTCCTTCGAAATTCTCTCCTTCACTATTGATACAGCGCCTCCAACGCCGTTTCCACTTCCGGAAGCAGTCATGGTACGCCTCTTGCTGGATCGCGAGAAGCGCAGTCTGCGAAATTTCTTTTATCTCGTCTATCGTTGCAAATCTTCGTCCTTTCAACGGGTTTTCAACTTTGGAAATAAAAAGAAGTCCGCGGGGGGCCAGGTCTGGAGAGTATGGAGCATGAGGCAGCACAGTGATTCCTTTTTTGTGCAATAGCCATGCACCAACAGGGTTGAATGAGTGGGTGCGTTATCGTGATGCAAGAGCGATGAATTGTCTCGCCACATTTCAGGACATTTCCATCTCACATTTTCTCGCATGCGTCGGAACACGTCGCTGTGACACGAATTCTTGATGAACTAATTCTTGAAAGCCAAAGAAAACTATCAGCATGTCTGACATTTCACCTAACGAGATTTTTTTGGTCTCTGGAAACCTTTCCCGACTCATTGTGAAGACTAAACCTTGGTCTCAATATCATAAGCGTAGAACCACGTCTCCTTACTAATTATAATTCTCTTAAGCAACATATCATTCTCATTTGCGCGATCCAAAAGCTTTTTGGTCTTGACTCATGAGCCGTGGGACGAACTCACAAAGCGTTCCAAGATGCTGTGTCAGGATTTAATGTCACGATCCAACAAAAATGTTGTATTGTTCTGTAATCTCTCTTCCAGTAAGCCTTCGATTGGCACACGTATCCGTTGACGTTCCTGACATGAGCGTCGTCGATAGAGTCGCACAGCGTCCTGAACGAGGGTTATGGTCAACTTCCATCCGCCCATTTTTAACCCTTTCGTGAGCCGTGGGAAACATGCTTCCCACTACAATGAACTCGCTCCTAATCCCGTGGGATTCACAGTTCCTACCTCTGTATGGTGTTACTACCTAGTGAACAGTATAGGGTACTACTTCCAATCGGAAGTTCCCGCCGTTTTTGCTGTACCTTCGCGCAGAGGTATTGTATAGCTGGGTGTTGCTCTGTAGAGGAGCCTTTCAGTGCTGTTTGCGTGACATTTTGTGATTTTTTTCCTCAAAGCTATAGTATAAGGTAAGTACTTTTGCTCTACCCAGAATTATGGAGCAAGTAAAATTGGAACGAGGAGAATTCCAGTTTGAAACAAAAGGAGCCATTTCTGCAGTAAAATGGATGGATAACCATCCAGTCACTTTTCTGTCCTCGATTCATGACCCATGAGAAACAGCCACAGTGAAAAGGAAAAACAAGGATTGTACTAGTACAGAGATTTCTTGTCCTGAAGTTGTGGCAGAATACAACAAAATAATGGGTGGTGTCGGTAAGTTTCATCAATTACGAGAAAGGTGTGCTATTGTCAGACGTTCTGTAAAATGGTGGCACAGAATATTTTATTTCCTGGTGGATGTTGCTGCAGTGAACAGTTTTATCCTGTGGAAAATTAGTAAAAGAGAAAGTGGACAGCATGATCAGCTCCTTCTAGCCAGACAATTGATCGCTGGCTTCTCATCCCAAAAAAGGCGTGGACGAAAACCTGTCTTTCTGCAAAAAGGGGTAAAGTACCTGAAGATTTTCGTCATTTGGCTGTAGGGGAGCATCAACCTATTTTAGGAGAAACCTACTGTACGTGCCGTCATTGTAGTACCAAAGCTGCGGAAAAGAGCACTCGCTGTGTTCGTACATAATGCCAAATACCACTTTGCATAGACCCATGTTTCAGAAATTTTCATGGCAAGTAATTGTGAACAATCATTGTAACAAGAGAAGTAAATTTATCAAATAAATATGACTTATAGTGAAAAAGTTGTTTTTGTCATTTAACTCCAAGGAAGGGCAGTGGGAAGAATGCTTCCCACCTTGTTGTGTGACCTCACTTTCACAGTTGGAGCAAATTTGATATTCTGTACGATAAATATACCTATCTGTTAACTACTATCTGATCTCCATTCATTAAAAAAAAAAAAAACTTCTCAATAATTTTGCCCACGAAAGGGTTAAACCGTGTGAACCATTCGCAACACCGAGTACGGCTTATGCACTCATCACCGTAGGCTTCCTGCATCATTTAATGTGTCTCTGTAAAGATTTTCTTAAGTTTCAAGAAAAATTTAATGCTGTCACGTTGCTTCTCTAACTCTATCATCTCAGTTCGCAGCTGTGCGACACAACGGTATACCCATTGCAGCACTGAACAATAACTAACAGACATTCAACAGTGAAACTTCCGACAGTTAAGACATTAAACACAGGCGTGTGCAGTGATGCCAAATTCATTTCGCTCAAACAGACCACTGGCGCGAAATTACGTATGTTCCGGGATTTTTCGAACAGACCTCGTATGTAGATGTAGATCCTGCAGCATCAGCCATCTGCGCTGTCAGCTCATATCTGTGTCTGTCGTCTTTCCTACAAGACAATATGTGTAGAATGAACGAAGCGGCAGCTGCGCTGAGATATGACGACGGTGTGAGCGCAGCCAGTGTTTGTAAACAAAGGCGCCGGCCCACTGCCCTACCATCTGCGGCTTTCCTGTAATCGCAACTGCGTCACTCTGCACGTGATAACGGGACGGCGCGGCGGCGTCAAGTTTTCCTCCTCTGCTGCCAGCGTAGCGGCTGGCCGCAAGAGGGGCAAGGTTCATAGCGCAGACGCACTACTGGGGTCACAGTCACGAACAAAGGCCGGCCAAGAGTGCACTTCAGTACGCGACGGATATAGCTGACAGTGCTGCGGCAGTGTATTAGGATTACTGATATTTTTAAAAATAACTGGAATCCGATATATCGATATTTCACAGTTTGTCATAGTCGGCTATCGATATATCGCAAGAACGAATCGAAATATCGAGAGAAGAATTTCGACGTACCGGTCTATAAAAATATCGGCTGCACATTATAAATATATTGCCGGTTTTAGAAGTACTGATTTCCAGAATGAGATTTTCGCTCTGCAGCGGAGTGTGCGCTGCTGATATGAAACTTCCTGGCAGATTAAAACTGTGTGCCGGACCGAGACTCGAACTCGGGGCCTTTGCCTTTCGCGGGCAAGTGCTCTACCAAAGCTGCGAGGACGGGGCCTGAGTCGTGCTAGGGTAGCTCAGTTGGTAGAGCACTTGCCCGCGAAAGGCAAAGGTCCCGAGTTCGAGTCTCGGTCTGGCACACAGTTCTAATCTACCAGGAAGTTTCATATCAGCGCACACTCCGCTGCAGAGTGAAAATGTCATTCTGGAAACATCTCCGAGGCTTTAGCTAAGCCATATCTCCGCAATATCCTTTCTTTCAGGAGTGCTAGTTCTGCAAGGTTCGCAGGAGAGCTTCTGCAAAGTTTGGAAGGTAGGAGACGAGGTACTGGCAGAAGTAAAGATCTGAGGATGGGGTGTGAGTCGCGCTAGGGTAGTTCAGTTGCTCAATTGGTAGAGCACTTGCCCGCAAAAAGCAAAGGTCCCGAGTTTGAGTCTCGGTCCGGCACACAGTTTTAATCTGCCAGGAAGTTTGAAGTACTGATTTATTATTAGATATTCGTATATCAACAAGCTACCCATCTGCTTATCCCCCGTAGAGCAAGAGTTCACAGGAAAACGATGCATGTACACTCTTGGCGATAACCACTTAGCTAACAATATTAACTGCATGCGAGTGGCACAGTGAAACGTGGGGGTCCGTCGTTCGGTTTCGTCACATATCGGATTTGTCTGGAATACTTCATGTCGACTGGTCTGTTTTTTCGTTTCTGCCAACGTCAGCGACCTAGCAGTTGGACTGTCAAACTTGCGTGGTGAAGCTAAACGTTGCAGTTTCTCCACACACGTCTCTGCCCACCGTAAAGACCAATCTTATTATCACTCTGATTTTTTTTATAATTTTCAGCAACTGTTTCTGAAGAATGCCGACGTGAAGAAATAGCGTAGTAGTTGCGTTAAAACACTTTTTAACACAACTGTTGTGCTGTTCCTTAACAACGGAATCTTGTTATTCCAATCATATTTTCACCCCAAGTGCAATCAGATTTATTCTTTTCTGCCATCTATACTTGCTTCACGCATTCAAAGGGAAATATTGGGCGTGATGCAAGCTCAACAAGTAGTAAGATTCCATCACACAGTGAAATAAATAATTATGTTCTAGCACGATTTCAAAAGAACAACTTCAAATATTTACCGAACACTGTGAAAAAATACAATATAAAATAAAAATTTCGACACTCGATATTGCCGTTTTGATATTGATGTATCGATATATTTGGAGCGAAAGAGTCGCCGATATGTATAGATAATTAGTGGAAACCATATCGATGTATTTGTAGATCGATATTTTTATCAACAGCTCTACTGTGTATGTTTACACACACAGCATACATAATAGAGCTTTGCAGCCTCGTGATGCCAATTGAGGAGCTACTCGACCGAATAGTAGCGGCTCCGGTCAAAGAAAACCATCATAACGTCCGGGAGAGCGGTGTGCTGACCACACTCCCCTCCTATCCGCATCCTCCACTGAGGGTGACACGGCGGTCGGATGGTCCCGATGGGCCACTTGTGGCCTGAAGACGGAGTGCTACTGTGTATGTTTGGATTTTAGGCGAATCAAAAGGAGGGAAGATACTGAGTAGAATTTGGGTTCCAGTTGCGGTCTCGGACGGGATGTTTCCTGCCTTTGCTTATGACATCTCGAACGTGAAGAAAAATCTTTCGCTTTTAATAAAAGGTCTGTAAAATGTTCTGGTGAACAGTTAAAATGAGAGACACCACAGGATGATTGAGAGACCTTGCAACAGTCGACAGACGGACTGGAAAGTGCTGATATGTACAACGGCAGCACGAAAACAGCATCCATGCTATGCGGCTTCGATAGCAGTAGCTGCAGCCTACATGAGGACATGTACTACCCCGCGAAAACAAACTGCCTGGGACGAGCAGATTCAAATATTATTTTGGTACATACGTTCGTACCATTTTTCCATGAGTTTAATAAAAAAAACACACGCATAACAGCGACTTTAGTCATCAACAACTTATTCTCGTTCACTATCTACAACAGTCTGCTAATTATAGGGTAACGTTTCGATTCCGAGACTGTAGAACTCGCATGAGTATAAGGCTGAAACTTAATAGTTTTTGCTTCAACTGCTTAGTGAAATTCTACTTACTAAGCCTACTTTCTCTTTACCTATTCTTATCATTTAAACACTGATACACAGAATTTGCCCTGACAAACAGAACTCAAACTTATTCTAGTCTTTAATGTCCCACAATATCCCAGCGCAACCAAATCTGAGTGCTCAAAAAATTATAATCTGTCTTCAAATAATTAATACAAAAGAATAGCCCTGAATTAAAAGAAATCCTAAGAATAACCTATACATTACACAAGTCACTTACCTCGCAAAAATCTTCATTACACGAACTACTTCAATACAGCAAGCGCCAATACAGCCATCTCAACAAAAGATTCTGACTACTGAAGGCTCTAACTACTAATAGGCATGCGGTTAGGAAAGGAAAGATTTTGTTGCAGAGCAAACAATATATTTACCTTAATAATGTGACAACCAATTCAAAAATCATATAATCAAATGGTTCAATGGCTCTGAGCACTATGCGACTTAACTTCTGAGGTCATCAGTCGCCTAGAACTTAGAACTAATTAAACCAAACTAACCTAAGGACATTACACACATTCATGCCCGAAGCAGGATTCGAACCTGCGACCGTAGCGGACACGCGGTTCTAGACTGAAGCGCCTAGAACCGCACGGCCACACCGGCCGGCGAAATCATATAATCGACAGTGACATCCAGTTCCAGATATTATACACTACTGACCATTAAAATTGCTACACCAAGAAGAAATGCAGATGATAAACGGGTATTCATTGGACAAATATATTATACTAGAACTGGCATGTGATACATTTTCACGCAATTTGGGTGCATAGATACTGAGAAATCAGTACCCAGAACAACCACATCTGGCCGTAATAACGGCCTTGATACGCCTGGGCATTGAGTCAAACAGAGCCTGGATGGCGTGTACAGGTACAGCTGCCCATGCAGCTTCAACACGATACCACAGTTCATCAAGAGTAGTGACTGGCGTATTGTGATGACCTAGTTGCTCGGGCACGATTGACCAGACGTTTTCAATTGATGAGTCGAACTTTTTCTGTTTCCAGAAAGGCCCATACAGGACCTGCAACATGCGGTCGTGCATTATCCTGCTGAAATGTAGGGTTTCGCAGGGATCGAATGAAGGGTAGAGCCACGGGTCGTAAAACATCTGAAATGTAACGTCCACTGTTCAAAGTGGCTTCAATGCGAACAAGAGGTGACCGAGACGTGTAACCAATAGCACCCCATACCATCACGACGGGTGATACGCCAGTATGGCGATGACGAATACACGCTTCCAATGTGCGTTCACCGCGATGTCGCCAAACACTGACGTGACCATCATGATGCTGTAAACAGACCCTGGATTCATTCGAAAAAATGACGTTCTGCCATTCGTGCACCCAGGTTCGTCGTTGAGTACACCATCGCAGGCGCTCCTGTTTGTGACGCAACGTCAAGGGTAACCGCAGCCATGGCCTCCGAGCTGATAGTCCATGCTGCTGCAAACGTCGTCCAACTGTTCGTGCTGACGGTTGCTGTCTTGCAATCGTCCCCATCTGATGACTCAGGGATCGAGACGTGGCTGCACGATCCGTTACAGCCATGCGGATAAGATGCCTGTCATCTCGACTGCTAGTGATACGAGGCCTTTGGGATCCAGCACGGCGTACCGTATTACCCTCCTGAACCCACCGATTCCATATTCTGTTAACAATCATTGGATCTCGACCAAAGCGAGCAGCAATGTCGCGATACGATAAACCGCAATCGCGATAGGCCACAATCCGACCTTGAAAGGTGGCACAACTGAGCCACTGCGCCAGAGATTGCGCCAAAGAGTATTATTAAGCCGCCTCCACGGTGGTTGTCGAGAGCTCGTAGAAGTCAGTGCTTGTCGAGAGCTCGTAGTAGTCAGTGCCTGTCGAGGTCTCGTGGTAGTCTGTGCTGAGATGTTGTAGCAGAGAGTGTTTGTTGAGATGTGCTATTAGGCAGTGCTTGCTGAGATGTGATATTGGAGAGTTCTGGTTGAGATATAATGTAAGGATTAGAATGATTTTCATCAATATAAATGAGGTAATTAACTCAGTTTGTTTTTATTTTAGTGTCCTAAATAATGCGTCATTACAGGTTCAGTCAACAAAGCATCTGGCGTGTGTTCTTGTATTAGAGTGTAATTCTACTTTCCTTGAGCAATTATAGTATTTGTAATTTTCTTTTATCACGTCAGTAAAATTGGTATAAAAAAATGCTTGTCTTGTTGAAGAAGAACCGTGCCAGATGTGCGTTGAGTCATACTTCCACATACAGAACAATTACATTTGTGCTTGGGTTTTGTAGGTTTTATAGTTGCTGGGGACTTAATTAATTAATTGTGTTAACGAAAAATTTCATTTCATTCTTGTTGTTGTTTTTTTGCAGTCAGATAGCGTAATAATACTAGTCAGGGCCAACCGATTACGAGACACAGCGTAATCGGACATACAGCTTCGAAAAATAAAAAAGTATTTTCAATCAAATTTAATTAAGCGCCCATGCACGTGGCGACCGCTGCTTCGGATCGTCCCTTGGAATTCTTCTGATTGTAAAAATAGTAGACCGTAGTATTGTTGTAGTAATTTGAGTTTAGTAATTGTAGTCTGTATTGCATGTGTAGATTTGGTAATTGTCATTTTTCTAATGGTATTTTTTAAAAATTAAATTGTTGTCTTGTATACGCGTTTGACAATCTAGTGCAATTATTTCAATTATTAGATTGATCGCGTTTGAGGTAGACATTGCATGTAAATGGTATTGTTGGAGATAAAGAGTCATTGTGTGTAATTTTCGTACAGTGACGAATTTTTTTTATGTTTTGTAAATGATTACGCGGTCGATGAAAAAGGCGAAAAAGATGAATAGTGAGAATGACGAAATGGTTGACATGGTGAACTCGCCAACACAGGAGAACAGTGTGATGAATAATGAAGTGGAAAACAATGTAATAAGTCGGGAAAATAGTCCGGAAACAGTTCAAAATTTTTCTCAATCAGAAAATTCACAGAATACGAGATTAATGACAGAAGATTCTGGAATAGTATCGAACAAAGATAGCTTTACAGCTATGACGAAAGAAGTCGATTTTGCGGGAAATGTTAGGGGTGAAAAGAGTTTCGAACCAGTTACTATGGAGCAGTTAATGAGTGCAATATTAAGTGTCGGATCACGGTTGGAATTTGAATTAAAAACAGTGGAATCTGAATTAAAAACAGTGGGATCTGAATTAAAAACGATGGGATCACAGTTACGATCTGAATTAAAAACAGAGATGGAAGCAATGGCAACGCGGTTAAGTTCACGAATAGGGACATGTTTCAACATGAAAGATGAATCAAACAAAGAAATTAGAGAAGAAGTACAACCGATTTTGAAGGCTCACAACAATAGCTTAATTTCAACAGAAATCAGACAAAGGGAACAGGGTAGAGAACAGGAAGAAAGAGATCGCGTGATAGTACAGAAATTTTCAGAGTTAAATTTACAACGTGCAAAAGATAAGGAAGAAATATTTGAGAGAATCGAGGAATCCGTACCAAATGACAGATTAAATAACCTAACACAACAGTATGAACAGTTAATTACCAAATGTGTCAACACCGAAACCCGAGTCGCGACATTTACAGAAGACGTAAATAAACAGAAAGAACAATTAGGTGACTTATCGGAAAGAGTTGAGAAAATTTCAGATAAACTGACAAATCTTAGTTTACATGGGGACAGAGATTTGGATGATACAGCACCATTGTCATTTGCAGAAACCGAAGAGTATCAGAACATAAATAAACATGTTGAAAATCAGGGAAAATCTAATGAACCCGTGAAAAGGGAATT
The DNA here is from genome assembly GCF_023864345.2 of Schistocerca serialis cubense. Lineage (NCBI taxonomy): Eukaryota > Metazoa > Arthropoda > Insecta > Orthoptera > Acrididae > Schistocerca > Schistocerca serialis. Next base: position 364,384,605 of record NC_064645.1, on the reverse strand, counting down.
TGAGGCATTAAAAAAGCAAGTCAAACAAATTGAAGGTGAAATTGTAGGAAAAGACAGTAGAAGAAGTTTAGAATCACAGATAGCAGAAGGGTGTGAAGAAAATAATTTGTTTCATTTACGGGATGCAACAAGAGAGCGCCAGGCGCGCGAACTTTACAATAATCGACATTCGGACTGGGACAGACGCGGTAGGTCTTTGTCGCCACGAGGCGAAAACTTTGACTATAAACACTTTTTGACTGTTCGGAAATTTAAGATCTTCCGCAACTCTAAGAATGACATACATCCATGTTCATGGTTAAATCAATTTATGTACGCACTCCAACCAAATTTGCCACTAAGTCACAAACTAGAAATTATGTGCGGCTATTAATGTCCTCAGGGGATTCACTACTCTAAGTGAATATGTGCCGTAGCGAGCATAGGGCCCCGAGCTGTAGTGGTGCTATTTCTCTTTTAGTTTTCTGCACCGCTGCCTACTCTTTCACTATTCTTTGCATCTGTCAAACCAACTCTTCGACTATCAATCTATCTAGTGAGTAAGTAAACAATAACCGAATATGTCTAATATACCCAAAAGTGATTTCGGAAATTACCGTTTGGACATACTGTACCTTCAGCAGCATTCATTCCTAGTTTAAACGAAATTTTACCCGTTTATCTTCGTGACAATATTACTTCATATGTTGACGATATTCTTATTGCTAAACATTCTTGGAGTGAGCACAACAAAATTTTTGGATTCATTATTACGTATTTTTGCAAGAGTTGGCATTACAGTGAAATTAGAAAAATCTGAATTTGGTCGTTCTCAGGTGAAATTTCTCGGTCACATTATTTCTACAGAAGGTATTCTTCCTGATCCAGAAAAATTAGACGCTATTCGTAATTATGCCGTTCCTACTACAAAACGTGATGTTCGTAGTTTCCTTGGTGTCTGTAATTTTCTTCGACGCTTTGTTAGATTGGACGATTTGGCCACACCTCGTTTATGTGAACTATCTGGAAAGGAATCTAATTGGTGTTGGGATGAGGAAGCTCAGTCAGAATTTGAACAGCTTCGTGATGCTTTAGTTGCTGCTCCACTTCTTTCACATCCGGATTTATCTAAAGATTTTTGTTTGGCGACGGACTCATCATACAAAGGCCTAGGTGCACATTTATTTCAAGAGATAGAAGAAGACGGCGTTGTAGTCCAGAAAACTATTGCATGTTCTGAAATTTCTTATGTCAACAAAATTAACTCACGGCAGATTGTCATGATGGGCGTTGTACCTACAGGAATTTGACTTTAGTATTGTTTACATACAGGTTTCTTCAAATATTGTTGCTGATGCTTTATCACGTGCACCTATGGGTTTGAAACAAAGTGCTGAAGAGGACTGCAAAGAAAACAATTATTGTTTGATGTATATTCAAGGTGTTGCGTTTGAGAACTTTATTTCGTCTTCGCTCCAGGACATCGCTAAGGAGCAAAATAAGGTTCCAATCTGGAAGGACATTAAGGAGAAGTGGAGGAGAAAGGAAAGCGTAGCGGTTAGACAGCATTATTTAGTCCGCAATGACATTCTTTTTAAACGAAAATCGGTCGACAACTCAGTTTGGTTAGTTTGTATTCCTGATGAGTGGGTTAATAAGCTGATTTGGTATACGCATTTCAGTTATGCACACTTTGGTCCCAGAAAATGCTTTCGTAAATTACGGGAAAATTGCTACTTCAGTAATATGGAAAAACGTATTCGACCTGTTCTGGCCAAATGCAAATTATGTCAAAAGGCTAAGCCGCCAACAGTTTCTCACAGAGCACCGTTGTTTCCTATCATTCCAGCGAAATTAAAGGAGATGGCTGCAGTCGATTTGTTCGGTCCAGTGGTTCGTTCTACTAATGATTTTGCGTACATTTTCGTAGCAGTGGAGTTGACGTCAAAATATGTGTGTTTTACACCTTTACGCAAAGCAACAGCTCGTTCAGTATCTAACGCTTTCATCAAACATTTTCTTAAAGAAGTTGGTCATGTTGATAAGGTTATATCAGATAACGGATCACAGTTTCGTTCTAAAATTTGGCTTCGTACTCTACAGCGTCGTAAAATTAAACCAATTTTCATTTCACTTTTCACCCTCAATCTAACGTTTCAGAGAGATGGATGAAGGAAATCAATAAATTGTGTCGTCTTTATTGTCATCAGAATCACAGAACTTGGGATCAGTATCTTCATATTTTTCAAAACATTCTGAATGAACTTCCTAATGATTCAACTTCTTTACCGCCTTTACTGATATTAAAAAACAAAGCACCGACAAATCGCATTTCTGAAATAGCTCCTTTTCCGCCTTCACGGAAACTGCGGCATTCTGAAGTTGTCAACCTGGCTCTACGAAATATTGCATCTGCGGCTGCTAGAAGAGAGAAATCAGCTAAACATCCTGGTCGTCTAAAAATCTTGTCAGTTGGTCAGAAGGTGTTAATTAAGTCTCATCGTTTGTCTCACAAAGGAAAAGGCTTGTGTCGCAAATTTTTTCTGCTTTATAACGGTCCATATAGAATTCGCAAAATTATTCATGAAAACACTGTTGAAGTAGAAACTCTTAAATCACGACGCTCTAAGGGAATACATCATATATCTAACGTAAAAAATTTTGTGGAATGACATACTTTTGAGAAACCCACAGCTACATGTAAACATGCGGAGAGTACAAGGATACCGCGCTGTGTTTTGGCGGCGGCACATACTCAAAGCAACAGTCAAGTCTGCGCGCCGCACAAGGCAGTCGTTGACCGCGAACAATTGCTTCCTACGTCACGCGCCTACAGCTGATCGAGCGCTCAGTGCGAATGCACTGACAGCCGTAAACAAATACACAGTCTAAGTTCTCCGATTAAATTCAGTATAAAGCTATAGTGACTTGATGAATTATGTTATTAACATTCAGTATTTTTCAGGATACGGTTCTATAAAATATTTAAGAACTTCAGGTAAATTCTGTGCGTGTCCGACGTTAAGAGGACTTGCTATCGAGAAATTTTCAGGAAGAATGTAATTTCGAAGAAGAAACTAATAAACTAAAAAGGGTAACTATTAATTGAGTTCATTTTTCAGGTAACATATTTCCACTTAGGTACGTACTTTAGACGTAATTTGCTGCTCGCGATTACGTGATTCATACTTTGTGCTAATTTCATGTTCTATGAATTTACTTGTGAAGCGACGTGCTTGCGCACGTTAACTGATTTTGACAATGATTATTTATGAACTGGGTTGTAACTTGTGTATATTATGCATCGCTTAGCTGCACTGCCTTTTCACTGATGTCATTTTTTTTTTAATTATGTGCCTGCTGTGCTTATTTATTTAAATTATAATTGTCACCTGATTAATTGTGCTGATGTGTTTAGGTATGTAAGTTATACTTTGTGATTTATCTGCTTGCGCCTTCATGTTCACTTATTAAGATGACATATGAACATTTATTTGCTTATGCTGATATGATACTAATGACATGTTTACTGCTTTGCGTATGGATTGCATATTTATACATATCTGTTGTTGTCATAACTACTCTTTAATTTGGTGAATAGAAATGCTGATGTACAGTGTACGAATATAGAGTTTAGGTTACACTATGGTATAGGTTACAGATTGTTCGCTTGGCAGAGCCTTGTTGTAAGGATTGTGCTGCATCCACTTTTTGACATTCTGTTCTCTACTGGTATATTTACTCGCTGTTGCTTGTTTTGCTTACGCTAAGTGCCTTATATTTTTAAGATAAGAAAATGAACTGCTATAATTCGACGAACGACATTGGTACAAAGAACTTCGTTGAAGTCACATGAGCTGAGGTTTTATGGAAGCTGTATAAATTTATGCTAATAGGAAGGAGGCTAACGACATGACATACCAAAACTAGGTTTAGACCATTAACAGTTATTACACTGCATTTTTCGTGAGCAATTGAAATAGGAAGTGACACTTGATACAAGAAATACTCCACAAGTTTGCTTCTGGCATAATTCTTGAAGTGGTGTACACACTGTGAAATATTGTGATCATTCACATTCCGTAATCGTACTTAATTTCTGAGAGTTATTCGAACTAAGTCTGTTAGAGGTCATGTATGCATTTCTTTTGTTTATAATTCATAATGAGTAGAAGATTTGGCTCAGATGGATTACACAGAGGTTGTGTGTTGACAATGTGTCTTCGGATTGTATGGGATGATGAGGTTTGCATTAGGATTTTATCTGTACTTGTTCGAGGAGACTGACTAGAGGAAGAGTTGTTATGGAAGTGAAATGATATTGGTAATGAGGTTTATATGTATCGACGTATTGAAGAGGTATTATTGAGATTGTGTGAAGTTGATGATTATTGGAGTTTTGGTGGATAAGAGGTAAAGTAAGTGAGGAGCATATATTGGTAATAAGGTTTGTATGTATCGACGCATTGAAGACGTATTATTGAGGTATTATTGAGGTTGTGTGAAGTTGATGATTATTGGAGTTTTGGTGGATAAGAGGTAAAGTAAGTGAGATGCATATTTTTTTTGTTGGTCTTATGGAACAAGGAGGATGAAGATAGCAGACTAGAACACTAAAGTAGAAGGAAGATAGTCTATACACACACTTTGTTAAATCACTAAGCAGTATATACTTTTTTTGAAGAGAGGAAGTATTTGCATATCTTGGCTCAATGACAGTTGTTCAGCAACAGTACATTTGATCTGGCTTGGCAAACATTGGTCTTGACATGATGACTATGACGTTGACTTAACTATTATTGACTGTTATACATTGCTGCCACTACTACTTGATACACATGATGAACATCAGATTTTGACAGAATTACATTTATACAGTTAACACCATTCAGTTACACAGTAGTACTTAATGTGGATGAAAGATGAGTGAGTGTGTTTTGTGTGTTTTCCTTTCCTAATCCTACCCACCTATCTCCTAAATATTATTTTATTTGTTTGTTGTGGCTTGCACTGACACCCATAAATATTATAGGTTCACTAATATTTGAGTATTTGTAATAGTTAATATGAAAATTATCTGACATCATTTGTGTGTTTGTTATGATTTGTATGTTTAGTGTAAAAGCATTTGTATGTGCATTCAAACTATTGTTCATGCCTGAACTGTCTGATTAGTGATGGTAAATATTATGAATTGTTACCTGCACTTTTTCAACATAATGTGTGACACTTAGGAATGATTAATTTCTGCTGATGAACTGTGTGATCAGTGATAGTGAATATTATGGACTGTTACTTGTACTTTTTCTACATGATTGGTGCCACTAGGACATGTTTTATTTCTGCTGATGAACAGTGTGATTAGTATGGGTATTCAAACTATTGTTCATGCTTGAACTGTCTGATCAGTGATAGTGAATATCATGGACTGCTCTCTGGACCTGCACATCATTGCTAGGTGCAACTGATGGACTACTTGTATGGAAATGAAGTCACTTCTTGCTGTCTGCACCTACTCAACATTACTGGGTGCACAGATGAAGCTACTTCTATGAAAATGAAGTCACTTGTTGCTGTCTGCACCTACTCAACATTGCTGGGTGCCACTGTTAGAACTGTTTCTACTGAAATGATGTCACTTGCCGGTGTCTGCACCTACTCAACATTGCTGGGTGCCACTGATGGACTGCTTCTACTGAACTAATGTGACTTGTTGCTGTGTGTACCTCTTCAACTTTACTGGGTGCCACAGATGGAACTGCTTCTACTGAAATGATGTCACTTGTTGGTGTCTGCACCTGCTCAACATTGCTGGGTGCAACTGATGGACTGTTTCTACTACAATGATGTCACTTGTTGGTGTCTGCACCTGCTCAACATTGCTGGGTGCAACTGATGGACTGCTTCTACTGAAATGATGTCACTTGTTGGTGTCTGCACCTGCTCAACATTGCTGGGTGAAACTGATGGACTGCTTCTACTGAAATGATGTCACTTGTTGGTGTCTGCACCTGCTCAACATTGCTGGGTGCAACTGATGGGCTGCTTCTACTGAAATGATGTCACTTGTTGGTGTCTGCACCTGCTCTCAACATTGCTGGGTGCAACTGATGGACTGTTTCTGCTGAAATGATGTCACTTGTTGGTGTCTGCACCTGCTCAATATTGCTGGGTGCAACTGATGGACTGCTTCTACTGAAATGATGTCACTTGTTGGTGTCTGCACCTGCTCAACATTGCTGGGTGCAACTGGTGGACTGTTTCTACTGAAATGATGTCACTTGTTGGTGTCTGCACCTGCTCTCAACATTGCTGGGTGCAACTGATGGACTGTTTCTGATGAAATGATGTCACTTGTTGGTGTCTGCACCTGCTCAATATTGCTGGGTGCAACTGATGGACTGCTTCTACTGAAATGATGTCACTTGTTGGTGTCTGCACCTGCTCTCAACATTGCTGGGTGCAACTGATGGACTGCTTCTACTGAAATGATGTCACTTGTTGGTGTCTGCACCTGCTCAACATTGCTGGGTGCAACTGATGGACTGCTTCTACTGAAATGATGTCACTTGTTGGTGTCTGCACCTGCTCAACATTGCTGGGTGCAACTGATGGACTGCTTCTACTGAAATGATGTCACTTGTTGGTGTCTGCACCTGCTCTCAACATTGCTGGGTGCAACTGATGGACTGTTTCTGATGAAATGATGTCACTTGTTGGTGTCTGCACCTGCTCAATACTGCTGGGTGCAACTGATGGACTGCTTCTACTGAAATGATGTCACTTGTCGGTGTCTACACCTGCTCAACATTGCTGGGTGCAACTGATGGACTGCTTCTACTGAAATGATGTCACTTGTTGGTGTCTGCACCTGCTCAACATTGCTGGGTGCAACTGGTGGACTGTTTCTACTGAAATGATGTCACTTGTTGGTGTCTGCACCTGCTCAACATTGCTGGGTGCAGCTGATGGGCTGCTTCTACTGAAATGATGTCACTTGTTGGTGTCTGCACCTGCTCTCAACATTGCTAGGTGCAACTGATGGACTGTTTCTGCTGAAATGATGTCACTTGTTGGTGTCTGCACCTGCTCAATATTGCTGGGTGCAACTGATGGACTGCTTCTACTGAAATGATGTCACGTGTTGGTGTCTGCACCTGCTCAACATTGTTGGGTGCAACTGATGGACTGCTTCTGCTGAAACGATGTCACTTGTTGGTGTTTGCACCTGTTGACCATTGCTGGGCTGGAATTATCAATTTTTTTTTTGAATAATTAAAAGTATTTTATGTGAACATTTGTATAAACTGATTTTTTATGTATTGTGTAAACTATTATGTAAAGCCACATGTATGAAAAGAATTTGTATTGCCTACTGTATTTTATATATTAGGTTATTGAAAGGTCAGTGCAAAGCCAAAATTTTAACTAATATTGTGATATTTAGGTATTAATATTATCTTTTATTTTTGTCTGTATTTTTGTGAACGAATTTGGTGGTATTTTCACAACCAATGCTGGCAAAAATACCATCAAATTCTGGCCTGTGGAGGAGGGGCATATGAAAGGTGGCTACACTGAGCAACTGCGCCAGAGATTGCGCCAAAGAGTATTATTAGGCCGCCTCCACGGTGCTTGTCGAGAGCTCGTAGAAGTCAGTGCTTGTCGAGAGCTCGTAGAAGTCAGTGCTTGTCGAGAGCTCGTAGTAGTCAGTGCCTGTCGAGGTCTCGTGGTAGTCTGTGCTGAGATGTTGTAGCAGAGAGTGTTTGTTGAGATGTGCTATTAGGCAGTGCTTGCTGAGATGTGATATTGGAGAGTTCTGGTTGAGATATAATGTAAGGATTAGAATGATTTTCATCAATATAAATGTGGTAATTAACTCGGTTTGTTTTTATTTTAGTGTCCTAAATAATACGTCATTACAGGTTCAGTCAACAAAGCATCTGGCGTGTGTTCTTGTATTAGAGTGTAATTCTACTTTCCTTGAGCAATTATAGTATTTGTAATTTTCTTTTATCACGTCAGTAAAATTGGTATAAAAAAATTCTTGTCTTGTTGAAGAAGAACCGTGCCAGATGTGCGTTGAGTCATACTTCCACATACAGAACAATTACATTTGTGCTTGGGTTTTGTAGGTTTTATAGTTGCTGGGGACTTAATTAATTAATTGTGTTAACGAAAAATTTCATTTCATTCTAGTTGTTGTTTTTTTGCAGTCAGATAGCGTAATAATACTAGTCAGGGCCAACCGATTACGAGAGACAGCGTAATCGGACTTATAGCAACTAAAAACAAAAAAAATATTTTCAATCCTATTTAATTAAGCCCCCATGCAACCTTTATCAAAGTAGGGAATGTGATGGTACGCATTTCTCCTCCTTACACGAGCCATCACAGCACCGTTTCACCAGGGAACGCCGGTCAACTGCTGTTTGTGTATGAGAAATCGGTTGGGAACTTTCCTCGTGTGAGCACGTTGTAGGTGTCGCCACCGGCGCCAACCTTGTGTGAATGCTCTGAAAAGCTAATCATTTGCATATCACAGCATCTTCTTCCTGTAGGTTAAATTTCACGTCTGTAGCACGTCATCTTCGTGGTGTAGCAATTTTAATGGCCAGTAGTGTACAAACACATAAACAGCCTTCGTATAAGGCGAAGAAGTCATCGAACCGTGTTCGGAGCGAATTTTTATCCGGAAAGGAAGTTCTTTGTAAATTGACAGATAGCGGAAAAGATGAAAAACTGAGGGGGTTAGATCAGGCGAATAGGTGGGTGTGGAGTGACTGCCCACCCCGAATCTTGTATTCCGTGTTTTTGTCAGTCTAGCAGAATGCAGACGGGCGTTACAGTGGAGGAGAATCACTTCACACAGTCTTCCTGGTTGTTGTTCTCGGACTGCAAGACATCTCAGCTGCTGACAGTAAATGTCAGCAATGATCGATTATACCTTGGGGAGGCAATTCGTAATACAGCACATCATCGCTGCTCTGCCAGACGCATGACATTATCTTTTGTGGATGCGCGCAAGTCTATTGTACGGGGAGTTGGTCCTTTGTTTGGGCTCAACCTTTCTCTTCTTTATGTTAGCATAAAGACACCATTTATCGTCACCATTAACGATACAGGGTAGGAATGGTCAGTTTTGTTCACGAGACAGTTGATGAAGACCACAGATACACGTAGTAACACTCACTGGTATGGCTTACAGCATGCGGTACTGATACACACGATGTCTGAACCTTCAGCACTGGATGGAAATGTCGTGCGGAGGTGGAATGATCGCAGTTCATCACATTTGCCAATTTTCGAGCTCACTGATGTGGATTACTGTGGATTAATGCGTTTAAACGATGTTCAAAAACCCCGAAGATCTTCCTGAACGTGGACAGTCACTAATGTCAAAACGATCATCCTTAGAAAGAGAAAAGCACTTTCTTGCCGTGCTCTGTCGAAAGGCATTATTCACATGTTACTGTTGTTGTTGTGGTCTTCAGTCCTGGGACTGGTTTGATGCAGCTCTCCATGCTACTCTATCCTGTGCTAGCATATTCATCTCTCAGTACCTACTGCAACCTACATCCTTCTGAATCTGCTTAGTGTATTCATCTATTGGTTTCCCTCTACGATTTTTACACTCCACTCTGCCCTCCAATACTAAATTGGTGATCCCTTGATGTCTCAGAACGTGTCCTACCAACCGACCACTTCCTCTAGTCAAGTTGTGCCACAAACTCCTCCCCAATCCTATTCAATACCTCCTCAATAGTTATGTGATCTACCCATGTAATCTTCAGCATTCTTCTGTAGCACCACATTTCGAAAGATTCTATTCTCTTCTTGTCCAAACTATTTATCGTCCACGTTTCTCTTCCTTTCACTTTATTCCAATACAAGACGAAAATGTTTCTGGCTGCCTGCGCTGCTGTCACTCCTCTATTGAACTCGAGCGGAAGAATATGTCGGAAATGTTCCGATCTCTCCACTTGGCACTCCGTTTTCTAGAGTCCACAGTTGCACGCACTACCTCCAAATGACAAAATGACAGGATGTAAACTCAAATAGCAACAGAGAACTACAAATTAAAAATGACAGTCGATAAATAAACGTATAACTGGAATACCAACATGCAGGTTCGAATCCTGCCTCAGGCATGGATGTGTGTGATGTCCTTGGGTTAGTTAGGTTTAAGTATTTCTAAGTTCTAGGGGACTGATGACCTCGGATGTCCCATAGTGCTCAGAGCCATTTGAACCATTTTTGAACCAACATGCAAAACAAAAACGCTACGAAATTATACGCAACAACCTAATATTTAGGATCAATAATGTGAGATAACTGAGCGTCAGCTAATGTTACCCTTCAGGTAAACATATCTTAGAATGAATCGCGCACGCTTATTGTAATCCTCTTCTACATGAAATATGCACATTCGAATCAAAAACAAAGAATAGGAGGCAGCCATTACAACAGCTGTGAACTGTGGTAACGAGGTATGGTGTGAAAAGAAGTCTCACAGTGCCCCTAATACAAAAAAAAAAAAACCTGAAAGTGTCGGAAATACAGCTGGTGTGGTGCTTTTTATTAATATTTACATTATTCAGCCCGGAAACACAAAGTGGTGAATATTATTGCTCATAATACAAGCAGTGTGCAACATCTGAAACTGACTGGTTACTCTACAACGAGAACTGATCTAGAGATGTACTGAACTGGAAGAAGTCGATATTAATTCTGAAAATAAATGTGACAGTAGACTGCAGTAAGAGGCAGATGTAATTTCGATGTATTGCTCACGCGCTGCCTGCGATATGTAAGGTATAAGAGAATCTCAGACCAGAGAGCGGTGTTGACTGCAGTAGGAACTGTGTAGCAGTAGCAGCAAGTAGTTGCTAGCAGTCTGGTCTGGTCCGGTGTATCGTGTTGGCTGGGCCGGTCGTGGTGCAGCGATGCCGGAGCCTGAGCATTATTGTATAAGGTAAAAATGCAGCCTCGCGCATATGTAGTATTGTTATCTCAAGTCCCATGTAAATATTTTTAAAAAAATTTCCTAATAATAACTTTCTCATAAAAAGTAACTTTTGACAACCATTCATTTCAATTTAAAGAATTTACTAATTTCTCCAATCCATGATCATCCCGATTATTGCAAAAGAAAAATCAGTTGTTTCCTTTCGTAAATGACAAATCTATCGGCCAGCATTGCACAGGGCTGTGCCAGAAAAATTTATTGTACGGGCAGATAATATGCGTTGTCCGGCGACTTCATTGAGGTAAGAATTTTTCTTTTTTTTTTATTCAGAATGATCTTTCAGGGCCATGACGCAGCATTGCTGACGTCCAAAATTTACCAGGTTAAATTCACAGTCAATTATTGAAAAATTATAAGTGAGCGACAATTTCATTGAGAGGTTAGTTACATTGTACTATCACCGGGTTACTGAATTTATTTTTTGTTGGGACGTTACACTGAATGTGAACGACATAATTATATTTTTACTGTTGAGAGGTTTAGCAATTTTTCTGTTTCGAGGTTACACTAAAATGTGAATGAATTTTTGTGGAGAGGTTACAAGGCACGATGATAATTTAGCTGCAGTAGAGTTTCTGCGTTTGATTGCATGTCATATGTCCTTTGATCAGTGCTTAAAATGGTTATTTATAAAAAACAAAGCTAACTGTCAAAGGAAAAACGATGCGATTATCGTGTGTGCGTCCTTCCATGTGTCCGTTTCCCTTCCCCTAATACATAAAAGGAATTCATCAACTTCTCATAAAACTGCTTGTAACGGAGAGAATCATTTTGCGACGTTCATATGACGTCACTATTAGGGACAGTGAATATATAAGGGGTGGTTTGAAAATAGCACTCATTACAGATAAGATTACGTAATCCCGCCTGATATGATCAAGTCACGACCTACACAGAACAGATGACTGGGTCGTGAAGAAAAGCCTTTCTATCGTTACAAGTAAGAAAGGAGTAGGCAGATTTTGGTCAGCTGGTTGAACCTGTCGACATGAACGAGGAGGTGCGGTTGCCCGCACAAGATGTGTAACAACAAGGCAAATGTTGCCACACGATTAGAAAAATCTGACGTCATGTAACAGGGCTGTGCAAGGAAACTCATATGGGATAAAGACATAGCAACGGGGTTGTGCATTGTCAGTGAATAGCAATAATTTACGTGAAAGTGAAGCTTAGCGATCACAACGATTAACGTTACTGTACTTAATGGCATTAATTTCACTCATCGAAACATGAAAGTGGTGGTGATAAAGCACAATCACCAATATCGCCTCACCAGTCTGCTGACATGCTACTTCGTGAAGAAAAATCCTGTTTCGTCAGATATCCTTCCTGATAATACCCACCTGGACATAAATATGGCCGAATAAATTGAGCACGGTGGTGCATCTAGATTTCTGATGGTGAGTGTAGAGTTTTGTTGTTCTAAACTTAGATGGCGACAGTGGAAAGCGTCCGTAGCTCGTGGTCGTGCGGTAGCGATCTCGCTTCCCGCGCCCGGGTTCCCGGGTTCGATTCCCGGCGGGGTCAGGGATTTTCTCTGCCTCGTGATGACTAGATGTTCTGTGATGTCCTTAGGTTAGTTAGGTTTAAGTAGTTCTAAGTTCTAGTGGACAGATGACCATAGATGTTAAGTCCCATAGTGCTCAGAGCCATCTGAGCCATTTTCAGTGGAAAGCATAAACGTACAGAAAATTTAAAGGCAGATTCTTCAGTAATAGTTCTACAGTTTTATGATAGGTCGTTTGAGACACGATTTCAGGACTAGCGTATTACACAAACCTGGTCTCTCCCAAATGTTGTTGTTTGGTTTGCCGACGTCAGTCACTGGATAATTTACAAATATGGCAAACGAAAACGGCTCTATAACACTTCTTTTGGATACTCAGAAAGTAACTGTTACACGTAACGATTCACTCCTTTTAAGACTAATGTGTTTAGTTCTCTCTGTTAGAAAGTCCTTAACACTGCCATAAATCTGGTTCGATTTATACTGAGCTGCTATTTTGCTCGCTAAGCGATGCTACTGAAGTGTATCGATGGCCAGTCTCGAGGTTGCTGGCTCTGCAGTGAACAGGGCCGTATCTGCACATACACTGATGGCCATTAAAATTGCTACACCAAGAATAAATGCATATGATAAACGGGTATTCATTGGACAAATATATTATACTAGAACTGACATGTTATTACATTTTCACGCAATTTGGGTGCATAGATCCTGAGAAACAGGTACCCAGAACAACCACCTCTGGCCGTAATAACAGCCTTGATACGCCTGGGCATTGAGTCAAACAGAACTTGGATGGCGAGTACAGGTACAGCTGCCCATGCAGCTTCAACACGATACCACAGTTCATCAAGAGTAGTGACTGGCGTATTGTGACGCGCCAGTTGCTCGGCCACCATTGACCAGACGTGTTCAATTGGTGCGAGATCTGGATAATGTGCTGGCCAGGGCAGCAGTCGAACATTTTCTGTATCCAGAAAGGCCCGTACAGGACCTGCAACATACGGTCGTGCGTTATCCTGCTGAAATCGAATGAAGGGTAGAGCCACGGGTCGTAACACATCTGAAATGTAACGTCCACTGTTCAAAGTGCCGTCAATGCGAACAAGAGGTGACCGAGACGTGTAACCAATGACACCCCGTACCATCACGCCGAGTGATACGCCAGTATGGTGACGACGAATACACGCTTCCAATGTGCATTCAGCGCGATGTCGCCGAACACGGATGCGATCATCATGATGCTGTAAACAGAACCTGGATTCATCCGAAAAAATGACGTTTTGCCATTCGTGCACCCAGGTTCGTCGTTGAGTACACCATCGCAGGCGCTCATGTCTGTGATGCAGGGTCAAGGGTAACCGCAGCCATAGTCTCCGAGCTGATAGTTCATGCTGCTGCAAACGTCGTAGAACTATTCGTGCATATGGTTGTTGTGTTGCAAACGTCCCCATCTGTGGACTATGGGATCGAGACGTGGCTACACCATCCGTTACAGCCATGAGGATATGATGCCTGTCATCTCGACTGCTAGTGATACGAGGCCGTTGGGATCCAGCACGGCGTTCCGTATTACCGTCCTGAACCCACCGATTCCATATTCTGCTAACAGTCATTGGATCTCGACGAAAGCGAGCAGCAATGTCGCGATACGATAAACCGCAATCGCGATCGGCTATGATCCGACCCTATATCAAAGTCGGAAACGCGATGGTACACATTTCTCCTCCTTCCACGAGGCATCACAACAACGTTTCACCAGGCACCGCGAGTCAACTGCTGTTTGTGTATGAGAAATCGGTTGAAAACTTTCCTCATGTCAGCACGTTGTAGGTGTCGCCACCGGCGCCAACCTTGTGTGAATGTTCTGAAAAGCTAATCATTTGCATATCACAGCATCTTCTTCCTGTCGGTTAAATTTCGCGTGTGTAGCACGTCATCTTCGTGGTGTAGCAATTTTAATGGCCAGTAGTGTACATGAGCGGGACAAAACACGGCCGCACATAGCCTCTATATCTCCGATGCAAACTTCGAACGAATGCTGCAACTCCTGACACTGCTTTGCAGTCATTTATTTATCTCGGTCATTTCTTCGTGCACGTAAGGTAAACGCCGATCCTGTTGAGCAGTGGTCCTTCTTTGTCTACTGCGTACTGGCCAACAGCCCAGTACACATTGTGTACTGAAACGGTCGGGATATCTTGAAACGACACACGGTGGCCCAATTCGCGCTGCTGAGATTTCATTCCGACTGAACTGCTTGAAGGCGTCTGACAATTGAAACCATATTAATGTGTTATAAATGACACCCTGTGGCATATAGTGTAAACTACACCAGTACATGGAAGAACACACTTTTTGACACTCATTTAACTAATTATTTGTTTTTGTGTCCAAGGTTTCAGTTTATGACTTCTTTGACCAGCATTACTGACAAATATGTTATTGCAGTGCTTCTTATTCGCCAATATTTCAAGCAGAGAGACTTTCTGTCCTTCGTTCCCAGAGTAGCGATTTTCGAAATCTACCACATAATTAGTCTAGTTTCCAGACATAACCGCCCAAATATGAAGTCTGTTTTCTGCACCATCCAGCCTCTGTGATATTATAAGCCCGGTGCGCAATGATTTACCAGCTTTCCTATGTTGTATGAGCCACCCTCTTGGCAGCCGATCCCATAGACTCAACTTTTCTTCATTGTGGAATGCTTGCGTTTGTGGTGCCACGTGAGGCATGTTCGTACCCTCTACACAGCTCACAAAAAATTGCTCTCAGCACTATGGGACTTAACTTCTGAGGTCATCAGTCCCCTAGAACTTAGAACTACTTAAACCTAACTAACCTAAGGACATCTCACACATCTATGCCCGAGGCAGGATTCGAACCTGCGACCGTAGCGCCTAGAACCGCTCGGCCACTCAGGCCGGCTACACAGCTCACATTGCGCCTATAAAATCTGTCCTTTTTGAACTTTCGACGCAATCGTCAGTTTATCTCTGAAGGTGTCCTCTGAAGATGGGGTCGAAACGTTACTAAATAGTGCCATCCATCATGCGAGAGGCGTTCATCGATTTCGAAAGTAAAGTTCTGTATACTGACTTGGCAGAAAATTCTAAGAAATTTTGGTCATATGTCAAAGCGGTAGGTGGATCAAAACAAAATGTCCAGACACTCTGTGACCAAAATGGTACTGAAATGGAGGATGACAGACTAAAGGCCGAAATACTAAATGTCTTTTTCCAAAGCTGTTTCACAGAGGAAAACTGCGCTGTAGTTCCTTCTCTAGATTGTCGCACAGATGACAAAGTGGTAGATACTGAAATAGATGACAGAGGGATAGAAAAACAATTAAAATCGCTCAAAAGAGGAAAGGCCGCTGGACCTGATGGGATAGCAGTTCGATTTTACACGCAGCACGCGAAGGAACTTGCCCCCCCTCTTGCAGCGGTGTAGCGTAGGTCTCTAGAAGAGCACAGCGTTCCAAAAGATTGGAAAAGGACACAGGTCATCCCCGTTTTCAATAAGGGACGTCGAACAGACGTGCAGAACTATAGACCTATATCTGTAACGTCGATCAGTTGTAGAATTTTGGAACACGTATTATGTTCGAGTTCAATGACTTTTCTGGGAACTAGAAATCTACTCTGTAGTAATCAGCATGGGTTTCGGAAAAGACGATCGTATGAAACGCAGCTCGCGCTATTCGTCCACGAGACTCAGAGGGCCATAGACACTGGTTCCCAGGTAGATGTCGTGTTTCTTGACTTCTGCAAGGAGTTTGATATAGTTCCCCACAGTCGTTTAATGAACAATGTAAGAGCATATGGACTATCGGACCAATTGTGTGACTGGATTGAAGAGTTCCTAGATAACAGAACGCAGCAGGTCATTCTCAATGGAGAGAAGTCTTCCGAAGTAAGAGTGATTTCAGGTGTGCCGCAGGGGAGTGTCGTAGGACCGCTGCTATTCACAATATACATAAATGACCTTCTGGATAACATCGGAAGTTCACTGAGGATTTTTACGGATGATGCTGTAGTACATCGAGAGGTAGTAACAATGGAAAATTGTACTGAAATGCAGAAGCATCTGCAACGAATTGGCGCATGATGCAGGGAATGGCAATTGAATCTCAGTGTAGACAAGTGTAATGTGCTGTGAGTACATAGAAAGAAAGATCCCTTATCATTTAGCTACAATATAGCAGGTCAGCAACTGGAAGCAGTTAATGCCATAAATTATCTGGGAGTAGGGACTAGGAGTGATTTAAAATGGAATGACCATATAAAATTAATCGTCGGTAAAGCAGATGCCAGACTGATTTTCATTGGAAGGATCCTAAGGAAATGCAGTCCGAAAACAAAGGAAGTAGATTACAGTACACTTGTTTGCCCACTGCTTGAATACTGCTCACCGGTGTGGGATCCGTACCAGATAGTGTTGATAGAAGAGATAGAGAAGATCCAGCGGAGAGCAGCGCGCTTCGTTACAGGATCATTTAGTAATCGCGAAAGCGTTACGGAGGTGATAGATAAACTTCAGTGGAAGACTCTGCAAGAGACACGCTCAGTAGCTCGGTACGGGCTTTTGTTGAAGTTTAGAGAACACACCTTCACCGAGGAGTCAGCAGTATATTGCTCCCCCCTACGTAATCCTCGCGAAGAGACCACGAGGATAAAATCAGAGAGATTAGAGCCCACACAGAGGCATACCGACAATCTTTCTTTTCACGAACAATACGAGACTGGTATAGAGGGGAGAACCGATAGAGGTACTCAAAGTACCCCCGGCCACACATCGTCAGGTGGCTTGCGGAGTATGGATGTAGATGTAGATCACGACCTCTCAACCCAAGGTTTTAACAAAACAAGAATGTTGTGCAATCCACTTGGCTAAGCAGTCTATAATGTCTGCTCTCAGTGCTGATAACTTCACCTCTCAAACATTCGTTTGCGAGGTCTGTTCGGAGGTCGTGAAATGGAAACCAGAGTGAAAGTCAAAACTGTTTTATTTGCAACATTTAGCTACACCTTCCAGCTATTTCTCTACATAGCCACTGGTCCGACTTAGATATCTTCCTTAGCGTTGTACCAATTTTCCAATACCCTCCTCGTAGAAGGCAGCTTTCCTGTGCTTTCAGACAATTTTCTACGCTGGACTGCAGATCGTTATCTGTGCCAAAATGTTGTCCTGTTAGCCAGCGGTTCATGTGAGCGAAGAGATCAAAATCAGAGGGAGCCTAACTGTATTTTGGGCGATCGAACACTTCCCATCAAAAACGCTGCAGGAGCACACCCATTGCCCCTGCAGTGTGGGGCCGAGAACTGTCACGAAGAAGGAACTGCATGACAGTTACGCTATGTGGGGCTGCACAAAATCATGCGAAATCTCTCGACGGACACCCACACATAGCGGGAGACACTATTTTCTAGGCATGTTTAAGCACTCACCATACGCTCAGAACTGGAAAGAGCGATTTGACGCTATATGGGCATACTAGAGATACTGTCCAACACATCTGCGCAATGCTTCATCGGATTTTCATTGTGGTTTCCATTTCGAGACCGATCATTCCATAGCTTCCAAATAACCCTAGTATGTAGCTTCAGTTCTGACGACCTCTGTCCTGTTCATAAGACTTGTTTATCCCAATGGACTATCTCACAGCCTGCTAAAACATCTAAAGTAGAGTTCACATACATGGCATCTCCATTATGTACTAGATGTCATCCAAGTACTTACAATTTCGCTTGTTCGAGAATCTTCCTCAATGTTACATCTACACCTTAGTACCAGTCGTGTTCACCATCACGAGTCCTTCTGCGGCGGCATGGTTCCTTCCGTCCCTTTACGACGAACCTGCACCTACCTGTGAACATTGTCTCAGCAGATCATCAGTAGGGAAGCTGAGCGATACCTACTGTACTTCGACGTGAACCAGGCTGCAATTAAAGTCACTAATCTACGTTTCGGGAGAAAGTTTTGACACGAAATGAAAGGTTGGAAATTTTGTCCTTAATTAATATATTCTGAAACTTAGGTGAACAAGTATCACTGAAAACCCTGTGGTAGTCTTAACAGAGTCACTCACAATCCCTTTCACTCACGTTAGCAAGTTTATGGTCTTGCATTTCCCGAAAACGTAATAGCTACAAAAATACGGATTGTTTTTGATTGAGAATGCTCGCCAAATATTAAGTCTGTCGGTACCTAATGCAGTCACAGTTTTAAGCCACCGACCTGCTCAATACCCCAGGCGGAATTTATGTCTTTTCTCGTCACAAAATTCACTTAAAAATTCCGAAATTTCTACATACGCATCGGAATAATTAAGCCGTCACTTTACAACACTTCTGATGTATGAAACACTGCTAGATCCGGCAATTTATCATTTCCATCGGAACTACTACTACACACGTCCGAACTGTTTCATGGCTAGGCTCCGACTCCTCTCTAGAATACTGTAAATCTTCTCTACCAGCAGAGAAAGGCGCGTGAAGAACATTACTTTACCATTGGTGAGTTTACTCAACAGCCAACAGCCGCGCTTTTCATCAATAATCAATCGCAAAATAGTAAACCTAACGACTGCACTTTTTACCTACGTAATTATCTAATATGCTAAAGTTTTGTTTATGCATAAAGTTATTTACTATTGTTATTTATACCTGAATTAACTTTACCATAAACTTACTTTACAAACCTATTCTACAAAAACATTGCTTTACCATTGGTGAGTTTACTCAACAGCCAACAGCCGCGCTTTTCATCAATAATCAATCGCAAAATAGTAAACCTAACGACTGCACTTTTTACCTACGTAATTATCTAATATGCTAAAGTTTTGTTTATGCATAAAATTATTTACTATTGTTATTTATACCTGGATTAACTTTACCATAAACTTACTTTACAAACCTATTCTACAAAAATTCCCCTTGTCCACATCCACACTTCTTCGAAATGTTTTCAAACTAAAGCCCACTACATAACTCGTTAAACAATTATCTTCATATTAACCTCAAACCACACTCACGCATCATTCATACTGCTAAAATACATTTATAACATTTTACATACACAAAAAAGACATAATAACACTTTATGAAAATACTAGAACAGTTTATGAAAAACATTCTATTACTTTAGTGCACTCCAGTGGGCACAATCGAAACCAAATCACAGTCCCCTTTCCAATACTGTCCTCTATCGGCTGATACATAAACTACGTGCGCGCCCAGTCTCGTGTCACCATCTGTCACTATCCAGCTCTGAGACACATCTCCCACTTAACCGCCGCCAAGGCAGGATCGGTATACGGCGCTACGCCTCACTTCGGATGATGATGACCAATCAAAAATTACCCTTCTGGCCTCCATTATTCCAGCTTCTGTTGATTATTAGAATATTAAACACAGAGCTCGTTCTTAACCATGTCAGTCAGCGTTCGCGTATCTGTATCTCGCCATAAAGTACGTGTCGAGACAGTGTTATTCATTCGGATGTTGCAAAAATAAATAAGCAAATCGAGTTTCTTTGGGTTCCAAAAGATGGAGTACGGAGTTCGGGGTTTGATTTGGTAGAAGAGGCCAAACAGCGAGGTCATCAGTCTCACTGGATCAGGGAGGAAGGCGGCTGTGCGCTTTCAAAGGAACCGTTCCAGCATTTGCCTGAAAAGATTTAGGGAAAACAAGAAAAACCTAAATGATGACGGCTGGAGACGGGATTGAACCGCCGTCCTCGCCAATGCGAGTCCACTGTTCTAACCACTGCCCCGCCTCGCTCGATACGTAGCACACACACACGTGGATACATACATGCAGCCCCAGCTGTTGTCACGTGATTACCCTTTTTCTCCGGAGACGCCCTCGTGGCGCTGACAGACAGAGGGCCTTGTCCTGCCGTTTCCGTTCATCATTTACACGGCGCAAGCAAAGTTTTCATTGGCCCAGTGAACTCAACATGCCAGCCCATAACAAAAATATTTGCCGGTAAAAAATGACTCCGATAATTGATGTACTACCTGTCAGTTAGCCCAGCAGTTTCGCTTATAGACTTGCGTTCTGTTACCAAACACCGCTAAATGAAACTGGAGACAAGTTTTAGATACACAGGATGTGACGGATCGCCTGTAGCGACCGTCATGATTTATTTTTAATGTTAAACTAAGTGGTCTAATTCCCAGGCATTTGAATAAAACGACTGCTTGGAGGCCAACGAGCTACTGGTGTGAGGGATATGCGTCGTGTCTGTTCTGTTGGACAAGAGACACCACGCTTATATAAGTGTGTGTAACTTCACGTCTGTGTGCTCCACGGTGCTTACAATTATTTAAGTGCAGATGCACATTATGTCTGAATCCATGTAAGAATCAGGGTGAGCTACCGGCAGGATGAGAATGGACAGGAACGCTAGTTGCGTACAACAGAATGTGAATTTGGGTTGGACGGCAAGCGTGCCAGTACAGCAAAGACGGTGAAGGCGACCGCTCGCGTTAATCGGAAATCTACACTACTGGCCATTAAAATTGCTACACCAAGAAGAAATGCAGATGATAAACGGGTATTCATTGGACAAATATACTATACTAGAACTGACATGTGATTACATTTTCACGCAATTTGGGTGCGTAGATCCCGAGAAATCAGTACCCAGAACAACCACCTCTGTCCGTAATAACGGCCTTGATACGACTGGGCATTGAGTCAAACAGAGCTTGGATGGCGTGCACAGGTACAGCTGCCCATGCAGCTTCAACACGATACTACAGTTCATCAAGAGTAGTGACTGGCGTATTGTGACGAGCCAGTTGCTCGGCCACCATTGACCAGACGTTTTCAGTTGGTGAGAGATCTGGAGAATGTGCTGGCCAGGGCAGCAGTCGAACATTTTCTGTTTCCAGAAAGGCCCGTACAGGACCTGCAACATGTGGTCGTGCATTATCCTGGTGAAATGTAGGGTTTCGCAGGGATCGAATGAAGGGTAGAGCCACGGGTCATTACAAATCTGAAATGTAACGTCCACTGTTCAAAGTGCCGTCAATCCGAACAAGAGGTGACCCAGACGTGTAACCAATAGCACCGTATACCATCACGCTGGGTGATACGCCAGTATGGCGATGACGAATACACACTTCCAATGTGTGTTCACCGCCATGTCGCAAAACGCGGATGCGACCATCATGATGCTGTAAACAGAGTCTGGATTCATCCGAAAAAATAACGTTTTCCCATTCGTGCACCCAGGTTCGGTTGTTGTCGTGCAAACGTCCCCATCTGTTGACTGAGGGATCGAGACGTGGCTGAACGATCCGTTACAGCCATGCAGATAAGATGCCTGTCATCTCGACTGCTAGTGATACGAGACCGCTGAGATCCAACACGGCGTTCCGTATTACCCTCCTGAACCCACCGATTCCATATTCTGCCAACAGTCATTGGATCTCGACCAACGCGAGCAGCAATGTCGCGATACGATAAACCGCAATCGCGATAGGCTACAATCCGACCTCTATCAAAGTCGGAAACGTGATGGTACACATTTCTCCTCCTTACACGAGGCATCACAACATCGTTTCACCAGGCAACGCCGGTCAACTGCTGTTTGTGTATGAGAAATCGGTTGGAAACTTTCCTCATGTCAGCACGTTGTAGGTGTCGCCACCTGCGCCAGCCTTGTGTGAATGCTCTGAAAAGCTAATCATTTGCATATCACAGCATCTTCTTCCTGTCGGTTAAATTTCGCGTCTGTAGCACGTCATCTTTGTGGTGTAGTAATTTTAATGGCCAATAGTGTAGGTTCGAAGCCTCAGTCAGGCACAAATTTTCAACTTTCATCTTTGTATTTATTTCAAAGCCCGAATGCCGCCTATGTTGTTGGTTTCTCTTAATTCATGTAATACTGGTCAGTTTCATTCTTTACCGGGTGAGAAAATACGAGGGCGTCCTAAAAAGTAATCCGTCAGATTTTTTAATCGAAAACTGTTCGATCTTTGTAAATAAAACAAACGTTGTTAAAATTCTTTATGTCAGCATATTTACAGCCCTCTACTGCTAGAACGCTCCGAACTGCGGCGTGTTACTTGGCTGCTGTGCGTGAAAAAGACCATGCAGTACTCAAGTTTCGAAATCGATGAGTTCGTTCATGTATGGAGCACCCTGTCCTTCAGCATGGCAATTACAGACGACAGACGAGCACTGTGATATCTGCAACAATCTAGTGTCTTGGGTTCATTGCAATCGATAATCGTTCGTACAATCTCGACCTGGCCCCAGCAGAATTACGTCTGTTTCCGCAACTTAAAGAACACCTTCGAGTCCTTCACTTTGAGAGTGATGAAGTGGTGCAAGCAGAGGCATGGTGGTTCCCCCAACAAAGCCGTTCTACAGGGGTGGTATGAACGAGCTGGTCTCTCGTTGGAAGAAATGTTGAAACATCCCCTTAGAAAAATTTATGAATTACTGTGCTGGTAAACCTCTCACCTTATTTGATTTTCAAACAGCTGAGCAAAACTGAACGTACTCACACATTTCTCTCTTTTCATCTTCTGATCAACACTAAACTGACACACAATATTTTCAGCGCAACGCAATCTGACTTTCAGTAATCCCTACAAAAGAATGGCCCTGACTAACAATAACCTATACCTTTCATGAATCACTTACCTCACAAAAATCTTCGGTACTCGTACTACTGCAATACAGCGAGCGCCAGTACTGCCAGCTAAATAAAAGATTCTAACTACTGAAGGCACTAACTACTGATAGGCATAGTTAGCAAATGAAAGATTTTCATAGAGAACAAACAATGTGTTTACCTTAATAATGTTCAAAAGTCATCATATATCTGTGGTGTCACCGCCAGACACCACACTTGCTAGGTGGTAGCTTTAAATCGGCCGCGGTCCATTAGTACATGTAGGACCCGCGTGTCGCCACTGTCAGGGATCGCAGACCGAGCGCCACCACAAGGCAGGTCTCGAGATACGGACTAGCACTCGCCCCAGTTGTACGGACGACGTAGCTAGCGATGCACACTGACGAAGCCTCGCTCATTTGCAGAGCAGATAGTTAGAATAGCCTTCAGCTAAGTCAATGGCTACGACCTAGCAAGGCGCCATTAGTAACATTGCATGTACCTAAAGAGTCTCACTTGTATCGCCACAATCTCCAGATGTACCAAAAGGATGGATTAAAGTTAAGTATTACCGAAGCTACGTACTTTTCTTTATAGCATTCATTACGTATCCTGTTTCAGACCTCACGCCCATCAGTTAGCTTAGCGCGTGCCTTTTGGCTTCCTCTCATTGTGTCTAGGCTGTCTTGTCTAGACACAACATTATCAGTTCATGATATCCAGTATTACAAATTAACTCTTTCTGATGGACACACGTCCAGATGGTACGCTCTCAAAATTCTGACATCTCTCTCCCCACATCCACCACTGCTGGCGGGTCACCTCCAACTGCGCAACGCTACGCGCTGTTCACATCCGACTACCCATCACTACAATAGTGAATATTCCAACAATGCAAACCAGCCACAGACTGCACACAGCACAGTCAGTGATTTTCATACAGAGCGCTACGCGGCGTTACCAACATAAAAATCTAAACAGCCTACTTACAATGTGTTCATCGCCAGGGTGACTTTATTGAGAAATAAACATGTAGACATGAAGAATAAAGATGTAGAACGTTAATACCATTCCTTTTAAGAGTTTTCACGTAAAAAATTCGGTGGCATAACTTTTAGTAAGCTGGAATTTTTAGCAATCGCTGTAGTCGCTATTTCTGTTTATCATGATGTTACGAAGACAGATAATTTAAGTAAGTTCACCAGACAAAAAATTATTCACCCGCAGAGAAATCATTACAAGCGTCATTTAATACCTCTTATTTCCACCCCTCGACTTAATTAACGTCTGGATTCGGTACAGATGCGAATCCAGAAGGTTGTGCAGGTACGTCAGATTCAGATTAAGCCACTCACTGAGGATCTGATCGAGCAATTCCACGAAATGGCAGTGATGCTGATGTCTGCGTCTTACCCCCTGTTCCAACATCTCTCACAGATTTTTTTCATGCGGTGCGAGTCAGGTTATTTTTCAGGCCAATCGTGATGTAACAGGGTTAGACAATGTTGAGAAAGCAAATGAATATTCTTCCAGCCCGATGAAATCTGCTGTGTTCGTTTTGAAAAATTGGTGTATAAGATGGATACTCGCCATGCAGACTTGACTGAAAGGTGCCGGATCATTCAGAATATTTAAATAGACGTTCTGGTCCATGTTAGTGCTCACCTCAATGAGTGGGTCCAGTTCACGAAAAGGATAACACCCTCAAAACATCACAAATCCACTTCCGGCTTGGACGTGACCTTGCACACATTCAAGGTGAAACGCTTCAATTGGCCTCCGCTGTACTCGATGACGTCCGCCATTTGAATGTTGGCAAAAACGTGATTCGTCAGAACATATTAGTTCCGCCAGTCAGTTACCATGCGCATTCGGTGATTTATAGGCCACTGAAGATGCGCAGGTTTATGTGCCTGCGTCAGCAATGACCTCTTGCGATGTAACAGACTCCAAATGTTCATCTACATTTATACTCCGCAAGCCACCCAACGGTGTGTTGGAGTGGACCTTCATTCACTGCCTGTAGCATTTATTTCTGTTGGATTTGGGGGCGATTCTGATTCGCAAGCCCTGAAATGTGTCTCCGGTCCCCCTAAGCTGGGATCTTTATCCGACCATAGTTCGGACGTGTTTCATGGCCATGTATGTTACACCGCTACTTTTACACACGAAACACCAACAAATCCGGCAACTTCAGACGCCGTATGGTCATGGGCACTGCCAAACACGATCGCTCTTTTTTGCCACTCTGTTACGTCCTTATGTTTACCCACATGTACGTAAGACGTCCGCTTGAAACATAAATATCTCACTGAGCGCTACTTTCTTATGCTCACGTACAGGCAGTGCGTGCACATTTGAGCGCGTGACTCATGTCTGCGCTAATCTGTAACGGTTTAACGATTCGTCTGTGCGTGCACTCAGGAGGGAATACTTTTTTCGTTCGGCGAGCTTATTTCAGGGCTTATCAACTACTGGAAGCACATGTGGTCTCGTGGTCGCCGGCACGGTAGCTCAGCGTGTTCGGTCAGAGGTTTAGCTACCCTCTAGAAAGTGAGTGAACGGATCAACGACGAACTTGATCGGGTGTCATGGGACGTACGCTCCAAACAAATACAACGAACAAAGTGAGTTAAAAATAGGGTAGCGTATTGGATTAGTAATCAAAACGTCGTCGCTCCCGGGTTCGAAACCCGCCACTGCTTAAATTTTGGTTAATAATCAGCATTGGCAGCCGAAGATTTGAGGACGGAGGAGCAGACAGAGGTTCAGAGCACTCTTTTGTCCTTGGGGTCGGAAACTGCCCCTAAAGGCGGAAGAATCAGCAATGATCAACGGCATGAGGTGTAACGCATTACTATCTTTACGACGTTTCTCATCGAGCCATATACGTTATCTCGCATTTCTAGCTGCTTCTCTCACACAAATAATAATAAAAATTAGGAAATGCAGGGACGCCACCAGCCCAAGCCCTTACTAACCATTTAGAAAAAAAAAACGGAGCTGGAAAATTATTAGTTTAATTACTTTAATAATTTAATTACAAGTATGCACATTTCTTTAAGTAGCCAGATAAATAGCACTCCATGTCGTGCATGAAGCAACTTGGTTAATTCAGGATTGGAAATCGGAGTAAGTGGGTAAAATAAACACCACAGAATTTATCTTTTAAGTAGATTATTTATTGTATCTAAGTATTTGGTTCCACATCCTAAATACACATATCTGGTGCCTGACTAGAAATATTTAAGTAAGAATTACGTGAGAACGTAACAGAGCACAATTTAACTACAGCAAGAAGAAAAACAGAAAACAGGTGTGGGAGACAATGATACTATCATCTCCTTAGCATCCATACCATAAAAATATCTCAGTGAGATTTGCATTACGACTCTACGCATGCACTATTCTGGACAGAGGTTTAACCAATACACGAGGTTGTGCGATAATTATTCAACATACTAATTGCGTCTGCTGCTTGCAAATGGCCAAACTAGAGCACGTGGTGCATTCCGAATCAAACTGTTATGCTGCTTTGTAGCAAGCGCACGAAAGAACAGATATTCTTGCAGAAATTATAGCTCATTAAACAAGCAAACCGTTAAAATAAAGCCTATTGCGGTGCCGTGGTGGACCAGAAGGGTCATTGATTACCAAACACGTGGCACAAAATCGACACACAAAGACAAAAGCAACTTCCACAAAATATAAAATTAAAATCATTAAAAATCATACTCGCTTCACACGATTCAGTTAAGCTGAAGTTCTTAAGTATTTCAACAGTTAAACATAACGAAGCCCTAACTCAACCTGCTTCCTATCACCTGAAACCCTCATTAAGAGCTACGATCCGTACTCATCAAGCGTTCACCGAAGAGTGCCGCTTTCTAGATTATCTAGCTCCCCGTGCAGCGGAAGCTGCCAGAGGGGTAGACCTCCGTCACCAACCTCACACACAAAAATAGCCTTCGACACAGCCTTCGACTAAGATGGGTAAACCTCTCTGTTCAGGTATTGGAAACCTAAGTTGGTCATCCTGTGCTCTCCTTCGAACGAGAAGCAACATCCTCTGCTCCCAGCAGACGATGACCAACTCAGTGTTTCCCACAATACAAAACCGAAACCCCACATTAAAACACACATATAATATTCAATAGGCCTTATTTGAGTGCTCAGTCTTTCTGGAAGATCTCATGAATTGACCTAAAATCAGGTAGTAAAATGAATAAGTTGTACCGAATTCGACAAGCGTCTTATGAAACGACTTCACAGAGACGTTTCAGAGGATGCAGAAGGCAATGGAAACCACTGCATTAAAGACACGTAACGTGTATCCGCGGGACATGTGGCCTTTAAAGGTGAAAGTGTCATGATGATCTCTCCATTGGCATAACATTCCGGAGTAGTCCCATATTCGGATCTCCAGGAGGGGACTGCCAAAGGGGAGGTGACCACGAAAAAAAGATTGAATAACTAATGAAAGAACAACGTTCTACAAGTCGGGGCGTGGAATAACAAAAGCTTGAACGTGGTAGGGAAGATAGAAAATCTGAAAGGGGAAATGCAAGCCTCAATCTATATGTAGTAGGTGTCAGTGAAGTGAAATGGAAAGAAGAGAAGGATCTGTGAACGGGTGAGTATAGGGTAATATCAACATCAGCAGAAAATGGCATAACAGGAATAGGATTCGTTATGAATAGGAAGGTAGGAGAGAGAGTGTGTTTCTGAGAACAGTTCAGTGATAGAATTGTTCTTATCAGAATCGGCAATGATAGTTTGTGTATACGTGCCAATGTCGCTATCTGAAGATGAAGAGGTAGAGAAACGGACTTGACACTGAAAGGGTAATACAGCATGTAAAAGGAGATGAAAACCTAATAGTCAAGTGGGACTGGAATGCAGTAGTAGAGAAAAGAGTAGATGAAAAGGTTGTAGGAGATATGGGCTTGGAACAAGAAATGAAAGAGGAAAAAGATTACCTGAGTTCTGTAATAAATTTCAGCTAGTAATAGTGAATACAAGAATCACAAGAGGAGGAAGTATACTTAGAAATTGCCGGTTGATACGAGAGGATTTCAGTTAGATTACACCATGTTCAGACAGAGATTCCGAAATCAGATACTGGATTGCGAGGCGTACCCAGGAGCAGATGTAGACTCAGATCACAATGTAGTGGTGATGAAGAAGATGAAGTTTAAGAGATTAGTCAGGTAGAATCAATACGCAAAAAGTGGGATACGGAAGTATTAACGAATGACGAGATGCGCTTGAACTTCTCTAAGGCCATGGATAAAGCAATAGGGAACAATTCAGTAGGCAGTACAGCTGAACAGGATTGGACATACCTAAAAAGGGCAATCACAGAAATTGGAAAGAGAAACATAGGTACAAAGAAGATAACTACGAAGAAACCATGGGTAACAGAAGAAATACTTCAGTTGACCGATGGAAAAAGGGAGTACAAAAATGCGCAGGGAAATTTAGGAATACAGAAGTATAACTCGCTGAGGAATGAAATAAAAAGGATGTGCAGGAAGCTAAGACGAAATGGCTGCATAAAAAAGTGAAGAAATCGAAAAAGATGTTCACTCAGCGAAATACATTCCATTTGTACCCCAGTCGAATTTACAATTTGTCCAATAACAGAGTTCAACAAACGAAGGGCTGACTCACCATATAGGAAGGTCAAAATAACCTTCGGCGAAATTAAAAGCAAGGTTGGTAACATTAAGAGGGTACGGGAATTCCACTGTTCAATGCAGAGGAGAGAGCGCATATACATTGAAGGCCTTTATGCGGGGGAAGATTTGTCTGATATGATAAAAGAAGATACAGGATTCGATTTAGAAAAGATAGGGGATCCAGTATTAGAATTTCAGAGACCTTTGGAGGACTTCAGATCAAATAAGACAGAAGGGATAGACAACATTCCATCAGAATTTCTAAACTCATTGGGGGAAGTGGTAAGAAACAACTATTCACTTTGGTGTTTGGGATGTATGAGTCTGGCGGCATATCATCTGACATTCGGAAAAGTATCATCCACACAATTCCGAAGACTGCAAGAGCTGACAAGTGCGAGAATTATCTCAGTCAGCTCAACAGATCAAGCATTCAATATACAGTAGAATGGAAAAGAAAATTGAGGATGTGTTAGATGATGATTAATTTGGCTTTAGGAAAGGTGATGTCACCAGAGAGGCAATTCTGACGTAGCAGTTGATAATGGAACCTAGACTAAAGAAAAATCTAGAAATGTTCATAGGATTTGTCGAGCTGGAAAAAACATTCGACAATGTAATATGGTGCAAGATGTTCGAAATTCTGTTGAAAATAGGGGTAAGCTACAGGAAGAGAATATACAGTATGTACAAGAGCCAAGAGGAAATAATAAGAGTAGGCACGACAAAGAACGAAGTGCTCGGGTTGCAAATGATGTAAGACAGTGCAGTCTGCACAGCGAAGAAGCAGTGATAGAAATAAAAGAAAGATTCAAGAGTGGAATTAAAATTCAAGGTGAAAGGATATCAGCAATACCATTCGCTGATGACATTGCTATCTTGAGTGAAAGTGAAGAAGAATTATAAGATCCGTTGAATGGAATCAGAGTCTAATGAGTACAGAATATGGTCTGAGAGTAATCGAAGAAAGACGGAAGTAATGAGAAGTAGCAGAAACGAAAACAGTGAGAAACTTATCAGGACTGATGGCCTCGAAGTAGAATAAATTATGGAATTCTGCAACCTAGGCAGTAAAATAACCAATGACTGACGGAGCACGGAGGACATCAAAAGCAGACGATGACTGGCAAAAACGGCATTTCTGGCCAAGAGAAGATACTAATATCAAATATCAGCCTTAATTTGAGGAAGAAATTTCTGAGAATGTTCGTTTGGAACATAGCCTTGTATGGTAGTGAAACACTGACTGTGGGAAATAGAAACAGAAGAAAAACAAAGAATTTGAGATGGGGTGCTACAGACAAATGTTAAAATTAGGTGTACTGATAAGATAAGAAATGACGAGGCTGTGCGCAGAATTGTATATGAAAGGAACGTGTGAAATACACTGACAAGGAGAAGGGACAGGATGATAAGACATCTTAAGATATTAGGGACTGACTTCCACAGTACTAGATAGAGCTGTAGAGGGCATAAACTGTAGAAGAAGACAGAGATTGGAATAAATCCACCAAATAGTGGAGGATTAGCAGGGGATTTAGTCTAGGCCCCTACTATGTTGTATCTGTCCTGAGTCGATGACGAAACTTACTAGATCCACGTTCATGTAAGCAATTAGTCGACTTTAGATCCAATCACGCAAAAAAGAAAAAGAAAGAAAGAAAAACCGAGCCACACAAGGGCAGACTCGCCGTAGTTTTACACTTGTGTTGTTACTAAATCCTTAAATGAAACTGGAGATACGTTTTACAGAATGATACAGCACATATATGTTAATAATATATGGTGTGCTGTAAAGATATTATAATTAAATTTTCCTCGAGAGATTTGAGTCTCATGTTTATCTACGGTAATGACGGATGCTGAAGATATGAATTAAAATTTGTGCTACAGACGAGACTTGAACGAAGGTATCATTTACTATGCAGGAATGATAGCATTACAGCAAAATAGCTACCATTGCAGCACGAACTTCCATGGTCTAGTGCCCTATCGCGTAATTTTAAATTATAATAAATGATTTATTGAATAATTCACGCAACGATAACCGGGCCGTTATTCTTATTGCATGAAATAGTTTTGAAAAATAGAAATAATGAATCTTTTTTCTATTGTGCATGTTAAAAGCCACGGCTGATTTTTCTCAGGGTGCTATTACCAACAATAGCATACATATCCCAACGTGAAGACATTCGTCCTACTCACGATGGATTAAAATCCTTTTTAACTATTACGCGATAATACATTTAAACAATTCTTAATTATTTTTTCTGAGGGACTGGATGTTCCAGGATAGCTGCCTATGTGCAATGGCAGCGTAAGCATTTATTGATATTGTTATTAATAAAAACTGTACCTCTGGCCTAATATGAATTTAAAAATATTGCAGGACGCCATTATCCGATTACTAAAATTATTATTTTTATACTTTTAGTGTTATATGACTGTTGGAAGAACTTATATAATGTTCGTCATTAATGGCGTCGCTACAACAATGATTCTAAACAGAAATGGCCAGGGCAACATTTAATTATTACGTACTGAATTATATACAGGATAGGTACTAGCTACTCACAAAAATTCGCACTACAATTATTAACCTCATATGTATTCAACAGAATTATATTCCTACTACAAATAATTGTGTCAGTTATAGACCGTGAAAATTTAACGTCCGTCAATGAGGACCGCAGAAGCGACAACACAAAGAAACAAAAACCACTCACCCTTCTTCTACAAAGAACCCACAGATAATAATATTTGTAATTCTGATAGCACAGATAACTCTTCTCCATTGTTAAATCTCTGCAATTTGTTTCTACTATTTTTTACCGGAGGCAATGCTATAGCTCTCCCCAACACAAACTCCAGTTCACATCTTCAGCTTATCGGGACGGCACTAGACTTGAGTAGTCTGTGCAACAATGTTAGCTGTGGTTTTGCAGTGGTCTAATTGTGCCGGCACGGTAGCTCAGTGTGTTCGGTCAGAGGGTTGGCTGCCCTCTGTAATAAAAAAACCGAGTCAACGGCTCAACACTGAACTTGAACGAGTGTCCTGGGACATCCGCACCGAAGAAATGCAACGAACAAAAATTAAAAAAATAGAAAAAAAATGGCTAGCGCTCCTGCCTAGTAAGCAAGGAGACCTTCATGTAAGTCCCGGCCGTGGCACAAATTTTAAAGCCGGCCGGAGTGGCCGAGCGGTCTGGAACCGCGCAACCCATACCGTCGGAGGTTCGAATCCTGCCTCGGGCATGGATGTGTATGATGTCCTTAGGTTAGTTAGGTTTAAGTAGTTTTAAGTTCTAGGGGACTGATGACCTCAGATGTTAAGTCCCATAGTGCTCAGAGCCATTTGAACCATTTTTGAACAAATTTTAAATCATTTTTAAAATATTCACCTCATTTCACAGGACTATAATACAGGTCATATCTTATCTTCTACATGAACGAAGGTAGAAAGTTGAGGTAAATTTAGACTGGTAGTTCATCTTGGAGTCAGTCAAAGTTGATGATTTGTGTTGTTGCCGGGAGATGGAAGCTGCTAGCTAGCTCGCTCGATCTACTAAACATCAACACGAGATGGCGGTAATACCGCTGCAAAAGGCATTCTGCGTTCACCATTTCGACACATGTAGTTTATTTAGAACTGTGCAGCGTCATTTGCGTCGAGAGTCCGGCATTGTAATTCTAAATGATGGATGGGTACTAAGAAGCGTACTGATTTCTCATTCGGTCAGTGGCTTAAAATTCGCCTGATGATACTTTTTGTGAATGTTTGTGAAAGACTCCTATACACCTGCCCCACCAATAACTTTGAGTGTATCGCCACACCGCATAGCATCAATAATGAATGAAGTAAGTGCAGCCATGTGTAAGCTCTCCCTCCGTTACTATAAGATGTCTGACCGTGTTATTAAATGGGGCTGGCAACTAGACTATTGGAAGAGACGCTTACTTCAGCCAGCGTCGTATAAAAGTCTAAACTGCAGCCTAACTAACTTGGCGTAAGTGTAATTATTTGTACATATTCTCTCCACTCCATGGCTGTGTTGCAGCAACATTAGCGACATATTTTCACTAAGAAAAACAGCCTAGGTTTCAAATGACAGCGGAAGCTTTATTTACATGTTTCGTCAATTTGAGGGATCTTAAGGATTTCTAATGGGAAAAAATAAATAGAAGCAGATTAGGGATGCAGTACCACCTGGTGTAAGAAGGTGGTAAATTTTTAAATACCATGTAAAAGTCCAGAAAGAAGAGGGACTTAATTTCGGCAACTGTGGGTAAAGTATCAGCCACAAACAGCCAAAATTTTAATATGCATCCAGAATGCAAATAAAAAATTAAAAAAAAATGTTGCCCAAAACTGGCAACGAAAATCTAAATTCGTAGTGAAACCGCACAAACTAAGACGATTCTTACCTTCTGAGAAGGCATTCAGCTATGCTAAGACTGCGCCACACCTGTAATCTTGAGACATACGTATTGCAACACAAATTGTAGTAGTCGTGAACACATAACAACATATACGCACGCTATGTAAGACTGACAGGCAGAAAGCTGCCGACGCAGAGGACGCAAGTTCCGTTAGGTGGCACCTAGAAGTACAACATTTAGTGGCAAGTGAAGATAATGAAAAATTGATTTAAAAGAAGTGGTAGAAGTGATATACAAAAAAAATCAGTTAAAAGAGGGAATAAAATATCTGAAACATGGCGCCATATTTTGGTATCAAGAGTAAAGACAAGGCGTACGTAAGAAATTTATAGACATTACAACTCTTACATAAAACAGACATAAATTATGTAGAAACTGTTATAAGCCACATGTAAAAGATACGACACACAAATGAGTAAACGTCTTGAAAAATAGTTTTTCCAGTGCTCAGTTATACTCTTAGACTTATTGTCATGACCGAATCACAAAACGTCTGATTTTTCGTTATTAGGTAGCCAATAAGACTTTAAATCTTTAGCTAAGTGAGAGTGTTTCACAATATCCAATTCCTCAAGGAAAGTAATTTTTTGCTCTTGGGTTCACGACTCAAGATTATTTACTACCAAAGTAACCAACAAAGGGGGGTGAGGTCCCTCTGAAACAGAAGAAGGCTATCTGTGTAAGCATTTGAAACACACATTCTGAATAATCGGATGGTTCTGTAATAAATGAAAACGTTGTAACCCTATGCCCAAGTTAAAATGTACGCCAAGTTTCTCTTTTCGTTCATGTGGAAGATGTATCTTTTTGAAACAGCCAATATATCTGAACATAAAGATTTGTCTACATTGGAAGGAAACGATTTCTCGATTCGGTGGGTTCTGGAAGTAAATGTTTTGTCATTGATTTTATAAAGCTTATGAATGTTTTGGAAGCTTGAATTCAACAAGTCTTCACGGGAGATTTGGAATTACTAAGAAAACCCATTTGACAAAACAGAAGATTTCACTCCTCATATATCACTATTAAGGGGTCGAAAGCACTAGAATTCATATGACCGTGTGACGCGACGTAACCGTTTAAGTACCGGATGCGTATTCAGGCGACGTGAGACGAAAAAGTGTATCATGATTTTATACAGGACACCAAAAGCTTCAACTTCAAAATTATGCAGAATGTAGATGATTTGAACCTGGGTATTTTGATGTAAGAAATTAACTGTCTAAAAAGTTTTAGCTTAATTGGCACAAATACCTCAGGCCTTATAGGAACAAATTACTCTCATAGCAACTATTCAAACTGACGGTGGCGCGTCAGAGCATGCATAATAACGGTGTATTTTATCTAGTCGCACTTTCTCAGATATCTCTGTTGCCTGTTATACAACCAGGCAGGCAACTAGAACCTTACCAACCGGTTGCAGTTTGTGCTGGACGTTGTACATTAACGACT
Organism: Schistocerca serialis cubense; assembly: GCF_023864345.2. NCBI lineage: Eukaryota > Metazoa > Arthropoda > Insecta > Orthoptera > Acrididae > Schistocerca > Schistocerca serialis. The sequence goes on along the minus strand of NC_064645.1, from coordinate 364,349,882 downwards.
TTATGTAACCTGTACGGAAAATCCACAGCAGTGAGATTAGGCGACAGTGCTGTTTGCGAAACTGGATTTCCCCCTCAAATTCAATTATGACGGTGTCTGTTGAGATGCCCATAGACGCTAAGCCTAATTCTCTTAAGTTTCTACCCATGGCAATAAATTTATTCCTATTAGGATGGACGCCTAATACGAAACTTTTCTCTGTATTGCAGGGCGCTACATCCTGCTGCACCACACATTAAATGTTTGTGATTGCGAGTTGTTTTTTAAGATAGCATCACCAACGTTGATACAGCTGATATTTCATTTCTATGACATAAGCAGTTTATAAACACGAACCTCATTTGCGCTGTTCATTCTAGACCCCGTACCGCTTGAAATATTCAGGTCCAGCCATTGGTTCCTCATCTCAAAACACTGCTTTTTGAATTCTCTATTATTTGTTGTTTCTGTAGCTCTGACCTGTGTGTTTAGTATATCTGTGTGTTTTATACCCCTATTACTTACTCATTGAATATAAAGAGACATAAAATTTAGCGACATATAGTATGAATGTTTTTGGGGGTAATCAGTCTTCTATTATGATGTGGCCCGCCGAGGGTTTCTCTCCTGTACCAACCAGAGTAGCGCTTGTGTCCTGCATTTTCCAGTCTCTGCCTTCTCTTGCAATTTTTACCCTTTACAGCTCCCTCAAAAGTACCACAGAAGTTACTCCGTGATGGCTTAACGTATATCCTATCATCCTGCTCCTTTTTCTTCTTAACCCAGATGACCCTATGATCCTTCCAGAAAGATTCTATGAATAGAAGTACTATAATTAAGTGACATTGTTGGAGTTGTGGAACTTTTTTCAAACAATGAAACGTACGTTTTAAGTCCATTGTTGACAGAGTTTAGCCAAACAGTGTCATACTGTTGCCACATACGTCTGTGTTGTGCTTTGGAAATCACTCTTCTGCAGCAATGGATGAAGTGACCGACATGGTTGAGTAAACTTTATTACGAACGTTTATTATTTAGATTATTTTTATGTTAATAACATCGTAAATGTTTAATCTTACATACAGTGGTAAAATTTTATCTAATAACAGTTTCATAGATAGTATTTAGGTCCTTATTTCTCAACATCCTTCCAGAATAATGGTAGGATTATGTGACATCTTTCCTATTTAGGCCCTAACAACTCCTCTAAATGCCACAGGTGACGTTACTGATGAAGATTCAGGTGCTGAGGATAATCCTTGTTAACTTACCTGCAAGTCAGCTAAATGCAAATGTTTTGATTACTGATCCACATATTCAGACTCTGACTCTAGATTCACATATGGGAACAAATTCTTTTCAGAAATAACAAAAATCTGGTACATCTTCAGTGTGTAGTAACATCAGAAATGATACCGGTAATAAACATCAGATATCTCAGTCAGCTACTCCTCCTTCCCCCCAAAAAATATAAACAGGATTCTGTTTCAAAACGCAATTCTAGGAAAGAAGAAAGTTGTAACTGGACAAAAGACAGCATTTCTGAATCTACTGTAGCATGGCCTCAAATGAATACTGTACCTAACAAAAAAGGTACGAGTCCTTTAGAATACGATGAAAAAATTTTTGATGAAGAGGTTATCTGTCTGATGGTTACATATACCAATCAGTATGCAGCGAAAAGAAACAGATTGTGGGACTGCACTGACAATGAAATGCGGGTTTTTATAGCTGTTCTTCGCCTTAGTGGGTATGTTGTGGTCTCAAGGAGGAAGATGTACTGGCGAGGAGAAACTGACACCCATAATGAACTTGTCTCCAATGCCATATCAAGGGACCGATTCGATTTTATTATGAAGAATCTTCATGTTTGCAACAATGATGAACTGGATCCAAGTGATAGATTTGCAAAAATCAGACAATTGTTATCCATGCTCAATAATAGATTTATAGCATTGGCACCACATGCGCGCCATCATTCAGTTGATGAGTCGATGGTGCCATATTTCGAACGGCATGGGTGGAAACAGTTCGAAGGTAAATAACTCATTTTAAAAAATTACATTATGTCCAAATAATTTCAGGTGTTTTCATAATGGTACATATTTCAGGAAAACCAATTCGATATGGATATAATCTCTGGTGTGGAGGTACCAGCGATGGATATCTAATATGGCTGGAACCTTATCAGGGAGCTGGAACTTGCACCGAAAAGTATGAGGGCAAGGGTCTAGCGTATGGAGTTATATGTGCATATGCTGATCAGCTGCTGCAAAATATTCCATACCCATTTTTCTTTGACAACCTGTATACCGGCGTCCAGCTTCTGCAAGATCTCAAGAAAAGAGGCATTGAAGCTACTAGAACAGTCTGCTGGAACAGAATACCTAGCAGCTGCATTTTGTCTTCACCAGAAAAATTCAATAAGGAGAAGAGGAACACATTAGTCCTGTTCAGATGAAAATTCTGGTAAACCTCTAAACGTATACGTTAAAATGTTATGCTCTGAAATAAATCAACATGTTAATTAACTTTCTTGTGTTTGAGGAATATCAGTTGCCATGTGGAATGATAGCAAGGTCGTTACTATAGCTACCAATTACGGCCAGGTTCTGCCACTGAGACAGGTAGGCCGATTCTCCAGGGAGAAGAAAAAGAAAGTGTCAGTGCCTCAACCTAGACTGTTCCAAGCATATAATAATTATATGGGTGGAATAGATCGGGTAGATAAAAATATATACGTATATAGAACATCCATAAGAAGAAAAAAGCGGTATTTATCTGCAATGGCACATCTAATCGATGTTGCTGAACAAAATGCTTGGAATCTGTACAGGCATAATGAGGAACCAATTGATCATCTCACATTTAGGCGCCGTATTGCCACTGCCGTAGTTGAATGAAATAAGAGGATTGCCCAAAGCAGAGGACGACATTCCACAGTAAATAAAATTGAATCACGCTATGATGGTAAAGAACATTATGTTGTTGATTTAACACAAGATGGCAAAACAAACAAGAAAATATAACTTGAATTCAGAATGTGCAAGAAGAAGGCCACCACCAAGTGTCTCAAGTGTGATTTGGCTCTCCATGTTCCATGTTTTCTGTCTTTCCATACCAAATTGTAGTTGATCTAATATTGTTGAAAACGTAGTCATATTATCCTGCCATCCTTCCAGAAGGAAGACCCATTGTCACTAGACTATAAATGTAATTGTTGTAAAATCTGTTTTCTGTGTTTGTAACAACAAATGGTTCAAATGGCTCTGAACACTATGGGACTTAACATCTGAGGTCATCAGTCCCCTAGAACTTAGAACTACTTAAACCTAACTAACCTAAGGACATCACACACATCCATGCCCGAGGCAGGATTCGAACCTGCGACCGTAGCAGTCGCGCGGTTCCGACTTTAGCGCCTAGAACCGCTCAGCCACCCCGGCCAGCAACAACAAATGATAATAAAATATTAGAATATAAACAAAAAAAATTAAATTTTTATTTGAGGACTATCTGAGTTAATGTTTTCACATGTTCCTCTCCTCGACGATTCTGAGGAAAACATCCTTATTCGTTATTTTACCAGTCTACTTAATTTTCAACAACATTCTATAGCTCCGGACGTCAAACCCTTCGATTCTCTCCTTTTTTGTCACAGTCTAAGATTCTCTTCGTCGCAAGGGTGTGCTCCAAACGTACATTCTTATAGACTTCTTCCTCAGTTTAAGGCCCACGTTTGACACTAGCAGACTTCTGCTGGTCAGGAATGCCATCTTTGCCAGTGCTAGTCTTTCTCTTTGTGTGCTACTTGCTTCGCGTGCAATGTTTTCTTTTCTTTTTTTTTTTTTTTTTTTTTTTTTTTTTTTGTTTCAAAGGTAGCAGATGTCTTTCGCTTCGTGCACTTCTAGGTCACCAATTTTGATAACAACTTTGGCGCTAATCCGATTTCCGCTGCTCCTCATTACTTTAGTATGTCTTCATTTTACTCTCAATCAATACCGTTTGCTCATTAGACTGTACACTCCATTCAACAAGTCTTCCACCTCATCCTCATTTTCACTGAGTATACCAATGTCATAAGCGAATCTTACCACTGATGTCGTTTCATGCTAAATTTGAATCCCACAAGTGAACCTGTCTTTTAGGAGGGACAGTCAATAAGTAATGCAACACTTTTTTTCTTGGCCAATTTTGGTCGAAAAATTGCAGAATTTGCTGTGAGATATTGGGGAATATTCCTGCTTCAGCGGCTGTAGTTTCAGGAAGTTACGATAGGTGCGGCGCTGTACGTAACCTTTAAAATGAAAATGGCGTCTGTAACGGAGGTGTGTTCCAAGCAGAGAGCTGTCATTGAGTTCCTTTTGGCGGAAAACCACGGCAGCGCAGACATTTATAGGCGCTTGCAGAACGTCTACTGAGACCTGCCAGTGAACAAAAGCACGGTGAGTCGTTGCGCGAGGCGTCTGTCATCGCAACAGCATCGCGCAAACCTACCCGATCCCCGGCGCGCCAGACGGCCGCCCACAGCTGTGACTCCTGCAGTGTTGAAACTTGCGGACACTCTCATTCAAAGATGTGTGTCCGCCGGTTCCCTCGTCGCCTAACACCAAGACCATAAAGAGTAACAAAGGAGTGTGTGTGTTGGGGTTTATGGGCGCTCAACATCGAGGTCATCAGCGCCAACAAAGGACCATCTGCGCGGAGTTGCTTGCGCATTACGAGGCTGATCGTGGTAATTTTTTGTCAAACATCGTTACGGGCCACAAAACGCCGTTCACCACTTCGAACCGGAAACAAAATGGCAATCCATGGAATGGCGCCATACCACCTCTCCTCCCCAAAAAAATGTTCAAAGTCCCTCCCTCTGCCGATAAAGTCTTCTGGGACTCTGAATGGGTTCTTCTGTTTGATGTCCTCCTTCATGGTGCAACGATCAACTCTGAAGTGTATTGTGCTACCCTCAGGAAATTGACGAAACGATTTCAGACTGATCCTCGCCAGTAAAATGCAAACGAACTTCTCCACGACAACGCGTTGCCTTACTCAAGTCTTCCCATCCGACAGGAGCTCACAAAACTTCATTGGACCGTTCTTCCCCATTCACCCTTCATCCGGATGCCCCACTTTATGACTTCCATCTGTCTGGCCCATTTGAAGGATGCGCTCTGCGGGAAGCAGTACGTGGTTGATGGGCAGGTTACTGATGGAGCAAGGCGTTGGTTCCGACGTCGACCTGCAGACTGATACCATGCGGTCATATAGACCCTCGCAGAAAGGTAGCGAAAGGCCGTCACATTGAACGGAGGTTATGACGAAAAATGGGGTTTGATAGCCAAAAGAGTGGGCAATAATATGGTCTATTGGAATCCTGAATAAAACCAATCGCCGGCCGGTGTGGCCGTGCGGTTCTAGGCGTTTCAGTCTGGAACCGCGTGTCCGCTACGGTCGCAGGTTCGAATCCTGCCTTGGGCATGGATGTGTGTGATGTCCTTAGGTTAGTTAGGTTTAAGTAGTTCTAAGTTCTAGGGGACTGATGACCACAGATGTTAAGTCCCATAGTGCTCAGAGCCATTTGAACCATTTAAAACCAATCCGCTCCCAGAAAAAACATGGTTGCGTTACTTATTAAACGCCTCTCGTATATCCGTAACTGCTTCTTCCATCCTGAGATCGAATAGTAAGGGCTTCTACCTCATTTAGTTCGAAGACGGTAGCCTTGATTTTCATTCTAATGTTTCCCTCTTATTTCTTGTACATACTGTACACTACTGGCCATTATAATTGCTACACCACGAAGATTACGTGCTGCAGACGTGAAATTTAACCGACAGGAAGATGATGCTGTGATATGCAAATGATTAGCTTTTCAGAGCATTCACACGAAGTTGGCGCTGGTGGCGACACCTACAACGTGCTGACATGAATGAAGTTTCCAACCGATTTCTCATACACTAACAGCAGTTGACCGCCGTTGCCTGGTAAAACGTTGTTTTGACGCCTCGTGTAAGGAGGAGAAATGCGTACCATCACGTTTCCGACTTTGATAAGGGTCGGATTGTAGCCTATCGCGATTGCGGTTTATCGTATCACGACACTGCTGCTCGCAGTTGTCGAGATCCAATGACTCTTAGTAGAATATGGAATCGGTGAGTTCAGGAGGGTAATACGGAACGCCGTGCTGGATCCCAACGGCTTCGTATCACTAGCAGTCGAGATGACAGGCATCTTATTCGCATGGCTGTAAGGGATCGTGCAGCCACGTCTCGATCCCTGAGTCAACAGATGGGGACGTTTGCAAGACAACAACCATCTGCACGAACAGTTCTACGACGTTTGCAGCAGCATGGACTATCAGCTTGGAGACCATGGCTGCGGTTACCCTTAATGCTGCATCACAGACAGGAGTGCCTGCGATGGTGTACTAAACAACGAACCTGGGTGCACGAATGGCAAAGCGTCATTTTTTTCGGATGAATCCAGGTTATGTTTACAGCATCATGATGGTCGCATCTGTTTGGTGACATCGCCGTGAATGCACATTGGAAGCGTGTATTCGTCATCGCCATACTGGCGTACCACCCGGCGTGATGGTATGGGGTGCCATTGGTTACACGTCTGGGTCACCTCTTGTTCGCATTGACGGCACTTTGAACAGTGCACGTTACATTTCAGATGTGTTACGACCCGTGGCTCTACCCTTCATTCGATCCCTGTGAAGCCTACATTTCAGCAGAATAATACTCGATGGCATGTTGCAGGCCCTGTACGGGCCTTTCTGTATACAGGAAATGTTCGACTGCTGCCCTGGCCAGCACATTCTCCAGATCTCTCACCAACTGAAAACGTCTGGTCAGTGGTGGCCGAGCAACTGGCTCGTCACAATACGCCAGTCACTCACTGCTCTAGATGAACTGTTGTATCGTGTTGAAGCTGCATGGGCAGCTGCACCTGTACACGCCATCCAAGTTCTGTATGACTCAATGCCCAGGCGTATCAACGCCGTTATTACGGCCGGAGGTTGTTGTTCTGGGTACTGAGTTCTCAGGATCTATGCACCCAAACTGCGTGAAAATATAATCACATGTCAGTTCTAGTATAATATATTTGTCCAATGAATACCCGTTTATCATCTGCATTGCTTGTTATAGCAATTTTAATGGCCAGTAGTGTATGTTACCTGTCTTTCCCCCATAGCTTACACCTATTTTCCTGAGAATTATCAACATCTTGCACCATGCCACAGTGTCGAAAGCTATTATTAGGCCACCGAATCTTATGCCTGTCTCTTGAATTTTATTAAGTATTGCTTCCACCATCAATGGCAACCTCAGAACTTTTTTTCCGGTTCCTTTACCTTTCCCAAATGAAACTGATCGTCATCTAAGAGTAGCTATTTTTAAAATTTTTTAATAATTTAGCATATTTCCATGACGAATGAAGAGAGCTCATTGTAGGGCAAACAGTGCAACTTTAATAATTTTTAGTGAAACACTAACGTGGACCGCGTAGTGTAACAGCGTAGGAACCGATAATTCGTTCCAGACAAGTGTTTACAGTTCGCTTCACGTAGCTACAGCCATTTGATACCGCTGTTCTAAAAGCTGTACTCGCCACAGGCGCAAGAAAAGCGCTGATCTAATTGGGATTCAATTTAGACAGCTAGCGAACTAACGAGTAATTGGATTCCCAGGCCCTGAGCGAGGCCGCTTTGCTGAAATACTTCTTGACCGTGCTCCGTCTGTAATTGCCTCGCTGTCAGTCTGAGTGGTCAGACTAATGAAGAACTGTCACGTTCAGTTGCATCCACGGCAACTTCGAAAATAAAAAGCTCAACTGTAAGCGTTCTGATTAGAAATCAGGCACGATGGCATAGTGAGGACGGCCATAGAATCTCAGAGGAGCGAGTTTCAAATCACTTTGCCATTAGTCTACTTTAGTTTATAAGGAAACAACGAAACTTTCGTTTTGTTTGGTGTACTTTGAGGAACTCTGAGAGATGGAAGAATCATGTTTTTGTTTTTGATAGATTGTCTTGGAGACTAGGAAGGACACTTATTAAATTGTGACTGGCTCGAAAGAATTTCTTGGTGAAACCCAACGTTTCGTCCCCACCTACGGAGGCTATCTCCGAGGGAGATTGTAGTTTCCATGAAAATCCGGTTCACACTTCGGCTCGATACTGAGTGAAGTAGCGGCGTAACGATAGAAATTTTCATTACCCGAGCACAAATGGCCATTGTCGGTTACTGTCGTCCACAGTGTTGCCAAGTTAGTGATTTCCCGATAAAATCTGGTGGTTTCGAGTACCCGGCTAGCGTACAGATCTCGCATCTGGTAGCTAGTGGGAATTATGGTGCGTTTTAAAAATTTCTTATAGAGTTTACTGTGAAATTATTTTTACCCCTTAACTCACAGGGTGACTTTTCCGTAACGTATACTACGAAGTGCGGTCTCTCAGACCCTTTGGTTAACCCGATAGTTACAGCAAAAGTCATTTGAAAATTATGAGTTATATAACAATTATTTAAGTGTTGGTTAAAGACGATTTGATGGTTTCAATGCACGAAATAACTCCTGCAATATTTTACTTTTTATCATACAAAATCGCATACATTTTTGCGTTGCTTGTAATAGAATACATAAAAGAACTGTTAGAGAACAGGTACAAAAAGAAAGTCCGTAAAATTGGCATTCAGCGCTGGGATCTACATTTTCATTTATCACCACTCAGAATACATTTGATTTGTAGTAACCTTTTTTTTTTTTTTTTAAAAAAAAGCACTCTGTTGTCAGGGCACGAGTGGCCTACCGGGACCATCCGACCGCCGTGTCATCCTCAGTGGAGGATGCGGATAGGAGGGGCGTGGGGTCTCCTGGTCGTTACGATGGTATTCTTGACCGAAGCCGCTACCATTTGGTCGAGTAGCTCCTCAATTGGCATGACGAGGCTGAATGCACCCCGAAAAATGGCAACTGCGCATGGCGGCCTGGATGGTCACCCATGCAAGTGCCGACCACGCCCGACAACGCTTAACTTCGGTGATCTCACGGGAACGAGTGTATCCACTGCGGCAAGGCCCTGGCCCGTAGTAACCTTTTAAGGACTTTCATGGAGAAACACAGACATCGTCATCACAGTTGTGCTGAAGTTCTTCCTCTGAATTACCGACCTGTTCGCTAGCAGGACTGCGATCACAGGCTACTCTAAAATCGTCTTTTTCGTTTGTTTCTTGATCTCTATCACTGACAGCTTCATCTATCCACCGATTAATACTTTCATCAAGCTTAGGATTCTTAAAACTGGCATGTTCCTGCGAAAAAATTTTTACTTTTATGAGGCGCCTGTCAATAACGCGTGTCAACAACAAACAAAGAAGGCGATAATGCAACCGACGGCAGAGAATTACATGGTTGGAGATATAAGGAAGGTAGGGGTAGTGCAGGGGTTAGAATGGGCGTTTTAGAGCGAGTTCGAAAATGTTCACGCGGTCTCAGAGACCCCACACCTCGCCTTCCCCACGACATTTTTTTATGTATTCTTTCCAGTTTAAGTTGCTCGTAATTGTAATTCCTAGATATTTCGTTGAATTTACGGCCTTTTGATTTGACTGATGTATCGTGTAACCGAAGTTTAACGGATTCCTTTTGGCACTCATGTGGATGACCTCACACTTTTCATTATTTAGGGTCATTTGCCAATTTTCGCACCATACAGATATATTTTCTAAATCGTTTTGCAATTTGTTTTGATCTCCTGACGACTTTTCTAGATGATAAACGCCAGCATCATCTGAAACAACCTAAGATGGCTGCTCAGATTGTCTCCTGAATCTTTTATACAGACTGGAAACTGCAGAGAGCACTTTCGGTGTATGCCTACAGCCAACTCCCTGGCCGGCCAGCTGACAGTACTAGATTGCAATCATCGAGATCTACAAGTAGGGGACGTCCTGTATCGTCTTTGTGTCAGGAAGCCTGCTCATTGCTGTTCTTGGAGACCTGTGTGGTTGTTTTGGAGACAGCGTTTTACAAGGGCCAGTGCAAACCGTAGTTAACTCTGCCCGCTGCGCAGCTGACCTGGTCTTTACGGAAACTGAACAGGCATCGTGCACGGGCAGTGGGTTTGTGCAAAGTTGACCATGTTCTTGAACTGCCTCTGACTGATTTTTTGCGTTATTGGTTATTCCTGGTTGTCTTTGGTACCTTTAGTTCGTGTTGTTTTTGCAGCAGTAACAATCGAAGCAAATTTTGTATATGTGGTTTAAAGACATATTTGCAACTGGATGATAAGATTATTTTGGAGATAAATTAGTAGTGATGGTATGTTGTTAATTCTGATGCTCATTTCTCTTTGTCACTTTGTGGGCTTGTGAGCACGACCCAGTACTCTGTCCATTTGAACGATAGGGTCCAACATTAAATTTGCTGTTCTAGTACCTTGAGCAGTCATCTTTAATTATGAAATTTTATTTGGTGATTATGAACTGTAATTATTTGACCATCCGTAGTGTTAATCAATTCTGTCTTTTATAGTACAGTTGGTCTTCTCTTGTTATTTCTAGGTTGTGTTCTTTATTTTAATCATTTAAGGATTGTGGTGCTACAGAAGAATGCTGAAGATTAGATGAGTAGATCACATAACTAATGAGGAGGTATTGAATAGAATTGGAGAGAAGAGGAGTTTGTGGCACAACTTGACAAGAAGAAGGGACCGGTTGGTAGGACATGTTCTGAAGCACCAAGGGATCACAAATTTAGCATTGGAGGGCAGCGTTTGAGGGTAAAAACCGTAGAGGGAGACCAAGAGATGAATACACTAAGCAGATTCAGAAGGATGTAGGCTGCAGTAAGTACTGGGAGATGAAGAAGCTTGCACAGCATAGAGTAGCATGGAGAGCTGCATCAAACCAGTCTCAGGAATGAAGACCATAACAACAAAAACAAGGATTGGTTTTAGTTATACTGCATTATTTGATGCATCTGTAGTGCTGCTCATGAATATCTGAATTGAAATTGGTTTTCTTGTGAATTGCATGAAGATTTATTTTAATGTTCTGTATTTATAAGGAACTGTTCCACTGGTTATAAATTGTATTTGTATTGTGTTGTGTATAAACTCTGTATTCTGATAAGAAAGGTGTGTATGTGTCCCTCTCCCTCCAACCCCTCACCACCCCTCCAACCGCTACTCACTTGCACTCCTCTTCCTATGTCGCTGTTAATATGTTAACCTGTTAACGTGAACGCGATTGTCTTAACGTTCTTTTTACGCCACCACACGAATAGTAATTGTTCTGCATCTCACTAATGTGTCAATCCTGCATCCTTCTGTAGCGCCTTATCTCAAACGCTTCCAGTCTTTCGTCTTTCCCAGTTCATTGGAAAGGAAATCAGGTAACAGTCAAACATCCCGAGACAGTGAAGACCCTTAGAGACAAAACAGTAACTCATTGGTGAAAACTAGAGCAGGTAAACGGTAGGAACAGTTCTGCCAATCTTCTAATAAACTAATTTTCTTCGTGATTTCCTCTTATGAGATAGTGGCCTGAAGATCCGGAGCTATAGTATTCACTACGCAAGGCATCATTGGACGGTGTTATTGATGTACGTGGTAAGTAGGTCTACACCGCTCGACAGGGTCCCATGAAGTCGGATTTCTCCTACATGCAGCTCCTCGGTTGGGGTCTCGAGGTTGAAAGCACCTCTCTACCGCCTTTTCGGTATCAGGGACCACATATTTCCACGTTCTCCGCACAGCGTTAATGGCAGACGTGGACCAAATATGACCGCGTAAAACATAAACCACAATGTCACTGTCTTTGAGAAGCAATGTTTCATAAGCGAAAGTGGCTAGGCAGTTGTTTAATTCAACATATCCGATATTCGAACCCATATTATTTAAAACAGTCTTGATCACGATTCATTTATCAAGGTGACCGTTTTCGACCACTACTGTGGTCATCTTCAGGCCATTGAGTAGGAATCTCTTTCTGTTGAAGAATCACTACTCTGATCTGCTTTAGAACGTTCACTCTTCTGTCCTTTAAAATTATTAAGACTTTTAGGAAATATTTTATCTTTCATTGAAATGTTATTTTACCAAACATTATTTTATGACTGATTATCTGTTTTAGAATTTTTGCTTATATGCTTTTAGAATGCATATTGCTAATTCACATCCTTTTATTTATTTTTATTTTCTTTTTTGAGTAGTGATTCACCAACAGAAAGAGTTTCCTGCTAAATGGTCTCAAGATGACCACAGTAGTGGGCGAAACCGGTCACTTTGATAAATAAATCGTGATCAAGACTGTTTTTAACAGTAAATATTTGTAATACATTGATCACTGCCACTCCCATAATGTATTCAAAAGCCATAAGTTTAAGTTATCTTTATAAATAAAAAAGATAAAGAAGATTGTGTGGATGTGCACCTCTTTGCTTTACTTGTCGATTGTCTCTTTCTGAGTGTATTGTTTTTTATGAACGTATGTTGTTGCGTACCAAAAAATTACATTCATAGAAAAGAAATACGTTTAGTAGCTAACCTCACGTTTACAGCTAACAACTAGACTGATCAGCCAGAACATTATGACCACCGAACTACTATTGATATAAATTCGTCCAGCCGATAGCAGCGTCACCTGGTGAGGAATGACTGCTACTCAGACACACGAACTGTGCATGTAGAATCAGTGAGAGTGCTGTCTGTGTCTAGAACAAGGAAGGCGCGCGATGGCCCGGAGGCTCGGCACGAGCATTTCGGAAGCCGCACGACTTGTTGGGTGTTCGAGAAGTGCTGTGGTGGGTGTCTTCAATACGGGGCGAAACCGAAGTGAAACCACGTCCAGACGTCGTGGGGTTGGGCGGACGACCCTCATTACAGATGTCGGGCGTCGTAGGCTGGGCAGACTGGTGAAACAGGAGAGGCTGCGAAATGTGGCGGAAGTAACAATAGACTTTAATGCTGGGCAGAGTACAGGTGTGTCTGAATACACAGTGCAACGGACGCTCCTAACGATGGGTCTCCGCAGCCGACCTCCCACGCCTCTGGCAATGTTAACACCACGGCATCGCCAATTGCTACTGAAATGGGAACATGACAATCGGCACTAGACGCTGGCGCAGTGGCAGAGCGTTGCATGGTCTGATAAATCCCGATAACTTCTTCATCATGCCGATGTGAGGTCGCGAATCCGTCGTCTTCCAGAGAAACACCTCCTTGGCACCTGTACTGTGGGACAGAGACAAGCTGGCGGCGGCTCCATTGCATTCTGGCGAACATTCACGTGAGCATGCATGCGTCCGGTGGAGCTCGTGCAAGGCTCCTTGACGGCCGAGGAGTACCGTACATTGGTTACAGACGACGTATACTCCTTCATGACGATCATATTTCGCGACGGCAGCGTCATTTTTCAGCAAGATCGTGTCACAAGACCGGGAGTGCGATGGAGTGGTTAGAGGAACTCAGTGGCGAGTTCCACTTGATGTGCCGGTCCCCCAACTCACCAGATCTGTATCCAATCGAACACACCTGTGATGAGATTGAGTGTGGGTTCAGAGCTTGTCAGCCCCATTTCTAGAATTTACGGGAATTAGGTGACTTTTGTGTGCAGATGTGGTGCCATCTCCCTCCAGTGACATATGAAGGCCTCATTGTTTCCGTGCCACGATATGTCGCCGCTGTTATCCGTGCCACATGTGGACATACCGGCTATTACGTGCGTGTTAATAATGTACTGGCTGATAAGCGTAAATCTGTCTGCGCTAACGAGAAGCAAATAGTGTGAATGAAATATGCCCTGTCTGTAGCACCACTGTAAACTCAACACTATAAACTGACCACGTGAAATTGAAAACCTGTATCTCCTGCATTTGGCTTGCCTGTGTCATAATGGAAAACGGCTTGCAACTGCTCTCGTGGAAAAAGAAGAAAAGGGGCGTCTCAGTTTCTGAGCTGCTACTGTCGAGATAGCGCAGTACGTTCTTTTAAATCCATGTAATGCAAACTTGGTTCTCATAAAATTTATTTCTCATAAAACAGGACAAAACAGGATAATCTCTCCCCAGATAAAAATTCTTACCAAGAAATTGTATTAAATAATTCATCTTAAAAAAAAAAATTCATGGCAGCATTATATTTTGAAAGTCTCGCCATTGAAGACTTAGCAATCAATAAGAAAATATTTCATTACAAATTACAATTACGTAAGGTCATCACTGGAGGCCCCTTAGGACGGCAGTGCGTCACACTGACCATTTTTTAAAATTAATCTCATTGTGTTCATTTTTGTTCGTTGTGTCTGCTCGGGGCGGACGTCGCAAGACACCCGTTTCAGTTCGTCGTTGATCCATTAACTCAGTTTCTTTATTACAGAGGATAGCTAACCCTCTGACCGAACACGCTGAGTTACCATGCCGGATAACTATTCAGCTATCGGGGCGGACTATCTCGACATTAAAATTTAATGTAACACAAAAGTCCTCATTCCAATGACTACATTATTTGTCTTTTCAAATCCATTAAAATTGAATGTGACAGAACTTTATATAAAAAAAAATAATTTGGAAATTCCTGATTTTGATGTCTGTCTTGAACCAAGACTGCCTTACTAGTCCCAGTCTTCTCAAAATAGTATGTATCTTAGTAATCCCGTCTCATTCAGTACATAATTATAATATTCCTTTTTCAATAATAATATCTTCCATAAGATCAATAAAACAATTTCCAATAGGACCATGTTCTGCGTTCTTCCCGAACAAGCTTACTGACTCTCACAACACCCCACTACAACTCCCTAACTCCTCTCCTCACGGTAGATATGTAACACCCGCGCGTCTTCACAGAGCAAAGATAACGTAACTAGTCTCCGGGCAGAGCAGTGTTTCTGAGAGAGTGCTCGAGCATAACTGATCGATAAAAATATTAAATGCGCACCCTAAGACAACCAAAAATAAGAACATTACCTAGAAAATTATTTAGGTACAAATTTCATGTCGCTTAATCTGATGGCTCGGATCACTGAGGAAAAAAAATTACACTAACTGTTTGCCGGCCGGAGTGGCCGAGCGGTTCTAGGCGCTACAGTCTGGAACCGCGCGACCGCTATGGTCGCAGGTTCGAATCCTGCCTCGGGCATGGATGTGTGTGATGTCCTTAAATTAGTTAGGTTTAAGTGGTTCTAAGTTCTAGGGGACTGATGACCTCAGAAGTTAAGTCCCATCGTGCTCAGAGCCATTTGATCAATTTGAACCACTAACTGTTTCTTTCTACAAATCCACCTTAAGCGCAACAAATTTATACTGTAAAGTATAATAAATAAATCCACAGATCAGTGACTTTTCTGTGTCTAATAGTTTATGCAATAGAACAGTAATGCTGGATTGTCCTGAAAGTCTCTGCAAAAAATATGAGTAACTGACAGAAAAGATTGTTTCTTACCATTTATATGAAAATGATGCCCAACCGATATAGCTTAAAATTTGTAAACAATAACAATTCCTAACGTGGTAGGCAAATGACATGCTGAGATGTCAAGAGAGCGATTACGTGAAAACATAATTCATTCACAGAAGAAGTCGAAGACAAAATACTCGTTCGCTCAATTCTTGCGTGTTGCTCATCAGTTTGGGGACCCTTATTATGTTATATTAATAGTGGAGATAGGGAGCCAAAGAAGAGAGACGCTTTTTGTCACGGAATCGTCTACGAAACACAAGAGAGTTGTTGTGCATCACAGAGAGGCTTACCCTTGAAATTTCGTGATCGTAGATTCCTAATATATGCTTTGCGAAATGTCAAGGACGCGACAATAGCAGAAATTACAGCTCATGCAGAGTGCTACCGACAGTCGCTCTTTCGGAGCACCTTCCGTGATTGGAACACGGTAGGGGTGAAGTGACAGAAGTAAAGACCCGGCAAGTTTCGGTACGAAAGGTTCACAACGCCTTCGACGGATAGTCACGCTATTTTATTCCACCTTTGTGTAGAACCTGTAGTGTTGATTTCCTGTTCTTTCGTGTGATAATAATTATGTAGTAATTAAACAAACTTGTATAGATATCAATGTGTGAGTGCCAAGAGAAAAATATCTTACGAATAAAATACATAAAAAGTTGCTGAAGACATTGTAAAAGTAATCTGTGTATATTAGTCTTCCTGTCGTTTTATAAACTGATCGTTCAATTACTTAAAGTGCAGCGTGTTTTTCTATTAGAGAAAGGAGAGGACACTGGTAATCCACACAAGAGACTGATTCAGAACGCGAAGTTTGCTCTTCAAACTTGGTATTAAAGGCGACCCAATGAACTGGTACTTCAGTGTCAGCCTCTCGCCATATGGCAGTGTACCAGCCAGATAATGTAGCTTGTTTACGGGTGTGGATGTCGAACATTTTCCTGCCGGCTGTAATTTCGCACTGTGATAAGTTATCAGCGTTGTGATTATTTATATACACTGAATTCGCACACACAGTCACCGACTAGCAGGAAAACAATACCGCTGTACGTAAGGAAATGAAGCGGGTTGTAGTGTTCTTGTCACTTTACCTAACTTCGTTTCCTTCTTTCTTGTCTCATACAAACGGAATTTCCCTATGATTGGCTTACAATGTAGAGTTTGCAATAGAATATGAAAGCTTTTCAGAAGTAGTTACTCGAAAAAGAGATACACAGTTGCCCAATTTAAAAAGAGATCCCGCTCCGAAAGTGACGCTTGTACGCAAATTGTGAAGGAGAAGCTAGATATAGTATACCGGGTCACAATCACTCTGAACCTAGCGCCAAGTTTAGCTAGATGGTAGAAGAGCATGGACAACGTGATAAAAGTCATGGGATACCTCACAATACCATGACGGACCTCCTTCTGCCAAGAGTAGTGGAGGAACTCGACGTGAGATGGACTCAACAAGTCATTCCAAGTCCCTTGCAGAAAAGTTGAGCCATACTGCCTATACAGCCGTTCATAATTGCGAAAGTGTTGCCGATGCATCATTTTGTGCACGAGTTGACCTCTCGCTGGATTGTTGTTGTTCTGGTCTTCAGTCCTGAGACTCGTTTGATGCAGCTCTCCATGCTACTCTATCCTGTGCAAGCTTCATCATCTCCCAGTACTTACTGCAACCAGCATCCTTCTGAATCTGCTTGGTGTATTCATCTCGTGGTCTCCCTCTACGATTTTTACCCTCCACGCTGCCCTCCAATACTAAATTGGTGATCGCTTGATGCCTCAGAACATGTCCTACCAACCGATCCCTTCTTCTAGTCAAGTTGTGCCACAAACTCCTCTTCTCCCCAATTCTATTCAATACCTCCTCATTAGTTATGTGATCTACCCATCCAATCTTCAGCATTCCTCTGTAGCACCACATTTCGAAAGCTTCTATTCTCTTCTTGTCTAAAATATTTATCGTCCATGTTTCACTTCCATACACTCTATACAAATACTTTCAGAAACGACTTCATGGCACTTAAATCAATACTCGATGTCAACAAATTTCTATTCTTCAGAAACGCTTTCCTTACCATTCCCAGTCTATATTTTATATCCTCTCTACTTCGACCATCATCAGTTATTTTGCTCCCCAAATAGCAAAACTGCTTTACTACTTTAAGTGTCTCATTTCCTAATCTAATTCCCTCAGCATCACCCGACTTAATTCGACCACATTCCATTATCCTCGTTTTGCTTTTGTTGATGTTCATTTTATACCCTCCTTTCAAGACAATGTCCATTCCGTTCAACTGCTCTTCCAAGTCCTTTGCTGTCTCTGACAGAATTACAATGTCATCGGCGCCCCTCAAAGTTTTTATTTCTGCTCCATGGATTTTAATACCTACTCCGAACTTTTCTTTTGTTTCCTTTACTGCTTGCTCAATATACAGATTGGATAGCATTGGGGACAACCCTGTCTCACTCCCTTCCCAACCACTGCTTCCCTTTCATGTCCCTCGACTCTTATAACTGCCGTCTGCTTTCTGTTCAAATTGTAAATAGCCTTTCGCTCCCTGTATTTTACCCCTGCCACCTTCAGAATTTGTATAGAGAGCATTCCAGTCAACGTTGTCAAAAGCTTTCTCTAAGTCTACAAATGCTAGAAACATAGGTTTGCCTTTCCTTAATCTAGCTTCTAAGATAAGTTGTAGGGTCAGTATTGCCTCACGTGTTCCAACATTTCTACGGAATCCAAACTGATCTTCCCCAAGGTCGGCTTCTACCAGTTTTTCCATTCGTCTGTAAAGAATTCGCGTCAGTATTTTGCAGCTGTGACTTATTAAACTGATAGTTCGGTAATTTTCACATCTGTCAACACCTGCTTTCTTTGGGATTGGAATTATTATATTCTTCTTGAAGTCTGAGGGTATTTCGCCTGTCTCATACATCTTGCTCACCAGATGGTAGAGTTTTGTCATTACTGGCTCTCCCAAGGCTATCAGTAGTTCTAATGGAATGTTGTCTACTCCCAGGGCCTTGTTTCGACTTAGGTCTTTCAGTGCTCTGTGGATTATGTCCCCCAAATGTTTGATGGGATTCATTTCGGGCAGTCTGGGTGATTGTCTTGAATGCTCTTCAAAAGAATCACAAACATTTGTGGCCCAATGACATCGCGAATTGTCATCCATAAAAATGAAGTTCATGATTGGCTGCAATGGCTTCCAAGTAGCCGAGCATAAATACATTTCCAGTCAATGATAGGTTCAGTTGGACCATGTAATGCAACCCACATATTATGGACCCACCACCAGTTTGCACAGTGCCTAGCTGACAACTTGGGTCCATGATTTTGAGATCTGTGTCACATTCTAACCCTACCATCCACTCTTACCACTTGAAACCGGAACTCATCTGTCCAAACCATGACTTTCCAGTCGTGTAGGGTCCAACCGATATGACCACGAGCCCAGGACAGGCGCTGCAGGCGATGTGGTGATGGTAGCAAAGGTAGTCGCGTCGGTAGTCTGCTGCCATAACCCATTAACGCCAGATTTCGCCGCATTGTCCTACCGCACACGTTCGTCGTATGTCCCACATTGCTTTCTGCGATTATTTCACACAGTGTTGCTTCTTTGTTGGCACTTACAACGCTACGCATTCGCTGCTGCTCTCGGTCATTAAGTCAAGGCCGTCGGCCACTGCGTTGTTCGTGGTCAGAGGTAATGGTTGAAATTTGGTATTCTCGGCACTGTGGAATGTTGAATTCCCTAAAGGCTATGAAATGGAATGTTCTGTGTGTCTAGCTCCCAATTCCATTCCGCGTTCAGTTTGTTAATTTCTGTCTTGCGGCCATAATCGAGTCGGAAACCATTTCACATGAAGCATCTGAGCTCCACCAATGCACTGCCCTTTTATGTACTACCGCCGTCTGTACATGTGCAGCGCCAAAATCGTCAAGAGGCAGCACAGCTATACCAAAACAAGTACTCCCACAGACATCAACGCTTTTTGGGAGTTTGTGTGATCATAGGTTCTTTCAGACAGACAAAAGTGCTGGCGCCGGAGGCGGGGAAGGGGGGGGGGGGGGTGTAAACTGGGCGTACGCCAGTTTTGGAGGGCCAGGTTCGACAGGACATTGCAAGGGCACCTCAACAACACATTACCCGGACGTTGGATAGTACACGGAAACCCTGTAGCATGGCTTGCTAGATCACCAGACTTAAGCCCCTCGGATTGTTACCTCTGGGGGCATCTAAAAAGCGTTGTATATACTGAACCAGTTCCTGGTGTCAGACACTTCAACACCACGTTTACGACATCTATGATGATATTCGGAGAGAGACCAGAATGGGCAAAGGAGTGTGGCAATTCTTCATGCGACGTGTGAACGCACGCATTGCATCCCATGGAGGCCACATCGAACATCTTTTGTGACGTGGATGGTATGCAGCTTTGTGCTATGTTCCGGGACTATTTGTTGTCCACGCACACACACCGTCCATTTCTGGACACACGTTCGTAGCACCTTTTTTCCTCCATTTCTAATCAGGGATTCGTTCTTACAGTTTTTAGGTTTTGTTGATGTTCATCCTGCGTTTTTATACTTTCCTCGTGAGTCAATGAATCTCTTAGTGAAAAATTTATCTAAATCCCTACAGCAGCTCATGCGTGTAGCCGTCATATAGACAGAAAAACGTGGAGAGGAACTTTAATTTTTGAAATGTGCAGAAGTTGACCTGGGTGAAAAAGGAACGGCAGTGTGTTTGTGGAAGGTCTAGAATGTCAGGCTCAGCCTTGGGTTAACTTTCAAGACGGGCCCAAACATTACTCGAGCACTGGCCCATAGCCACAGATGTCTTATCTCCTAAACTGCGACACAATGATATAATCTTTCAGGTGCATTCAATAGTATGAAGAGTGTTGAAAAAGAAGGTACGCAACAAAACTGTAGGTATAATTGCAGTCTTTATTTAAAACTAATTGCCAGAAGCCTGAATATAACTATCCCAGTGTTTCACGAGCCGAAGGGTTCCCTCTTCCCAGAAATCCCGTGGTTGTGACGTGAGCCAATCCTTCACTGTGTCCAGTTCGTCGTCCGAGTTGAAGCGCTTGCCTTTGAGATTTTTTTTCTTTTATCGGATCAGATACTTGAAACTCACAGTGTGCGACTTGTGTGGTCTGTAGGACGGATGCTCAACCTGCTTCCGCTTTGCCGTTACACTTTGTGTGATCCTGGAGGCTTGCGGACGCGCGTTATCGTGTGGCAGAATCACGTACTCCGTGAACAGCCCGGTCCGTTAGCTGTTGTTGAAACTGTGTAAGCTACGGAGTGTCTCACAGTACATGCCACTGTTACCTTCTAGAGATTCGGTGAGTACTGGACCTCGGATGCAGAAAAAGACGCGAACATCGCCTTGTCTGCTGATGGCACAGCTTGTGAATTTTAGGGGGAATGTGATGGCACTATGCCCGCATAACCAGTTATCTCACTGCGTTATCTCGAAGCGGTGTATCCAAATTCAACTGGTCTGGTTGTTACGACGTTTCGTAACTTTTAATTTGAACACTCCTCATTTATGTAGATGCTGTCTGCAAAATTTGGTCCTACAAATGTTCGTAGTAAAGAAGCAACTAAACGTCATGCTTGTGAGACTCGGCTCCTCTGGAAGGTGCTAACACGGCTGTCAGTTGAGTAAATGACGAGCTGAGTGGATTGCTTTAGACTCATGTTAGTGCTGTACCTGTTGCTGCAGTTGGGAGGAGAAGATACAGTAATCATGGCCTGTATTTGAATGGGAGAGAAAAGGACAGATTAACTGAGCACCTTTCAGAAAGTGTAAGGGGGCTAGAAGCACATAAGGCACAATCCCTGTGGTTACATGAGCAGGAAGGGCATATTTTTTTTAGCCTCGATTCAGGTTGTAGACATATAGCGGGCTGCTTCTGTGTTGGCAGTGCTGTGTAGAGCTTTGAATTCGATGTCTGACTGCGCTTTCTTTGTAAGAGACTCTGTGGCTGGTTGGACTCGTTGTTGGAAGTTAATCGCCGGTAGTGTTGGGCAGTTGGATGTCAGTCGCCAGCACTGATGGAAGTACTGTTGGGCAGTTGGAGGTGAACAGCCAGGCAGTGATGGATGTTAGATGTGAGAAGTTAACATTGATGGAGGGTAGAGGTCTGAAGTGTTAGCCTAGGCTAACTATCTGTACATGTTCGACTTGGAGACTGAATATTATTCATGCTTATACAGGGTGTTACAAAAAGGTACTGCCAAACTTTCAGGAAACATTCCTCACACATAAATAAAGAAAAGATGTTATGTGGACGTGTGTCCGGAAACGCTTAATTTCCATGTTAGAGCTCATTTTAGTTTCGTCAGTATGTACTGTACTTCCTCGATTCTGAAGATCAAATTGTAAATTTTCACAATCAACCTGTGTAGGCTGACGAGAATCCGCAGGCAATTGTGCAATCAGGTCATCAACACAGATTTTCTGTGAACGTTTGGGCAGGCATTGTTGGTGATGTCTTGATTGGCCCCCATGTTCTTCCACCTACGCTCAATGGAACACGTTATCACGATTTCATACTGGGTACTCTACCTGTGCTGCTAGAACATGTGCCTTTACAAGTACGACACAACATGTGGTTTATGCACGATGGAGCTCCTGCACATTTCAGTAGAAGTGTTCGTACGCTTCTCAACAACAGATTCGGTGACCGATGGATTGGTAGAGGTGGACCAATTCCATGGCCTCCACGCTCTCCTGACCTCAACCCTCTTGACTTTCATTTATGGGGGCATTTGAAAGCTCTTGTCTACGCAACCCCGGTACCAAATGCAGAGACTCTTCGTGCTCGTAATGTGGACGGCTGTGATACAATACGCCATTCTCCAGGGCTGCATCAGAGCATCAGGGATTCCATGCGACGGAGGGTGGATGCATGTATCCTCGCTAACGGAGGACATTTTGAACATTTCCTGTAACAAAGTGTTTGAAGTCACGCTGGTACGTTCTGTTGCTGTGTGTTTCAAAAATGGTTCAAATGGCTCTGAGCACTATGGGACTCAACTGCTGAGGTTATTAGTCCCCTAGAACTTAGAACTAGTTAAACCTAACTAACCTAAGGACATCACAAACATCCATGCCCGAGGCAGGATTCGAACCTGCGACCGTAGCGGTCTTGCGGTTCCAGACTGCAGCGCCTTTAACCGCACGGCCACTTCGGCCGGCTGTGTGTTTCCATTCCATGATTAATGTGATTTGAAGAGAAGTAATAAAATGAGCTCTAACATGGAAAGTTAGCGTTTCCGGACACATGTCCACATAACATATTTTCTTTCTTTGTGTGTGAGGAATGTTTCCTGAAAGTTTGGCCGTACCTTTTTGTAGCACCCTGTATACCTTTGTACTAGATGTCTATGACGATTTATATTCGTGTTTGAACTGGATGTCATATTATTAACGTAAAAAATAGATTATTTGGTTTGCAACAAAATCTTTCCTTTGCTAACCACAAGCCTATTAGTAGTTAGTGGCTTTAGTAGTTAGAATCTTTTATTTAGCTGGCAGTATTGACGCTCGCTGTATTGCAGTATTTCGCGTAATGAAGATTTTTGTGAGGTAAGTGCTTAATGAAATGTATAGGTTGTTGTTAATATTTCATTGTAGTCAGGGCCATTCTTTTGAATTAGTTATCTGAAGTCAGGCTGTAATTTTTTTGAGTAGTCAGATTGCGTTACGCTAGAATATTGTGGGTCAGTGTAGACATGATAAGAAGAAGTGAAGAGAAAGTAGGCTCAGTGCGTTCAGTTTTACTCAGCTGTTTCAGAATCAAATAACGTAGAAGTTTCATCTTCTCAGTTATTCTGCAATTTAAGATTTTTCTTTTTCGGGGAAAAATTAACCGGAATCATTATTCGACTACTTAAATCTGACTCCAGCAGTTAATTTTCCAACTAGTTTGCTGCAAATTAACATTTTTGTAGACAGAGATCAGTTAAGATGTAGCAAGTTGTTAATGGACTGTCTGATCATAATCCAGTCCGCAGCTCGTGGTCGTGCGGTAACGTTCTCGCTTCCCGCGCTCGGGTTACTTGGTTCGATTCCCAGCGGGGCCAGGGATTTTCTCTGCCTCGTGATGACTGGGTGTTGTATGATGTCCTTAGGTTAGTTAGGTTTAAGTAGTTCCAAGTTCTAGGGGACTGATGACCATAGATGTTAAGCCAGGTATTTTAGCTGTATCATCACAGTTCGTATACTCGCTGATGAAATTCTTCATTAGTAATGCATCACAATTAGAGTAAAATGAATATATCCATACATACAGCAACAGGATAAAATGACCTTCATTAACCTTTATTAAAGCTATCAGTGTCTCAGAAAAAGAATTCAATAAGTGTCAACAAACGTCTTTCATCATTAGCCCAATTATATAAAATGTCTGACAGGTAACAAAACAAGTTTTAAATCTAAACTAAAAGCATTCCTTTTGGACAACTCCTTCTATTCTGTAGGAGAAGTTTTGGTCAAAAAGGCGAATTTTTACTTAAAAACTGGCAAGTCATAAAAGACCCGATTTTTAAGTGTAGGTTGAAAAGACTGAACAATAATGTGTTCATTAATCGTTATAAATAGGAACTAAATAGGAACATACATACACTCATGTTTAGAAAACAACAGAACGCCTTGAACGACTGAGATAGGACGTTCTTATTCACAGGTCATGTACATTAGTCTTTTCTGCAGAAATGATTATCATTTGAACCATGTTGGCCCGCGGGTTCAGTGACAACATAGATATCGCGGCGCAATACCGCCTACCGGCAAAATGTGCCTGCGGCTCTCGTGGTCGCTGTAAACCGAAGGTAAGGGATCAGTGTGGCTTGAGCAGACGTGCAGGATGCCTCGGAGACTGAAACATCCCCTTAGAAAAATTAATGAGTTACTGTGCTGATAAACCTCTTACGTTATTTGATTTTCAAACAGCAAAGCAAAACTGAATGTACTCAGACATTTCTCTCTTTACTTATTCTGATCAAAACTAAACTGACACACAATATTTTTAGCGCAACACAATCTGACTTTCAATAATCCCTACAAAAGAATGGCCCTGACTGACAATAACATATACCTTTCATGAATCTCTTACCTCATAAAAATCTTCGTTACTCGAACTACTGCAATACAGCGAGCGCCAATACTGCCAGCTAAATAAAAGATTCTAACTACTGAAGGCACTAACTAATGATAGGCATAGTTAGCAAATGAAAGGTTTTGATAGAGAACAAACATTGTATTTACCTTAATAATATTCATATATATATATATATATATATATATATATATATATATATTGCATATTTTTACGAGGTTCAAACAGGAGCGACTGCAGTAACTGACAGGAAATGTGATTGCTGTGTACAGATGCCAGCTGAGTTGGTGACCCTTTGCTCACAGCTCCAGGCTGCTTTGGCTTCCATCACACAGCTTGAGGCTGCTGCCAAGGGCCATCACTGTGGGGGGCTGGACACGGGGATGCGAGGGATATCGAGCACGTTCCACATGTTTCCTCGATCGGTCCACTGCCGTGGCTGTCCCAGGAACTGCCTGCTCTGAGGTTGACCCCTCACCTGTGGTCGAGTAGGAGATCATTCCAAAGTTTGGCAGACAGCGAAAAACTTTCCGAGTGGCCGATCGTAGGGCCTCCCCAGTTCGATTGACGAAGAGGTTTCGGGCGTTATCTGTGGCTGACAATGTTTTTAAGCCAGATGCACTCGTCCACCCTGTTCCAGAGGAAGCTTCTCGGCCTGCAAGGTGTATGCATTCACGGAGGGTGGGTTTGCTGGTAGATGGGATCTCCAACGTTAGGCGCTTAATGGGGCCCCTTAGGAACATGGCTGCCAAATAGGGGAAGGAAGCCAATGTGCACTCCATGTGCACACCAGGGGGATGTGGGAACCGTGCTTCCAGATGCCATGAAGAGTACAGGCTGCAGCTAACTGTAGGTGGTGATTTATTTATTTATTGTTCTGTGGGACCAAATTAAGGAGAAGTCTCCATGGCCATAGAAAGAGTCAATACATGTAATTATAACACGATAGTAGAAACAGATAAAATGAAATATAAGAAACATATTCAGGCGACAAGTCGTAAGTTTAAATAAAGAAGATCAATAATGTAGCACTGGAATTTGCTTAATTTTTCAGCTCTTCCAGGAGCTCCTCGACAGAATAGAAGGAGTGAGCCATGAGGAAACTCTTCAGTTTAGACTTAAAAGTGTTTGGCCTACTGCTAAGATTTTTGAGTTCTTGTGGTAGCTTATTGAAAATGGATGCAGCAGAATACTGCACTCCTTTCTGCACAAGAGTCAAGGAAGTGCATTCCACATGCTGATTTGATTTCTGCCTAGTATTAACTGAGTGAAAGCTGCTAACTCTTGGGAATAAGCTGATATTGCTAACAACAAACGACATTAAAGAAAATATATACTGTGAGGGCAATGTCAGAATTCCCGGACTATTGAATAGGGGTCGACAAGAGATTCTCGAACTTACACCACATATAGCTCGAACAGCCTGTTTTTGAGCCAAAAACACTCTTTTTGAATCAGAAGCATTACCCCAAAAAATAATACCATACGACATAAACGTATGACTCATGCCAGTACCAATGACATGTGTCGCTTTGGATCGGAGGAGATTTTCTCTGGTTTTGGGCGGCTAGCGGAAATGGTGACGATATTAAGACAGAGCTCACCATCTACAACATCACCAACAGAACTGACTGTGGTCCTCTGGTGCAGAGCCGAATGGAGGATCTGAATCAGAGGCTCAAGCGGTTCTGTGACCGTGTAGGTTGCAGATTCCTTGACTTACGCCATCCGCTTGATAGGTCAGGTGTCCAATACACACAGGAGGAGGTTACATGGGTAGCGGGGGCCGTGTGGAAGGGTCTGGGCGGTTTTTTGGGTTAGAGGGCTTCAGGGAACCACAGAAATGGCGTCCGTCTAAAAGGGGGCAGTTAAAACACAGTAAGGTAGTTGTAAAAACGACCGGTATTGTGGTTGCAAATTGTCGTAGGTGTGTTGGGATAGAATCACAGGTCCAAGCCCTAGTAGAAAGCACTGAAGCTCAAATAGGTATAGGTACAGAAAGCTGGCTAAAGCCAAAATGTTTTGAAATGATCTAACAGTGTTCAGAAAGGATAGATTAAATACAGTTTTTGGTGGAGTATTTATTGCTGTCAGAAGTAGTTTGCCATGTAGTGAAATTGAAGTAGATAGTTCCTGAGAAATAGCATGGGTAGAGGGTACACTTGCAATCGGACTAAACCATTAATTGAATCGTTTTATCGACACCCCCGACTCAGAAGATGTAGTTGCTAAACAGTTCAAAGAAAACTTGAGTCTCATTTCAAATAGGTACCCCACTCATACTACACTCCTGGAAATTGAAATAAGAACACCGTGAATGCATTGTCCCAGGAAGGGGAAACTTTATTGACACATTCCTGGGGTCAGATACATCACATGATCACACTGACAGAACCACAGGCACATAGACCCAGGCAACAGAGCATGCACAATGTCGGCACTAGTACAGTGTATATCCACCTTTCGCAGCAATGCAGGCTGCTATTCTCCCATGGAGACGATCGTAGAGATGCTGGCTGTAGTCCTGTGGAACGGCTTGCCATGCCATTTCCACCTGGCGCCTCAGTTGGACCAGCGTTCGTGCTGGACGTGCAGACCGCGTGAGACGACGCTTCATCCAGTCCCAAACATGCTCAATGGGGGACAGATCCGGAGATCTTGCTGGCCAGGGTAGTTGACTTACACCTTCTAGAGCACGTTGGGTGGCACGGGATACATGTGGACGTGCATTGTCCTGTTGGAACAGCAAGTTCCCTTGCCGGTCTAGGAATGGTAGAACGATGGGTTCGATGACGGTTTGGATGTACTGTGCACTATTCATTGTCCCCTCGACGATCACCAGTGGTGTACGGCCAGTGTAGGAGATCGCTCCCCACACCATGATGAGGGGTGTTGGCCCTGTGTGCCTCGGTCGTATGCAGTCCTGATTGTGGCGCTCACCTGCACGGCGCCAAACACGCATACGACCATCATTGGCACCAAGGCAGAAGCGACTCTCATCGCTGAAGACGACACGTCTCCATTCGTCACTACCATTCACGCCTGTCGCGACACCACTGGAGGCGGGCTGCACGATGTTGGGGCGTGAGCGGAAGACGGCCTAACGGTGTGCGGGACCGTAGCCCAGATTCATGGAGACGGTTGCGAATGGTCCTCGCCGATACCCCAGGAGCAACAGTGTCCCTAATTTGCTGGGAAGTGGCGGTGCGGTCCCCTACGGCACTGCGTAGGATCCTACGGTCTTGGCGTGCATCCGTGCGTCGCTGCGGTCCGGTCCCTTGTCGACGGGCACGTGCACCTTCCGCCGACCACTGGCGACAACATCGATGTACTGTGGAGACCTCACGCCCCACGTGTTGAGCAATTCGGCGGTACGCCCACCCGGCCTCCCGCATGCCCACTATACGCCCTCGCTCAAAGTCCGTCAACTGCACATACGGTACACGCCCACGCTGTCGCGGCATGCTACCAGTGTTAAAGACTGCGATGGAGCTCCGTATGCCACGGCAAACTGGCTGACACTGACGGCGGCGGTGCACAAATGCTGCGCAGCTAGCGCCATTCAACGGCCAACACCTCGGTTCCTGGTGTGTCCGCTGTGCCGTGCGTGTGATCATTGCTTGTACAGCCCTCTCGCAGTGTCCGGAGCAAGTATGGTGGGTCTGACACACCGGTGTCACTGTGTTCTTTTTTCCATTTCCAGGAGTGTATTATAGTCGATGGCGACTTCAATCTATCCTCGATATGCTGGAAAAATTATACGTTTAAAGCCGGCGGTAGGCATAAAAGTTCATCCGAAATTGTATTGAATGCTTTCTCAGAAAACTATTTTGAACAATTAGTTCATGAGCCCACTCGAAGGGTAAATGGTTGCGAAAGCATACTTGACCTCGTAGCAACAAATAATGCTGGGCAAATAGTGAGCATTGTGACTAATACAGGGATTAGCGACGAAAAGTGCAGGATGACGGCATCACCATCAAAGCGAATGGAAACTTGATAAACAACAAGCCGGAAGTCGAAAACTTTTTGAATAATCATTTTTTAAATGTTGTCGAGAAAATAGGATCTAAATGTTCATTAGAAGAAGCAAGGCAGTTAATGGAAGAGGCCTTACCCACACCATTTGATACAACTGAAATTCGACCCACCTCTCCTTCTCAAGAATAAAAGCTCACATGGAATTGATGGCATTTCCAGCAGGATAGTAAGAGCTTGTCCCCAAGAAATAAGTGGGATTCTTAGCCACATATGTAACAGCTCTCTGAAGCAGGGTATTTTCCCAGATAGATTGAAGTATGCCATTGTTAAACCACTGCATAAAAAAGGGGATATGTCTGATGTCAACAACTACCGCCCAGTCTCTCTTCTGACTGCCTTATCCAAAATTCTTGAAAAAGTAATGTATTGTAGAGTAGCTTCACACCTTTGTGAAAATAAAGTTTTAACAAAATGTCAGTTTGGTTTACAGAAGGGTTTTTCAACGGAAAATGCTATATATACTTTCAGTAATGAAATATTAAATGCTCTGAGTAACCGGAAGTCACCCGTTGGGATTTTTTGTGATCTATCAAAACCTCTTGATTGTGTAAATCATTGAATACTTCTAGATAACCTCAAGTACTGTGGTATGAATGGGACAGTGCTCAAATGGTTTAAATCATACCTAACTGGAAGAATGCAGAAAGTTGAAATAAGCAGTTCACGTAATATGCAAAAAAAGCTGGTGATTTCTCAAACTGGGGAACAATCAAGAATGGGGTGCCGCAAGGTTCAGTCTTGGGTCCTCTGCTGTTCTTAATTTATATTAATGACTTGCCATTCTATATTCACGAAGATGCAAAGCTGGTACTTTTTGCCAATAATACAAGTATAGCTATCACACCCAACAGACAAGAATTAACTGATGAAATTGTAAATGATGTTTTTCAGAAAATCATTAAGTGTTTCTCTGCAAATGGGTTCTCATTAAACTTTGACAAAACACAGTATATACAGTTCCACACAGTAGCTAAGGTAGAATATTCAAATTTCTTGGTGTATGCATTGACGAGGGGTTGAACTGGAAAAAACACACTGAGGATCTGCTGAAACGTTTGAGTTCAGCTACTTATGCTATTAAGGTCATTGCAAATTTTGGCGATATGCATCTCAGTAAATTAGCTTACCACGCCTATTTTCATTCTCTACTTTCGTATGGCATCATATTCTGGGGTAACTCATCATTTAGTAAAAGAGTGTTCATTGCACAAAAGCGTGTTATCAGAATAATTGCTGGAGCTCATCCAGGATCGTCCTGCAGACACTTATTTAAAGAGCTAGAGATCTTCATTGTAACCTCACAATATATATATATATATATTCACTTATGAAATATGTTATTAACAATCCGAACGAATTCAAAAATAATAGCAGTGTACATGGCTACAACACTAGGAGAAAGGATGATCTTCACTACTCAAGGTTAAATCTAACTTTGGCTCAGAAGGGGATAAATTATGCTGCCACAAAAGTCTTTGGTAATTTACCTAATAGCATCAGACATCTGACAGATAGCCATATAGCATTTAAAAGGAAATTAAAAGAAATTCTAAATGGCAGCTCGTTCTACTCATTAGATGAATTTTTGGATATAGTAAGTGGGTAATTTCCCCAAACCCCACAAAAAAATATTAAGTGTCATGTAATATTTTGTGTAATGTAATATCTTGTATAGACACCTTTTATTAACCTGACACGTTCCACATCATTACGAAGTGTGGTATTCATGATCTATGGAACAAGTACTAACCTAATCTAATCTAAACTAATTAAGGCATTTGCTGCTAGGCTGAATAGCAACCATCAAAAAGAAACGCAAAGTATATCTATTTAAAGAAAACTGATAAAAATGCTCTTAACGCCTTTTTAAGAGACAGTAATCACTCCTGCCGATCTGATCATGTAAGGGTAGAAAAGTTGTGGAATGATTTCAAAGAGATAGTATCGACTGCAGTTGAAAGATATGTATCACATAAATTAATAAGTGATGGTACTGATCCCCCGTGGTACACAAAACGGGTCAGATCGCAGTTGCAGAAGCAGCGTAAAAATCATGCCAAATTTAAAAGAGCGCAAAATCCGCAAGACTGACAAAGTTTTGCAGAAGTTCGAAATATAGCGCGTACTTCAGTGCGAGATGCTTTTAATAATTTCCACAACGATATTCTATCTCGAGATCCGGCAGG
This sequence comes from Schistocerca serialis cubense, assembly GCF_023864345.2. NCBI lineage: Eukaryota > Metazoa > Arthropoda > Insecta > Orthoptera > Acrididae > Schistocerca > Schistocerca serialis. The sequence continues at coordinate 364,319,087 of NC_064645.1, read as the reverse complement.
AAACCCAAAGAGATTCTGGTCGCATATAAGACGCATATAAGACGCAAACAAAACCTTCACTGCACGATAAGAACGGTGAAGTCACTGATGACAGTGCCACTAAAGCAGAATTATTAAACACGATTTTCCAAAACTCCTTCACCAAAGAAGACGAAGTAAATATTCCTGAATTCCAATCAAGAACAACTGCCAAGATGAGAAACATAGAAGTAGATATCTTCGGTGTAATAAATCAGCTTAAATCAATAAAACCAAGGCCTCCGGTCCAGATTGTATACGAATCAGGTTCCTTTCAGAGAATGCTGATACAATAGCTTCATATTTAGCAATTATATACAACCGCTCGCTCACAGTAAGATCCGTGCCTAAAGAGTGCAAAGTTGTTGAAGTCACGCCAGTACCCAAGAAGGGAAGCAGGAGTAATTGGCTGAATTACAGGCCCATATCACTAACGTCGATTTGCAGTAGGGTTTTGGAACGTATACTGCATTCTAACATTATCAAGTACCTTGAAGAAAACGATTTATTGAGACATAGTCAGCAGCGATTCAGAAATATCGTTCTTGCGAAACACAACTAGCTCTTTATACTCATGAAGTAATGAGTGCTATCGACAGGGGATGTCAAACTGATTCCATATTTTTAGATTTCCAGAAGACTTTCAACACTGTTCCTCAGAAGCATCTTCTAACCAAGCTGCATGCCTACGGAATATCGCCTCAGTTGTGCGACTGGATTCGTGATTTTCTGTCAGAAAGGTCACAGTTCGTAGTAATAGACGGAAAGTCATCGAATAAAACAGAAGTAATATCCGGTGTTCCCCATTGAAGTGTTACAGGCCCTCTCTTGTTCCTGATCTGTATTAACGACATAGGAGACAATCTCAGTAGTCGTCTTAGATTGTTTGCAGATGATGCTGTCATTTACCGTCTTGTAAAGTCATCAGATGAGCAAAACGAATTGCAATATGATTTAGATATCTGTATGGTGCGAAAAGTGGCAATTGACGCTGAATAAAGAAAAGTGTGAAGTTATTCACGTGAGTACTAAAAGAAATACGCTAAATTTCGATTACGCGATAAGTCACACAAATCTGAAGGCTGTAAATGTTACTAAGTACTTGGAGATTACAATTACAAATTACCTAAAGTGGAACGATCACACAGATAATTTTGTGGGTAGAGGAAACCAAAGACTGCGATTCAGTGGCAGAACACTTGGAAGGTGCAACAGGTCTACTAAAGTGACTACTTACACCACGCTTGTCCGCCCTATTCTGGAATATTGCTGTGCGGTGTGGAATCCGCATCAGGTGGGACTGACGGATGACATCGAAAAAGTACAAAGAAGGGCAGCTCGTTTTGTATTATCGTGAAATAGGGGAAATAGTGCCACAGACATGATACGTAAATTGGAGTGGCAATCATTAAAACAAAGGCGTTTTTCGTCGCGACGGGATCTTCTCATGAAATTTCAATCACCAGTTTTCTCCTCCGATTGCGAAAACATTCTGATGGAACCCACATACGTGGGGAGAAATGATCATCACGATAAAATAAGAGAAATCATGCCTCGCACAGAAAAGTTTAAGTGTTCGATTTTCCCGTGCGCCATTCGAGGGTGGAACGGTGGAGAGACAGCTTGAAGGTGGCTGATTGAACCCTCTGCCAGGCACTTTATTGTGAATAGCAGAGTAATCACGCAGATGCAGATGTAGGATAGAACAGTTTTGTTGTGTGCTGTGTGTTTTGATTTTTGTGTTTCAGAATACAATTAAGAGGTGTATCGTCATAGATCAGAGAGGAATATTGAGGATTTCTTCTCTTAAAAAGCCCCAGTTACACTACGAGTTGGCTGCCTGTGGCGAGGAAACAGATGGCAGCGCCTTGGAGCTGAGACGTTACTTGCAGGGCACTGTGGGCCACAGTCTTGTCATTACACCTAACACCAAGGAGGAGGTGAGTGATGCTGGTGTGCAAGCCAACACTGAATTGCTGCAAGGTAGAGCTCTCATCTGCACTGAGGTGTTCATAATACAGGTTTGACTCAGTCATTTAGATAGTCGAATGCAAGACCTAGACTTAATACAGTTAGGCCCTAAACAGAAGGCTGGAATTGAAGAATGGCAGGATGAAGTTAGCTGGTTGCAACTCATGACTAGCTTGCTCACACTGCAGGAGGAAGTGGGTCGGGATGATGGTTCTGTTCCTGGGCGGGCTGATCAGGAACAGATGTCCGAGTCCACCTCCTGAGGCCAGAGGAATGAGTGGAAATGATTTAACAAAATGCCCAATCCCCTGTGGTTTGTGGTGTAGGGTATTGAGAACTTGTCTGTTGACAATAATGAAGAATGACAGGCGTGTTACGTTAACTGTGAGCTGGCAAGATCAAGTGCCCACCTTGCATATTACCAATTCAGTAATTTTTTCAGGTTATCTGCCCCTGCGTCTTGGCAAGCTACATAGAGTTGTTTCGGGAGCTATTAGTGTGAGTGAAATATTGAGTGCATTCCTACAGAGACTTTTTGAGGAAAATGTGTCTAGTTGGTACTGCAATGACCTGGCAAGTCCACATATTTATTGTTTCCAGGGACATGCAATTTTGGTGTGGTATATTGGTTAACCTGCACCGTGATAATGACTTTGTGCCTTCATATTTCTGAATCATAAGCTGTTATGAAAATAATGGAAGGGATGCGTCTGGAGCATTGGTCATGGATTTTCTTTTCTATTAAGTCCCAAACCTTCTCCGAGTTACGTGGGTTGGTGTGTAGCATTGAAAATGATGTGATGAGAAGCGTGTTCAAGCACCATCTGTTTCTGGAATGTGTGCAGAAAGATCCACTGCTTGGTATGACCAACCTAACGTCAAGTCTAATAATGTGAAGACATGTTTTCGGTGCAACCAAGTAGGGAATTTGATACAGGACTGACCAGTAAATTGATAAATGGGTGGACAGAGCTGATACTGTATGAATGCAGGCCATTCTGTGGATCTGCGCATGTCGATAAAACTATTGTAGTAAGGTCACGGTTTTCTCAAAGGCTGACTTACAGTTCCTGTGCATTACAGTGAATCGTGAATTCGTTTGTGTGCTGTTAGATTCTGATAGTAATGCATCACTGGTGAATTGGCTACGGTACAATAAAGTTTATCGTAATTGTAAATTAACTAGTATATACAAATGGAGTATGGTGTGTTGCACTGTGTGAATCTGAGCCAATTATCATGGTGGGAAAGGTGTGACTGTGACTGCACTAAGTTTTGATAGGGCAGAGCACCCTATGGACAAAGTGTTCTTTTATTACCTAGGTCCCACACCCTGTATTAAATAAGAGAATCAATATGTGTTTGTGGTGGTGGATGCATTCTCCTGTTTTGCCTGGCTATTGGCGAGTAGGACAGGTACTATGAGTACAACGACTAAGCATCTTTCGCATATTTTCTCTATCGCTGAAAAATCGAAGTTTCTGGTTAGCGACAATGAGCCAGCTTTTGTGCCGCATGAACTAAAAAGGTTTAGCTTTACCAGCGCTATTTCTCATGTAACCACCAACCGCTACTACTTACAACTCTCCTTTGTGGCGTGTGTGAATGGCAATCTTAAGATGAGCTTGTCCATCTGCCGTGGGAAGTCACAAACGAAGTGGGATGAATCAGTTGGGTGGCATAATTTTTGCTTCAGAACGCACGCACGTGGGGCTCATTAAAACACCCCTTCCTAACTTAAGATTGTATTCTCTGTTAATTAGTCACTTTCCCACTTGTGGTCGATTAATGATATCCTTCCTGAAAATAATGATCCTAAGATCACTAAGAAGAGTCATTAAGGAGGATTGGGAATCTGCAAGAAATAACATTGGGCTAGCAGACTGGAGGGATGCTGTCCAGTATAATAAAGATAGGCGTCCAATCTCGCCAGGTCCCAGAGTCTACAAGAATAACATTTTGGCACAAAATAAGGGGCGACAGAAGGTCACTTGTAAGAGGTTCCAGTGGACTGTCGGATTGTTCAAGATAGCCAAAATCAGTTCCCCAGTGAGCTTCCTGATCCAGGACCGTTCTACCAGTAAAGAAACCAGGACTCACGTTAGCAACCTGGAGCTCGCCACTGGGAACTAGGGTGCTATGGTATTCTCTCTCATACCATGCTGCTCCTGATCCCGCCCCCCCCCCCCCCCCACGGCCACCATTTCCAGCTTAAAGGGTGGAGCATTGTGCTGTACAGTACTGTACTGTACAATACTACTGTCGATAGTATCTTCTCTGTGTATGTCTCTGCCCCTCTGCTGGGAAACTGGAGGATGCCAGCCCACAAGGGGGCACATGAGCTGCGGTGGGTGGCAACATAGGGGCATGAATGTCAGGCAGAAAGGAGGGAGTTTTTCACAGTAGTGTGGAGCGTAGGAGGTTCAATTTTACGCAGGATATGTGGGCACTCCTCACTTAGGGTTCTTAGTTATCCTGTGTGTAAAAGGTGTGGTAGTTCCCGTCGGGAACGGAACTTTGTAGCGCGCGCAAATTGTGGTTGGCCTAGGTAGAAAAGGTGGAACAAAAGTCAGTCTGGGACGAGCTACCAAACTGTGCACTGCCATGTAAAAGTTGTATATTGTGCTGGTTCCGAGAGAGGCTTTTTCTGCCACTGTCCAATGGATGGATAAATAGCTGGAACGATTCTGGAATTGGTATCCATCATCGCCACCAAGAAGGGACAGAGTCCAGCAATTCTGCCTGCAAATCCACCTACCAACATGCAGTTGCCACCACATTGCGCAATCACTGTAACGGAATACTATAACAATGTACAGCGAAGGATCAGCTTATTGGACGTGTTAGTGTGCTCAAATATAAGGTAACTTATAACTGAATTTATGTACCTACCTTGATTTTTTCCCTATCACAACACCTTTCAGGTTCCTCTCCACTTAAGCTATGATTACCGAGTGTCCTAGTTTGTGGAAAAAATGAAAGCCTCAGAACATTAAATAATGTTGTTTGATCTTTGGTAAGAAGGGAGTGTTCAGATTTACTGTGGATTTAGTGAAACTGTGGGCGGTAGTAAATGTAGTCTTGTGAAAGCCTCCCAGGGATGGAAACAGTCTAATTTAAAGTTTTGTGGAGTTTCAAAGTCACCTATTTCATCATTTACTTGAAAGTAGAAGATTGTGATAATAAAGACAATTTGCAGCTTCTTTTAAAGATTAAAAGGTCTTAAAACCGACGCTTAGTATTTAACTGAGAGAGACTTAACCTGTTACCAGCTCATAATTTTGCAGTGAACAACATTTATAATTCTACGTCAATTAGGAAAGTGTCTGAACAATAATACTGAACCTATGTCCAATTAATGATTCTGCAGTGAATGTTAACAGTAATGTTATAAAGACCATTCAGTTTGAACAAGCCCTGAAAGTAATGGTGTGTTTCGGTATCTGTTATATTTTTGCAAATAGTTTATGCTGCTCTAGCTGTTAGCTTCAATCTTACCATAAACATATGTATGTGTCAGAGTTCATTGCATTCGCGTGTGGCCAAGTATAGGTTGTGTTTGTCCGTTAAAGTTACTCATACCTACCTTCTTAAACGAGAACGTTAATCTTTCTCTTGCCTAATTAAGCTGGCGACAGTTTTCCTTATTCTTTAAACAGTATAGCTAGGTAAAACATTATTTGTTAGTGTCTGAATATTTACGTAATTCTGACTTTCACTTCCGATAAGCCACCCCCCGTTAGGTACAATGCGGTCAATATAACAAAATTCCTCTCAGAGGGCAACACTGCTCTGTTGCGTTATGTCCTAAGTGCTTTAACAAGATAGTTTTTATTTCAAAACCTGCCTCCAACTTAAAGGTTATGGTACAGCAGTAGCAGACAGGAGTGTTATATGTGGCTTTTCCGTGACAGGACTACTTGTTCTGTTGGGGCATAGTACGTAAACCAAATTTGGTATTTCATAGTACAAGCTACGTAAATGCTGTTGCAGTGTTATATGTGGCGAGCGTGACAAGACTAATTGTTCTGTTGGGGCATCGTACGTAAATGCTGTTGCAGTGTTATACGTGGCGACCATGGCAGGACGTTGTTCAGTTTGCACCTACAGACAGAAAAAATTATAAGTAGTTAGCATTTTACAAACATAGAGTGACCATAAAACGTCCAGCGGCATGAACCTGTACATTATTGGACAGAACGGATAGTGAAAGTTTAACTTAAATTGAAAATTAAAGGTGTCAATACTTAATAGCAACTAAAATGGACAGGAAACTAGAAATGAATCTAGATACGCAAGAACAGAATGCAATCGAGAGTAGTTCAGGCAGCACACCAACAGATGGCACTATGCGCGAGTTAAATTACGTACGATACCACGCCGACGTCAATAAACAGATAGAAGCTTTGAATGTCACGCGTACTAAGCAAGACAATAAGAGTGACGTTGTGGAATACAGTGGCTATGTTAATGAATCCTGGGATATGTTTGGATCACCAAAAACTGAAAGGAAAGTAGGACTCGAACACGAAAATGTAGCAGAACCTAAAAGTGAAAAGAATCCAGATATGATAGAATTGTTAAAAATGTTGTCTGCACAAATTGCAGCACTGGGGCAACAAAATGCAGCACAAAGGCAGCTAATTGCAACACAGGATAGTGATATTAGTAAACAAATGCAAGAGCAAGGCAAGAATCTTAGAAAACAAATTGCAGTAGTCAACTCCAGGGTAGGAATAGTGAGTAATGAAATCAAAAGTATTAAAAGCGAAATTACTGTCGTCAATGGCAATATTGCCAATGTACAAGGACAGATTGATGAGATTAACGAAAGATTTGACACTGAAGTAATTAAAATTCAAGATCAAATAGTACCTCTAGTCAATACTAAAGTGGACGAAAAGGTATTCGGTATGAAATCCGAAATACAAACAGAATGTAACGCAAAATTTGCGCAGATTAAACAGTCTGTAACAGAAACAAGTAGAGAACTAACCAAACAGATTGTTACTTGCGAAAAGAAGTGTGAACATAACACTTCACAAATCCAAGGCAAAATGTATGACTTGGAAAGAAATATACGAACAAGACCTACACTTTTTACTGAAAGAATGCCTTTCAGTAAAATATTAGAGGGCGAAGAAAAATTCGACCCTGCAAAGAGGCATAACGGATCGCACCCCGTAGAATTTGTAAAGAATTGCGAAAGAAACTTTCCTGAATATTTATCTGACCAGGAAAATATTAATGTTGTAATCAGTGCATTAACGGGAGAAGCAAAAAGGTGGGGCCGAATCTGGATACTAACCAGATGTCTTTTGAAAACTTTAAACAAAAATTTATTGACGAGTACTGGTCAGAACAAAAACAAGACTAGTTGTGGCGTGAGTTTGTAATGGCCAGGTTGTATGATATCAGAGGTAGGCAAACCATGAAAGAGTTTTGCGAATCATGGTATAGAAAATTGATACACCTAAAAGGAAGGAGGACTGAAGCCGAGATCGTTTGGGTTCTTTGGCAGAAACTGCCTGAGGATTCTAAACGATATGTTGGGAGTACCCACAGAAGCTTTTCTGCGTTCTTGGAAAGGGTAGAGGATGAAAATCACTGGCGACGAAATCATGAGCCTCGTCCCCATAACAACAACAATTATTCGAGAGAAAGTAATGTTAAAAACGAGCGGCCTGAAAATGATAGATTTCGTGTAAACACGATTCAAAGAGGTCGCGCAAGAGGTAGGGGAAATTATACGACGCACGACAGAGGATACATGGTGCGAAATTTCCAAAGTAGAGATGAAATGGAATACTGAAAACCGCGTGTGTTACGGCCTGGATTCACGCGGAAATCGGTTTTGGGCCCAAAGAAAAGATGTCAAATCATAAACTAGAGAAGGAAAGGTGTAAAATACGGGGCAGGAAGGTTAAGGACGCGCCTATGGAAGACGGGCGCGGAATGATACGTAGTGGCGTTCCCGGTGCGAAGTCACGTGACCGTTTGTGCTCAGGGCAGCGTTTGCTGGAGCACCGTACACTTCACTTGGCAGCCCACAGAAATGGCCGAGGTCAGAACAAGATTGCTGCCGTAGAGAGAAACAGAAGAGGCGGGATCGGACACTTCCGTTGGATGGTTTCAGTAATAGACGAATGTAAAACTGAAAATAAAGTTAATATGTCATATGATAAAAATAACTCAATATCGGAATCATCATTAAAGAATGAAAGAGAGCCAGAAGAAGCGAGTGAAAAGGAGAATATTTGTACTGTTACTGATGTATATGAGATAAAAGACGTAGATGTGGGGGAGGTTATGATGAATAAAGAGGAAAGGAAGGTAGAACATGCCACGCAAAAGACGTGTGCACAATTAATAATAGCTGAAAGTGATGTAAAAAAGGACGTTAGTAAGCGTGACATTATAAGCAGTGCAGATGAAATTATTGTTGATGGAAAGGTGTTTTGTGGTTCTGATGCAGAAGAGTCTAGTAGGAATTTCGCACGGTTATCCGAAATTGACAGTAAATGAAACAGTGAAATGAAGGTTATCGATGTATATGACGATTATACTGAGTATGAAGTTACGGCTGAAATCGTTCAAAGTGATACAGCAGAAGTACCTGAGTGTCTAAACGACGTGCATTGTGTAGAAAATAATTAAAAAAACAAAGTAGCTGAAACATCTAGTGATAATCTGCTCCGCTGTTTACAAATTGCTTTCCTGCTCGAATCTGATAACGAAATAGAACCTAGTGATAGCTCAGACGAAGGAGAGACTACAGATTCAGATACAGATGAGTTTTCGGAGTTCGACAAACATAATTATACCTTCACAGAAAGAGGTTACGAAAAGGTTAATGACATCTTTTCGAAACAAAATTCGGAATGCATAACCGAAACAAAACCGAAAGAGCCGCCAGATGACGCTATATTAGGGCAAGCTTTGCTTAATGTAATGAAAGAAATAGATTTACAGAAACCTAAAGAACCTCCAGATATAAATATAGTAGAACGGGAACTGTTGAAAATCTGTAAAGATGTAGAGGTCAACAAACCTAAAAGGCCACCTGATGAAACAAAACGTTGGCAAGGTTTGAATAGCATAGTGAAAGATGTAGAAGATAGGAGGCCTAAAAAGCCACCAGACTTAAGTAACTGTTTATGTACCATAAAAGACTGCCTTGTTAATAAAGAGACTGGGGGCAGGATGCTGTATTTATATATATTGTTAATATAATGCATGACTTTATTATTATTGTATCTGAGTGTTACCTGAAAGTGTATTATTGTTTTGTTGATCTTGAGACCTGGGGCAGGTTGTTGTTTATTTTAATATTTACTTTACTTAGGAACTGTTTATTTTTCGATTGAATAGTTATTGTTGCCAGTCTAATTATGAAAATAGGGGCATATAGTGTGACAAACCTGAAAACTTTATGACTAATGATACTTATAGTAACCTAACAGAAGTGCAAAGAACTCCACAACATAATAATTTATTTCTGATATACTTAAAGACCAGAAAGAGCTTATGTTTGCACCATGTTATGTATTTAAAAGTACATGTCCTCAGATGAGGGTTGTTAACCCTCAGGGGACATGCACTCTTTGCATTGTCAAGTGTGTGACGAGCACTAGGTACCTCAGTCATTGGCAGCACTACTTCCATTTCTTGTCGTGTTGTCAACCTTCCTCTTCATAATTCAGAACTTTTACTATCTTCTTTCCTTCTTCTCTATCAAAGTAAATTAAAAAGGTGGAAATAATGTAAGATACTGTGTATTGGTTGTGGACAAGTAAATGAATAATTAAATTGGGCACACTAGAAAGTGATCAAGCATGTTATAAGTAAGCGGGTACAGTAAAAAGGAATAGAACCATGCAGTAAAAATAAATGAGTAAATGGTTCTATGCAGAAAGATGCAAGAGTGAATAAAGATAATGTTTAAAGTGAATAATCTAATATGATTAATGTCTAAAGATAGTTGTATAGAAATGGGTAAGAATGGTTATGAAAAATGTTCTGTGTCAAAATTGAGGAGATAAACCTGACTAATGTCTGTAAAGTAGATGTGAGATATATGTGACTAGTGCCACAAAGGGTTGGCAGAAAGTTCTTGCAATAGGATGTAAAATCATTGTCCTGATCTTGACATGTGTGATAACCTAAATGTGTGTAAAAATAATTAAATTAAATACTGACTTTAAAAGAAATATTTCTGAGTAAGAAAGTGGGGAGAAAAACGACAAACCTGGACTCTCAAATAACTCCTGAACATTGTCATTTTACCAAAAATCTCATTTAACATTTACTTGATTAATGATGTGTATATTACCTGATTTTGTCTTGGTGTAAAGAAAGATTTAATGTTACCAGTGTCTAATTGCTGTTTCAAAGTTGCAGGTTTTATGTTTTATACCATTAATGCAATTTGTACCAAAGATATGACATACTGATGAAAAAACTTAATGATGATGACAATAAACTGCTCAAAAATATGTTGTTGGGCAGCATTACAACACAAAAGAATAAGAATGCTGTGGTCCTGAGGTTGAGGACAACCAAATATGCTATGTTAGCAGTAACCAAAGGACTTGCCATTGTGGGGCAAGGAGCTGATAAGTGGTCAAGAACTGCCAAACCTAGAGGATGGGGCAGTGTGTCAACTTAAAAAGGTGTTCTTTAGTGTTCTTAATCTAAATTGTGTTTTATGTCTAAACGCTTACATACAAAGACTGCCAAACCAATAATGGGCAGAATGTGAATTTGTAATCCTTCATTCGAAATACTTTTTGTATGTGTAGAAAAATGTGTTTAATTATTTATAACATGGACTGCTAGTGCTGAAGCAAGCAGTGAAGTAAGTTAGGTTTTTTGATTAATGTGTTGTAGACTGACTATTCTTACTGAAGTCAGTGAAAAGTAATTGTAAAATATATATCGATTCTTATTCAAATGGATGTAGATGTTTTCAAGATTAGGTTTTCTGGTATATCTTAAAAAAATTGGACTGTCTTGCTTTAAAACACAGCAGTGATGATTAAAAATAGGTTCTGAATATGTTAGTGTGTTTATGTGCAACAAACACTTTGGATTGCTATTAATGAAGAGCAGCCTTAAAGTTATTTATTTTGAAAAAAAAAATCTTGAAAAGTTACTTTTGTATTTAAAGAGTCAGTTGGAAAAGGTTCTCATAGCTGTTTGTGTAGATATTTGTATACACGTGAAAGCAAACCAAAATTTTCAATATTTCATTAATTGCTGAACCTTGCAAAATGTACTGTGATCATGGAAATGCTTATGTGTTTGTGAATATTTACATTCTTTGAAAATATTGAAACACAAATTTCTGTTTTGTTGAGTTGAAGTTCTGTGCTGTTGTATATGTGTTGTTGTTGTTGTGATCTTCAGTCCTGAGACTGGTTTGATGCAGCTCTCCATGCCACTCTATCCTGTGCAAGCTTCTTCATCTCCCAGTACCTACTGAAACCTACATCCTTCTGAATCTGCTTAGTGTATTCATCTCTTGGTCTCCCTCTACGATTTTTACCCTCCACGCTGTGGTCCCTTGATGCCTGAGAACATGTCCTACCAACCGATTCCTTCTTCTAGTCAAGTTGTGCTACAAACTTCTCTTCTCCCCAATCCTATTCAATACCTCCTCAATAGTTATATGATCTACCCATCTAATCTTCAGCATTCTTTTGTAGCACCACATTTCCAAAGCTTCTATTCTCTTCATGTCCAAACTAGTTATCGTCCATGTTTCACTTCCATACAAGGCTACGCTCCATACAAATACTTTCAGAAATGACTTCCTGACACTTAAATTAATACTCAATGTTAACAAATTTATCTTCTTGAGAAACTTTTTCCTTGCCATTGCCAGTCTACATTTTATATCCTCTCTACTTCGACCTTCATCAGTTATTTTGCTCCACAAATAGCAAACCTCCTTCACTACTTTAAGCGTCTCATTTCGTATTCTAATTCCCCCAGCATCACTCGATTTAATTCGACTACATACCATTATCCTCGTTTAGCTTTTGTTGATGTTCATCTTATACCCTCCTTTCATGACACTGTCCATTCCGTTCAACTTCTCTACCAAGTCCTTTGCTGTCTCTGACAGAATTACAATGTCATCGGCGAACCTCAAAGTTTTTATTTCTTCTCCATGGATTTTAATATCTACTCCGAATTTTTTTCTTTTGTTTCCTTCACTGCTTGCTCAATATACGGATTGAATTACGTCAGAGATAGGCTACAACCCTGTCTCACTCCCTTCCCAACCACTGCTTCTCTTTCATGCCCCTCGACTCTTATAACTACCATCTGGTTTCTGTACAAATTGTAAATAGCCTTTCGCTCTCTGTATTTAACCCCTGCACCTTCAGAATTTGAAAGAGAGTATTCCAGTCAATATTGTCAAAAGCTTTCTCTAAGTCTACAAATGCTAGAAACGTAGGTTTGTCTTTTCTTAATCTAGCTTCTAAGATAAGTCGTAGGGTCAGTATTGCCTCACGTGTTCCTATATTTCTACGGAATCCAAACTGATCTTCCCCGAGGACGGATTCTACCAGTTTTTCCATTCATCTGCAGAGAACCCGCGTTAGTATTTTGCATCCGTTACTTATTAAACTGATTGTTCGGTAATTTTCACATCTGTCAGCACCTGCTTTCTTTGGGATTGGAATTATTACATTCTTCTTGAAGTGAGGGTATTTCGCCTGTCTCATACATCTTGCTCACCAGATGGTAGAGTTTTGTCAGGACTGGCTCTCCCAAGGCCGTCAGCAGTTCTAATGGAATGTTGTCTACTCCCGGGGCCTTGTTTCGACTCAGGTCTTTCAGTGCTCTGTCAAACTCTTCACACAGTATCGTGTCTCCCATTTCACCTTTATCTACGTCCTCTTCCATTTTCATAATATTGTCCTCAAGTACATTGCCCCTGTATAGACCCTCTATATACTCCCTCCACCTTTCTGCTTTCCCTTCTTTTCTTAGAACTGGGTTTCCATCCGAGCTCTTGATATTCATACAAGTGGTTCTCTTTTCTCCAAAGGTCTCTTTAATTTTCCTGTAGGTAGTATCTATTTTACCCCTAGCGAGATAAGCCTCTACATCCTTACATTTGTCCTCTAGCCATCACTGTTTAGCCATTTTGCACTTCCTACCGATCTCGTTTTTAAGACGTTTGTATTCCTTTTTGCCTGCTTCATTTACTGCATTTTTATATTTTCTCCTTTCATCAGTTAAATTCAATATTTCTTCTGTTACCCAAGGATTTCTACTAGCCCTTGTCTTTTTACCTACTTGATTCTCTGTTGCCTTCACTACTTCATCTCTCAAAGCTACCCATTGTTCTTCTACTGTATTTCTTTCCCCCATTCATGTCAATTGTTTCCTGAAACTCTGTACAACCTCTGGCTTAGTCAGTTTATCCAGGTCCCATCTCCTTAAGTTCCCACCTTTTTGCAGTTTCTTCAGTTTTAATCTACAGTTCATAACCAATAGATTGTGATCAGAGTCCACATCTGCCCCTGGAAATGACTTACAATTTAAAACCTGGTTCCTAAATCTCTGTCTTACCATTATGTAAGCTATCTGAAACCTGTCAGTATCTCCAGGCTTCTTCCATGTGTACAACCTTCTTTAATGATTCTTGAACCAAGTGTTAGTTATGATTAAGTTGTGCTCTGTGCAAAATTCTATCAGGCGGCTTCCTCTTTCATTTCTTAGCCCCAATCCATATTCACCTACTACGTTTCCTTCTCTCCCTTTTCCTACTACCGAATTCCAGTCACCTATGACTATTAAGTTTTCGTCTCCCTTGACTACCTGAATAATTTCTTTTATTTCATCATATATTTCTTCAATTTCGTCGTCATCTGCAGAGCTAGTTGGCATATAAACTTGTACTCCTGTAGTAGGCGTGGGCTTCGTGTCTATCTGGGCCACAATAATGCGTTCACTACGCTGTTTGTAGTAGCTGACCCGAACTCCTAGTTTTTTATTCATTATTAAACCTACTCCTGCATTACCCCTATTTGATTTTGTGTTTATAACCCTGTAGTCACCTGACCAGAAGTCTTATTCCTCCTTCCAACGAACTTCACTAATTCCCACTATATCTAACTTTAACCTATCCATTTCCCTTTTTAAATTTTCTAACCTACTTGCTCGATTAAGGGATCTGACATTCCACGCTCCGATCCGCAGAACGCCAGTTTTCTTTCTCCTGATAACGACGTCCTCCTGAGTAGTCCCCTCCCGGAGATCCGAATGGGGGACTATTTTACCTGCGGAATATTTTACTCAAGAGGACGCCATCATCATTTAACCATGCAGTAAAGCTGCATGCCCTGGGGAAAAATTACGGCCGTAGTTTCCCCTTGCTTTCAGCCGTTCGCAGTACCAGCACAGCGAGGACGCTTTGATTAGTGTTACAAGGCCAGATCAGTCAATCATCCAGACTGTTGCCCCTGAAACTACTGAAAACGCTGCTGCCCCTCTTCAGGAACCACACTTTTGTCTGGCCTCTCAACAGATACCCCTCCATTGTGGTTGCACCTACGGTACGGCTATCTGTATCGCTGAGGCACGCAAGCCTCCCCACCAACGGCAAGGTCCATGGTTCTTGGGGGAGTGTATATGCGTATTATTTATTTTATTTTATTTTATTTTGAAGGCTATACCTATTCTACTAATGTGCAGATTACTTTGTGTACTGTTTGTCTTTTATTTGAACTGTATGTGTATGAAATGAACATGCTTAACATATCTTGTGTAACGATGAAAATTAATTTCCTTAAACAATTGTGAGATTGAAAATGACTGTAAATGGTTTATTTTTGAAATGTTTTGGAAGAAATGTATGGAATTTCCTAGTGTATGTGCTGTGTGTCTGTACCATGTATTTTTTTTCTCCCAACTGAATTTGGATGGTGTAATTTTTTTCTGCAGCCAACACCACTTAGGTGTTACAGATGTTTTCTTGAAGTATCCCTTACAGGAAACTACATCGAACAAGGGGCATGTGTAACACCATATCTCTAACTGCTCTACTGATTTATTTTGCCTTTTGTTTTATTTAATGTTACATCGTTGAGCTTCTGTAAATATGTTTGATTGAATCGATAACACAAAATTGTATACCCCTTTCTTTGTAAAAACTTTGTATGTCATGATTTGATTCTATGCAATGAAGTATATCTGTCATTTAAATTCTTTGTCTCAATTGGAGGGAGACAAACCTTACTGTATACAATTGTAATTTGGGTGAATAATTTTTTGTAGAAATGTCAATATGTGCAAATGTTCTGTTTTATTTAATGTGTTTGGTTGCTGTTATGTAAACGGCTGATCCTCACTTAGGGTTCTTAGTTATCCTGTGTGTAAAAGGTGTGGTAGTTCCCGTCGGGAACGGAACTTTGTAGCGCGCGCAAATTGTGGTTGGCCTAGGTAGAAAAGGTGGAACAAGAGTCAGTCGGGGACGAGCTACCAAACTGTGCACTGCCATGTAAAAGTTGTATATTGTGCTGGTTCCGAGAGAGGCTTTTTCTGCCACTGTCCAATGGATGGATAAATAGCTGGAACGATTCTGGAATTGGTATCCATCATCGCCACCAAGAAGGGACATAGTCCAGCAATTCAGCCTGCAACTCCACCTACCAACATGCAGTTGCCACCACATTGCGCAATCACTGTAACGGAATACTATAATAATGTACAGCGAAGGATCAGCTTATTGGACGTGTTAGTGTGCTCAAATATAAGGTAACTTATAACTGAATTTATGTACCTACCTTGATTTTTTCCCTATCACAACACCTTTCAGGTTCCTCTCCACTTAAGCTATGATTACCGAGTATCCTATTTGTGGAAAAAATGAAAGCCTCAGAACATTAAATAATGTTGTTTGATCTTTGGTAAGAAGGGAGTGTTCAGATTTACTGTGGATTTAGTGAAATTGCCTAATTAAGCTGGCGACAGTTTTCCTTGTTCTTTAAACAGTATAGCTAGGTAAAACATTATTTGTTACTGTCTGAATATTTACGTAATTCTGACTTTCACTCCCGATAAGCCACCCCCGTTAGGTACAATACGGTCAATATAACAAAATTCCTCTCAGAGGGTAACACTGCTCTGTTGCGTTATGCCATAATTGCTTTAACAAGATAGTTTTTATTTCACAACCTGCCTTCAACTTTAAGGTTATGGTACAGCAGTAGCAGACAGGGGTGTTATATGTGGCTTTTCCGTGACAGGACTATTTGTTCTTTTGGGGCATAGTACGTAAACTAAATTTGGTATTTCATAGTACAAGCTACGTAAATGCTGTTACAGTGTTATACGTGGCGACCGTGACAGGACTAATTGTTCTGTTGGGGCATCGTACGTACTAAGCCAAACTTGGTATTTGATTGAATAAGCTACGTAAACGCTGTTGCAGTGTTATAAAGTGAAGTGTGACTCACTATATCCTGATTCCCTTCCGATTTATCTGCTGTTTGTGGTTGTTCCTCCGACTTTCTGATTTGAACTTTTTTTAGAATCGTGTCTATTCTGTTTATATGTGTGTACGTCACATGACAGATTGGCTATTTACAGTATGTAAAACGGTACCACTGATTGCTACTTCTGTTCAGTTGACGTAAAGGAATTCAGTTCAAAAAACAGAAGAAGCATAAGTTATCCTAACCTCGACTCAACTATACGTCGAGTGCCCCACAGCTCCGAAATACCTATCCCACATCCAACTTCCAGTTTGGATGAATACCCGAGTGAGTTGGAGGACGAAGGTACATTACGTCCTCAGGGTGAATCAAGTTCAGATTTTTCTTCAGAGAAGATGAAAGGCCTCAACTATTTTCTCAAAGTGAGCTCAATGATCTAGTATGAAATCTAGGTCCTTCAAAAGATGCAGCCGAACTGTTAGGTTCCAGATTAAAAAATAAAATCCTTTTATCACCTGGCACCTCATTTTCACGGTACAGACACCGAGGAAAAGAATTTACCCAGTTTTTCTCAAAAGAAGGAAGTTTAGTTTTTTATGCAATGATGTGGAAGGACTCATGCTTTGCTTTGATATGCCGTGTGACTCATCTGAATGGCGCCTATTCATTGATTCATCCAAAACTAGTCACAATGGAAATAAATTTGCATCGCTTCAAATGGGACATTCTAAATCTACATATACATAGTTACTCCGCTAGCCACGAAGCGGTGTGTGGCGGAGCGCAGAATTCGCGCTGAAGTCATATTTCCCCCCCACTGTTCCACTCGCGGATCGCGCTCGTGAAAAACGACTGTCTGAACGCCATAGTACGAGCTCTAATTTCCCTTATCTTTGAATGGTGATCATTGCACGATTTGAAAGTTGGTGGTAATAGTATATGCTCTACATCCTCGGTGAAGATCGGATTTCGGAATTCAGTGAGCAGCCCCTTCTGTTTAGCGCGTCGTCTATCTGCAAGTGTGTCCTACTTCAAACTTTCTGTGAGATTTGTAACGTTCTCGCGGTGGCTAAATGCGCCAGTCACGAATCTTGCCGCTCTTCTTTGGACCTTCTCAATCTCTTGAATCAGACCCAACTGGTAAGGGTGCATACGGACGAACAATACTCCAAGATTGGACGAACTAACGTATTGTAAGCTATTTCCTTTGTTGAAGAACTGCATCGCTTCAGGATTCTACCAATAAACCGCAGTCTAGAGTTCGCCTTACCGGTAATTTCTGTAATCTGATCAATCCATTTGAGATCATTTCGAATAGTCACACTCAGATACATGAGGGACGTTATCGCTTCCAAAGACTGGGCATTTATTTTGTACTCGTACGTTAACGGTGATTTTCGCCTTGTTATATGCAGTTGGTTACACTTACTAATATTGAGAGATAAGTGCCAGTCATTACACCACGCATTTATTTTCTGTAAATCTTCTTTGATTTGTTCACAATCATCATGTGATACTACTTTCCTGTAGACTACAGCATCGTCGGCAAACAGTCTAAGGCCGCTGTCAATACCATCAACCAGATAGTTTATGTAAAACGTAAAAAGCAGAGGACATATTACGCTGCCCTGGGGCACACCTGAAGTTACCTTGTTTCTGTTGAAGTCACCCCGTTCAGGACGACATACTGCTCCCTGTCTGTTAGAAAACTTTCTATCCAACCGCATATGTCATCGGATAGACCGTAAGCGCGCACTTTTTGTAGCAAGCGACAGTGCGGAACTGAGTCGAACGCCTTTCGAAAGTCGACAAATATGGCATCAACCTGGGAGCCGGTATCTTGAGCCTGTTGTATATCATGCACAAAGAGGGCCAGCTGTGTCTCGCATGATCGCTGTTTCCTAAGACCTTGCTGGTTTCTGCAGATGAGCTTCTCAGAGTCTAGAAAGGTCATTACGCCTGAACACAAAATATGTTCCATGGTTCTACAACAAATCGATGTCAATGAAGTTGGCCGGTAATTATGTGCATCCGATTTTCTACCCTTTTTATAGATTGCTATGACCTGGGGCTTCTTCCAGTCCCGTGGAACTTTCCGCTGTTCCAGTGATCTCTGATAGATGATGGATAAGAATGGTGCTATATTTGTAGCATAGTCAACATAAAATCTTACGGGGATACCTGCTGGGCCAGATGTCTTCCTGGCGTCTAAAGATCTGAACTGTTTAACTATCTCAGATACACTAAACACTGTGTCAGCCATCCTTTCGTTTGTTCGATAATTGAAAGGGGGAATGGTGCTGCAGTCCTCTACCGTAAACGAGTTTTTGAAAGCTAGGTTTAGAATTTCGGCCTTCTGTTTATCATCATCAGTTACATTACCCGTACTGTCAGCAAGAGAACGTATTGAATTATTTGTAGCGTTCATAGATTTTGCGTACAACCAAAATTTTTTGGGGTTATTTTTAGAATCTGCAGATAAAATATTGCTTTCAAATTCGTTAAAAGAATCCCTCATTGTTCTTCTGACAGCTGCTTTCATTTCGCATAATTTCTGTTTGTCAGCGGGGCAGTGACGGCTGTCCAAAATTCTCTGCTTTCTCAGCAACTTCCTAACATGTTTGTTGTACCAAGGAAGATCCTTTCCCTCCCCTACACTTTTGCTAGGCAGATACTTCTCTAGCTCAATATTTTTGTGTCCCTCGGTGAATTCTTGGAGCTGACTGTGAAGATATTCATTAATGACCCTTTTATTTGATTTCCAAAACAAGAAAACTCTACGCTGTTTCTTTGGTTTTTTTGCAACTTCCACTGACATAGAAGCCACAACGACATTCTGGTCGTTAATACGTTCTTCTAGATTAACTTCCTCAAAAAGATCAGGTCTGTTTGTCGCCAAGATAATTAATATGTTCCCATCTCGAGTTTGTTTTCTAACCAATTGCTCAAGGTTCTATGTTGAGAGCGCTCCTAGAATAACTTCACACGAATCTTTGCTTCTGCCCCCTGTGATAAACGTGTAATTTTCCCAGTCAATGGATTAAAGTCTCCACCTATAACTAATGGATAATTTGGATATTTACTTCCTATGTACTCAAGACTTTCCCTGAAATGTTCTGCGACGTTTGTTGCGGATGCTGGTGGTCTATAAAAACATCCTAATACAATGGTCAATCCTTGTCTGATTGACAGTTTTATCCAGACTATTTCACAGTCCGACCCAGTATCGATCTCAACTGCGTTTAAACAGCTTTTAACTGCAATGAACACACCACCTCCCATAGTATCATTCCTATCCTTCCTAAACATTGTCCAATCCGAGTTCAAAATTTCACTCAACCAGCTTTTGGTACCTAATACAATATTGGCATTGCTACTGTTTATTGCGGAGATTAACTCGGGGATCTTGCTACAGACACTTCGACAATTTACTAACATGAGATTAAGCATATTTGAATTCTGTGCATATGGACGAAAACTATAACGATTTGGCCATTATCCTGGAAAAAATCAAATATCAGGACCATCAATGGATGGTTTGTGGGGACTTCAAAATACTCAAGATGCTTCTGGGTCAGCAGGCAGACTATACTAAATACCCAAGCTTCTTATGCTTGTGGGATGGTAGAGCCAGAGAACAGCACTGGACTAAAAGTGATGGGCCACAACGAGAAACTTTAAAACCTGGAGAGAAAAATGTTGTCAATACTACTCTGGTACCACCAGAAAAGGTTATGTTGTCCGATCTCCATATCAAATTGGGGTTGATGAAACAATTTGTATAACCGCTGCAAAAGGACAGGCCTATTGTAAATATCTATGTACAAAATTCTCGAAACTATCAGAAGCAAAGTTGAAAGAGGGAGTTTTCACTGGTTCCGACATAAGAAAACTTTTAGCCGACACACTGTTCGTGGAAAGTATGAATGAAAAGGAAAAACAAGCTTGGGTATCGTTCAAGGATGTAGTGCGAAAGTTTTTGGGAAATGCTAAGGATCCTGACTACAAAACCAATGTTCAACGGATACTAGCAGCATACGAAGCTCAAGGCTGCAAGATGAGCTTGAAGGTCCATTTTTTACACTCTGAAGACCTGGGAGCTTACAGTGAAGAACAGGGGGAGCGGTTTCACCAGGATGTCCGTGATATCGAGAGACGGTACTAAGGAAGATGGGATGTCACTATGCTTGCTGACTACTGTTGGATGTTTAAGATGGAGCCGGTCGGAGCGGCCGCGCGGCTCTAGGCGCTACAGTCTGGAGCCGCGCGACCGCTACGGTCGCAGGTTCGAATCCTGCCTCGGGCATGGATGTGTGTGACGTCCTTAGGTTAGTTCGGTTTAAGTAGTTCTAAGCTCTTGAGGACTCATGACCTCAGCATTTAAGTCCCATAGTGCTCAGAGCCATTTGAACCATTTTAAGATGGAAATCGGAAAAGGACTCGGCGAAGTATCAAGGAAAAGAATAAAAGGTTTCATAAAAAAACATGAATAAGTACAATATTGTTAGTATATGTCTCAAAATAATGTTTCATTGGTTGTAAAAAAAATGTTGTTTGATAATTTTGAATAAAAGAGTGCTTTTACCAAGTTTTTGTGTTTGAATTTGCAAAAAAAAAAAATTATTCAGTAGAAATATCTCATGAATCTGACAAAAATAATTGTTTGACAGACCTGCCTAACATTCAACAGTTTCCACTGCTCATAATACTGCATCTCCTTGAATGCAAGCTATCGTGAATTGTATTTTCTGCACTTTGATCCGTGTTTGGGGTAATAAAACTTAAAGTGACTTTATAAAAGACATAGGAATGTGTCGATATGTTTTGAGGCGAAAAAATTTGAAGTTTCCGTTGTTTGAGCAATTCTTCTTCTAGCAAGAGTGACAATAAGGTCAGAGCGGTTACTTTCGCGCATGCTACATGATTAGGTGGCAAGCTGTTGCAGTCCATCTTGTCTCTGTTTATTCGTTCAAACTGATTGATAACATTTTAAGTGTCACCCAGTCTACAACTAAGGGGTGGTGTCTCATGAACTACCTCTTGTATAGTGGATAATTCTTTGATGACTTCGTTAAACTGTAGTTAATTCATTATATAATTGTGGGTATACTTACTAAGTGTCTTTTTCATCTGATTTAGTTCTCTTTGGATGACTTACGCTCAACCTTCTCCCTCTGATGCAGCCTCAGCACATGCTTACTGAACCACCACCTTCAATTCAGAATCAAGCCTTTTGTTAATTTGCCTGTCGTTTTGATCAATCCACTTGGAAAAATCATCTGAAAATTGATCTGAATTTCGACACACTCTTTTAATTTCTTTTCCTGTTCTGCAGCCAAGTTGTTATTAACCTGTACTGAAAGCTGCTGAATAGTTCCTTTCATCGTCCAGCTTTAGAGGTTTTTACTCGCCATTTCTTCCCGTTTTAATGATAAACTATAAAAGCTAACTATCATATTGTCTCTAGTCACTTGTGGAATTCCATAAATAGGTTCACATTATGACTCATGTATGGAATTATTCCATCACCTTCCACTTCTGGTTCCATTTCATAAGCTAAAAGTTCTGGGTTAACTACCGCTAGCTCAGGGAATTCGCTGCTGTCAGCTTGTGAATGCTGATCACTATCTTCAATAGATTCTATGGCTGACATTTTTTCTATTTTTTCATACTGTATTTGGTGGATATTAATTTATTTATTTCTACAACAGTGGGCTTAGCAAAAATTATTATTAACTGTTTTTCAGCATTTGTAACGAAAATGCTCTTTCCACAAATTTACATGTAAAAATTTTTGAAAATTGCTAGAGATCGTGCATTACCACTATCATGAAATTACAGTATCCGAACATGAGCATACAATTACGAATCACCTCTGTACTGACATTTAATTAGAACACTAACAGGTAAACACACAAGCAATGATATCTTTTCCTTTGGAATTGTAACAGTGATTCACTTACGAATTCTTGAAAAATCATTTTAGTACATGTTTCCATTTTTCTTTCTCCCTTGGAATTTTATGGTTATATCGATCTTTGTTTCCTTTTTACCGTTCCCTCATAGCTTTTCTCAGTACATGCCCCTACAACATGAAGAAATAAAGCGCATCTTATTTTCACATAACACAAATATCATTTTACATACATATAATTCAACAGTTGTCCTAAACATTTAGTATAATTATAAAATTTAAAATAATTATTAAAAGGAAACTCTTCAAGATTTCTATGCAGCAGACTTTCTTTGTTAAACAGAATGGTCGAAACATTCAAATATAGGATTTTATTTCTAATATTTTCTGTTAAGTTAGTCTTCTTTGTCAAATTTTATCAGTTCCAGATAGTATTGGCCAAAGCTGATTGTTAACTGGCAGTACATATGGTGACACTTGTTTGTTTAAGTTAACTAATACATACATGAAAAAAGTTTTGCATCCCCTCGGTTCCGAGAGTTCCGGAACCAGCACAGAAAATTGGAATCAACATAAACATCATTTCCGCGCTTTTTATTGCTCATGAGAGCCACACATTGCATGTTATACCACCATAAAGCGAGATCTTCAGAGGTGGTGGTCCAGATTGCTGTACACACCAGTATCTCTAATTCCCAGTACCACGCCCGCTTGCAATGATGCATGCCTGTATTCGTCGTAGCATACCATCCACAAGTCCATCAAGGCACTGTTGGTCCAGAGTGTCCCACTCCTCAACGGCAATTCGGCGTAAATCCCTGAGTGGTTGGTGGGTCACGTCGTCCATAAACAGCCCTATTCAATCTATCCCAGGGATGTTCGATAGGGTTCATGTCTCGAGAACATGCTGGCCACTCTAGTCGAGCGATGTCGTTATCCTGAAGGAAGTCATTCACAAGATGTGCATGATGGGGGCGTAAATTGTCGTCCATGGAGGCGAATGCTTCGCCAATATGCTGCCTATATGGTTGCACTACCGGTTGGAGGATGGCATTGACGTGTGGTACAGCCGTTACGTCGCCTTCCATGACCACCAGCGGCGTGCGTCGCCCCCACATAATGCCATCCCAAAAGAGCAGGGAACGTCCACCTTGCTGCACTCACTGGACACTGTGTCTAAGGCGTTCAACCCGACCGGGCTGCCTCCAAACACGTCTCCGACGATTGTCTGGTTGAAGGCACATGCGGCACTCATCGGTGAAGAGAACGTGATACCAATCCTGAGCGGTCCATTCGGCATGTTGTTTGGTCCATCTGTACCGCCCTGCATGGTGTTATGGTTGCGAAGATGAACTTCGCCATGGACGTCGGGAGTGAAGTTGCTCATCATGCAGCCTACTGCGCACCGTTCGAGTCGTAACACGACGTCCTGAGGCTGCACGAAAAGCATTGTTCAACATGGTGGCACGTATCTCCTCCATGTCCGAACAACATCACTTTGGTTCGCTCCGAGACGAATGGGAACTTTCCTTGTTGAGAGCCCTTCCTGGCACACAGTAACAATGCGGTCACGATCGAACTGCGGTATGGGCGTCTAGGCACGGTTGAAGAACAGACGACACGAGCCGTGTACCTCCTTCCTTGTGGAATGACTGGAACTGATCGGCTGTCGGACACCCTCCATCTAATAGGCGCTGCTCATGCATAGTTGTTTACATCTTTGGGCAGGTTTAGTGAATTTCTGGACAGTCAAAGGGAGTGTGTCTGTGATACGATATCCACAGTCAACGTCTATCTTTAGGCGTTCTGGGAACCAGGGTGATGCAAAACTTTTTTTGATGTGTGTATTAACACGCACATCCAAAAGTGTTTTGCTCACAAGGTTATCGGACTTTACTAGGAAATACAGGTTCAGTTTAACAAGCAGTATATTTAACGACAATGTGCTAAAGTCGCCTGGACATTGCGTTATCAAATGTGCCATCTCCAACACAGTTTTAATGATCGAATATTATATTTTCATATTCCATTAATCAGGAGATGGTATAATCAAGACTGAAATAAAAGCAGTTTTAGCTGATACAATGATTATTACTTCAAAAAACAACGGACTACATAACACTTATGTCTACTCTAGTTGGCGTCCAGAAAGAGAGGAAGAACAACTGCAAAACAATCTTGGAGCGTAGATGATTGTCACAGATACAATTTTCTTTTTATCAGAGAGCTGGGTTCTATTTCATCGCTGTCTCACTTGCTTGGTGTCGGTAGTAAGCCATTAACATACGTATATATTATTTAGCAACGAATACAAAGTAGATCACAATTAGTATATTAATTTGAGAATCGTTATGAATTATTGTTTTTGTTCACCGTAAGGGCATTTACACAATATACCTGTTGTTTTTGACCGGCCATTGCGCATAGCGCTCACGCTGTTTGTACTTCTGATAGATAGCCTGTCTGCAGTGGCACGTTTGGATGTAAGCTTAAACTGCCTTAAAGTAACTACTGATAGGCATCTTGCATTCTTAACCAAATTTACTGTAAATCTCAAAGCACTTTTCGCCCACTGTTAAAAGCTCTTTGCATGGACGCCGGCCGTTGGTTCTGTTATCCAGCGTGTGTCTTAAATGTTATTAAAGTTGTTTGACTAGTGAAAGTTTGTTCACTTCACAGAGGCCAGTGCTGTTGTAAGGTGGTCTTTAGGGACGAGGCGCCTTGTTCCTTAACGAAACGTAAAATTTAATTACTTGAAAAGGTTGCATCGTGGCAGGCATTTATCATTTTGCTTTGAGCGGTTTATACAGTTGCTAAGTATAGCTATTTATTTGATCAGTTGAGGCTGATTACCTATAGTTGTCTCTTAACGAGAAATTCCGTATAGTAAACAATAATTCTTGCGGCAACTGCTTAGTACCTTACATTATTTTGATAAGGAAAGGAACGCAATTTTATTTTGGTTTCGCCAATGTGCGACGATTTTTGTTTTATTTTATACTACCACCTTGGAACCATGTATTTTAAGGATTCTACTTATTGATGGTGTGAGCCTTGGGTTTAACTGCTTTATTTACCAGATGTTAGTGCTCACACTATTAAATTTTGTATTTTACTAATTGTAAAGCGTTAAGTTCTTTTTTGATAATAAACTACTATTTAAGTATATACAGTTTTGTTAACCAGCATCTTACCACTCCCCAAACAGCTCCATGTCGCCTCAGTTTCTGCAAATGTGTGAAAATTGACCGCAGTACAAGATATTGTCGTACCCGGAAACAAATATTCTTTTAAATCAGACTAAGAGCAGCCGACCAGTTGCAAAGGATAAAGTAATCTTTACCTAGGTTTCAATAGATATAAATCTATCTTCTTCAGAAGACGGCAGTATTATAACAACATGAAGTGATATGTCCTTATCGTTTAGGCAAACATCTGCATAGTTACATTAATCATATAAAATATAGCCCTGAAAACAGGGTTTGTCAGACAAACCCTGTTTTCAGGGCTATATTTTATATGATTAATGTAACTATGCAGATGTTTGCCTAAACGATAAGGACATATCACTTCATGTTGTTATAATACTGCCGTCTTCTGAAGAAGATAGATTTATATCTATTGAAACCTAGGTAAAGATTACTTTATCCTTTGCAACTGGTCGGCTGCTCTTAGTCTGATTTACGTGGAACCGTTGCTGTAGCGCAGCTATGTTTAAAGTACTGAAATATTCTTTTGAAATTTAAAACCGCTGGAATCGAGAAAATCTTGTCAATACTGTATTTAAATCTGTCTGTACATCATTAATCTAAATCTACATTTAAATCTACATCTACATCTACATGGATACTATGCAAATAACATTTAATTGCCTGGCAGAGGGTTCATCGAACCACCTTCACAATTCTGTATTATTCCAGTATCGTATAACGCGTGGAAAGAACCAACACCTAAATCTTTCCGTGCGAGCTCTGATTTCCCTTATTTTATTGTGGTGATCGTTTCTCCCTATGTAGATCGGTGTCGACAAAATATTTTCGCATTCGGAGGAGAAAGTTGGTGATTGGAATTTCGTGAGAAGATTCCGTCGCAACGAAAAACGCCTTTCTTTTAATGATTTCCAGCCCGAATCCTGTATCATTTCTGTAACACTCTCTCCCATATTTCGCAATAATACAAAACGTGTTGCCTTTCTTTGAACTTTGTCGATGTTCTCAGTCAGACCTATCTGGTAAGGATCCCAGACGGCGCAGCAGTATTCTAAAAGAGGAGAGACAACCGTAGTGTAGGCAGTCTCCGTAGTAGGTCTGTTACATTTTCTAAGTATCCTGCCAATAAACCGCAGTCCTTGGTTAGCCTTCCCCACAACATTTTATATCTGTCCCTTCCAATTTAGGTTGTTCGTAATAGGTATTTAGGTATTTAGTTGAATTTACGGCTTTTAGATTAGACTGATTTATCGTGTAACCGAAGTATAACGAATTCCTTTTAGCACTCATGTGGATGACCTCATACTTGTCGTCATTTAGGGTCAACTGCCAATTTTCGCACCAGTCAGATATCTTTTCTAAATCCTTTTGCAATTTGTTTTGATCTTCTGATGACTTTATTAGTCGATAAACGACGGCGTCATCTGCAAAAAGCCTAAGACGGCTGCTCAGATTGTCTCTCAAATTGTTTATGTAGATAAGGAACAGCAAAGGGCCTATAACACTACCTTGGGGGACGCCTGAAATCACTGCCGTTTTACTCGATGACTTTCCGTCATTTACTCTCGAACTGTGACCTCTCTGACAGGAAATCACAAATCCAGTCACATGACTGAGACGATATTTCATAAGCACGCAAATTCACTACAAGCCGCTTGTGTGGTACAGTGTAAGAAGCCTACCGGAAATCCATAAATACGGAATCGATCTGGAATCCCTTGTCAATACCACTCAACACTTAAAGTGAATAAAGAGCTAGTTATGTTTCACAGGAACGATGTTTTCTAAACCCATGTTGACTGTGTGTCAAGAGACAGTTTCCTTCGAGGTAATTCATAATGTTTCAACACAATATATGTTCTAAAATCCTGCTGCATATCGACGTTAGCGATATGGGCATGTAATTCAGTGGATTACTCCTACTACCTTTATTGAATATTGGTGTGAGCTGTGTAACTTTCCAGTCTTTGGGTACGGATCTTTCGTCGAGCGAACTGTTGTATATGATTGTTACGTATCGAGCTAATGCATCAGCATACTCCGAAAGGAACGTAATTGGTATACAATCTGGACCAGAAGACTTGCTTTTATTAAATGATTTAAGTTGTTCACTACTCCGAGGATATTTACTTCTACATTACTCATGTTGGCAGCTGCTCTCGATGCGAATTCTGGAATATTTACTTCCTCTTCTTTTGTGAAGACATTTCGGAAGGCTGAGTTTTGTAACTCTTCTTTGGCAACACTGTCTTCGATAGTATCTCCATTGCTATCGAGCAGAGAAGGCAGTGATTGTTTCTTGCTGCTAACATACTTCACCTATGACCAGAATCTCTTTGGATTTTCTGTTAGGTTTTGTAAAAGATCGCCAGTCTTGGGGATTTGGCGTCTGTTTAAATTTGGCATGTTTGTTTCGTTGTTTCTGCAACAGTGTTCTAACCCGTTTTGTGTACCAAGGAGGGTCAGCTCCGTCTTTTGTTAATTTATTTGGTATAAATCTCTCAATTGCTGCCGATACTATTTCTTTGAATTCAAGCCACATCTGGTCTACACTTATATTATTAATTTGGAATGAATGGAGATTGTGTCTCAGGAATTTTTATCTGCTTTTTTGAATAGGTATATTTTTCGCTTATGTTTCGAGGATTTGGGGATTACAGTATTCATTCTCGCTTCGAGAACTCTGTGTTCATTAATCCCTGTATCGGTTTTGATGCTCGTTATTAATTCAATATTATTTGTTGCTAAGAGGTCAAGCGTGTTTTCACAACCGTTTACTATTCGCTTGGACTCATGAACTGACTGCTCGAAATAATTTTCAGAGAATGCGTCTAGCACAATCTCGGATGATATTTCATGCGTACCTCCGGAATTAAACATGTATTTTCGCCAACATATCGAGGGTAAATTAAAGGCACCACCAACTATTATCGTATGAGTCGGGTACGTGTCTGAAATCAAACTCAAGTTTTCTTTGAACATTTCAGCAACTGTATCATCTGAATTGGGAGGTTGGTAAAAGGATCCTATTATTATTTTATTCCGGTTGCCAACAATGACGTCTGCCCATACTAACTCACAGTAAGTATCTACTTCAATTTCGCGACAAGTTAAACTACTTCTAACAACAACAAACACGCCACCGCCGACCGTGTTCAGTTTATCCTATCGGAACACCGTTAGGATCTTCGCAAAAATTTCGGCTGAGCTTATATCCGGCTTTAGCCAGCTTTCAGTGCCTATAACGATTTGGACATCAGTGCTTTCTATTAGCGCTTGGAGCTCTGGTACTTTCCCGACACAGCTACGACAATTTACAACTGTTATACCAATGGTTCCCGTATCTACGTTCTTCCTGTGTTCGCCCTGCACCCTTTATGACTGAAGCCCTTCTTGTGTTTTCCCGAGACCGTCTAACCTAAAAAGCTGCCCAGTCCACGCCACACAACCCCTGCTACCCATATAGCCGCCTCCAGCGTATAGTTGACACCTGATCTATTCAGCGGAAACCGAAATCCAACCTCCCTTTGGCGTAAGTCGAGGAATCTGCAGCCAACACGGTCGCAGAACCATCTGAGTCTCTGATTCACACCCTCCACTCGGTTCTGTACCAGAGGTTCGAAATCAGTCCTGTCGATTGTGCTCCAAATGGTCAGCTCTGCTTTCATCTTGCAAGCAAGACTGGCATTCGTTACCACTTCTGTTAGCCGTTCGAAATCAGAGAGAATCTCTTCCGATCCAAAGTGACACACATCATTGGTACCGGCGTGAGCAACCACCTGCAGTTTGCTGCACCCTGTGCTTTTCATGGCATCCGGGAGGACCCTTTTCACATCTGGAATGCCTCCACCCGATATGCACACGGAGTGCATATCTGTTTTCTTTCCCTTCTTGTCAGCTAAGTCCCTAAGGGGCCCCATAATGAGCCTAACGTTGTAGCTCCCAACTAATAATAATCCCACCCTCTTTGATTACCCGGATCTTGCAGGCTGAGTGGTTTCCTCTGAAACGGTACAGGCGACAGCATCTGGCTCTGCGACAGTGTCAGCCACAGACAACACCTGGAACCTGTTTGTCAAACTGGAGAGGCCTTACGTGCGGCCGCCTGGGAAGTCTTTCGCCGTCTGCTTCGCCCCGGGCGACCTCCCACTCGACCACAAGCGAGTTGTCAATCTCAGTGCGAGCAGTAACTGGGTTGGCCACCGGTGAGGACCGATCGGAGGACTCGGACGTGCTGGACGTCCGTGGATCCCCACGGCCGGCCCACAACAGTGGTGCACATCCACACATCGAGTGCAGCCTCAATCTGTTTAACCGAAGCCATCACAGTCTGAAACTGAGAGCGAAGTGGCACTTCTACGCACCAATAAACAGTAAGTGTCAAATTAGTTCAAAGGTAAATAAATTTTCTAATAGATGCTGCCGGTAAGTATCGCGAATTTTCTTTTGGAAAACGTGTAAAAATGTTAAGCGATTAAAGAAACTCAATTGCAAAACGATTTAGAAAAGTTGTCTGTATGGTGCGAAATTGGCAATTGACCCTAAACAACGAAAAGTGAGAGGTCATCCACACGAGTGATAAAAGTAATCCGTTACACTTCGGTCACACGATAAATCAGTCAAATATAAAGGCCGTAAATTCAACTAAATACCTAGGAATTACAATTACGAACTACTTAAATTAGAAGGAACACATAGCAAATATTGTGGGGAACGCTAACCAAAGACTGCGCTTTATTGGCAGGATACTTAGAAAGTGTAACAGACCTACTAAGGAAACTGCCTGCACTACGCTTGCCCGTCCTCTTTTAGAATACTGCTGCGTGGTGTGGGATCCTTACCAGATAGAACTGACAGAGCATATAGAAAAATTCAAAGAAGGGTAGCACGTTTTGTATTATCGCGAAAAAGGGGAGAGGATATCACTGAAATCACTGCAATGATACAGGATTTGGGATGGACATCATTAAAACAAAGGTGTTTTTCGTTGCAGAGGAAACTTCTCACGAAATTCCAGTCACCAATTTTGTCCTCCGAATGCGAAAATATTTTGTTGCACCGACCTGCATAGGGAGAAACGATCACCATGATAAAATAAGGGAAATCAGAGCTCGCACGGAAAGATATAGACGTTCATTCTTTCCGTTCGCTTTACGAGACAGGAATAATAAAGAATTGTGAAGGTGTTTCGATAAACCCTCTGCCAGGCACTTAAATTTTATTTGCAGATTATCCATGTAGACGTAGATTTAATTTGCAAATATCTCCTGGGCCGCGCGGGATTAGTCGAGCGGTCTGAGGCGCTGCAGTCGGACTGTGCGGCTGGTCCCGGCTGAGGTTCGAGTCCTCCCTCGGGCATGGGTATGTGTGTTTGTCCTTAGGATAATTTAGGTTAAGTAGTGTGTAAGCTTAAGGACTGTTGGCCTTAGCAGTTAAGGCCTATAAGGTTTCACACACATTTGAACAAATATCTTCTGGCCCACAGTAAAAGGCCTTGTTGAGTTTCAAGGTACAAGATGGTGCATGGTCAACGAAGTATGGTTTAACCGTCCACACATTATATTACTAGCTTTAAAATTATACATTACTTAACTTGCCATAAAGTACTGTAACTGAAGAATTAACAATTGCATCCAAATATCTTGAACATACTGTACTGTACCCCCCGTGAACCAAGGACCTATCCGTTGGTGGGGACGCTTGCGTGCCTCAGCGATACAGATAGCCGTACCGTAGGTGCAACTACAACGGAGGGGTATCTGTTGAGAGGCCACACAAACGCGTGGTTCCTGAAGAGGGGCAGCAGCCTTTTCAGTAGTTACAGGGGCAACAGTCTGGATGATTGACTGATCTGGCCTTGTAACACTAACCGAAACGGCCTTGCTGTGCTGGTACTGCGAACGGCTGAAAGCAAGGGGAAACTACAGCCGTAATTTTTCCCGAGGGCATGCAACTTTACTGTATGGTTAAATGATGATGGCGTCCTCTTGAGTAAAATACTCCGGAGGTAAAACTGTCCCCCACTCGGATCTTCGGGCGGGGAGTACTCAAGAGGACGTCGTTATCAGGAGAAAGAAAACTGCCTCGTAGAATTTTGCACAGAGCACAACTTAATCATAGGTAACACTTGGTTCAAGAATCATAAAATAAGGCTGTATACATGGAAGAAGCCTGGAGATACTGACAGGTTTCAGATAGATTATGTAATGGTGAGACAGAGATTTAGGAACCAAGTTTTAAATTGTAAGACATTTCCAGGGGCAGATGTGGACTCTGACCACAATCAATTGTTTATGAATTGTATATTAAAACTGAAGAATCTGCAAAAAGGTGGGAATTTAAAGAGATGGGAACTGGATAAACTGACTAAACCAGAGGTTATACAGCGTTTCAGGGAGAGCATAACGGAACAATTGACAGGCATGGGGGAAAGGAATACAGTAGGTGAAGAATGGGTAGCGTTGAGGAATGAAGTAGTGAAGGCAGCAGAGGATCAAGTAGGTAAAAAGACAAGGGCTAGTAGAAATCCTTGGGTAACAGAAGAACTATTGAATTTAATTGATGAAAGGAGAAAATACAAAAATGCAGTAAGTGAAGCAGGCAAAAAGGAATACAAACGTCTCAAAAATGAGATCGACAGGAAGTGCAAAACGGCTAAGCAGGCATGGCTAGAGGACAAATGTAAGGATGTAGAGGCTTATCTCACTAGGGGTAAGATAGATACTGCCTACAGGAAAATTAAAGAGACGTTTGGAGAAAAGAGAACAACTTGTATGAATATGAAGAGCTCAGATGGAAACCCAGTTCTAAGCAAAGAAGGGAAAGCAGAAAGGTGGAAGGAGTATATAGAGGGTCTATACAAGGGCGATGTACTTGAGGACAATATTATGGAAATGGAAGAGGATGTAGATGAAGATGAAATGGGAGATATGATACTGCGTCAAGAGTTTGACAGAGCGCTGAAAGATCTGAGTCGAAACAAAGCCCCGGGAGTAGACAACATTCCATTAGAACTACTGACGGCCTTGGGAGAGCCAGTCCTGACGGAACTCTACCATCTGGTGAGCAAGATGTATGAGACAGGCGAAATACCCTCAGACTTCAAGAAGAATATAATAATTCCAATCCCAAAGAAAGCAGGTGTTGAAAGATGTGAAAATTACCGAACAATCAATTTAATAAGCCTCAGCTGCAAAATACTAACGCGAATTCTTTACAGACGAATGGAAAAACTAGTAGAAGCCGACCTTGGGCAAGATCAGTTTGGACTCCGTAGAAATATAGGAACACGTGAGGCAATACTGACCCTACGACTTATCTTAGAAGCTAGATTAAGGAAAACAAACCTATGTTTCTAGCATTTGTAGACTTAGAGAAATCTTTTGACAATGTTGACTGGAATACTCTCTTTCAAATTCTGAAGGTGGCAGGGGTAAAATACAGGGAGCGAAAAGCTATTTACAATTTTTACAGAAACCAGATGGCAGTTATAAGAGTCGAGGGGCATGAAAGAGAAGCAGTGGTTGGGAAGGGAGTGAGACAGGGTTGTAGTCTGTCCCCGATGTTATTCAATCTTTATATTGAGCAAGCAGTGAAGGAGACAAAAGCAAAATTCGAAGTAGGTATTGAAATCCATGGAGAAGTAATAAAAACTTTGAGGTTTGCCGATGACATTGTAATTCTGTCAGAGACAGCAAAGGACTTGGAAGAGCAGTTGAACGGAATGGATAGTGTCTTGAAAGAAGGATAATAAATGAAGATCAACAGAAGCAAAACGAGAATAATGGAATGTTGTCGAATTAAGTCGGATGATGCTGGGGGAATTAGATTAGGAAATGAGACATTTAGAGTAGTAAAGGAGTTTTGCTATTTGGGGAGCAAAATAACTGATGATGGTCGAAGTAGAGGATATAAAACGTAGACTGGCAATGGCAAGGAAAGCGTTTCTGATGAAGAGAAATTTGTTAACATCGAATATAGATTTAAGTGTCAGGAAGTCATTTCTGGAAGTATTTGTCTGGAGTGTTGCCATGTATGGAAGTGAAACATGGACGATAAATAGTTCGGACAAGAAGAGAATAGAAGCTTTCGAAATGTGGTGCTACAGAAGAATGCTGAAGATTAGATGGGTAGATCATATAACTAATGAGGAGGTGTTGGATGGGATTGGGGAGAAGAGAAGTTTGCGGCACAACTTGACTAGAAGAAGGGATCGTTTGGTAGGAGATGTTCTGAGGCATCAAGGGATTACCAATTTAGTATTGGAGGGCAGTGTGGAGAGTAAAAATCGTAGAGGGAGACCAAGAGATGAATACACTAAACAGATTCAGAAAGATATAGGTTGCATTAGGTACTGGGAGATGAAGAGGCTTGCACGGGGTAGAGTAGCATGGAGAGCTGCATCAAACCAGTCTCAAGACTGAAGACCACAACAACAACAACAAAAACATACTGTACAGCAGTTAACTAGTTACAAATAAAGCACAACACGGAACCTCATGTCACACACACACACACACACACACACACACACACACACACACACAAAGAAGGTTGTAAATTGCTCATGGCGGCCTCTAGTTCATATTCGTCATGAGATTCTAAAATCTGTCACTATATGAAAAACTGACAAGAAAAAGGCATCTATTCTAAGTACGCAGTCCTTAAGGTACAAAACTGTTCTCTGCATCTCCTGTAAAATGTCTTTCTGCATTATGATAAAAACTCAACTTGCTGTTTTCCACTCTCATGATGTGCCGATCACTTGACGGGTGGCGTTAATTATCACTGCCCCAAATGCTGCTTTGGAAGAGCTGAGAGTGTCTTTTAGTCGTTATTCAAGGAAAATATGCGCTATTGTGTAAGTGAAAGGATGTCTGCAACTAATGTTTATGTTCCTTTAAAACGAATCGTGAAATTTTTATGAACTATTCGGAACTACGGTATTCCTGCAAGTAGTAGTGTTCAGAAATTGATAACAAAACGGTGTGGCCCAGTGGTGATGTCTATCATTCTAAGCTTAACCGTAAAGTTTCAGTTCGAACTCCGGAAGTGCTTGCAAACAGTTTGCAGAAAGGTATTTTTTTGTTACACAAGCACTTTTTTATGCTAGAATTATAACAGGTTTCGGCCTTCAACGGCCACCTTCAAATGCTATGTGTGGCATTTGATGAATAAGTATTCATACGTTGACAAAGCATGAATACTAGTTCATCAAATGCTGCCAATAGCATCTGAAGACGGCCTTTGAAAGCCGAAACTGGTTATGATTGTATCACAGAAAATTTATTGTGTCAAAAATAACAAAAAGGTAATACTTTACCATACGAGGGCCATTGTGAAAGTCTACATCTACATGCATACTCCGCAGTCCACCATACGGTGCGTGGCGGAGGGTACCTCGTACCACAACTAGCATCTTCTCTCCCTGTTCCACTCCCAAACAGAACGAGGGAAAAATGACTGCCTATATGGCTCTGTACGAGCCCTAATCTTTCTTATCTTATCTTTGTGGTCTTTCCACGAAATGTAAGTTAGTGGCAGTAAAATCGTACTGCAGTCAGCCTCAAATGCTGGTTCTCTAAATTTCCTCAGTAGCGATTCACGAAAAGAACGCCTCCTTTCCTCTAGAGACTCCCACCCGAGTTCCTGAAGCATTTCCGTAACACTCGCGTGATGATCAAACCTACCAGTAACAAATCTAGCAGCCCGCCTCTGAATTGCTTCTACGTCCTCCCTCAATCCGACCTGATAGGGATCCCAAACGCTCGAGCAATACTCAAGAATAGGTCGTATTAGTGTTCTATTAGCGGTCTCCTTTACAGATGAACCACATCTTCCCAAAATTCTACCATTGAATCGAAGACGACTATCCGCCTTCCCCACAACTGCCATTACATGCATGTCCCACTTCATATCGCTCTGCAATGTTACGCCCAAATATTTAATCGACGTGACTGTGTCAAGCGCTACACTACTAATGGAGTATTGAAACATTACAGGATTCTTTTTCCTATTCATCTGCATTAATTTACATTTACCTATCTTTAGAGTTAGCTGTCATTCTTTACACCAGTCACAAATCCTGTCCAAGTCATCTTGTATCCTCCTACAGTCACTCAACGACGACACCTTCCCGTACACCACAGCATCATCAGCAAAGAGCCGTACACTGCTATTCACCCTATCCAAAAGATCATTTATGTAGATAGAAAACAACAGTGGACCTACCACACTTCCCTGGGGCACTCCAGATGATACCCTCACCTCCGATGAACACTCACCATCGAGGACAACGTACTGGGTTCTATTACTTAAGAAGTCTTCGAGCCACTCACATACTTGTGAACCAATCCCATATGCTCGTACCTTAGTTAGGAGTCTGCAGTGGGGCACCGAGTCAAACGCTTTCCGGAAGTCAAGGAATATGGCATCCGTCTGATACCCTTCATCCATGGTTCGCAAGATATCATGTGAAAAAAGGCGAGTTGCGTTTCGCAGGAGCGATGCTTTCTAAAGCCGTGCTGATGCATGGACAGCAACTTCTCTGTCTCAAGGAAATTCATTGTACTCGAACTGAGAATATGTTCAAGAATCCTGCAACAAACCGATGTTAAGGATATTGGTCTGTAATTTTGAGGATCCGTCCTTATACCCTTCTTATATACAGGCGTCACCTGCGCTTTTTTCCAGTCCCTCTGGACTTTACGTTGGGCAAGACATTCGCGATAAATGCAAGCTGAATAAGGAGCTAATGCATTAGAGTACTCTCTGTAAAACCGAACTGGAATCCCACCGGGACCTGGCGATTTATTTATTTTCAACCCATTCAGCTGCTTCACAAACCCACGGATGTCTATCGCTATGTCCTCCATACGGGAATCTGTGCGAGACTCAAACGGCTGTATGTTTGTACGATCCTCCTGCGTGAAAGATTTCTCAAATGATAAATTTAAAATTTCAGCTTTCGTTTCCTGTCTTCCGTTGTCAAGTCAGACTGATCAGTGAGTGACTGGATGGAAGCCTTCGACCCGCTTACCGATTTTACTTAAGACCAGAATTTCCTTGGGTTTTCAGCAAGATATTTTGCTAAGGTAAGTTCCGACTGGACACGAAATGGAAACCACTGTGAAAATCCGATGAAGCTTAGTACTTGTGTGTTGGGCAGTCTGTCTAGTATGCCCGTAGCTCGCGTCATGTCCCTCTTTTCAGTTCTGCGCGCACAGTGAGCATGCAAGGATGCCTAGGAAATTAGTGTCTCCCGCGAAGTGTGTGGGTCTGGTTAGAGATTTCACCCGATGTCATGCAGCCTACGTAATGAAACTGTCAGTTCCTTCTTCGAGACAATTCTCGGCCAATCTGTCCAGGGCCAATGAAGATGCTCCTGCAGCGTTTTCGATGGGAAATGTTTGATCATTCACAGTACTTAATGTGCTTCCTGAGCTTCATCTCTGCTCACATGAACAGTTGGCTGTGAAGAGAGCGTTTAGCGCAGACGACGAGCTGTAGGTCAGCGTAGAGAAGTGGCGGAAAACACAGACGGCTGCCTGCTATGACGAAGGTATTGGAAAGTTGCTACAACGCTACGACAGAACTGTAAGTCGGAAGCGGTGACTGTGTAGAGAGGTGGCTGGATGGTGTTGCTAATTTTTTTGATTTTCACAGTGACTTCCATTTAGCGACCGATAGGAACTTACTTTCCGAATAGCCCTCGTAATTCAATCACGGTCTCTGCATACGGAATGTCGTTTTTGCCAAAATTTTGCAGAAAATCATTGTTAACCATTACTGTTAACCCGAAAAAATCTATCAGGAGTGTTTCGCAAGAGACTGGTGTTAAACACACATGTACAGTTAAGTTATTAACCGCGTGTGACTCATTTCCTCCATCTGATAAAGAGAATAAGATTGAGTGTTGTGAGTTTTTTCTTTAAAAGATTGCGAGTGGTTAACTTATCCCGACACTGTATCTTATGAATGATAGCCGTGCGAATAGATAGAGACACATTACTCACTGATGGTCCACCGAAAATCATCACTGTGCACCAGATTTCTTTCCACGGTAAAAAGTTAGAGTTTTGTGCGCGGTTTCTGGTAGCTAAAATTATCGCCTGCATGCACGGCATTACGTAGAAGTGGGATCTCTAACAACGGCGCTCTTGGTGAAATTCTGAGTCAATTCCTCTTGCTGAGCGCTGCTGTTTATTTGCAGAAGGACGGGGATTTCTGAAGCCCCTAATTGCTGCGCCTAGTTCGGTAGCAAGTGGGAGCCGGTTTGTACATCAGTCTTCCGTGCTTGAACGACTGCCGCTAACTGCCTCGCGTTCCGCCAAAAAGAGAAGCTGGTACACTGCTGGCTGTTGAAACTGCAACACGAGGAAGGACAGCAAATAATCAAGTTTTATTTAGCGTGCGTCTACAGCACAGCAGCAAGAAACGTGATTAAGTTTGTAGATGATTTGGTGGTATAGAGAGAGCTGCCACCTCTGATAGCCGCAGCGAATCTCACCCGGTAGTGCTCCGAGTCGAACTAAGCTTGGGTGAAGGAAACTACACTAACGTGTAAAACGTAGGGTCGGAAGTAGCCTTCTGACGATGTGTCACTGCCAAGTGACAAAGCTCGTTGAAACTTCGACCATACACAAGTGAGCGTGCTGGAAACTAATGCCTCTGAATTTTTTATGTGAAAACTCGTAAAGTGTTTTAATTAAACAAACTTCAACATTCTACATCTTTATTCTTGATGTCTACAATTTCATATGTCAACGTTGTAGCCCTGGCGACTGTGGTGTCACCGCCAGACACCACACTTGCTAGGTGGTAGCTTAAATCGGCCGCGGTCCATTTAGTACATGTCGGACCCGCGTGTCGCCACTGTGTGATCGCAGACCGAGCGCCACCACAAGGCAGGTCTCGAGATACGGGCTAGCACTCGCCCCAGTTGTACGACGACTTTGCTAGCGACTACACTGACGAAGCCTTTCTCTCATCTGCCGAGAGACAGTTAGAATAGCCTTCAGCTAAGTCCATGGCTACGACCTAGCAAGGCGCCATTAGCCTTACATAGTTTGAAAGTTATCATATGAAATGTCTCATCAGAACGATGTATTCACATCAAAGAATAAAAGATAAGTATTCGAGGAGCTGCATACTTTTCTTATGAGAATTCACTACTTATCCTGTTCCAGAATTCACGCCCGTCTGCGTTAGATTTCGGCCTCCTCTATCTACAAGGTGTTGGCACATTTACCAACACATCAGCGACGACCACATTTCTCCCAACGAGAGACAGTATATCCATTGTGGATGACGAACTGCATCTAAAGTAGCGATTTATCTGGTAATAAACAAAAGAAAAATTCGGAGTAGGAATTAAAATCCAAGTAGAAGAAATTAAAACTTGGAGGTTCGCCGATGACATTGTAATTCAGTCAGAGACGGCAAAGGACCTGGAAGAGCAGCTGAACGTAATGGACAGTCTCTTGAAAGGAGGATATAAGATGAACATCAACAAAAGCAAAACGAGGATAATGGAATGTAGTCGAATTAAGCCGGGTGATGCTGAGGGAATTAGATTAGGAAAAGAGGCATTTAAAGTAGTGAAGGAGGTTTGCTATTTGGGGAGCAAAATAACTGATGATGGTCGAAGTAGAGAGGATATAAAATAAAAACTGGCAATGGCAAAGGAAAGCGTTTCTGAAGAAGAGAAATTTGTTAACATCGAGTATAGATTTAAGTGTGAGGAAGTCGTTTCTGAAAGTATGTGTATGGAGTATGGCCATGTATGGAAGTGAAACATGGACGAGAAATAGTTTAGACAAGAAGAGAATAGAAGCTTTCGAAATGTGGTTTTACATGACAATGCTGAAGACTAGACGGATAGATCACGTAACTAATGAGGAGGTATTGAACAGAATTGGGGAGAAGTGAGATTTGTGGCACAACTTGACTAGGAGAAGGGATCGCTTGGTAGGACATATTCTGAGGCATCAAGGGATCACCAATTTAGCATTGGAGGGCAGCGTGGAGGGTAAAAACCGTAGAGGGAGACCGAGAGATGGATACACTAAGCAGATTCAGAAGGATGTAGGTTGCAGTAAGTACTGGGAGATGAAGAAGCTTGCACAGGATAGAGTAGCATGGAGAGCTGCATCACACCAGTCTCTGGACTGAAGACCACAACAACAACAACAAGTATGCAGTCAGTCGCTTTTTTGGTTTTTTGACACGATTTATTCAACTATGAACATTTTTTCAAGTTACTGCACAAGCAGATTTAGTGTTTACTTTCCGTGAATCAGTGTAAAACCAAGTACTGCTAAATACTGTGTATATTTGTGTACATTATAGGAAGAGATCTGATATGGATACCCCAAGGCAGTGCGCTCATCAGCACTGCAATTAGCTACAGTTGCTTCACGACACAATGGTCATGTACCACCTCGATCTGATGATGAGCCTGCAGTGGCTCGAAAACTAGCTCATGGGTGAATAAATCGTATCGAAAAGGCAAAAAAGTGACTGATTGCATATTTACTACCAGATAAATCGCCAATTTAGAGACCATTTTGTTGATACCTTCAATGTAGAATGTTTGACTTTGTTAACGGAGCTACAATCTCACCTATGCTTGCACCATTTCATCAGTATCAAAGTGGTCCTCGAAGGCGTCCTTTAAGTTATGGAAACAGATGAAAATCGGATGGGGCCAATTCGGGATGTATGGACGGTGATCGATGACAGCGAACCCAAGGCGTCGGATTGGTGCAGATGTGTGGCAGTGTTACGCCGAAGGAGACGGTGCTCCTCGTGAGGACTAATTCTTCGAATTCGAAACTCGATTACAGCAAGCTGTTTCGCACGCACCGTCGTAGTTACGTTGCACACAACCACATAACACGCTACAATTCTGAGCCCTCTATTGGCAGAGAGCTGCAAATATGTAGACGTGACGAATAATGACGTAGAATATTAACGACTTTGTTTTGTTTCAAAAAGATCGAAGAGCTCTCACATTAAAAAATTTGGAGGCATTGCTTTCCACCACGCCCCTCGTGGAAAGAACTGCTACAGTATAGTAAAGAAAACAACTGAAAGAAATATGCAATGAGACGACTAGAAATGAGACTTTAATTCGAAGATAGTAATCGTGGCAGGGGTAAAATACAGGGAGCGAAAGGCTATTTACAATTAGTACAGAAACCAGATGGCAGTTATAAGAGTCGAGGGGCATGAAATTGAAGCAGTGGTTGGGAGGGGAGATAGGGTTGTAGCCTCTCCCCGATGATATTCAATCTGTATATTGAGCAAACAATAAAGGAAACAAAAGAAAAATTCGGAGTAGGTATTAAAATCCATGGAGAAGAAATTAAAACTTTGAGGTTCGCCGATGACATTGTAATTCTGTCAGAGACAGCAAATGACCTGGAAGAGCAGCTAAACGGAACGGACAGTGTCTTGAAAGGAGGATATAAGATGAACATCAACAAAAGCAAAACGAGGATAACAGAATGTAGTCGAAGTAAATCGGGTGATGCTGCGGGAATTAGATTAGGAAATGAGACGCTTAAAATAGTAAAGGAGTTATGCTATTTGGGGAGCAAAATAACTGATGATGGTCGAAGTAGGGAGGATATAAAATGTAGTCTGCCAATGGCAAGGAAAGCGTTTCTGAAGGAGAGAAATTTGTTAACATCGAGTATAGATTTAAGTGTTAGGAAGTCGTTTCTGAAAGTATTTGTATGGAGTGTAGCTATGAATGGAAGTGAAACATGGACGATAAATAGTTTAGACAAGAAGAGAATAGAAGCTTTCGAAACGTGATGCTACAGAAGAATGCATAACTAATGAGGAGGTATTGAATAGAATTGGAGAGAAGAGAAATTTGTGGCACAACTTGACTAGAAGAAGGGATCGTTTGGTAGGACATATTCTGAGGCATCAAGGGATCACCAATTTAGTATTAGAGGGCGGCGTGGAGGGTGAAAATCGCAGAGGGAGACGAAGAGATGAATACACTAAACAGATTCAGAAGGATGCAGGTTGCAATAGGTACTGGGAGATGAAGCAGCGTGCACAGGATAGAGTACTGAAGATCACAACAACAACAATTGTAATGAAGCCACTGCGATTAATGATTGTCTCCTCGATGTTACGAACGAAGGCGCTTGGCCGTTAATAGCTTATATGATCACCACGGATCACAAAGAGCATTCCACTCTGCCACCACGGCGTGAGACAAACGCTGCATAGTCGTAGTTGCTCGTGGAGGTGCTGCAGTACGTCTTCCCAACACATCCAACGGAATTTCCGTCTGGGGAACGGCCAGGCTGGCCCATTCGCCGAATATCCGGTCTTTGCAAGCGCTCCTGCAAGTGCGCCGTTCGATGCGGTCGCGTAATGTCATCCGTAAAAGTGAAGTCAGGGTCGAATGCAGCTCCGAGGAGAAGCACGAGGGGAAGAATCTGAGGGTCGTTATAATGTTGACCGGTGAATGTACTGTGTTCAAAGGTTTGGAGGTCTGTACGCCCTTGCAAAATGAAGCCTCCCCGCACCATAGAACTTGGACCAACGAAACGATCATGTCCGGCAATGTTCATGGGTTTATGATGTGTTCTCACCTCTCGCCATATGAAGATATGTCCGGAGTCACTATTCAGACTGAATCTGCTTACATCCGAGAAGAGCACGTGACCCTACTTCTCGCTGGTCCAGCCACTGTGCTCTTGCCACCATACCAAATGTTGTCACCGATGTGCGGGTGTCAGTGGAACACAACGTACTGGGCCTCGGGCAGAGAGTCCGACCCCATGCAGTCCCCGCGCCACTGTGGAAATTTTGGAAATTTGTGGTAAGTTCCTATGGGACCAAACTTGTGCCACTGTGCACCGTGCCATGTAATACTGTTAAATTTGGTTTCAGTTCCATCCTGTGTTCAACGTGGATCTCTTTTTGCCCGTAGCACAATGTGGCAGTCATCCATTGCTGTAGTTGACCGTGGTCAAAAATGGCTCTGAGCACAATGGGACTCAACTGCTGAGGTCATTAGTCCCCTAGAACTTAGAACTAGTTAAACCTAACTAACCTAAGGACATCACAAACATCCATGCCCGAGGCAGGATTCGAACCTGCGACCGTAGCGGTCTTGCGGTTCCAGACTGCAGCGCCTTTAACCGCACGGCCACTTCGGCCGGCTGACCGTGGTCGACCACGTCTTTGGCCACCAGTGGCTATGGTTCGGCACGCTCCCCATACACGTGCAAAAATGCTGTGACCAATACCAAATTCTTGGGGTACCATCGTGACTCTTTCCCACCGTTATTATCAGTGTAAAGTCAATCAAATATTGCCTCTGGGCGATGTTACAATGAAGGACACCACCACAGTGCACCGTAATTGCTCTCTGGTAGACGTAGGATGTCTTTCCCCGTTCCTCCTTCTGCCTCGCCTTGCGAGGCCAGCCCCGTTTGGCGCTATAGTCACGCTGACCTCACGCGATGTGACGTCATGCTTTCTGTGCACGACTGCGAGGCTTCCGACGATACTCTTCCGCACTTTCATTCATTTCCACTCAGCAGTTAATATATTACGTTACTTTATCTACCTTGTCTTTAAGTTTTGCTGATCAGTGTGTATGCCAATCAATCGTAATGGATAGTGTGCCAGTCTCTCGCTCAGTTGGTTTCAATGAGCGAGAGGTGGGGAGAACGTACTGCTGTAGGTATCAGTTCAACAACCAGCGTATCGCAGTAGGTCGGAACAGAACAGACAACGTGCGGTCTTGCGTTTTTCTGTTGAAAGGGAATGTTACGGAGACCTCGAAGAAAGGGCACAGCCACCTGCCTTAAGACTCCGGAAAAGTAGCATTTGCCGTTCAAATTACCGGCTATACGCACCAGAGGTGTGGTTATGAAACGACAGTATCCCTCCAGGTGGTGCGCTCGCGTGGCACTGACGAATTCATTTCGGCAACGTTAGTTCATTCGACGAAAACACTCACGGATGTCTGTGTTGCGATGCTGACTATTGTTGTCGTTGATCACACCATATCCATGAGGACATTTGTTTTGTTGCATAACCGAGAGAGATGGTGCAATGTTTAGAACGCTGATTCGCATTCTGGAGGACGACGGTTCAAATCCCCGTAGGTCCATTCGGATCCAGGTTTGGACTGGATAAATACGAGTCCTGATTGGTTTTGAAGAGAATCTAGCAACATCCTTATTGCAAAATAGTGGCAAATTTAGGTAACGACGGTGGAGGACGATAGCAAAAAAACACCCTTTTCTCCAAAGCAGACCACAAATGCTGAACAATATTGACATCTGGTGATTATGGTGGCTAGTAAGATGCGACAATTCACCCTCCTGCTCACTAAACTACTCCCGGACGATGCAACCTGTGAAGGCGACCCTATCGTCTAGGAAATCAGAATCACCATCGGCGAAAACGTCGTGCCGCGATTGGACGTGATCATCCAAATTGGTAATAACCCGACGCTGTAGAGTAAAAA
This sequence comes from Schistocerca serialis cubense, assembly GCF_023864345.2. Lineage (NCBI taxonomy): Eukaryota > Metazoa > Arthropoda > Insecta > Orthoptera > Acrididae > Schistocerca > Schistocerca serialis. The sequence continues at coordinate 364,275,008 of NC_064645.1, read as the reverse complement.
TGGGGCCCATGGAATACCAAGACACTGCTGCCTACATCAGCATAGAACCCCGTCATGTTACCCTCATGGGGCGTAAATTAGTCGGGAAGTTGGAAGCAATATGAAACAAGACTCCATTGCTTCATAGACCAGGTTATACTGTCTCGCCACCAAGATTTCCTGTTACGGGCATTTGCATCCCTGGTAAGTGGTTTTGGAATTACAGCTCGTCGTCCTGAAATGCTTATGAAGCTCCCTTCACGTTATTTGGTGTTGACTATTTCTCAACACACTCTTTCGTCCACATTGTGACTTAACGGATGATGTTTTCCCACTTTCCGCGGACGCGGTATAAATCTTCCATACGGTGCCTCTTGAAACGTCAAACATTTCGGCTCACCTGGCTATGGAGGCACCCACAACACGAGCATTTTGCCCATCTCGAACTCACTCAGCTCCGACATAAATGCACCCACAGCTACACAGAATGCTGTTCTGACCACGTCTGACTCTTCCAAAGCATTCAGAACGCTGCACAGGTGCCGTTCGTCGTCAAATATAAAAGCGCCAACTGCAGGCTTGTCCGGCATCTGCATTTAGGCTCAAGCGTGCACTCCTCGCGGTGTTTCCATATTTTCGTCACTGTGCGTGACGTGATTATTCCATCCAGCACGTCCGGGTCAGCAATATGTCCCTCCAATCGCAATCTCGCTGGGTAAGGCTGCTGAGATACTATCCATCGTTGAGCATGACCCTCCTTAACCGAATGACTTCATATTCACACCACAAGACTCGGTCGGGATCCCGACGAATGAGAGAAGTAATACCGCAGAACAACAAAGCTACGTCTCAGTGGGACGCAGTCCTGCCGTTACCGATTGCCGACGCGTGCTGATAGATGTTTCTATTTGTTACACAGTGTCGTCACTAATGACCAACATTACCGAGTAAGGTGGCGCAGTGATTAGCATAGTTGACTCGCACTCGGGAGGATGACGATTAAAATCGCTGTCCAGTCATCCAGATTTAGGTTTTCCGCGATTTCTCTAAATCGCTCCGGGCAGATACCGCGATGGTTTCTTTGAAAAGGTCACGGCCGATTACCTTCCCCATTCTTATAATTCCGTGCTTATGCTGTCTCCAAGGTCCTCATTGTCGTCAGGACGTTAAACCCTATTGTTCGTTCCATTTTTTAATAACCAACATTAATATAAATGAAGTTCCTGAATGAGAACACGACACGTAATATCGACAGGGTGTTTCACAATTCATTTTACAGATCTAGAGGTTTTGAAGGGTAAACTAAGTTTTATATAGGAACCTGTGACCAGTCGCAGGTTCGAATCCTGCCTCGGGCATGGTTATGTGTGATGTCCTTAGGTTAGTTAGGCTTAAGTAGTTCTAAGTTCTAGGGGACTGATGACCTCAGAAGCTAAGTCCCATAGTGCTCAGAGCCATTTGAACCATTTTGAACCCGTGACCAGAAGTATCACGCAACGGCGCTACAGAGGGTCAAAGTTATAGGTGCCGGCTCGTGTAAATGTATGTATATACAAGGTGATTCCGCAATGACGTTACAAACTTTCAAGGATTCTGGAGAAGGATAAATATATCAATTTGTTGTTAGGGTCCTTGGTTCGTAAACGAACGAGTCGAAAGTTACAAGCGAAATTCATTGTGGTATCTCTGACAGTGGAATACATGTACTGGTACTGTCGCTGCTAATAATATAGGGTATGCAACGTTCAGAGGTGGTAGTATGAACCAAGATAACAACAATGTCTAGGAAATATCTTCTCTAAATGCATACCTGAGAAGCTATGAAGACTTGTTAATCTTTGCTAGTCTGAAACACATCTCCTCTATTGAAGAGGTCCTCACAGCTCTAAAGGTATGCATTTTGGAGCCCATGTTTACTGGACATTTTTTTCTTGTTTTTGCCCACACTATCACCTCTGAAAGTTGCCTACTATACAATCTTGGCATCAACATTACCGTACACGTATTCCATTATCAGAAGTACCAGAACGGTTTTCACTTATAACTTTCGAGTCCTTCGTTTCCGCTACAGAGACTCTTACCACAAATTGATACATTTACCCTTCTCCACCATCCTTCAGAGTTTGTAACATCATCATTACGGAACCATCACGTATATACATACGTTTACAGGGGCCGGGACCTACATTTTTGATTCTCTGTACCGTCGATGAGTGACGTTTCCGGACATGGTTTCCTGTGTAAATCTTGCTCTACTAAGTCTCCTCTACAACCTTTAGAAGTGTGTAACATGAATTGTTAAACACCTTGTATGTTACTAAACGCCTAAAATAGTCATCCTGTCTCAGCTACGTGTTCGTCTACCTCCCGGGGACAGGGAGCAACAAAAAATTTAATATTCAGGATTTCATGTACGACGAATGAGAGAAGTAATAGCGCGGAACAACAAAGCTACGTCTCAGTGGAACGCAGTGTCTTAATTATGCTGTCATAATTTACTCGTTAAGAGGTATAATCTTACGTCAAAGGTTTAACACGATAAGTCACTATCAGGCATGACGTTTCAATTAAGTACTTCTTTACTAATAACCCTATTTGCAACACGTTTTGCAGACAGTATCCACATATACCACTGAAAGTACCTGCATTACTATATCATCATTGCACGACCCATAGTTCAGGATATATGACATCACAAACATTGAGATACGTGGAAAACTAGATTTAAAGAAATGAAAAAAAAAAAAAAAAAACACGGAGCCCAAATTACCCAGACTGAGTACATCCAGTGCTTGGGAATGAGATTACTTAGCGACTTCTAGCGAACTTCAGACAAAGTTTCATACCTTGAGTAAACGTTTTCTCGCTCGAGGCCATACGCAATAATGAAAGGGCAATAGTTGTTCGCTTACTACATGTTTGTTTTCGTGCGCTAAAACTTTAGCAGCAAGCTTGGCGTTTTAATTTATTACCGGTTTGGTTTTGAGTTTTTCAGTAGCGTGTTTGCAATAATCTGGCAGTAACAAAACTATCACAATTAAGGCGTCAGCTGTCTAACGCATTAACTGTTATGTAACGTAATCAGATGTTTGAAACTGTCTTATGCACGGAAGTTCGATTCTCTGAAGAATCATGGGTATGGAGGTTACCGGTCTCCTTATATTCAGTATGTGGACTGCGTTCCTTGTAGCTGCTTTTTACGGTCGTCATTAAATATTATCTTAATGATTCTAATATCCAAGCCTGTATGGTCTTAATGCCAATTTGACGATAATTACCTGCACCTTCACATGGTGTTGCAAATTTAATGGGCAGCTGAGGTTTTCCGACCTACCTACCTCTCTCTCTCTCTCTCTCTCTCTCTCTCTCTCTCTCTCTCAGAAGGCCAATTTGAAAAGAGGAATAAAGATCGCATATTACAACTGTGGCAAAATGAATGGGTCACTTCGGGCACAGGCAGGAAATTATACGAATTTCTCCCTAACACCAGGGAGGGATAATAAATGAGATTTTGTAACCCGTCGAGTGGATTGATACATTACCTGACTGCCATGGCTCGTATCCTATGTATCTACACAAAATCAGAAGACAGATTGTAGTGACCTTCCCTCTCTTGGAGCCCATTTTTGTTTGAATTTATTTTATACATAAATTTTAAGAATGAATGATCGTATTGATCTTACTTGGTCGGTGGTTAGGTGACCAGAATTGCCTGTAATGATTCACATACATGCTCGCCGCAGCTTCTCGGCGTGTGGAAACAATGAAATGAATACAGCAACAAAGCACAGAAAATTGTCTTACGTTTGTCACTGCTAATGATTTGACATTACGTGAGCAAAAGGTTTTGAAATGTTGTTAAAATTAATCTTGTGCAGTAATATGCCTGTTAAGACTTTGCGTATGCGATGTCAATAGTACGAAATTGCTTAGGTTTGCCCGACGTACAACGTGCACTACCGAGAGAGATTGTCAATACAAGCACTCACGTAACGAAAAATTATTATAATGAAATAATTATTATTATTTGAGCATCCAGAATGAAAGAAAAACTCGGCTTCGGTTATCTGATCAGTTTATGTCTTCATGTTAATTCTTTAATAAAACATTAACAGTTATCATATGCCGGCCGGGGTGGCTGAGCGGTTCTAGGCGCTACAGTCTGGTTCAAATGGCTCTGAGCACTATGGGACTTAACATCTATGGTCATCAGTCCCCTAGAACTTAGAATTACTTAAACCTAACTAACCTAAGGACAGCACACAACACCCAGCCATCACGAGGCAGAGAAAATCCCTGACCCCGCCGGGAATCGAACCCGGGAACCCGGGCGTGGGAAGCGAGAACGCTACCGCACGACCACGAGATGCGGGCTACAGTCTGGAACCGCGCGACCACTACGGTCGCAGGTTCGAATCCTGCCTTGGGCATGGATGTGTGTGATGTCCTTAGGTTAGTTCGGTTTCAGTAGTTCTAAGTTCTAGGGGACTGATGACCTCAGAAGTTAAGTCCCATAGTGCTCAGAGCCATTTGAACCGTTTTCTGTTATCATATTTTGTGATGCGAAGCCGATCAAGTGAGAGCATTTTATTACGTAAGCAAAACGGAAGTTATTCCTGAACACTCATGTTTTACTGTGTCAGTAAAAGACTAAATATTCTACTGATTTTTATTCCTGTAATACTGTTAAAGAAGGCAGGTGAAGCACGCATTTTTTTTCTAGCGGTTTATGGTCGCGATCTGTAATTTCTTACGGCTGTTAGAAAAACTCTTACGTATTTACTTAATAATTCAAGGATGGGAGCTTTTCAGAAAGGAAGAAAGTGGGTTAATATTTTGACTATGGAATTATATTCTGAAATTAAGCGCAAAGTTTTACAAACAGTGAGAGTCAGAGGTGCTATTACACGACTTCGTCTTGTGCAGCGAGACAAAAGAAGAGTTAGTCAAGTTTCTCTCTGGCGGCGCTTTATACGATTATTACGCCAGAGACGTTGATGAGTTTACCGAAAGCAAACACTGTCACCTGCTATTCTTTATATAATTTATATGTTGTGGACGCACTGTATTGGCTTCCATATCACACTTCACCACACTTTCACAACAAGACACCATTTCCTATTTTATCTCCGCGGCACTTGTAAGACATAAACAGGGATGGCGTAAGATGAATGACAGTTGCACCTGCGGCAGTGTGGGCACACCAGAACACAAAAAATGTTCAAATGTGTGTGAAATCTTATGGGAGTTAACTGCTAAGGCCATCAGTCCCTAAGCTTACACACTACTTAACCTAAATTATCTTAAGGACAAACACACACACAGCCATGCCCGAGGGAGGACTCGAACCTCCGCCGGGACCAGCCGCACATTCCATGACCGCAGCGCCTGAGACCGCTCGGCTAATTCCGCGCGGCACCAGAACACACATTGTGGGACTGCGCGCTCTATGAAGATGCGGCTGGTAATGGACGTCAGGTATTAACGATGTTGGGTCCCAACGTAGCATTAAGGAGCGAGTCGACCTGGCGCATCTTGGACGATACTGCAGTGCAGTATCCAGGAAGTCCAAGGAAGACTTCACAAAGTGTTCAGCTATAAGTCAGCATGCTACCATCCAGGCTAGACAGCATACTCTGCAGATGGAGGGAAGAATACTGGCGTCGCCGATCACCGAATGAAATAGTGTTCCAAGAATCTACACTGCGTTGGTCCAAGTGATCACGGAAGTGTGGACTTTAGTCAGCTGGAGTGGCCATGCGGTTCTAGGCGCTACAGTCTGGAGCCGAGCGACCGCTACGGTCGCAGGTTCGAATCCTGCCTCGGGCATGGATGTGTGTTATGTCCTTAGGTTAGTTATGTTTAATTAGTTCTAAGTTCTAGGCGACTGATGACCTCAGCAGTTAAGTCGCATAGTGCTCAGAGCCATTTGAACCATTTTGTGGAGTTTAAGACGTGACAGTGATGGGTGGAACTGCTTGCTACAGCGGAAATTCTGCTGACTCGCTGCCTGACGCTCGAGAAATCCAACACACAACAGATGTTGACCGGGGTAGTATCATGGCGGATGTAGTAGTGCAAACAACCGTCTGCAAGTTAAGTGCACCAAAATAAAGGAACAAACGCGGAATAGATTCTCTAGTGCTCATAGTAGTAACTGGATAAGGGTTTTGTTGTAATTATGTAGTAGTAGAAGTAGTTATAGTATTAAAAAAATTAAGTATCAGAAACAAATAGTAAATACATAAACTTAGAAATAGTTTAACAACTGAAAATCCTATATTCTCTTTTCTCTGTGAGGTTTTGGACGGATTAAATAAAAGGTTGCGAACGCTAGGTGTTTTCTTGATTTAACGTAGGCTTTTGACTGTGTTGACATCAAAATATTACTGCAGAAGTTGGACCATTATGGAGTAAGGGGAGTAGCTTACAATTGATTCGCCTCTTACTTTAAGAACAGAAAGCAGAAGGTAATTCTCCGCAATATTGAGAGCGGTAGTGATGTTCAGTCCCAATGGTGCACTGTTAAGTGGGGTGTTCCCCAAGGGTCGGTGCCGGGGCCACTGCTGTTTGTTATTTATATAAATGATATGCCTTGTAGTATTACAGGTGACTCATAAATATTTCTGTTTGCTGATGACACCAGCTTGGTAGTGAAGGATCTTGTGTGTAATATTGAAACAGTGTCAAGTAATGTAGTTCATGAAATAAGTTGGTGGCTTGTGGAAAATAATTTGATGCTAAATCACAGTAGGAGTCAGTTTTTACAGTTTCTAACTCACAATTCAACAAGAACCGATATTTTGATCAGACAGAATGGGCATATTATAAGCGAGACGGAACAGTTCAAGTTCCTAGGCGTTCGGATAGATAGTAAGCTGTTGTGGAAAGCCCATGTTCAGGATCTTGTTCAGAAACTAAATGCTGCTTTATTTACCATCAGAACAGTATCTGAAATAAGTGCCAGTTCAACACGAAAAGTAGTGTACATCGCATATTTTCATACGCTTATGTCGTATGGTATTATCTTTTAGGGTAATTATTCTGATTCAGAAAGGGTATTTTTGGCTCAAAAACGGGCTGTTCGAGCTGTATGTGGTGTAAGTTCGAGGACCTCTTGTCGACCCCTATTCAATAGTCTGGGAATTCTGACATTGCCTTCACAGTATATATTTTCTTTAATGTCGTTTGTTGTTAGCAATATTAGCTTATTCTCAAGAGTTAGCAGCTATCACTCAGTTACTACTAGGCAGAAATCAAATCTGCATGTGGAATGAACTTCCTTGACTCTTGTGCAGAAAGGAGTGCAGTATTCTGCTACATCCATTATCAATAAGCTACCACAAGAACTCAAAAATCTTAGCAGTAGCCCAAACTCTTTTAAGTCTAAACTGAAGAGTTTCCTCATGGCTCACTCCTTCTATTCTGTCGAGGAGCTCCTGGAAGAGCTGAAAAATTAAGCAAATTCCAGTGTTACGTAGTTGATTTTCTTTATTTAAACTTACGACTTGTCGCCTGAATATGCTTCTTATACTTCATTTTTTCTGTTTCTACAATCGTGTTATAACTTCATGTATTGACTCTTTCTATGACCATGGAGACTTCTCCTTAATTTGGTCCCACGGAAGAATAAATAAATAAATATTACTGCCCAAGAAATGTGATTTGTATGGCTATTTTAGCTTTTCAGATAGTGGGCTGCAATCACGAAAATAAAGCTCTGCCTCTCTCTCTCTCTGTCTCTCTCTCTCTCTCCCCCTCTCCCGTTGCCCAATGCGTCACATCAACTGCTGGCAGTAATTGACGTTTTCCCGGAGGGGTCAGGGATTTTCTCTGCCTCGTGATGACTGGGTGTTGTGTGATGTCCTTAGGTTAGTTAGGTTTAAGTAGTTCTAAGTTCTAGGGGACTGATGACCATAGATGTTAAGTCCCATAGTGCTCAGAGCCATTTGAACCATTTTGAAAGTAATTGACGTTACCCGGAATAGCGACCATTTACCAACTACAGTGTAGCAAAACACGTAGCAGCCGCGTTCGGCGCCATTAATTAGCGACCTGTTGCTCGGCCATTAGTGCCGGCCCAATTTTCGAGCGTTCTAGCATACGTGCCGGCGTGGTGTTACGTAACGCTTACGTAAGTGGTGGCCAGGCAGCACTCTAGGCAGCCCCTAGCGAGAACAAGGCCAGCCGCTGCAGCTGCGTTCCCAGCCAGAGCCGTCGCGCCGTGTGGCTGTTTTTGCGGGACCTTCAGCAGGCGGCAGGCATCTGGCTGGTACTGGGCGCCACAGCAGCGCGAACCGGCCACGCCACGCCCACACGTATAGCGCCGCTACGGAAAGCACGCACCTCTTGCTTAACGTAGAGTCGGTTATGCCCACGCCGTAAATGTCACCCGCTACGTACAGTTATGTACAGCGCACAACGTACATTCGCTGGAGACTATACAGGGTGTCCAGAAAAGGACTCCCTGATTTCAAAATTAAATATCTCGAAAACAAAGATCGATAGAGGAATGCAGTAAATGGTATGTTTATTGTGAAAGCTGTAAGAAGTTTATACAGCAGTTTGAAATAATAGTTCCAAAAGCTGCTAACAGATCGCGCTGTAATCGCCATACGTAATGCCTAGTATAAATAGTGATCCGAAGCCCAGAACGATCAGTTCCACTATTGAAACGTGAATGGAGGTTAGCGTACCGAAGGAAGAGATTAAAACCATGTACTCCATTGAACAACGCGTTTTTCTGGTGCTAGAGTACCACAGGTCATAAGAGAGTCCTACGGCAACAAGGCGAAGTTTTCAAGCACGATTTAATGTTCCAAAAGGACCCGATAGGAAAACCATTCGTACGCTCTTCACAAAATTTCAACGAACAGGCAGCGAAACCGATGATCTAGTGGGGCATGTTGGCCGCAAGCAAACCGCAGTTACGCCTGAAAATATCGCCACAGTTTCTGGAATTATTCAGCGAAATCCAATGTCATCCGTCCGTAGAATTGCATCTGAGACTGGTTTGAAGCGTTCCAGCATGCAGAAAATACTGAGAAAGAGCCTACACATGTTTCCATTCAAAATTCAAACGCACCAGGCCATACCCGTACGAGCTGTGCAACAAAGGGTTGCCTTTGCTGATCAGATGCTCACAATGATTGATAGTGAAGGATTTGATGTTGGCTGCATCTGGTTGACAGATGAAGCACACTTCCACCTGAATGGATACGTGAATAAGCAGAACTGGCGATTTTGGGGTTCCGAAAAGCCATATTGGTGTGAAGCTAAACCCCTGTATTCTCCTAAAGTTACTGTGTGGGCTGCAGTATGCAGCAGAGGCATTATTGGCCCTTTTTTCATTCGACAAACGGTCACTGGTGCACGTTACGTTGCAATTTTGGGACAATTTGCCGCCACAAGGCAAGCGTTAGAGGATCGACCAAGTACTGAATGGTTTATGCAAGATGGAGCCCGACCACATCGGACCGAACGAGTGTTTCGCTTTCTTCAGGAATACTTCGGGAATCGAGTCATTGCTTTGGAATATCCCAAATTTACTGATGCAGGTATGGATTGGCCTCCATATTCGACGGATTTGACTCCCTGTGACTTTTTGTTTTGGTGGGGCACAGTGAAAGACATGGTCTACTCGAAGCATCCCGCCACGCTGGACGAGCTTGAATCGGCGATCTCTGTGGCATGTGAATCCATTTCGGTTGAGACACTACGAAATGTGATGGCGAATTTCATTCTTCGTTTCCGCCATCTCTGTAGTGCCAATGGTGAACATTTTGAATACATTGTGATGTGATTGTTTGCAAAGATTGTTTTCATACGATTATTTCACTTATGTATGCTGATATGAGCTCTACAGCGTACAGCGCCATGTGTTAGCAGCTTTTGTAACTATTATTTCAAACTCCTGTATAAACTTCTTACAGCTTTCACAATAAACATACCGTTTACTGCATTCCTCTATCGATCTTTGTTTTCGAGATATTTAATTTTGAAATTAGGGAGCCCTTTTCTGGACACCCTGTACTTTGCTCATCACAAGAGTAAGGCTGATGCAAACAAACACAAACGCGATGATTGGTGAGCAGCCGTAGCACACGCACACTGGTGTTGTTACGCTCCTGAAAGTAGGTCCTATGTATTAGATACGAGTATCTTATTACTGTGTTTCTATGAAACTTTCAAACCTCCGCAATATGAACCCAACAGATCTGATCTGGAGCGGAGGGATTTGTCGTGAGAAGTAACAAGACATTTAACCTGCCAGACGTACTGGAGCTAATGCACGAAGGTCTGTCACACGTCACTGTCGAACGCTGGCGGGATACAGAACGGCACGTCGTAAAAGAGGAGAAGAAAAAGCTGCGATAGGGATGGCTTCGTGGATTCTATTTTTCATCTGCTCGTTGTCAGTGTATCAGATGACAGTTCCAGTACTGAAATGTGTTTCTCGGATTTGGACATGGAAGGAATTGAGAGAGGATCAGGCGACTGATTGTCATTAATACTTTCACTACCTTCAATATTTAACTGCATGGTGAAATCTCTGCAGTACAGTTTTGCGTCACACACACGTCGCACAGAAAAATTATCCTGTGTTTAAGTTGGGTACTTTCATCACACTTGTTTTTGATTACTATACTATGGTAGAGGAATGCTGAAGATTAGATGGGTAGATCACATAACTGATGATGAGGTATTGAATAGAATTGTGGAGAAGAGAAATTTGTGACACAACTTGACTAGAAGAAGGGATCGCTTGGTATGACATATTCTGAGACATCAAGGGATCACCAATTTAGTACTGGAGGCCAGCGAGGAGGGTAAAAATCGTAGAGGGAGACCAAGAGATGAATGCACTAAACAGATTCAGAAGGATGTAGGCTGCAGTAGGTACTTGGGAGATGAAGAAGCTTGCACAGGATAGAGTAGAATGGAGAGCTGCATCAAACCAGTCTCTGGATTGAAGACCGCAACAAAATGGTTCAAATGGCCCTGAGCACCATGGGACTTAACATCTGAAGTCATCAGTCCCCTAGAACTTAGAACTACTTAAACCTAACTAACCTAAGGACATCACACACATACATGCCCGAGGCAGATTTCGAACCTGCGACCGTACCGGTCGCGCGGTTCCAATCTGAAGCGCCTAGAACCGCTCGGCCATTGCGGCCGGCGAGACCACAACAACAACAACAACACTATGTTAGCTGGGAACTGGAGCATATTATGCTTTCCGTCTCATCCGCTACGAAGGGTGCGGTATTGCTGTAGTGTTTCTGAATATTACTTCATTCTCTTTAAAAATTAAACGACGTTCGAAGCTATATTGCGTCTCTGTCCGTCTCTATTTACATCGTAACTGCAGCTGCTCACATCGGACCAGCTGGCTAACTACCGCTGTCGAAGTTAAATGTTCGAGTTGTGTCGTATTATTGCTCTGTCTGTATGCGCGTAACGCATGCGTAAAACGTATCGTTTCCTTATTATCGTATTTGACTGTACTCCAGACGTTTTGGCTTCCGCTAAGCGTGAAACGACGTCCAGTGAGGTTCTAGCAGACACGGAATACATTGTCTAATGTTCACATAAGCTTTATTCTTGTGATGAACACTGTATATCACGAGGGAAGCCTTTGAAGTTTTTGCTACTATGACGTCACATTATTACAGCGACACCCAGTTTCTTCGGGGTGGGCACCACTGCCTTGATAAAATTTTAGGAATGACGTTGTTCCACGAGGCTTTCTTATTTTCAAACGGTTCAGCGGAGCGAAAAGAAGACTACCTTATAAATTGCACAGTGCATTTTTGTCCGAATTTTTTTAGCACAATTAAGAGTGGAAAATGGACAAATGAGGTGTCAAATTGACCAGTGTGAGGTCTAGTTTTACCAGTAAGGGTTTATTTACTTGAAAGCAATCAAAGTATTTAAGAAATACTTACTAAGCTATTTGAGGAAAAACTTATGTCTGTGTTTTCATAACCAAACCAAGAAAGAGAAATGGATTGATATAGTATTAAATTGAACAGAGCGAGGTTAATTTTGCAAAAAGAGAAATATTTAATTGATTGACAGTAATGAAGATATTTTTTAAAATAGACTTAATTACTGATTTGACAAAGAGCGAATTTTGCAGCCAAACGAAGAGTGAGAAATGGACTAATTGGTAATTAAATTGACCAGCGTGACGTCTAGTTTTGCAAATAAGGGTTTACTCACTTAAAAGCAGTAAAGGTATTTAAGAAATAGGGGAAGCCGGGGCAGGACGAAACCACGGTGCAGAAAGGAACTACAGGTTTGTTTTGGCTGCAAAGTCGTGCACTCAAGAAACGTTTTCAGGAACTATAATACAAACGACAAGAATGGTAAGGAACCAGTACAGGGAAGTCTGAGTGTTATTCCAGTAACGTGTTGCGCTTGTTTCTCGCGTGCGTCTTGCAATATTAGTAACTCTTTATCTGCAAGGCAAGCGATTATGCTTTATCTACAGTTTTTCTCTTTCTTAAAGTCTCAAAACGCATGTTAGGGCCGTTATTGCAGTGCGTTTAGAGGATGTTTATTTTTCAAAGCGCTTTGCGGGTTTTTAACCGTAGGTAATGTCACAGGTCGAGGCAGAACGGACTGCGACGGAAAGGACCGAGGTTCACTTCTGCCCCATGTGGTCAACCATTCTTTCCTAGTGGCTATCTTTTTGTACTGCCCTATTCTAACTCTTCTAAGATACATTACTAAATTGTCAGGTTCTTATCATTGTTGCTAATGACATTTCTTCTTTTTTCATAAACGTTTAGAGGGTAGGAGAGCAAAACTAATCGTCAGAGTTGGTCTACAGAAAACATGGAAGAGGCAATGAAGCTGTTATGGAAAAGGAAATGGAATTTAGGAAAGCACGTAGTCAGTTCGACGTTCCTAAAACAACTTTTCAGAGAGCACTTCAGATTAGATTTCAAAATAAGACTTTTCAAATTGACAAGTCAAATGGAAAAATCTTGTCCTGTTTTACGAAATGGACAAGAGTTAGACCTAATTGGTTACTGAAAAGACATGGATGGCAGATTGTTTGGATCGACAATGGACGAGTTCAGACCGTTAGGTTTTTAGGTGGCAGAGGAAAACAAACTGAGGCATCCGTTTAGTAACCAACTGAAAATGGTGGTTGAAGACTGGATGATTCAGTTTATTTCGAGGCATTCTGCTACTTGTAAACTCATGTCTTTATTTCGTTTTTGTGAATATTTTTTAGGAAACATGATTACATTTTAAAGTTAAATTTCTGGGAAAAGTTAAATTAATAATAGCCTTAACACCACACTACAGCTAATCGAGTGGTTCCTTCCTGCCCCAGGCCAGGGGAACAACAGAACAGCTGTCAGCCACTTTTTAATTTTTTAAATAGTGACGACTGTTTGCCTTTAGATCTAATTTCTCTGTTTCACGGTTTAAAGTATATATTAAATATCACGCAGAATGTTTTTTTCCTTTTTCTTTGTCCGTGTAATTGAACTGTGGTCCTTTTATTTTAGCATTACCGCCCAGCCCAGGGGTCTCCTAGATAATTATTGTTTTGATGGAAAATTTTTGTCCGAATTTTCGTAGCCAAACGAAATAGAAATAGAAAACTTGGGTATCAAATTCACCCGCATGAGTTATAGTATCACAGAAAAGTATTTAATTGTTTTAAAGTACATCGATAATTAATAAAAACCTAATTAGTGATATGAAGGAAAATTACACAATGAAGTTTTGTCTAAACTTTCACAGTCAAACAAGAGTCGGAAACGGACAAATGGGTATCAAACTGACCAGCGTAAAAAAGAAGTTTAACTGTTTGAAAGTGATCAGGGTAGTTAAAAACAGAATTAGTTATTTGAAGGATAAATGAAATGTTTCACGAACACCTGCTGTTAGTTGTGTAAATGATGTGTCAAAAAGTTCATCTCCTCAAGGTCTAGCTACTTTGCACAAAATTAGATTGGTGTGATACTTAACTGTCAAAATGATTTAATTCGAATCAACTACAAAATTCAGGACATTTCGAGAAGACACTAGGAAAGAAAATGAGGTGTCAATAATACCATGTTTTCACAACAAAACTGTAAATAAAAACATTGAAAAAATGTTGGTCGAATGTTTTGTGAAATGATTTGTCTAAAAGTAAGGATTAAAATACACAAGAGAATGATCCTCGAAATCATGTACAGTTAACGAGGCGCGTCAGACGTTTCTCTGATCTATTTTATTTCTTTCTTTCATCATCATCATCATCATTTAAGGCTAATTATGTCTTTCAGCGTTCAGTCTGGAGCATAGCCCCCTTATAAAATTCCTCCATGATCCCCTATTCAGTGCTAACATTGGTGCCTCTTCTGATATTAAACCTATTACTTCAAAATCATTCTTAACCGAATCCAGGTACCTACTCCTTGGTCTGCCCCGACTCCTCCTACCCTCTACTGCTGAACCCATGAGTCTATTGGGTAACCTTGCTTCTCCCATGCGTGTAACATGACCCCATCATCTAAGCCTATTCGCCCTGACTGCTACATCTATAGAGTTCATTCCCAGTTTTTCTTTTCATTGTGGACACCCTCCTGCCATTGTTCCCATCTACTAGTACCTGCAATCATCCTAGCTACTTACATATCCGTAACCTCAACCGTGTTGATAAGGTAACCTGAATCCACCCAGCTTTCGCTCCCATACAACAAAGTTGGTCGAAAGATTGAACGGTGCACAGATAGCTTAGTCTTGGTACTGACTTCCCTCTTGCAGAAGAGAGTAGATCGTAGCTGAGCGCCCACTGCATTAGCTTTGCTACACCTCGCTTCCAGTTCTTTCACTATGTTGCCATCCTGTGAGAATATGCATCCTAAGTACTTGAAACCGTCCACCTGTTCTAACTTTGTTCCTCCTATTTGGCACTCAATCCGTTTATATTTCTTTCCCACTGACATTACTTTCGTTTTGGAGATGCTAATCTTCATACCATAGCCCTTACATTTCTGATCTAGTTCCGAAATATTACTTTGCAAACTTTCAATCGAATCTGCCATCACAACTAAGTCATCCGCATATGCAAGACTGCTTATTTTGTGTTCACGTATCTTAATCTCACCCAGCCAGTCTATTGTTTTCAACATATGATACATAAATAATATGAACAACAGCGGAGACAGGTTGCAGCCTTGTCTTACCCCTGAAACTACTCTGAACCATGAACTCAATTTACCGTCAACTCTAACTGCTGCCTGACTATCCATGTAAAGACCTTTAATTGCTTGCAAAAGTTTGCCTCCTATTCCATAATCTCGTAGAACAGACAATAACTTCCTCCTAGGAACCCGGTCATATGCCTTTTCTAGATCTATAAAGCATAGATACAATTCCCTGTTCCACTCATAACACTTCTCCATTATTTGCCGCAAGCTAAAGTTCTGGTCCTGACAACCTCTAAGAGGCCTAAACCCACACTGATTTTCATCCAATTGGTCCTCAACTAATACTCGCGCTTTCGTTTCAATAATACCTGAGAAGATTTTACCCACAACGCTGATTAAAGAGATGCCTCTGTAGTTGTTACAATTTTTCGGTTTCCATGTTTAAAGATTGGTGTGATTACTGCTTTTGTCCAGTCTGATGGAACCTGTCCCGACTCCCAAGCCATTTCAATTATCCTGTGTAGCCATTTAAGACCTGACATTCCACTGTATTTGATGAGTTCCGACTTAATTTCATCCACCCCAGCTGCTTTATTGCACTGCAATCTGTTGACCATTTTCTCCACTTCCTCAAATGTGATCCTATTTCCATCACCATTCCTATCCCATTCTACCTCGAAATCTGAAACATTACTGATCATATTTTCACCTACATTGAGCAACTCTTCAAAATATTCCCTCCATCTGCCCAAGGCATCCACAGGATTCACCAGCAGTTTTCGTGACCTGTCCAAAATACTTGTCATTTCCTTCTTACCTCCATTTCGAAGACTGCTAATTACACTCCAGAATGGTTTTCCAGCAGCTTGACCCATAGTCTCCAACCTGTTTCCAAAGCCTTCCCAAGATTTCTTCTTGGATGCTGCAATTATCTGTTTGGCTTTGTTTCTTTCTTCAACATAACTTTCTCTGTCTACCTGAGTTCTAGTAAGTAGCCGATTTTGATACGCCTTCTTTTTCCTTTTACAGGCTGCCTTGACTGTGTCATTCCACCAAGCTGTTTGCTTCATCCTACTTTTACACACTACTGTTCCAAGACATTCTTTAGCCACTTCTAGTACTGTGTCCCTGTACCTTGTCCATTCCTTTTCCAATGACTGTAATTGACTACATTCAACTAACTGGTACCTTTCTGAGATCGCTGTTATGTACTTGTGCCTGATTTCCTTATCCTGAAGTTTCTCCACTCTTATCCTCGTACATATGGACCTGACCTCCTGCACTTTCGGCCTCACAATCCCAATTTCACTGCAGATTAAATAATAGTCAGTGTCATCAAAGAACCCCCTGAATACACGTGTGTCCCTCACAGCCTTCCTGAATTCCTGATCTGTTATTATATAGTCAATGACAGATCTGGTTCCCCTGCCTTCCCAAGTATACCGGTGAATGTTCTTATGTTTAAAAAAGGAGTTTGTGATTACTAAGCCCATACTGGCACAGAAATCCAAGAGTTGTTTCCCGTTCCTGTTGGCCTCCATATCCTCTCCAAATTTACCCATAACCTTTTCATACCCTTCTGTTCCATTTCCAATCCTGGCATTAAAATCACCCACGAGCAGAACACTGTGCTTGTCCTTTACTCTAACAACTACATCACTGAGTTCCTCATAAAAACTATCCATCTTATCTTGATCTGTCCCTTCACAATTTCCTAATTTTCTTGCTAGACACTGTCAAATCTATCCACATCAGTCGTTCGTTTACATACGTTATTGCAACTACGCTTGGTTCCATTTCTTTCCTGATGTAAAGCCCTACACCCGATTGTGCTATTCCTGCTTTGACTCCTGACAGGTGGACCTTGTATTTTCCCACTTCCTCTTCTTTCTCACCCCTTACCCGAATGTCACTAACAGCTAAAACGTCCAGCCCCATCTTACGTGCAGCCTCTGCCAGCTCTACCTTCTTCCCAGAGTAGCCCCCATTGATATTAATAGCTCCCCATCTCATTACCATTTGTTTGCCAAGTCGTATCTTAGGAGTCCCTGGTTTGTGAGTTAGAGGTGGGACTCCGTCACCTCCAAAGGTCCGAGGCATTTTGCTCTGATTGTTGCCAGCATCATATTTAAAGTACCAGGGAAGCAGGTTGCTAGCCTTACTTGCCCCGAGTCCCATTGAGTTTTACCCCTAACGGTTGAGGGACTAACCGGTGGATTTGGTAGTCTTTGCCGTCTGAGCACAAAGGTGGCCACGACTCGGAATATGTCCGAGATGCCAAGCCTTATTCCAATGTAACTGGTATCCCGACTGTCGGGACCACTTACTTGGCCACTCATACGTTGGCCGTGGTTCATGAACTAGGACATGACTACAGGAACCCACACCATGAACTACTTCTTTCTTTAGACAAATCATTTCACACAAGAACAGACTTACCATATTTTTCAAAGTTTTTTAAATGTACTTTAATCAGCACTACTAGATTTGAGCGCGGCTCATTTTCATGTGCATTTATAAAAAAATGAGGAGACACTAGCCCCGTCATATGAAAGTAGTGTGTCCAGCACGATCGTTCATAGCACTGTTGTCAAAGTGCATGATGTCGCGATGCATCGTAACAAACCGCGCATTTACACGGATCTTCATGGTACTGCCACATGTTTACAAGTGTACAGATACAGTGTCATAACAAGCCTATGCAGGTGTGGTATGATGACCGTGCTATGCGCTACAACGCCTGGCACGCAGTTTTTGTGTGAAGAGATGACGAATCCACTTCTGTTACAGATTCACTTGAAAATAAAGTACACTTTTAAAATCAGCATTGAGGAACAACGCCATTATTCATTGTGACGTTTGGAACCGGATCTTCAAGTCAAGTTTGAACAATATTTCAACAGTCCGACCGACTGGTCTAGCGGTAAAGCGCTTCCCTCGACGCAGAAATGTCGTGGGATCGAATACCCGCAGAACCATGGAATTTTCAGTCTGCTTGCAGCCTACCATTTACCGGTCAATGATGCATAGATTCGTCTGAAACGACACGTGGTTCGGATTCCACGTTAAACTGTATGTCCTCTTTCCCCGATCGGATAACTGGGGTAGGTTAGGGCCACGCAAGACGCCGAAATGGCATCCAATTGAAAGACTTGCGTTAGGCCATTCTGCCGTACAAAACTTTTAGTAATATTTCGTTAATCCAGCTGGCCATTATCTTCTTGTGAGGTGCTGCTGTTGCTGAGTCTAGTCGAAATAGTGGCTTGTTGCAATAATGTGTCAACTTTATCAGAAGATACGGGTGCAATCCCGAGTAGAGTGTCACAGTTCAGCGAGAAATCCTACAAATTTGTTGTAAAATGCATGACGGGCAGCTGTCTGTATATTCTTTATTATCATTAACGGTTTGTGGTAATATCCATTCTCACGGTATAAAAGCAGAACTCAAAAAATGGAGAAAGATTGTATGAAAGTGAAAAGTCTGTACAGTGAAAATATTCTTATAATGATGTTAAACTAAGGCCTTATAATAAGTAGTAAGCCCAAAATTCCTCTATAAGTAAAAAAAAAAAAAAAACTACTTTTATTTGGATGGAAAATGTCATTGGAAGATATGGAAAAGATAGAATGAAGAATCCTACGAAAAATATAAGGTCGAATCAAGAACAAAGAGAAAACTGGGTCTGGAGACGAAATAAGCAAATATGTTCTTTCAGTCCTAAAATAATAGATGAGATTAGGAACAGACGTGTTAAGCCCCTTAGACATCTAGAGAGGATGGAAAAAGACAGATTAGCAAAGAAGGTCCACTCAGTCTTCCTAAACAGGAAAACAGACACAGAACATCGGTGGGGAAGCAAGACAGAAAAGATCTTAGATAAGAAATACATATTGAACAGGAGTCCGTGGGACAGAAAAATTTAGACCAGATATCAAGAAATTCAAGGGTTTCGGGAAGGCAAAACTGACAGGAAAACAACTGGAGTCAAATTGTGAGATGAGAGGAAATGAGCTAATTCTGAGTAAATGAATGAGTTTTGAGGAAGGATGAAGGAAAAGAGGAAACAGCATGTGGCCCTCAGTAGGCCTAAAACAAAGTGTCATGTTATGTCGTCTCAGAACTGCTGAACATCTTGAAACAGCACAATAGCTGTCGTTACATGGCAAAAAATTAATGCAAAAACAAATCTCCACACTACCTGACAAAAAATATTGTGAAATTAAATCAATCTTCATGCAACTAATTAATCTCTGTTCCGACAACTGCGTGCCTGTAAAAACAATTTGGGTCGACACATTTCTTTTCAGTCTTATGTGCACGGCTTGTGTCGTGATTTCCATTTCTCACGCTTCCTGAAGGTGTGTGGTCAAGTGTGAATGAATTAAATGAAGTAGCAGACGGACCAGAGAAGTGGTGGGTTTCTTAAGCTTCTACCAACTTAAACGGTGTCGGTGGAAGGCAGAGAGCCGAGCGGTTCTAGGCGCTTCAGTCTGGAACCGCGCGACCGCTACGGTCGCAGGTTCGAATCCTGCCTCGGGCATGGAGGTGTGTGATGTCCTTAGGTTAGTTAGGTTTAAGTAGTTCTAATTTCTAGGGGACTGATGACCTCAGAAGTTAAGTAAGATAGTGCTCAGAGCCATTTGAACCATCTGAAGGCAGAGAGCAGAAACAGGAGGGTTTGGCCAAAGAGGAGTAAAGCAAAAACGTTTTTCGTAGCAGAGGTTGGTCATGGGCCTCCCCCACCACCGCGGGCGGTACGTATAGGGCTCCGCGCGACGGTTACAAGTTGTTCGAAAGACGGGTAAGCGACCAGACGTTCCTTCAGAACGTCTGTGTCGAACGAAGGACAAAAACGTATTTGAATGTGTTAATAATTTTTAATCTCAACAATTGCTTCTTTTAGCTATTTTGAATTTCCATTTAGGTTCTGGTTACAATTCTGATTCAGTTAATCAGTGGCATAATAAGATGAAACTTCCTGGCAGGTTAAAACTGTGTGCCGGACCGAGACTCGAATTCGGGACATTTGCCTTTCGTGGGCAAGAGAGTCGTACTTGGGTAGCTCAGCAGTCTGCCTTCGGCGGTGCTACGGCACGGACGTCTGTTTACGTCCCTGCCGGAGAAGTTCGCGCTCGCGCAGTTGTTTACCTCTTCGATGTACTCGTGCTTTTAGACGACTCGATATAGAATGGCACATGCATACCGAAAGTCGACTCTCAAGATTAGTTTTTCGAATGAATATGCGAGACCGAAAGCCTACGAAATAGAAGGTTCCTACGAGACGAAGTTAAACTTGACTACATCGAACTTATCGGAATCCACCTCTTCATAGTGAGCAGTGTCGTTTACGTCAAGCTGATTAACGATGCAGTATGTGACAGAATCATCCGAAATACTAAACATGGACTCAAATTTCGTCACTCTGATGGACATGTTGGAGAAGTAACTATTGATCACGCAGGACTGGGCTTACGAAACATACGTATTTTCGAACTTCCCTTAGAGGTTCCGTCTGGCTTGGTCGTTGACGCCTTACGCCCATATCGAAGAGTGCTTAGCGACGTTGAGGAAAAATGGTCCATCTTCACGACTTACCCCGGTCTCAATGGGGCCGCAAACAATAGAACCACGCACACTACTTCTCCCAGATAGGACATATTATCCCCGAACAAAGACAAACGTAGTGACTTGGATTCGAGGTTTGACTGTGCATTATATTTTCCGAGACGGCAGTAAGAATGTGCTCGACTTCTGGGCCTTACCACAGGAACATCACTCACAGCTTATGAGACATCCGAGATATCGAACACATTACGCAAATTTTTTAGGGAGTGCCTTGCTTGATCCCCCACCCAGTTGCGGTGTGCCGGGTAGGAGAATGTAATTACTGTCTATAAGTATCGGAACAAGAAAGGACCAGGACAGTGGAGAGGATCCACAAACACACGTGAAGACGTACCCTACAATAACGCAAGGTATAACGGGATTAGCGAGGTACGCGCCTAAAAGGGGAACGTAGACCGTTATTGTTTTGTACTGACAGAAGCAGCATATTTTTTTTCACTATTATGTAAAAAAAAGTCCACTTATTTACGTTTCCCAGAAAAATTTTATGTTATGAAAGTCATCGTCTTTATATTTAAAAAAAATGCTAGATGTAGTAAAAAAAAAAAGAAGAAGTTGGTAGAGCACTTGCCCGCGAAAGGCAAAGGTCCCGAGTTCGAGTCTCAGTTCGGCACACAGTTTTAATCTGCCAGGAAGTTTCACATCAGCGCACAATCCGCTGCAGAGTGAAAATCTCATTCTGGCTTAATAAGATGATTTCCGTTAGTCGCGACGACGCGGTCCCTAGCTTCAAATCGTAGCCCAAGCGTTAACTATTTCGGCTTGCCATATTATTTTATTTGTGGCGGACTTTTAAATTACCAGTAAAATTGTATCGAGCGTGCATTTGGAAAAGAATGGATCGATTTGATTTCGAAGCGCTTCACGCAAAGGTATGCAAGTATACATACAACACTACTTACAAAAATGCTATCAACATTTTGTTCGGCATGTGGATTTCGTGCACGTGAGTCATTGTGTTTGGAAACTGAGCATTGATCACGTGCTCAGCAAATTCCCCCACCCCAAAGGACTCGCATGTGAGGCCATACGCTCGTTTATATACAGGGTGTTACAAAAAGGTACCGCTAAACTTTCAGGAAACATTCCTCACACACAAAGAAAGAAAATATGTTATGTGGACATGTGTCCGGAAACGCTTACTTTCCATGTTAGAGCTCATTTTATTACTTCTCTTCAAATCACATTAATCATGGAATGGAAAGACACAGCAACAGAACGTACCAGGGTGACTTCAAACACTTTGTTACAGGAAATGTTCAAAATGTCCTCCGTTAGCGAGGATACATGCATCCACCATCCGTCGCATGGAATCTCTGATGCGCTGATGCAGCCCTGGAGAATGGCGTATTGTATCACAGCCGTCCACAAATCGAGCACGAAGAGTCTCTACATTTGGTACCGGGGTTGCGTAGACAAGAGCTTTCACATGCCCCCATAAATGAAAGTCAAGAGGGTTGAGGTCAGGAGAGCGTGGAGGCCATGGAATTGGTCGGCCTCTACCAATCCATCAGTCACCGAGTCTGTTGTTGAGAAGCGTACGAACACTTCGACTGAAATGTGCAGGAGCTCCATCGTGCATCAACCACATGTTGTTTCGTACTTGTAAAGGCACATGTTCTAGCAGCACAGGTAGAGTATCCCGTATGAAATCATGATAACGTGCTCCATTGAGCGTAGGTGGAAGAACATGGGGCCCAATCAAGACATCATCAACAATGCTTGCCCAAACGTTCACAGAAAATCTGTGTTGATGACGTGATTGCACAATTGCGTGCGGATTCTCGTCAGCCCACACATGTTGATTGAGAAAATTTGCAATGTGATCTCGTTGGAATGAAGCCTCATCCGTAAAGAGAACATTTGCATTGAAATGAGGATTGACGCATTGTTGGATGAACCATTCGCAGAAGTGTACCCGTGGAGGCCAATCAGGCGCTGATAGTGCCTGCACACGCTGTACATGGTACGGAAACAACTGGTTCTCCCGAAGCACTCTCCATACAGTGACGTGGTCAACGTTACCTTGTACAGCAGCAACTTCTCTGACGCTGACATTAGGGTTATCGTCAACTGCACGAAGAATTGCCTCGTCCATTGCAGGTGTCCTCGTCGTTCTAGGTCTTCCCCAGTCGCGAGTCATAGGCTGGAATGTTCCGTGCTCCCTAAGACGCCGATCAATTGCTTCGAATGTCTTCCTGTCGGGATACCTTCGTTCCGGAAATCTGTC
The DNA here is from genome assembly GCF_023864345.2 of Schistocerca serialis cubense. NCBI lineage: Eukaryota > Metazoa > Arthropoda > Insecta > Orthoptera > Acrididae > Schistocerca > Schistocerca serialis. Next base: position 364,252,006 of record NC_064645.1, on the reverse strand, counting down.
TCGAGACAAACGTACCACGCCACGGCTATTGCCCCTTGCTAATCCATACATCAAATGGACATCTGCCAACTCCGCATTTGTAAACATTGCACTGACTGCAAAACCACGTTCGTGATGAACACTAACCTGTTGATGCTACGTACTGATGTGCTTGATGCCAGTACTGTAGAGCAATGAGTCGCATGTCAACAGAAGCACCGAAGTCAACGTTACCTTCCTTCAATTGGGCCAACTGGCGGTGAATCGAGGAAGTACAGTACATACTGACGAAACTAAAATGAGCTCTAACATGGAAATTAAGCGTTTCCGGACACATATCCACATAACATCTTTTCTTTATTGTGTGAGGAATGTTTCCTGAAAGTTTGGCCGTACCTTTTGGTAACACCCTGTATATGTATCAAGAATGTTTCGTCTATCTATTAGATACAAAAGACTACTTTCATCGTGCGAAATCTTAGCGAAATAAATATTTCATCAAGGAAAGAAATGTGACTCTATTTTCAGACGTATTGAAAAGGTATAAATTAAACGAACACGGAAACAGCTTCAAATAATGAAATATTTATTTCGCTAAGATTTCGCCGTGTGATTTTCGCACCTTTGGCGACCCGAAGATAAACACGAGTGTACGTCAGTTTCAGTTGAACGAGGAACTGTAAGATGTGGTGGCTGTGGATCCATCAGCGGCCGACAGCGTTCTACGAAACAAGAACTTGTCTCTTCTCCCAGTGGAATAACTGTCTTAACGCGAGTGGTGACTGGTACTTTTGAATGGAACCATCGCATCGTCCCGTTGTCGCGGGTGTTCGGTTTCAATTTTAACACGAGATGAAACTTTGATATAATTCGTAAGAGCCGAAAATCAAGCAGCAAACAACTGTTTGGGTGAAACTTCCTGGCAGATTAAAAGTGTGTGCCGCATCAAGACTCGAACTCGGGACCTTTGCCTTTCGCGGGCAAGTGCTCTACCAACTGAGCTACCCAAGCACGACTCACGCCCCGCCCTCACAGCTTTACTTCTGCCAGTGCCTCGTCTCCTACCTTCCAAACTTTACGGAAGCTCTCCTGTGAACCTTGCAGAACTAGCACTCCTGAAAGTAGAGCTTCTGTAAAGTTTGGAAGGTAGGAGGCGAGGTACTGGCAGAAGTAAAGCTGTGAGGACGTGTCGTGTGTCGCGCTTGGGTAGCTCTGTTGGTAGAGCACTTGCCTGCGAAAGGCAAAGCTCCCGAGTTCGAGTCTCGGTCCGGCACACAGTTTTAATCTGCCAGGAAGTTTCTTATCAGCGTACACTCCACTGCAGAGTGAAAATCTCAGTCTGGGAACTGTTTGGGTGTTCCAAGGTAAACCGAAACCAACTTGAGTGTTTCGGTCGCTAAGCGCTTCCAAGAAAATGGCCGCCTGTTTCTTTGGAGAGACCTAACATGTCGTAACCATTCATTTACAGAGTCCAAGTGCTCACTGGTATGCAGCAATTTGACTCAAGTCATCGATTACATTGGGAAAAACAGCCGGAAACGTCGTATCATCCTTCATCATTGAAAGCCGCTACTATGTTTTATTATTTAACATGAGCAGGTAGCAAGTTATGCCTCCGGTATTAAAGCCCTGAAAATATTGCTCTATGTACGAAATTTGGCCCATGAACGAAAAACGACGCGCTACAGCTACAGTTAATGAAATGTGAGGGAGTAAGCAAACTTTCAGAACTTAACAGAGAATACATAGGAGTTGGACAAAAATATAGAAACACTTCCATAAATGTTTACTTGAACATAAATGTAGACGACAGCCAAGTCTGCAGATTGAGCTGTTGTGTTTCACCACGGACGGCACCCGTCAAATGACCCCAATACGTTGTTAAGTTCATGCGTGGTCAGAGCAGTGCTTCATGAATTCGAACTTGGGGACAATGTAGGTGCTCTTACGGTGGGTGCTTCCGTAATCAACTTAGCCGAAGTATTTGGTGGTTCAAGAGGCACCGTATCTAAAATGTATACAGCATACAGGAAAAGCAGCAAAACATCGTCCGCTAAGTCACAACTCAGACGTAAGTGTGGGTTGGGTGATCGTGGTATTGGAGAGGACTGTGATCAAAAGTAAGAGGACCACAGCTGAAAAAGTCACTAAAAAACTGAATATCGCTCTCACGAATGTCTTCAGCACAAACAACACGCCGCGCGGTGTAGCCGCGATGTCTAGGGCACCTTGTCACGGTACGCGCGGCTCCCCATGTCGGAGGTTCGAGGCCTCCCTCGGGCATGGGTGTGTGTGTGTATGTTGTCCTTGGCGTAAGTTAGTTTAAGGTAAGCAGTGCGTAAACTTACGCAGCGATGACCTCAGCAGTGCTGTCCCATAAGATCTTACCACAAATTTCCAAAATTGCCGAAGAACACAAAGGGCTTTCCATAGTTTGGGAAACATTCCAAAACCACACATCAGTGATGCAAATGAACTAACAGGAAATCCTAAAACCTATCGAGCAATGAAAGAAACTTATTAGGCGGACGAATCTTGTTTCATATTGTTTCCAACTTCACCGGCCGATATGGCCAAGCGGTTCTAGGCGCTTCAGTCCAGAGCCGCGCTGCTTTTACGGTCGAAGGTTCGAATCCTGCCTCGTGTATGGATGTGTGTGATGTCCTTAGGTTAGTTAGGGGACTGATGACCTCAGATGTTAAGTTTCATAGTGCTCAGAGCCATGTTTTCTGTTTCCAACTTATGACCGAGTTTACGTCTCAAGAGCAAAACAAGGCTGCGGTTGGGTAATGATTTGGGCAGCCATATCGTCGTATTCCACGGAACTTATGTTTACTTTAGAAGGTCGCATTACTGAGAAAGTTTATGTAACCAGTTTTGCTGATCAGGACCACACTACGGTACAATGTTTGTTGTGTGTGTATGTGTTTGAGATTTACGGGCGCAAACAGCGTGGTCATCAGCGCCCACAATGTTTGTTGCGCAATGGTGTTCCAAGACCCTGTTACACACCTCGAATCGTCCAGGACTGCTTCTATGAAGACGACGATGACCAGTCAGATCTCCCTTGGCCACCACAGGTACCAGATGTCAATTCAGTAGAGTCTGTGGGGTCCACTTTAGACAGAAGGTTGCGTGATCTACAGGATGATTATAAATAAAGCTAAACTTTCAAACAGCTGTAGAAATAAGTCCACTGGTCAGAATTACATCAAATTGCAACGGAATATTATTGGAGGAGGGGGAAAACGTATAGCAGGGGAAAAATAAATTGTTACAAAATGTAGCAAAAGATGGCGCTGTAATCATCATAATTTAATAGTGGTCGACTACAAATGACAAATGAATCATACAACGGTGTACGTTTGACGTTAAACAAACTATACTACTCAATGTGCATGGGTGTACAGGTGTGATACTGTTAGTTCCGTAAGCCGATCCACCACGGCAAGGTCACATCACATCAGATGGGAATAATCGATTTTTAATTGTCCTGAGGCCAAAAACCATATTAAAAGCATGGTCAAAATCAAATCGGATTATTAATTTCCGTGTGACTGGCGTAAAACATGTTCAATATGCTGTCCACCGTTTTCTGCAATAAGTCGAAATCGGGAAACAACATGTTCCACAACTGATCGAAGTGTTTCCGAGGTCACATTCAGAATGTGTTGCGCAGTGCGTGCCTTCAATGCAGCTAAGTTTGCAGTCGGAACACTGAAAAGAACATCTTCCAGATAGCCCCACCGCCAGAAGTCACATGGATTAAAACATCAGGTGATCGGCTGGCCGGTGTGACCGAGCGGTTCTAGGCGCTACAGTCTGGAACCGCGTGACCGCTACGGTCGCAGGTTCGAATCCTGCCTCGGGCATGGATGTGTGTGATGTCCTTAGGTTAGTTAGGTTTAAGTAGTTCTAAGTTCTAGGGGACTGATGACCTCAGCAGTTAAGTCCGCCGACCGGTGTGGCCGAGCGGTTCTAGGCGCTACAGTCTCGAACGGAGCGACCACTACGGTCGCAGGTTCGAATCCTGCCTTGGGCATAGATGTGTGTGATTTGCTTAGGTTAGCTAGGTTTAAGTGGTTCTACGTTCTAGGGGACTGATGACCTTAGAAGTTAAGTCCCATAGTGCGCAGAGCCATTTGAACCATTTGAAGTTAAGTCCCATAGTGGTCGGAGCCATTTGAACCATTTGAACCATCAGGTGATCGGGACGGCCAGGCTGTAGTGTAGGGAACGGCGCCTGATAATTCCAGCTTTTCCGAAAAGGCGCTTCAGCAGCTGCTTAACTGGATTTTCAATGTGCGGAGGTGCGCCATCTTGCATAAAAACGATCCCATCCACTATTGGAGAGCTCGAATGACGTGGTTGCGCAATAGATACTAACAGCGCCTACTAGTGACAGTGCAGGCAACAGAACCGGAAGCACCTGTCGCTTTGAAAACATATGGCCCCATGATAAATGATGCCATAAACCCCCACCTCACAGTGACCTTTTCACGATGAAGTGGTACTCGTTGATTTGCGTGTGGATTTAGCGTTGCCCATATTCGACAGTTCTGTGTATTGACGTATCCTGTCAGATGGAAGTGGGCTTCGACTGCCCACAAAATCTTCCACAGTCAATCATTGTCCACTTCCATGCGAGCAAGAAATTCTACAGCAAAGGTCCCTCTTGCTGGCAGTCAACAGGAATCAACTCGTGCACGTGGGTAATTTTGTGTGGATAGCAAAGAAGGATGTTTCGTACGATTTTACTCACCGTGCTCACGGGTAAGTCCAATGTTCGGGCAATTACCCGTGAACTACACGCCTGCGCACCACCATTCGTATGCTTTTGCATTGCTGTGGTCAATGCTTCCTCTGACGTCGAATCAATTCGTTTCCTCCCTCTAACAGGTTGCACACCGAAAGAACCCGTCTTTTTGAATTTCCGAATCATTTTCTCCAGACTCACGGCAGTCATCGGACCAACGCCTTGTTTCAAACCCTTCATTGTCCGGAACTTCTGCAGAGCGACGTGTGCGCAGTCATTATTCTTATAATAAAGCTTTACAAGCAGAGCGCGATCCTGTGGTAAGACAGTCATGCTGAACGTTTCAGATATGAAAGGAGGAAAAGCCGTGGGGGTTTATACCAACTTTAATGGGTCTAACGCATGACAGGTGTCTTCATTTTGAAACGTCCCCTTTGAAAAATTGTACAGGACTGTGCTTAAACTGACACACAATATTTTTTAGCGCAACGCAATCTGACTTTCAGAAATCCCGGCAAAAAAAATTGCCCTCACTAACATTAACCTATGTGTTTCACAAATCGCTTACCTCACAAAAATCTTGGTTACTCGAACTACTGCAATACAGCTAGCGCCACTACTGCCAGCTAAATAAAAGATTCAAACTATGGAAGGCACTAACTACTGATAGGGAGAGTTAGCAAATGAAAGATATTAATAGAGAACAAACAATGTATTTACCTTAATATCATCATATATATGTTCATGACAAATTTCAAAACTCCGCCATCTCTCTCCCCACATCCACCACTGCTGGCGGCTCACCTCCAACTGCGCAACGCCACGCGCTGTTCACAGCCAGCTGCCTAACACTACAATGGCGAGTATTACAACAATGCAAAGCAGCCACAGACTGCACACAGCACAGCCAGTGATTTTCACACAGAGCGCTACGTGGCGTTACCAATAAGAAAACCTAAACAGCCTACTTACATAGCCCCCATGCTCCCCACAAAAAATTTTACAAATTGTTTTGGGCAGTGGCCACTAATGATTTGAAAAAATTTTTCATAATTACAATAACAAAGAAATCAAATGCATACACTTATTGATACAATGTTGGTCAAAAGCTAAAATTTTGTCACAGCCCATAAAGACAGTCCTGATCATTCATCATAATAGTAATTACAGTTTTTTTTTCACAATGTCTCATTAGTAAAAGAAATTGCACACAGAAGTAGTGGATTTCCATGCAGTCTTGAAGAAGTAGTGTTGTCCTTCCAACAGAAAGACAGCAGAGCAAACCCACAGCAGAGTCAGTCGAAGTTTTGAAGAATATTGGTAGGTAGGTCATCACAGAGCAGACCACTGTAGTCCTGGTAGAGATTGCGGTATTGGTGGGCCACCAGAGGTGCAGACCCACTGCAGTCCTTGTAGAAATAATGGTACTGGTGAGTCAGCAAAGGTGTAGACCCTCTGTAGTCCTTGTAGAAGTAATGGTATTGGTGGGTCATCAAAGATGCAGACCCACTGTAGTCCTTGTAGAGATGGCCAGCAGCCATCTGTTGTGACTGTGCAGGTGCATAATCACCATTGAAGAGTCTTGTGGATAATATAGCAAGTCCATAACCACCACTTGTGGACTCACGAAGTTTTTGGAATTGTCCTTAGAACCAGCAATGCTATTATGAAGTCCCTTGCTGAATTATTAACACACATGCAAACACTAACAGTCCCTACTTCTCACATATTGTCCATATACTATGACCAACAGAAACGTGTGCAGTGAAATGTAACTTACAGGTTAATAATATGATGAACTGGTCTCAATTACAATTTTATAACATAAGAATACAATAACAAAGATACAGAAAACATCATTAAAAACATAATAATACAGATAACATTTGTAGTACAGGCTTTACAAAAGAATCGAAATAATATATACCTCAGTGTTACAGGAATTATGACATGAGTACATACATAAAAGATCAGAATAATCTTTGAAACATCAACTTCACACATGAACATTAAAACAAAATGGAATAAATAATGTCTAAACATCTTTACAAAGTAAATAACATATTATTAATGCAAATTGTATTTGAGGATAACAGTATTCGTCATCATAGTGAATGTAGCTTAGTATTTGAAGAAAAAAATTTTCTAAGAAACAGTACACAGAGACAGAAAGAAAACAAATACAGAAGGGTACACAAACACATAGTGGGATAACACAAAAGGAAAGGACAGGGTTTGTTTCCAGTGTAACATTTGGTACTGCAGTCCAACCCAGAACTTCATTCCATATATCTTTCCTCTTATTGCAATATTTGTTTTCACCAAAAAAATTCTATCCAAGCATGCATTCTGTATTTATATGTTCACACATTTCTTACCTCATTATTTATTTTCCATTATCTTACCTCATCATTTATTTCCAAGAAAATCCTACCTAAACCTGTTGTCCCTAAACCCTACTTTTTTGGTTCATATCCTCTTTCAAAATACTTTTTTTTGCCAAACCATTTTCTTACACCTTCTCAATGCATTTCTTCCAATTCATCATAGTTAGTTTCTTATATAGTCCACCCCCTCTTAAGCTAACTTAAATCTACTGAGCTCAGAAGCTAAACTAAGGGACGAGGCAAGGCAGCAGTACAAAACAATTAACACAAACAGCAATGACAAAATATTCAAATTGCCCAAGCAAGCAGCAATATTACAACTAATATAACGCAATGAGCAGCAAACAAGAAAAATAAATCAGTAGCATAACTGGCTTAACAGAGTAATGTAAAGTGAAATTTAGTAGCACTATGCCTGGCAAACAGCAGCATAAAATGAAATAACTTATACCTAAACATGACAAAGCTCAAGCAGAAAAAATAGTACACTAAAGATGGCCATGCCTAATACCTATGTCACATCTTAACACTAGAGTGATGCATCACGAGAACTTACACTAGCAGATAAGTTACCAAATCGTAAAGAAATTATTTATGCAATTCCTGTGAAGGGAAGTGTCTATTTATGTGCCCTCGTTTTCTTGGAAGTAGATCATAAATTTCTTATTGACTGGATCTGTAGGCATAAAATAACTATATTAGTACATATATTAAATTTTATTTTAACCAATGCTGCAGGGCAGCTAGGAACTAAATATTAAACAAAATAGGCAAAGCAAGGCGTCAAACGTCATTCACTAGCCATATGGCATTTCATAATGCAGTAAACAATCTTTCAACTAACAAGACAATAGACATAAAATGTTAGTCATCATTTCATTTCAGTAAATATCATAAATTAAGAGCTCCACAGTGTAATCATATGTTTTCAAGTTCGAGCGTGTCGTATTTGCGATGCTTTCTACAAAGGAATGTCAATGGCGAGGATAATGGCCTCTTTTTTTTTTTCTCCACCTAATGGCTTTCTTTTGTCAGACGACTACCTCTCAGATAGGCGCCCAAAATGCATTACGCCAAGGTCACTTACCTTTCTTGCTGAAATATTTATGACGGCAGTTTCCGCCACAGTGACAGTCTCCTATAAAAATATTTCACAGGTCAAGAATTTGGGTACAAATCTGTAGAAACAAAATCCTATAAAAAAATTTTCGCCAGCATTGTGATACATTCACGTATATACATACATTTCATAACTCTTAAAGTACGATTCTTGGTTTCCAACAACCTTTTTCACAAACCAGAGTCCCTAACCACTACTCATTATTCCTTACCTTATTCGTCGACACTTCTTCAATATTTCATCATAACAGATACATAGCATAATCAAATAACTCATATAGCATCAGCTTACTGATCATAAATATACCGCTACAGCATAATACACATAGTCATCGTAATAATAACATCATAACACCTCAGTCAACTCTCAAAATCGTCGTAGCTTCCTCCAATAATTAAAAAAAAATTCTCTGCTCATGTCAAAAGTGTCATCTGCCTCAAACGTACTTTAAAAATCGTGATCCCATACCAAATACATCATTCAAAGCTCTCATAGTATCACAATGGTTCGAAAAAAATATGAACAGTTCACAAAGTACAGACAAAATACAATTTCATAAGTGTGAAGTTATCCAACGGTCTAATTACGTAAACATCTGTCACTGACATAGTAAAAAGAATGTTTGTTTCTCTGTCAAATAATCAGATAGCTGTGTAATTCTGTGTTAGAGAAATATGGTACCGATGTGTAAAGTTGTGTAAGCAAATACCATATTAGCTAGGGCTCCTTGTGCTTGCCAAACACATGATACACAAAGTAAGCGTGTACCCCCCTGAGGATTAATGTAATTATACCCTCAGGTGTTACAGATTACAGCAATGGAATGAAATGTATCACGGAAAACCTTTGTATCATTGTACTTGAAATATCTTTAAAAATAAATGATTTAAGTGCAAAATTAATCACTCAAATACGTGTCCTGTAGTGCTAAATGTGCGTCTTGCTGTAAGATAATCTCTGTGGAAGTGTCGTAGTTATTGTCCTCCGAAAGCTAAGTTCTGCAGAAGTCAATGTACTTACCTCATGATAAACAAAAGTGAAATGCTTTGCGTATAGATATCTTAGTTATTACGCTTATTGCCATGATGAAGAAAGTACTGTGCTGTAACGTATTGTTGTGCTACGGAAAAGGCAGTCTCATTGTAGCTATACCACAAAAGTTACTACTAAAACATGTTTTACTTTCCAGAATAATAAAGAAAAACTGTGCAGATATAAAACAGTTACACCGCAAAAGCAACATTGTAAATTGTCACTCATTAGTAGTGTCGTGATAAAATCGTGTAGCTGTCACATAAACTAACCTCTGTGTCATCTGGTATCTCACAGAAAGTACTTTAAATCCAGAATGTATTTTCAAGTAAACCAAAATGTTGCATTAAAATCTCATTAGCAGTACTGGCAAATGTTCTAAGTACGTAAGCCTTATAGTCGTTACATAATCGTGCAACTAACAAGCAAGAATGTACACACACAATAACACTGTGATGTCTGTTCACTATAACAATGCATTCGTAATTTCTGTTTAAATAAGTTCTCTTGGTTCTTGATTAGATATTTAACTTCAAACATTGTTGTATGTTAACAGGTTCTAAATCTGACAAAGCATACTAGCAATGTAAAGTGAAAAGTTATATGGCAAAGACAAAGTTAAGAAGCAGATCATCTTTCAATAAACGGATTTACATGTGAAGTGTGGTACAATCTTTTACTCTTCAAAGTACTCAGAGTTTCAGCTTGAACGCAATTATCGTGCAGTATACGTCGGTAAAGAATACTGGAATTTTTCTCAAGGTTAGCTTCTATGTTATTTTTCTCTGAGCCAGCCGGCGCACGTGGGTGCCTGCGGCGCGAGTCATTGTCTGTCTCTTTGTTGGCGCGCGTTGTTATTGGGATTAGGAGACCTAACTTCTACAAATTCGCCTTGCCGAGAGGGCCCAGCTCTGTTAGAATCCCGTGAGTTCTGAAGAAATTCAGGTCTGTCGTTTTGTCGGTAGTTCCTGCAGTTTCTTTCTTGTCGGTTAAGTGGTGGAGAATTTCTCCCTGAATTATCACTGCACGGCAGACCGTTGCGTCTGAAGTTATTCAGTCTCCAGTGATAATAATAGTTCTGGTTGCCAAATTGTCTGTTTCTATGATTGTCTCTGTCATATTCATTACTACGGAAATGCGATCTTTCTCTGTAACTATTACTCTGCCAGTGGTTGTCATACGGGTGGTGTCTGTTTTGGTCACGATTTACGTTGTAAGAATAGGCTTGTCGTGTCCAGTTATTGCTTCTGTCGTCACGGAATTGTGACGGATGTGACCTGTAGTGATTGTTTTCCTGTTTTCGCATCCCGCGACTGTCTGTGTCAATTTCTAATTCTTGTAAGAGTCCTTGAAAAGCTTCAATGTCGTCTTTGCAACGCCCTGCCAAAATAATATGTCGTAAATGTTCAGGCAATTTGAGTAAGCAAATGCGGATGAGTTCTGAGGGGCTGTATGGGTTTGACAGGTACTGATTCTTGTGCAACATGTCTTCAAAATATTTCACAAGACTGGAAAATTCAGATTGTTCGAAATGTTTCATCATTATGATGCCATGTTTTACTCGGTCTTGTGTGGCTTGAGACCAATATGCTGAGAGGAAGGCATGGTAAAACTCTCCTTCACTGTGGCAATCGTGAATGACGAAACGCATTCTTACAGCTGGTTCATTCTCTAAGTAGCCACACATAAATTCTAATCTGTGCTCTAATGACCAGTTGGGAGGAAAACAATGAGGGAATTGATGGAGCCACGCTTGTGGATGAATGTCGTTGCCAGAATTCTTAAATGTTTTGAATTTACGTGTAGTAATGAACAGCTTATAGTCAAAGTCGTCATGTCGGCGAGTCGCATATCGGTCATTGTTACGTCGTTTCGGCGGTTCCATTTCAAAATTCAGTGCACCTTGCCAATTTCTTTCATAATTTCCGAAATGCGCTGTGTTATTATTTTGTGGCTGTTCCGTATTTCTATGTCCCTCTTCCTGTATTGGGGCGCGAGTGTCCTCTGAAATACGTAATTCTTGTATTACCTGTGTCAGTTGATCTTGTACTTCCCGGATTTCTCTTTGGTGTTGCGTGTTAATTTGATTCTGATTTTGTTTGAATTTCCTAATTTGTTTGCACTCTTCTGTGTCATTCAGATTATCATCTACCTTCGTAGATAAATTAGTGACCTGATCCGAAAGTTCGGCTACTTTCTCCGATGGTGAACACATTTCCTCAGTGTGTTTTTCTGAACCAAGTTTCAGAGTGTCCATTTGTGTTGAAATCGAATCTACTGTGTCCTTTAAGTTTTCTTGAGTTTTTGCAAGTTGCGTAACCGAATCGGTAGATGCAACTGAGTCAATTTTAGCTTGCAAGGTGTCGTGATTTTCATGAACAATAGTTTGCAGTTCTTTTATGGCTGCTTCGTGGTTCTGTAATGCATTTTCATGACGCGAAAAAATAGGTTGGAAATGCTCACAAATTTGTGTTTTTACGTCATTACAGACTTTTTGACATTTCGATTCGATGTTATGTAACTCAGTAGTTAAATCTTTACGTTTGTGTTCAAACGTGGTGTCTAACTTTTGAAGATTTTGTTCCATTGTGTCTAACTTTTTAAGATATTGTTCCACTGTGTCTAACTTTTGAAGCTTTTGCTGTGTTTGTCTCTGATTTTGTTCCATTGTGTCTAACTTTTGAAGCTTTTGTTCCATTGTGTCTAATTTTTGTAACCTTTGTCCCATTTGTTGCATTAACTGTAATAACAATGCACTGGTGTCTGAAACATGTTCCTCAGTGCTTTTAGGCAGTGAAGTTGCACCGGCAATATTCGCAGTTTGAAAAGCAGAAAATGTGTCTTGACTTATTTGAGAAAAGGGTGAGGACGCAAAACCTGGATCTACAGTATTTACCAGATTGTGTCCTGTCATTTCGGAATCCTGAGGCGAGCTGTTGCCGACCGATCGATCGATAATGCTTCCCTGTTCACTAATTGTTTCACTGCCTACACCATTATTTGACGCCCGCTCCATTTCCCTATGCACAGTTACCAAATTACTACTTTGAATATTTGTTAATTCATTACATGGTGGCGTTAACACACTGCTTTCGTCTTCACTGTTATTTCTCAGTTTACTTTGGAGCCTAGTTTAACGTTTTTCACACGCCATTATTGTCACAGTGTTTCACACGACAACACAGAAAAACACAATTTGAAGAGCAAAAATAAGAGAACACATTAACATAGCACTGAAAATAATATCTAGTTAATTGCAAGCGCAGCTGCGAAATACTTGCTGCAAATCTAGATGCATGCCACAACTGTGTACAAGAATGAAAAACTACAACTACAAAGGAAATTCTCTCTATAGTTACGCGCTAGCAATAAACAAAAGCTACACTAATTACGCAAACTACAAGAAAAAATCAGAAGATTCCAGTGAGGTATCCTCGGCTAAGGGTCGACGTATGAAACGTCCCCTTTGAAAAATTGTACAGGACTGTGCTTAAACTGACACACAATATTTTTTAGCGCAACGCAATCTGACTTTCAAAAATGCCGCCAACAAAAAATTGCACTCACTAACATTAACCTATGCGTTTCACAAATCGCTTACCTCACAAAAATCTTGGTTACTCGAATTACTGCAATACAGCTAGCGCCTCTACTGCCAGCTAAATAAAAGATTCAAACTATGGAAGGCACTAACTACTGATAGGGAGAGTTAGCAAATGAAAGATATTAATAGAGAACAAACAATGTATTTATCTAAATATCATATACACTCCAGGAAATTGAAATAAGAACACCGTGAATTCATTGTCTCAGGAAGGGGAAACTTTATTGACACATTCCTGGGGTCAGATACATCACATGATCACACTGACAGAACCACAGGCACATAGACACAGGCAACAGAGCATGCACAATGTCGGCACTAGTACAGTGTATATCCACCTTTCGCAGCAATGCAGGCTGATATTCTCCCATGGAGACGATCGTAGAGATGCTGGATGTAGTCCTGTGGAATGGCTTGCCATGCCATTTCCACCTGGCGCCTCAGTTGGACCAGCGTTCGTGCTGGACGTGCAGACCGCGTGAGACGACGCTTCATCCAGTCCCAAACATGCTCAATGGGGGACAGATCCGGAGATCTTGCTGGACAGGGTAGTTGACTTACACCTTCTAGAGCACGTTGGGTGGCACGGGATACATGCGGACGTGCATTGTCCTGTTGGAACAGCAAGTTCCCTTGCCGGTCTAGGAATGGTAGAACGATGGGTTCGATGACGGTTTGGATGTACCGTGCACTATTCAGTGTCCCCTCGACGATCACCAGTGGTGTACGGCCAGTGTAGGAGATCGCTCCCCGCACCATGATGCCGGGTGTTGGCCCTGTGTGCCTCGGTCGTATGCAGTCCTGATTGTGGCGCTCACCTGCACGGCGCCAAACACGCATACGACCATCATTGGCACCAAGGCAGAAGCGACTCTCATCGCTGAAGACGACACGTCTCCATTCGTCCCTCCATTCACGCCTGTCGCGACACCACTGGAGGCGGGCTGCACGATGTTGGGGCGTGAGCGGAAGACGGCCTAACGGTGTGCGGGACCGTAGCCCAGCTTCATGGAGACGGTTGCGAATGGTCCTCGCCGATACCCCAGGAGCAACAGTGTCCCTAATTTGCTGGGAAGTGGCGGTGCGGTCCCCTACGGCACTGCGTAGGATCCTACGGTCTTGGCGTGCATCCGTGCGTCGCTGCGGTCCGGTCCCAGGTCGACGGGCACGTGCACCTTCCGCCGACCACTGGCGACAACATCGATGTACTGTGGAGACCTCACGCCCCACGTGTTGAGCAATTCGGCGGTACGTCCACCCGACCTCCCGCATGCCCACTATACGCCCTCGCTCAAAGTCCGTCAACTGCACATACGGTTCACGTCCACGCTGTCGCGGCATGCTACCAGTGTTAAACACTGCGATGGAGCTCCGTATGCCACGGCAAACTGGCTGACACTGACGGCGGCGGTGCACAAATGCTGCGCAGCTAGCGCCATTCGACGGCCAACATCACGGTTCCTGGTGTGTCCGCTGTGTCGTGCGTATGATCATTGCTTGTACAGCCCTCTCGCAGTGTCCAGAGCAAGTATGGTGGGTCTGACACACCGGTGTCAATGTGTTCTTTTTTCCATTTCCAGGAGTGTATATATATATATATATATATATATATATATATATATATATATATATATATATATAGCAGTTCATGACAAATTTCAAAACTCTGCCATCTCTCTCCCCACATCCACCACTGCTGGCGGCTCACCTCCAACTGCGCAACGCTACGCGCTGTTCACAGCCAGCTGCCTAACACTACAATGGCGAGTATTACAACAATGCAAAGCAGCCACAGACTGCACACAGCACAGCCAGTGATTTTCACACAGAGCGCTACGTGGCGTTACCAATAAGAAAACCTAAACAGCCTACTTACAATTTACGTATTCTGACACATACAGCCCCACTATGGATCAATTTTCACACTATTTTTTTCTTCTGCCATACGTTTCCCCCTTCTCCGATAATATTCCGTTGCAAATTAACTTCATTCTGACGAGTTTTGTTATTTCTACGCGTTTTCCATATCAGCATTAGCTCAACTTGTCAATATTTTGCAGGGAGAATGATGGAAGATTCCCATGAAAAACATACGGACTCGTTTCTATCCAATCCGAGACGAATAGAAGCTGTTTAGAAGTCCAACGTGATTGTTAGATCGTATTAGACATCGTAATGTGTTGTATTTCTGTTTCTAAATTTTCATTTAGTCCCTTTAAAGTGGTCTTTAAAATAAATTGAAGGAAGATAAATTGCAACCAATACCTTAAAACATCCTAATACAACTTACCAGTACACGTGCATTTCTTCTTGTAGGAAATCCGCGTGCAATACAGATGAAAGGCACTTCACATGTCCTAATGCCTAACGAGATGAAAATACTTAACTGTATCACAAAGTCTCGATGTGTTCGTTGCTGCAGCTGGTATCTGACTTACTTTGTTTGGTTGAAAGATCCATCTGAAAGGAAAAAAATGCTGTGTCTGTTGAAGGCATTTTATTTTAAGTGCGTTGTGCTCACACCTGCCACTAGTGTGAACAAACGGTAAGTGAGCGCACATGCATATGAGCATGGAAGTCGCAGGATTGGGAAATAACTCCAAGAGGAAAATAATACGTGGGAGATTTTCAATTAAGTTCAGTTATTCAGAAAACGCGTAAATTCATGAACAGTAGATAGAAATGTCCTCTCATAGACCACGTGGATGTACAATATCACACATTCACAAAAAGCATGAAAATGGTGTACAATTTCAGTAATACTATCTAGAGAGTAGGAAAGAAACGTCAAAAATGAAGCAAATCCTCAGATGGCTCACTGAAAGCTAGATATTCATTCCTCGCATCTTGCTCACATGGATACACAGCTGCAAAAAGCACCTGAAAAATCACATGATATAGATAAAATGAGTGAAAAAACAGTCTTGATCGCGATAGCTATTTTATTAAAATGACCTGATTCGGCATAGGCTTGGGCTCTCTTCAGACAGTCTGAAGTTGACGATGCGTGGAAGCCTAGGGCGAAACCGGTCTTTTTAATAAAATAATTATCGTCATCAAGACGGTTTTTTCACTCTTTTTATATAGATTACAAGATCGCTGTTTTCCCAAAAATGTTACCAAAAATTCTGAATATAATATAGAATTACGCCAGTGTAACGCATGCGAGCAACAGTCTCGCCACGCTGCTGCTTAGAAATTCCCATCTCAAGTACTTCACGAGACAAACGTTGAACTTGACAAATCTTCAACAGGCAGTGTGATGTAAACAACGTTGGGCGCAGACCAAACGAAGAAGAAGGGTCGAATAGTGCGTCCGGCAGGCCACGTTGCCCAGCCGAACTTGAAACGGTGGTGACTGTAATACAGATTTTCTAATCCAATCTTCCAGTAAACATTCACTGCAGTTACTAATGTTGTCTTTCAGTCTAACTCGCACTGTAAACTTTCCAACTAGGATCACTAAATCCTCAAGGACAGCCGTTGATAACATTTTTATAGACAAATCAAAGGAACAAAATCATATCATGAAACCTATTATAAATGGACTATCAGATCATGACATGCAGCTCCTTGTTTCAGATGTTAATTCTAAGCAGATTATCAAGACTGCTAAATCTGAGTACAGGAGAGTAGTCAATCAACCAAAAATTGAGTGTTTTAGAAAACTGCTCAAAGATATGAACTGGAAAGATGTTTATAAGTTACTCAAATTAAACAGAAGTCTATAATAAAACCATGGATTACACAAGGAATAAAGATTTCCTGTAAGACAAAAAGAAAAATGTATCTGTCGACCAAGAAAAGCTCCAATGCTGATGATTTAGCTAAATACAAGAAATACTGTAAAATATTAAAAAAAGTAATTCAGACATCTAAACAAATGTACTACGAGTAGAAGATAGCAATGTCAGGGAACAAAATAAAAACAATATGGGATATAATGAAAGAGGAGATTGGTAGAACCAGAAAGGAACAGAAGCAAATAGCACTAAGGGTAGATGACACATTAGTAACCGATGGGCATAGTGTGGCAAATCTATTTAACAAGTACTTTATATATGTTACTGATAGAATGGCACTGTCAGGATCAGTAAATAATGCCCTTGAATATCTGAAACTAGCCTTTACAAATAGCTTCAGGTACATGAATATGTCACTCACTTCACCAAAAGAAATAACTTCCATAATAAAATTTTTAAAAACAAAGCATTCTAGTGGTTATGATGAAATATCAACAAAGTTAATTAAGGCATGTTCTTGTGAGTTTAGTACAATTCTAAGTTACTTGTGTAACCAGTCAATTATAACTGGGACATTTCCTGAGTGGCTAAAATATGCAGATGTTCAGCCTCTATTCAAGAAAGGGGATAAAGAGATACCATCAAACTACAGACCGATTTCACTTTTGCCAGCATTCTCAAAAATTTTAGAAAAAGTAATGTACAGGCAGCCGCTCAACCATCTGACCACAAATAACATATTATCAAGAACACAGTTTGAATTTCTGAAGGGTTCTGATATCGAGAAGGCTATTTACACCTACAGTGAAAATGTACTTAATTCATTAAATAACAAATTACAAGCAGCAGGTATTTTCTGTGATTTGTCCAAGGCATTTGATTGTGTGAACCACAACATCCTTTTAAATAAATTAGAATTCTATGGTGTAACAGGCAGTGCTGCAAAATGGTTCAAGTCATACCTCGCTAACACGAAACAATGAGTGTCAGAGCAAGGGACTTGTGAATTAAGTCATCAGTCATCATCAGAATGGGAAGAAATTACATGTGGTGTCCCACAACGATCCATCTTAGGGCCATTGCTTTTTCTTGTGTACATTAATGATCTCTAATCAGTTACACTGCCAGAAACAGACTTCGTTTTGTTTGCAGATAACACAAGCATTGCAATAAATAGTATGTCGAGTGTAGTTCTAGAAAGACCTGCTAATGATAGTTTCATGGATATTAATAAATGGTTTAAAGCCAACTCACTGACATTAAACTTCGAAAAGACTCACTATATGCAATTCAGAACCTGTAAGAGGTTTCCACCCAGCATATGCATAAAGTACGAAGAAGAGCAGATAGAAGAGGTTGACAGTCTTAAATTCCTGGGATTACAACTTGATAATAAATTCAGTTGGGAGGAGCACCCCACAGAACTGCAGAAACGTCTTAACAAATCTTTATTTGCAAAAACGAGTGTTAGCAGACAAAGGCAACATAAAAATGAAAAAGCTTGCCTACTTTGCTTACTTTCATTCCATAATGTCATATGGTATAATATTTTGGGGTAACTCTTCAAGTCAAACAAAAGTTTTCAGAGTCCAAAAGCGTGTAATACGTATTATTTGTGGAGTAAATTCACGGACATGCTGTAGAAACCTCTTCAAAGAACTGGGTATACTAATTAGTGCCTCTCAGTATATTTACTCCTTAATGAAATTTGTCCTAAATAATATATCTCTTTTTCCAACAAACAGCTCAGTTCATACATACAATACCAGGATCAAAAATGATCTGTACAAGGACTTAAAAGCACTTACTTTAGTTTAAAAAGGGGTCCACTATTCAGGAACACTCATCTTCAATAATTTGCCAGTAAAAATAAAAAATTTAGTTACAAATAAAGATCAGTTTAAAAGAAGACTTACTATTGGCCAACTCCTTCTACTCCATTGACGATTTTTTTAACAGAAAAACTGATGTATTGTATATATTCGTACTACTAGTATTGTTATTTCAGCTTAAAAAAAAAAAAGAAGACATGTTCCACATCCACGAGGATCTCCTCGGCACGGATCTATGGAACGAAAAACTAATCTAATCTAAACCAAGCAATCTGATTGGCTGACAAGGCTCTGCGTGCCAACTACAACTTGAAGACATGCTTTTTCATAATCAGCCAAAAAAAGACTTCTACAGCACACGAAAAAATCGACTGTAAAGTCTTCAAATCATGCAAGTGGTTCAAAACTCGCTTATTGGTGTATAACATGGAAGACATAAGTTACTGGTTGTATCAACACGACGCTGACAGTTACATTGTACGTGTACATCTAATAAGCGACTAATTGGCAGAGAAAAGCATGTAATTAATTCTCCTCCTTTATTCACGTGATTTTATCACCAAACCTGGATGTGAAATAAAAAAATGGGTGGACTGCGATTTTCACCAAATCAAGAAATTGTTGAATCCTTTGAGAACCATGTTTTTGAAGTATCAATTTCAGATTGAAAAACAAAACAAAAACAAAAAACAAAAAATTCTGGGATTGGTTAAAATTCAGGCATAACAACCCACCGGAGTTACTTCTTTATATTTTATTTTCTGCTACCGGTTTCGAGTGGTGGCTAATTTTCCAGTGGTACGGTAGATCAAAAATGAAATTTTCAAAATTATGAACTACTTTTATTTTCTCATATTTGTGCATGACTGTTAGACTATCGATTTATTTGGCGTAGATATCGTAATAGTCATGCACATATGGCAAAACAGAAGTAGATTATAATTGAAAAATAACACTGAAGAAGTTATACCACACGGCATGAGATTGAGTCATTGGTGGAAACTAGTACGGGAAGTAAAATATAAAAACAGCACTGATGGATTATTATTATAACAGTATGCACACAAAAGAGTATAAATGTTAAAGATGAATATGACGAGAAAGAATAAAACGATTTGCCGGCCGGAGTGGCCGAGCGGTTCTAGGCGCTTCAGTCGGGAACCGCACGACTGCTACGGTCGCAGGGTGGAATCCTGCCTCGGGCATGGATGTGTGTGGTGTCCATACATTAGTTAGATTTAAGTAGTTCTAAGTTCTAGGGGACTGATGACCTCAGATGTTTAGTCCCATAGTGCTGAGAGCCATTTGTACCATTTTGAATAAAACGATTTACATCACAAGTATTGTTTCTGTAAACACTTAAAAGACCTAAGTTTGCTAACGATACTATTCTAGAAATACTTAGTACAGTCTAATTAGTACGACCACTTACGACTCATGAAATACGTCGCCTGTTGTGAGTTTTGGGTCGTGAAACAAAATTCCGATTGAATTCCAACTCTGTGTGGAGAGCACTGTTCGCGCGAGAAGTGGTAAAGAATGCAGAGACATATTATAACGTGACAGGTCTAACCATACTGCCGTCTACCGCTGCGTGTTCATCTACGTAACGTCTTTAGTTAAATACATGCAACGTAACTGCCGTAGTTGTATGTGCCATAATGTAAAATGACATACAAAGTTACCAAAAAGAGAAACTCGAGACCTTTAAATTCTCTCTTTTCTATAAGCAGTATCTTCGGATTCGACTCTGTATTAACATCTACACTGTCCAGTCACATTAATGTGACCACCTGTCGAAAGCCAGACGACTACCTTTTACAGTGCGTGCTTCCGCGACACGTGCAGGAAGAGAGGCAATGATATTCTGGAAGGTAGCAGCAGGTATGTGGAGCCACGCCGACTCCAGTGAGCGGCCAGTCGCGGCCAGTCGCCTACAGCCCGACTGAACTGGCCCCACAGATTCTCGATTGGGTTTAAATCCTGGGAGTTTGGTGGCCAGAAGAGTACGGTAAACTGATCGTGGTGCTCTTAGAACGACGCTCGTACACTGCGACCTGTGTGACACGTTACATTGTCCTGCTGCCAGATGCCATTGTGCCAAGGAAAAACAAACTGCATCTAGGAGTGGACATGGTCCCCGAGAACAGATGCACACTTGTGTTGGTTCATTGCTCCTTCCAGAGTTACGATATCGCTCAGGGAATGCCAGGAACACATACCCCAGACCATAACGCTCACTCCTTCGGTGTAGGTGCTTCCCAACATCGTCGCAGGGTTTTGCGTTCACACGTTTCACGCCGATGGAGCATAAAACGTGATTTATCTGAAAAGGCTACCTCTCACCACTCAGTGGACATCCAGTTCCGGTATTGGCGTGCGATTTCCAGCCTTTGTCGCCGATGAGTAGCAGTCAGCATGAGTGCATGAACTAGTCACCTACGCGGCAACGTTCGCTGAACGGCCGCTGAGGAGACGCTGTTGGCTGCCCCTTGGTTCATCTGGACGACCAGTTGCTCAACAATTGCGCGCCTCTTCGCTCGTACACGTCTTCGCAGCCGTCGTTCGCCCCTGTCATCTATGGACCATGGGGCACCACGATTTGCTCGACTCCAGTTTTGGATAGCGCCATCTTGCCTTGCATGGTAGCCAGCCACGGTGGCCGAGCGGTTCTAGGCGCTTCAGTCCGGAACCGCGCGACTGCTACGGTCGCAGGTTCGAATCCTGCCTCGGGCATGGATGTGTGTGATGTCCTTAGGTTAGTTAGGTTTAAGTAGTTCTAAGTTCTAGCGTACTGATGACTTCAGATGTTAAGTCCCATAGTGCTCAGATCCATTTGAACCATGCACGGTATGCTGTACTTAAGGCGGCACGTGAACAGTTTCAGAACTGCTTCCACTCTCTCCCGAATGCAATTGATCACGCCCTTTTGAACTGCAGATACACAGATTTGACAAAAGTCAGTGGATATCTCTTAATATCGTGTCGGGCCTCATTTTGCTTGGCTTAGTGCAGCAACGCGAAGTGGCATGGTTTGAACAAGTCGTTGGAAGTCCCCAGTACAAATACTGAGCCACGTTGCCTTTAAGGCCGTTCATAATTGCGGGAGTGTTGCCGGTGCAAGATTTTGCGCACTAACTCACCTCTCGATTATGTCCCATAAATGTTCGGTAGGATTCATGTCGGGTGCTCGGATTGTCCAGAATGTTCTTCAAACCAGTCGTAAACAATTGTAGCCCGGTGACATTGCGCTTTCATATCCGTAAAAATTCCATCGTCTTCTGGGAAGATGGAGTCCAGGAATGGCTGTAAATAGTCTCCAAGTAGCCGAACATAATCATTTGCAGTCAGTGTTCGATTTACCCATTCAGTTAGATCTGAGTACCCAATCCGTCCCTTTTAAGCCACGCATTTATGGAGCCACCAACAGCTTACACAGTGCCTTGTTGAGAGCCTGGGTCCATGGCTCCATGGGGTCTGCGCCACACTCGAATCCTACCACCAGCTGTTTCCAACTGAAATCGGGACTCACCTGTCCAGTCGAGTAGGGGTAGAACCGATATAGTCACTAGCCCAGGGGAGGCGCTGCGGGCGATGCTGTGCCGTTACCAAAGGCATTCTCGCCGGTCATCTGCTGCCATAGCCCAATAACGCCAAATGTTCCTGCATTCTTCTGATGGATAGGTTTGTCGTACGTCCCACATTGATTTCTGCTGTTATATCACCTAGTTTTTCTTGTCTGTTATCACTGACAATTCTATGTGAACGCTGCTACTCCGGGTCGTTAAGTAAAGGCCATCGGACAATGCGTTGTCCCTGATGAGACGTAATGCTGAAATAAGGTACTCTTGGCACTCTTTTGACACTGTGGATCTTGGAATACTGAATTCCATCAAGATTTCCGAAATGGAATATGCGTGTAACTGCAACTACCATCCTGCTTTCAGATACTGTTAATTCCCGTCTTGCGGCCATAGTCACGTCAGAAACCTTTTCACCAGAATCAGCCGAATACGAGGGACAGCTCCGTCTATGCACTGCCCTTTGAGCACACGATACTAGCACTTCCTGTTTATGTGCACATTGCTATCCCAAGACTTTTGTGACCTCAGTGTAAATCGCTCCGTCTCCGCAGTACAACAATGACTGCATTGTTTTCCGCGTCCCCACTACACGCTGGTTGTCACTTTCCGTCTGCGAGTGGCTATTGCACGCCGACGTCGAACATAGGCGGTGGTTACTGTAATATTACTGGAATATGATTAATACGAACTGTAACCAATGTTTAGTGTACTCACTTTGATTGGCTCCTCCTCTTTTTTTTTTTTTTTTTTAAAAAAAAGTCTGTAGCTCGGGAGGCGTGTAATAGAAGCCAGTGTGGGTCTCGACTTCTTATAAAGCAAAATTTGTGTGTTGTCTAGACGAAAAAATTTGGCAGCTACATCGAAACCTATACTCGACAAACCACCTTGCGACGTATGTCAGGGAGTACCTCTGACGGCAGTATCATGTCCCCTTTTGCTGGTCCATTGGCGAATGCTGCGTGGGAAGAATGGCTTCCAGCAAGCCTCCGAATGAGCTGTAATTTTTCTGATTTCGCGAGATAAATCATAATAAGTTCCCTGATTCTTATCGGAACATGTTGTTGTTGTCGTCTTCAGTCCTGAGACTGGTTTGATGCAGCTCTCCATGCTACTCTACCCTGTGCAAGCTTCTTCATCTCCAACTACTTACTGCAACCTACATCCCTCTGAATCTCCTTAGTGTATTCATCTCTTGGTCTCCCTCTACGATTTTTACCCTCCACGCTGCCCTCCAACGCTAAATTTGTGATCCCATGATGCCTCAGAACATGTCCTACCAACCGGTCCCTTCTTCTTGTCAAGTTGTGCCACAAACTCCTCTTCTCCCCAATTCTATTCAATACCTCCTCATTAGTTATGTGATCTACCCATCTAATCTTCAGCATTCTTCTGTAGCACCACATTTCGAAAGCTTCTATTCTATTCTTGTCCAAACTATTTATCGTCCATGTTTCACTTCCATACATGGCTACACTCTATACAAATACTTTCAGAAACGACTTCCTGACATTTAAATCTATACTCGATGTTCACAAATTTCTCTTCTTCAGAAACGCTTTCCTTGCCATTGCCAGTCTACATTTTATATCCTCTCTACTTCGACCATCATCAGTTATTTTGCTCCCCAAATAACAAAACTCCTTTACTACTTTAAGGGTCTCATTTCCTAATCTAATTCCCTCAGCATCACCCGACTTAATTCGACTACATTCCATTATCTTCGTTTTGCTTTTGTTGATGTTCATCTTATAACCTCCTTTCAAGACACTGTCCATTCCGTTCAACTGGTCTTCCAAGTCCTTTGCTGTCTCTGACAGAATTACAATGTCACCGGCGAACCTCAACCTTTTTATTTCTTCTCCATGGACTTTAATACCTACTCCGAATTTTTCTTTTGTCTCATTTACTGCTTGCTCAATATACAGATTGAATAACATCGGGGACAGGCTACAACTCTATCTCACTCCCTTCCCAACCACTGCTTCGATTTCATGCCCCTCGATTCTTATAACTGCCATTTGGTTTCTGTACAAATTGTAAATAGCCTTTCGCTCCCTGTATTTTACCCCTGCCACCGTAGGTTTGCCTTTCCTTAATCTTTCTTCTAAGATAAGTCGTAGGGTCAGTATTGCCTCACGTGATCCAATATTTCTACAGAATCCAAAACTGATTTTCCCTGAGGTCGGCTTCTATCAGTTTTTCCATTCGTCTGTAAAGAAATCGCGTTAATATTTTGCAGCTGTGACTTATTAAACTGATAGTTCGGTAATTTTCACATCTGTCAACACCTACTTTCTTTTGGATTGGAATTATTATATTCTTCTTGAAGTCTGAGGGTATTTCACCTGTCTCATACATCTTGCTCACCAGATGGTAGAGGTTTGTCAGGACTGGCTCTCCCAAGGCCGTCAGTAGTTCCAATGGAATGTTGTCGACTTCTGGGGACTTGTTTCGACTCAGATATTTCAGTGCTCTGTCAAACTCTTGACGCAGTATCGTATCTCCCATTTCTTCTTCATCTACATCCTCTTCCATTTCCATAATATTGTCCTCAAGTACATCGCCCTTGTATAGACTCTCTATAGACTGCTTCCACCTTTCTGCTTTCCCTTCTTTGCTTATAACTGGGTTTCCATCTGAGCACTTGATATTTATACAAGTGGCTCTCTTTTCTCCAAAGGTCTCTTTAATTTTTCTGTAGACAGTATCTATCTTACCCCTAGTGAGATAAGCCTCTACATCCTTACATTTGTCCTCTAGCCATCCCTGTTTAGCCATTTTGCACTTCCTGTCAATATCATTTTTTAGACGTTTGTATCCCTTTTTACCAGCTTCATTTACTGTGTTTTTGTATTTTCTACTTTCATCAATTAAATTTAATATTTCTTCTGTTACCCAAGGATTTCTACTAGCCCTCGTCTTTTTACCCACCTGATCCTCTGCTGCCTTCACTACTTCATCCCTCAGAGCTACCCATTCTTCTTCTACTGTATTTCTTTCCCCCATTCCTGTCAATTGTTCCCATATGCTCTCCATGAAACTCTGTACAACCTCTGGTTTAGTCAGTTTATCCGGGTCCCATCTTCTTAAATTCCCACCTTTTTGCAGTTTCTTCAGTTTTAATCTACAGTTCATAACCAATAGATTGTGGTCAGAGTCCACATCTGCCCCTGGAAATGTCTTACAATTTAAAACCTGGTTCCTAAATCTCTGTGTTACCAATATATAATCTATCTGATACCTTCTAGTATCTCCAGGATTCTTCCACGTATACGATCTTCTTTTATGATTATTGAACCAAGTATTAGCTATGATTAAGTTATGCTCTGTGCAAAATTCTACCAGACGGCTTCCTCTTTCATTCCTCTCCCCCAATCCATATTCACCCACTATGTTTCCTTCTCTCCCTTTCCAAACTCTCGAATTCCAGTCACCCATGACTATTAAATTTTTGTCTCCCTTCACTACCTGAATAATTTCTTTTATCTCATCATACATTTCATCAATTTCTTCCTCATCTGCAGAGCTGGTTGGCATATAAACTTGTACTATTGTAGTAGGCATGGGCTTCGTGTCTATCTTGGCCACAATAATGCGTTCACTATGCTGTTGGTAGTAGCTTACCCACACTCCTATTTTCTATTCATTATTAAACCTACTCCTGCATTACCCCTATTTGATTTTGTATTTATAACCCTGTATTGACCTGACCAAAAGTCTTGTTCCTCCTGCCACCGAACTTCACTAATTCGTACTATATCTAACTTTAACCTATTCATTTCCCTTTTCAAATTTTCTAACCTAACTGGCGCGTTAAGGGTTATAACATTCCATGCTCCTATCCGTAGAACGACAGTTTTATTTCTCCTGATGACGATATCCTCCTGAGTGTTCCCCACTCGGAGATCCGAATTGGGACTATTTTACCTCGAGGATATTTTATCCAAGAGGACGCTGTCATCATTTAACCATACAGTAGAGCTGCAAGCCCTCGGGAAAAATTTCGGCTGTAGTTTCCCCTTGCTTTCAGTTGTTCGCAGTACCAACACAGCGACGCTGTTTCGCTGATGGTACAAGGCAGACTGTTGCCCCTGGAGGTACTGAAAAAGGCTGCTACCCCTCTTCAGGAAGCACTCGTTCTTCTGGCTTCTCAACAGATACCCCTTGGATGTGGTCCATGATTCATGGGGGGTATTATTGATTGTTGTTGTTGTTGTGGTCTTCAGTCCTGAGACTGGTTTGATGCAGCTCTCCATGCTACTCTATCCTGTGCAAGCTTCTTCATCTCCCAGTACCTACTGCAACCTACATCCTTCTGAATCTGCTTAGTGTATTGATCTCTTGGTCTCCCTCTACGATTTTTACCCTCCACGCTGCCCTCCAATGCTAAATTTGTGATCCCTTGATGCCTCAAAACATGTCCTACCAACCGATCCCTTCTTCTAGTCAAGTTGTGCCACAAACTTCTCTTCTCCCCAATCCTATTCAATACCTCCTGATTAGTTACGTGATCTACCCACCTTATCTTCAGCATTCTTCTGTAGCACCACATTTCGAAAGCTTCTATTCTCTTCTTGTCCAAACTGGTTATCGTCCATGTTTCACTTCCATACATGGCTACACTCCATACAAATACTTTCAGAAACGACTTCCTGACACTTAAATCTATACTCGATGTTAACAAATTTCTCTTCTTCAGAAACGATTTCCTAGCCATTGCCAGTCTACATTTTATATCCTCTCTACTTCGACCATCATCAGTTATTTTACTCCCTAAATAGCAAAACTCCTTTACTACTTTAAGTGTCTCATTTCCTAATCTAATCCCCTCAGCATCACCCGATTTAATTCGACTACATTCCATTATCCTCGTTTTGCTTTTGTTGATGTTCATCTTATAACCTCCTTTCAAGACACTGTCCATTCCGTTCAACTGCTCTTCCAAGTCCTTTGCTGTCTCTGACAGAATTACAATGTCATCGGCGAACCTCAAAGTTTTTACTTCTTCTCCATGAATTTTAATATCTACTCCGAATTTTTCTTTTGTTTCCTTATTATTGATTAGAAACCACTTATTATTGTGTATGAAAACGTCTGTAACAGCTCTTTCTAAAACTGTATTTGTTCGTAATTTATTGCAATATTTGCAAACAAACTTCGCATCTAATGACGCTACTGGAGAAAATTTATTTATATATTGAAAAATGGGTAGGACTCAGAGAAGAACCTTGTGTGGGGCACAATATGTAAGAAGCTCCCAGCTGGATGAGGATTGATAGCTTAATACAGGGCTCGTGCCTTTTAACACACTTTTTTCCTGTTGAATATAAGGAGTGTTCAAATGAAAAGGTACGAAACGTAGTAAAAACTAAACGAGTTGAAATTTGCGTATGCTGCTATGTGATAACGTTGTGAAAGATCAAGGGACGCGAATTTAGTATCGTCAACTCTCTACAAAAAAATTGGTAGGTGTGATCTCAGCAGACAAGGCGACACTCATCGTCGTTTTCGACGTCCGAGGTCCGATACTCATCGGGTTCCTTGAGCACGGAACAGCCATTATCACTGACGTGTACTGTGGGACACTCTGTAGCCTACACAAGTCCACCAAGGACAAATGGTGTTGGCTGCTCACGGAGGGGGCGATTCTGCAACACGTTAACACACGTCCACACGTCTCCAAGGCCACACAAAGTGTATTGGCCAAGTGAGAGCATCTTGACTATCACCCTACAGCCCAGACATACCGCACTGTGAGTTCAGTGTGTGTGGTCCACAAAAAAAAAAAAGCATCACAGATGGAAGCACTTGAACCTGAACGACGACCTGAACAACACGGTGGAAGGCTGGCTCCTGTTACAGCGACGGAACTTGTGGGAACTGAGAATCCTTCAGCTCGTGAAACACTGGGATAATTGTTCTCAGGTATCTGGTCATTAATTTTAAATAAAGACTACAGTTACACCCACAGTATTGTTTCATACCTTTTCTTTTGAACACTCCTCATAGATATGGCTTGAAACATTTCACGTAAGTTCACTTCAATCATAATATCCTAATTCACTTAAAAGGAAATAGTAATTTATATACCAAAATGGCTTTGATAAATACTAAATATACCAGTAACCTATAATTTATTGTGATATGAATTATGTATATTCTCACTGTACACGAAAATATCCTTTTTCATATTGGAATCGTTTAGAAATCAGAACTGTGACTCTGACAATACATTATTCACAGTCAGATGGGTAAGAAGCTGCGTAAGTATTATTTCTAACATTTTCTAGAATACTAATAAAAGGGAAATTGGATGGATGTTTGACGAGCTTCCTTTTTCTCATTGCTTATACAGAGACTTAACGTTAGCATATTTGAGTCAACTGTGAAATGCTCCGGTGATAAAGGACTGGTTACACAAATAACTTCATATGTTGATAAACTCAAAAGAACAGCGTTCTTTTGATTAATGAGAGTCATAATTATGTTACTGTAGTCATTTATAATGGCTGGTCTCAGGCAACCCCATTGCCGATTTTACTGAGCGTTACAACCCCATCGTTTCAGTAATTGTGCTGTAGGTTCGAAAAATATATACACTTCTTATGACGAATTTCATGAAGGGATAATTATAAAAGGAAGCAATAATTACGGCGTTCTTGAATTCGTAGCACCAGCAACTTGTATATCACATTTCTGTATATGAAAAAATTGTCAAAAGATTTTGTGGCACTACTCATATAGTTTGCTCTTCCCCATGTATGGTTCTATCAGTATTCTTATTAACTATACCCCATATTGTCTTTATTTTATCGGTTGATGCGGCTGTATTTTTCTCTTGATGTGTTTATATATATATATATATATATATATATATATATATATATATATATTGTGGCCAGATAGTAACATTCCACAAATGTTAACGAAAACGCCCATCTGAAGTAGAGCTGATATTCGGTATAGCCGGCATATTCCTCACGAGAAATTTAAGCAAGTGTATTGATATTTAGAAAATGCTACATATCGTTTATTTTTCAGTGTGGGGCTGAAAGATAAACCTAATATATATATATATATATATATATATATATATATATATATATATGGTGTTACAAAAAGGTACGGCCAAACTTTCAGAAACATTCCTCACACACAAATAAAGAAAAGATGTTATGTGGACATGTGTCCGGAAACGCTCAATTTCCATCGGTTGATGCGGCTGTATTTTTCTCTTGATGTGTTTACTTCGATCTCTGGATTAATTTCTTCAGTTTTTGCAGTAAGCCTAGTAGTGAGCTGCAGCATCAGTATCAGACCTTTTTTGAATATATATATATATATATATATATATATATATATATATATATCAGTATCAGACCTTTTTTGAATATATATATATATATATTCAAAAAAGGTCTGATACTGATGCTGCAGCTCACTACTAGGCTTACTGCAAAAACTGAAGAAATTAATCCAGACATCGAAGTAAACACATCAAGAGAAAAATACAGCGGCATCAACTGATGGAAATTGAGCGTTTCCGGACACATGCCCACATAACATCTTTTCTTTATTTGTGTGTGAGGAATGTTTTCTGAAAGTTTGGCCGTACCTTTTTGTAACACCCTATATATATATATATATATATATATATATATATATATATATATATATATATATATATATATGAGGTTTATCTTTCAGTCCCACACTGAAAAATAAACGATATGTAGCATTTTCTAAATATCAATACACTTGCTGAAATTTCTCGTGAGGAATATGCCGGCTATACCGAATATCAGCTCTACTTCAGATGGGCGTTTTCGTTAACATTTGTGGGATGTTACTATCTGGCCACAATATTGTTGCACTTGGTCTCCCGCAGCCATTACCTGAAACACCCGGTAATTTTACAATAAGCAGAACAGTAAATGTCGTGTGACCAGTCGGGTAGACCGTTCGCCGGGTGCAAGTCTTTCGATTTGACGCCACTTCGGCGACTTTCGCGTCGATGGGGATGAAATGATGGTGATTAGGATAACACAACACCCAGTCCCTGAGCGGAGAAAATCTCCGACTCAGCCGGGAATCGAACCCGGGCCTTTAGGATTTACATTCTGTCGAGCTTACCACTCAGATACCGGGAGCGGACAAAAAGAACCGTCGTAACTAAGGACAACGCATGGCACTGTGAATGATTTCAACGCAGGTGCGAATATGCTATCAAATGTTTCACCGTGCCCTCATGAAATATCACAATTAAAACTCGCGGTAAGTCGACCGTGGCACTCTCACTCGCAGGTGCAATATCTTTGTCGACTAATACTTCGGTTCATGGAGGAACATATAATGCAAAACTGCAGTACGCAGTACTGATCAGCAATAATATTTATTTTACAATTCATTGCGAACAGGCTTTTGGCTTTCTAAGCCAGTCTCAAAGAAATTAGGAGTCCACTCATCATCAATGAGAGTTAATAGGTGTGCAAAGATTGTTTTTCTAGAGACATGTTACGTTTTACGACTATATGTCTGCACAAAAACCACAAGTATAATAAAATACACAAAGGAGCTATTAACGAATGACCTTTATATAGCATTCAGTGAATAAAAGTGTAAGCGAGTACTAACGCAGACTGCTATGTTATATATACAACATATACAACAAGGCTGATGGATGTGATGAACAGGCGAGAAAATAGGGGGTCAGAGCGGAGCAAGAGTCAATAGAAGGTGAGTGTGGAATAGTTACACTTTTTACAAAAATCAAATGATCTTAAGCTGAGAAAATATTTATTGGCTGCTGCTACTTTAGTAAGGGTGAATAATGGGACCGTATATGATCATAACGATTAAGTCAGCAATCTGTAACTGATGTTTCTGATGGCCAGAATTTAAAGTAATGTTTGTTTTCTGCCTTTATTTCCTGTATGGATAACGTTATATTTCATATCATGAGAATAAGACTCATCCAGAGCATGTTCAGTAAAGGTAGACTCTCTCTTTATCAATCTCTGAATCCTTTCTCCTTCAGTCTGTCAACATATAATTTTCCACAGAAGTTATGGGAAATTCTATACATTTGACGCTTTTCTAGTGGTGAAATCTTGTATTTACTACTGAACTAAATGTGACCAACGCTATTCCCAATACAGAGAGCTGGTGTATAGTTCGTGGATTTTAGTTGCTGGCAAGTCTCTCTGAAGTCCTATCTACGTGTATCATGGGGTCAATCTGTTTTCAGTGTGTTTTAATGTTTTCTCAGGTGGACACAGACGTGCTGGCGTCCTTTTTCTGTTCTGACATTATTTGAAACTCTAAATTTTAATGAACACCAATCACCAAATCCTGAAATAATAATGATTAAATACATTTCCATTATACACTCTTCTCACCATAACGTAATATGATTGTAAACAACGTAACTGTTCCCCATCCACATTCCACTGACTCCTTTCTCCCGTCTGACTCCCAACCCTTTTC
Organism: Schistocerca serialis cubense; assembly: GCF_023864345.2. Taxonomy (NCBI): domain Eukaryota; kingdom Metazoa; phylum Arthropoda; class Insecta; order Orthoptera; family Acrididae; genus Schistocerca; species Schistocerca serialis. Next base: position 364,220,483 of record NC_064645.1, on the reverse strand, counting down.
TGCCTGTTCATCATATTTACCATTTGTTTTCTCCATGTGACATAGTAGTCTGCGCAGAACTTACTTGTGCACCGTTTTTGGGCTTTACATTCTTACATTTTTAATCTTTAAGTATAAAATAATATATCATTTATTTCTTCATAGATTCTTTGTGAATTTAATTATAATTGTATTTTTTGTATAGGTGTATAGTCGTAAAAGGTAGCATATCTTTGTAAAGCTACAAACTATCGCTGTTGTGTGCACCACCCGTTTAGCCCTAAGTTGCCTGAGAATGACCCAAAGGGCTGAAAGCCGGTTCGCTGCCTCGAAGTCTGCTGCCTCACGCTGCTGCTTTGATGGCGGTGTTCGCCTCTTCGCAGTAAAAGCAAAAGAGAAACCTGTTACCTTCTTCAACTAATTTCACTTGTGTTACACATCTATCCGACCTAACCTTCGGGTCTCGTCTAAGGACAGCTCAGCCCCTATTGCTATACTACAGTAATTACCAAGAGAGTAATAAATTGCCTTGTCTCGTACCGTTGTCATAGGTTTCTGAGTTGGTACCTGTCACTTTCTTAATAAAAATTCAAATTAATTGCCCCTGACAGACAAGGTCAGGGACTACGTTGGTTCATATGTGCAGCATACAACTAATGTTCCCCAATTACAAGTTTCGCAGTTTATTTATTTATAGCACATATTAAATGTGAGACAGGTGAAAATTTAGTCACTGTAGCAAATAAGTTGTAATATGACTCGGACGCCATATAGTGGCTAGAAACTCAATATAAATTTTAAATAAATCTTGTAAAACTGCAAAAATTATTTAAAGTGCATGCGTTCACAATCACGCAATGTTCCTCATATAGGCTAGCATTACTCAAAATAACCATGTCCATCCGATAATCAACATAATTGTTCCAAGTTTGAACCACTGTAAAATATTCAAAGTCCGCTCTTAAACACGTGCTCTGGAGCCCAGCTTGCAACGAGTTTATTCTAAGTGCAGAAGGCGCCATTCGCAATGAACACAAGTGCGTCCGGCAAACGCAAAATCTTCCAAGCCTATAACATCATACGGACAAAACCAACGTCCAAGAAGGAATAGTACCAATGTTTGCTTGCGCGTTGGCAAGAAGGCGGCTCCTTTCCGTAAGATCGATTCCTCTTACTCTGGAATTTCCGTGAATCAATGTCATTCAACAAGCTGGAGAAATCACAAGTCTGAATTCCACATTTTGATACAGAAATGCTATCTTAAAGCTAGGTGTGCTAGTGGAAGCGAGCCGAAATGCTGAATGAAATGATACATTATAGTAAAAGATAAGTTAGTAACTCACCCACCATTGTGATTACAATGATTTCCCATTTCACCTGATGAGATAAATATTCAACTTTTGTTGATAGTACGTCTAATAGTTACAGTGCCTACATAAACGCTACATCAATTCTGTAGGAAATGATCCACTCTGTCCTTTGCAGCTAACCAAATTTATGTATATTTCACGGAATTTAAATTACTGGCAAAACTATTAAAAATTTTAAGTAAGTAATTGAAATCGGCAATTAAACAGAGGTAATCTATGATGTAAGTAATGATTATGAAATGTGCTAGTTACATGATGTGTGTGTAGCTATGTGGATAACTAATAATGCTGACTTTACTGAAATATCTGCTATAGTTGCCTGTAATTGGCAAATCAAGTGCAGGACAAAACACGTAAGTAGCTCACTCGAACCGTTTTGATGAGCTCTTTCACATGCTATGTTGTTTTGCTGAGGCTCAAATGCTTAAAATGTTGTTAAAGAAAGTTTACAACGTCATTATAAATTCTTTCTTGACTTAGTAACAAATGAAATACAAGACTTCCACAGAGATGCCATGCATCAAGAGAACCGTCTCGCTAAACCCTCACTAGTGCTATGCTGTGCTGTGAGCCATGTGATTAAGGCACAACTAAAAGATGGCTCCCCGGAGTAGCAAATGCAACTCCTTCAACGGTTCACGAGGTGGCACGTTTGGGCGCTAGCAAGATTCCCGAAGGGAGTCGAACGTTTGAATTCAAGGCATCACAGTGCATGACTAGATGGGAGCTGTGCCTGTGATCTGTACGGAGTGAATTCTCTCGATATGTAAAACGCTACCCCCCCGCCCCGCCCCTCCTCCAGCAAACTGTGCGCAACTGGAATGATTAGGAAATTACTGGCCCTGATGAATCGTGGGCGTTGTCCTTGCCAAAATTAATAACAATGGAAGGAATTAGAGGTTCTCTTCACTATTGGAATCAAAGATGGTCTTACTATGGCCAACATTTACTGTCGGAAAAGAGAACAACAAAAAAAGGAAAATAGTTATTTATGAATGAAACAGTCACTACTCCAAACCACCTGTAGAATCCATACAATATTCAATTAAAATTAGAATAATATGGTGCAGCAAAATCTATGGGAAGGTAAAGAGAAAGCATTTGGAACTAAGGTCACATTTCACGGGAATGGATTAAACACACAATTCTGAAACAGACAAGATGACTACATCGATCATTGTGGGATAAAAGCAAACACACGCAAGAACCCAACTACTGGAGCCATCAGCCAGCCCCACACATAGTGTAATTCGAAACATGATCCCGTCAACTTTAGAGCATTGCGACCAACACTGACTCGACAACATCCACCAGCGATCGCACCGACAACACGAACTTACTCTGACGTTGTGGTACAGGAAGCTAGACTGTAACCTAAGTGGTTGCAGAGGCCAAGTTAAAATCGTCTGCTGTCGAAGTGCCTCAGCAGAAGTGCCCGCAGAAGCTTTTTACCCTCGGACAATAGTCTGCCCAAGAGTCAGCTGAAGATTGTCCATTAAGAGAGTGACCATGAATGACACTCCTTAAAGCTCCATGGGTAGAAGCTGTCAAAAACTATTTGCCAGTCCGCAAGGTTGTTACACGAGCTCACAATGGGATGCTGCAAAACGAACCTTGGCATCTCTCGTCCGAAAAAGTTTATTCATTTATTAGCCAATCTCTGAAGTTTTCAAGACTCACACTCTCGAAAAATGTTACAACGCAGAGCAAAGCAACCTGCTCACATTTCTCGGAAAGAAGACGCGCTGCGCTACTCCGACTCTCTCTACTTCCTTTAGGCACTGAGCAGTTATAGCGTCTCCCTCTCTGAACGACATGACTTGTTTCAACAGCCTCCGAGTCCTGGCGGCAAAAACACACAGTGACACTTCTTCAAAACACAGGATGAACATTCGTCAAGTTTAACACTCTCACGAACTTGGCGATGTTATCTCGAAAGTCTGCCACCCACAATCTATTCGTTCAGCCTGTGGCTTGCAACTGCTTCCGGAGGCAATTTGGATGAATAGAACAGACTGTAAAGAAACGCACATACCCCTGCAGTTCCAACGATTGCTTTATTCCACACTGACATTGGCTATTTTTGTGGACCGAGTGCAGACGTCTGTGACAAAAATCTGCCTGTACTTGCCAAAGAAAAGCTCAGCGGACAGGTGACTGACCACTGTTCTTGGCTCAGTGTGTCGAGAAGCGACTCCCTACAGCGGCGAAGTTCTTACGCTTAGAACTCGTGAAAATCAGTACTCGGTGGATGGGGGAGGAGGGGGGGGAGGCTTGCACCTTCTGGACAACGGGCCACTTGATGATGGAAGGCTTGCTGAGATCCAACCAATTTACTAGCCTTGTACAGACGGCAAACTCAATACCATATTAAACGGAAAGCCATAATTAGTCGGATGTCATGAGTCGGAAATTATGTGTGTCTCTACTTGGGTATAAAATTTTGCATCACTTAATCACTGTAAAGAAAAACGAATCTTTTTACTTTATGACCGAGGAGGGAATAATGGTAACAGAAACTGAACGACAGAATGGCTCCAGACCGTCACGTTTCACTCCAATGCTTTTGACCGAACCACGTGCTGCTGCTACCCAGTTCTCGGCTCTTCTGTCAGACGTCAGTGTAGCGGGCTGGTGCAGCGGTCGTTCTGTGGCGTGAAGTTGGCCTGCCACGCTCAAACCAAATAAATCCACCTCCGATTATTTTACTGCAACTCGTCCCACAAACTGCAAAACAATGTCGTGGAACATCGGTACTGTATATTTTAGCTTTTAATTCTATTTTTGGCCAACAAGATAACTTCATTCCTTGGGTAATAATATTGCCAAAATGGAAAACTCACGATATTTAACTTTTAATTACATGTAAGTACTGAATTTGCATTTTTGTCTATCTTAACTTCTTCGCTATAACATGAGTGCTATCGACGGGTTATACACTTCTGAATGGCTACAGTATTTTTTTGTGGGGTGGTAGATCCAGAAGCCTGTGATGGCGCCAGTATGAAGTTGCATTTCTTATGAAACACTGAGCTGCCATGGAGCCAACCGTGTAAGCAATAAAAAAATGTTAGCAGATGATTCAGTTTGAGTTATGCAGGCTGGCAAATATAAGCAAGACTATGTTAATACGTAATGAACTGCATTAGATATTTTCACTGCAAACACCACACAAATATAAGTAATTGTTATAATTGTTGTGATAGTCATTGAAATTAAATTTTAAATAATAGCTTGTGAAATGAACGAATTTTCTTAATTTTTAAACTGAAGAATAATTTGCATACGTTGTGTGTGCCTTTTCTTAATATATGTACCTTCGCCTAGTCCATGTTATGTATGGTTTTGGCTGATCTGGCCCTATGTTATTACTCTCTATAAACAATTCATAGCTACCAGTCCTGATGCAAAAATGTACTGTAGTGAAATTTCAGGGAAAACTGTCGTGTAGCTGTGATAGCTCAGCTCAACTTAAACCACGGAATCTGCGACTATTTGAAAACGAGTTGCATGGGTCACCTTTCGGGTCAGGATTTTTAGTGAGCATGGAAACTGAGCAGGTAAGATAGCGACACCACTAGTGCAGAAGGTGAAGCTTGGGAGCTGATGTGGGTGGCTGTTGTAAGCCATAAGGCATCAGTGAAACAGTGTTGTCTGCAAATGTAATATGTTGGCTTATATATATATTATATGGTACTTGTCATTATACAGTGTGGACTGTCTTCACTGGCATGATGGGTGGCACTCTAGTGTGACAAAGAAGCACTTTGTTGGCTGTGGCCACTGTGCAGTTCAAGACCCATGTTGTGCAGGTAATTGGAACGTGTGTCCCTGGCGCAAGCCTACTTGAATCAACAGCAGCTAGTAGGGTCCACCCCAGCACTCTCAAAGACTGGCATGTACTTAAGCAGGTGACAACGCCTATCGTGGTTCATGGGTAATCAGTTATCAAGAAGATAGGAGTCTAGGACCCAAATCAAGAACAAAGCTTAGAGCCAGGGGGCAGTAGTATGTACAGCCATGGAGGCAGTACTCAGGTGCCTCCCTAGCAGTTGTAGGCCATAGTTTGTAGTCACTTGGTACAGCCCTTCACCAGAGGGAGTCCCAGGCTAGACCACACCTTTAACCATCGCAATGAGTAAATAGCAATGACAGCCTGCAATGGATAGGTTTCACTATAGCCTGATGGCATGGTCTCGGAGGCGACATCATCTCTTGGCCATGGAGTGGTCTAGCTCAGAGGTTATCTGTTTCAGCTCCTTATTGCAAGGAGTTTAATGACATTTTAAATTTAATTAATGGATATTTTTGGAATTAAACTCAATAACGATTAAGGAAAAATGAAACATTTTCGATCATTAGAATCAAAAATTACTAATGAATAAATACATAATTTGAAGATTTTCAATCAAAAATCGAAGATTTTCAATCATCATTAGATCTAAAAATTAATGAAAAAATAAAACTATGAATGGAGGTGTTACAATAAAAAATCAAAGATTTTCAATCATCAATAAATTAAAAAACAGTTAATATCATTAAACAATTTCAGAAAGGATTAAATGATGTTTTTAAAGTAATTAGAAGTTATATTGGTTTTAAAGGTAGAAGAATTCTGAATGTAAAGGATCCAATTCATGCAAAACATGTAGTTAAAGGTATTATTTACAGAACGAATTACCAAATCTTGGTACAAAACCTGACTATAAGTATTTTAAAATACCTGAATAATTATATTAATAAACAATAACTAAGTAGTTACATGACAAAAATGAGATTAATCATTTTCAGCAATAGATTTAACTCCATGTGTAAATGAGTTAAAAAATCTTAATTATGAAGTATATGGTAAATTATTGAATTTACATTTTTGACTGGAGGTGAACGAAAAATGCACAATTTCAATGAATGTGATTTTATTCTTAAAAAGTTATTGTTGTTGGTGAAAACATAAACAGAGATTTAACATTTGATGATTTTTATATTTTGATGAGTGTTGTTGACAGACTTTATAAACTGAAATGCAAGGAATAAAAATAGTTCACAAAACTAATTTCCTAAGTCTAACATTGAAAGACTCTGTCAAAACTGTTCCAGTTGATGTAAAGATAATTCTATTTTGTGAAATAAGTTAATTACTTTTATTGTTTATAAATGAAGAATGATAATGACATTTACTGCTTGAAGTGCAAAAAGTTCAGATAAACATCTAACAATAGAAAACAGTGAAAGGAGGGAATTCGTTCAGTTTGTAAAGCCAAAAAAGTAAATTGGTTAAAAAAATTTGTGGGTGGAAGTCTAAATATTCGTGAACAAATTATTAATGAATTACATAAACCAATTAAAAAGAATTTTAAAAGAAAAATGTAATTTCTTTTGGAATTGATGATTTATTGCAGTCTGATTTAGTCAAAATGGATTCAGGTGATCTGAAAGGAATTCCAAAATAAATAAAGGATGTAAATATTTATTAACTGTTATACATCTTTTTCAAAATTTGTTTGAGCGTTTCAATTAAATACAAAACGGGTAAAAATATAGTTGATTCTTTCGAAAAAAATTTGTCTAGAGAAATCTAGATGATTTGCAAACAGATTGTGGTAAAAAATTATAATAAAGAACTTTAAGAATTAATGAAAAAATTTAACATTAATCATAATTCAGCTTTAATGAATTAAAAGCAGCTGTTGTAGAATGATTCAGTAGAACACTGAAAGGAAAAATGTGGAAGAAATTTGCTCTTCAAGGAAATTATAAATGGGTTGACTTAGTTTCAAAGTTATTTGATGAATACAATAAATGAAACATTCAACGATAAAAATGGCCTGAAAGATATAAGTAAACAAACTGTAAAACATGTTATTGAAAACAGTTTATATGACAAACTTGGTACAGAGTGAATATACACACAAAATTGGTTATAAAGTGAGAATAAGTAAGTTCACAGGATTTTTTGAAGAAGAATATATAGCAGATTGGTCAACAGAAATTTTCGAGATTGAAGATGTTAATCATTCCAATCCAATCACATATAAAATGAAAGATTTAAATGATTAGTAAATAAAACGAAATTTTTATGAACAAGAACTAATGAAAACGAATTTCTGAGCTGTTACACTAGTTGAGAAAGTTTTAAATAAGAAAGGTAGTAAAATTTATGTTAGATGATTGGGTTTTGATATCCTACACGATACTTGGATATGTAAAAGTAACGCAATTTTTTAAAAAGTAAATGAAAATTTTTTTTACATAGATAAATGGACTTTGTTATCGAAAATTTGATACTAAATGTAATTTTGATTATGCTTATTGTTTCATGAAAGAGAATAAAGTACATTTTGATATTCAAAAAAGGTTACCAAAAACGGTTTAATATAGAAATTATTTGAGGACTTTAATTTGAATTAATTGGTGGATTTAGTGAATTTTGTTTATTAGATAAGTATGAAAATTTTTAGGAATGTTATTTAAAACTTGATTATGAAAAAAGTATATGGAAATTAAGTTTTATATTGTAACAAACGTTTGCTAGATTATTTATATCTTCATACAGTTGTTACTGTGAACAATTATGCAAAGTATTGAAATTATATCGATAACAATAATTTATTAAATTTTCTTTCATTCGCTATACAAATTTATTGAATGTGGTACATAATTAGCTCTTAAAACTTCTTCACAATTTATGTGTCTGTTTTCAGTAGTTCATATTTGATTTTCTACATTTTTAAATTGCATATGAATAACATAATATTCATCTACATCTACATCTACATGATTACTCTGCAATTCACTTTTAAGTGCTTGGCAGAGGGTTCATCAAACCACAATCGTACTATCTCTCTACCATTCCACTCCCGAACAGCGTGTGGGAAAAACGAACACCTAAGCCTTTCTGTTCGAGCTCTGATTTCTCTTATTTTATTTTGATGATCATTCCTTCCTATATAGGTAGAGCTCAACAATATATTTTCGCATTCGGAAGAGAAAGTTGGTGACTAAAATTTTGTAAATAGATTTCGCCGTGACAAAAAAACGTCTTTGCTTTAATGACTTCCATCCCAACTCACGTATCATATCTGCCACACTCTCTCCCCTATTACGTGATAATATAAAACAAGCTGCTCTCTTTTGCACCCTTTCGATGTCCTCCATCAATCCCACCTGGTAAGGAACCCACACCGCGCAGCATTATTCTAACAGAGGATGAACGAGTGTAGTGTAAGCTGTCTCTTTAATGGACTTGTTGCATCTTCTAAGTGTCCTGCCAATGAAACGCAACCTTTTGCTCGTCTTCCCCACAATATTATCTATGTGGTCTTTCCAACTAAAGTTGTTCGTAATTTTTACACCCAGGTACTTAGTTGGATTGACAGCCTTGAGAATTGAACTATTTATCAAGTAATCGAATTCCAACGGATTTATTTTGGAACTCACGTGGATCACCTCACACTTTTCGTTATTTAGCGTCAACTGCCACCTGCCACACCATACAGCAATCTTTTCTAAATCGCTTTGCAACTGATACTGGTCTTCAGATGACATACTAGGCGGTAAATTACAGCATCATCTGCTAACAATCTAAGAGAACTGCTCAGATTGTCACCCAGGTCATTTATATAGATCAGGAACAGCAGAGGTCCCAGGACGCTTCCCTGGGGAACACCTGATATCACTTCAGTTTTACTGGATGATTTGCCATCTATTACTACAAGCTGTGACCTTCCTGACAGGAAATCATGAATCCAGTCGCACAACTGAGAAGATACCCCATAGGCCCGCAGCTTGATTAGGAGTCGCTTGTGAGGAACGGTGTCAAAAGGTTTCCGGAAATCTAGAAATACAGAATCAATTTGAGATCGCCTGTCGATAGCGGCGATTACTTCGTGCGAATAAAGAGCTAGCTGCGTTGCACAAGAACGATGTTTTCTGAAACCATGCTGATTACGTATCATTAGATCGTTCCCTTCGAGGTGATTCATAATGTTTGAATACAATATATGCTCAAAAACCCAACTGAAAACCGACGTCAATGATATAGGTCTGTAGTTCGATGGATTACTCCTACTACCCTTCTTAAACACTGGTGCGAGCTGCGCAATTTTCCAATCTGTAGGTACAGATATATCGGTGAGTGAGCGGTTGTATATGATTGCTAAGTGGGGAGCTATTGTAAGAGTGTAATCTGAAAGGAACCTAATCGGTATACAATCTGGACCTGATGACTTGCCCGTATCAAGCGATTTGAGTTGCTTCGCAACCCCTAAGGTATCTACTTCTAAGAAACTCATGCTAGCAGCTGTTCGTGTTTCAAATTCTGGAATATTCCATTTGTCTTCAGTTAATGTCATGTAATCTTAAAATAATAGAAGCTGGTCTTAAATTTTCATCACTTAAATGGGGAACATCATGTGGTAATAAAGTGTCTATTTCTTCATTTGTTTTATTTATTAGTTCCAATGCAATATTAAATGTTTCTTCCAAATTTTCTATTAATTTTGTATCCAATTTTCCTATTTTTTTTGAATGTTTGATTTGATTTTTATAGACATCTACTATTTCTTTTCTAATCTTATGTGCACCATGTACACGAATTGTCGATAAAATTTCTTCATGAACCCAATCTTGAAAGATTCCTGTGATAGGCATTTTTATATCATAATTAAAGACAATAATCGATATTCATTAATAAAGTTTGTATGAGGGTGTGAGAGTAATGAATCGTTACCCTTCAAAACCTTATACTTTTTTTGATATTTTTCTTTAACAAGATCTGATATGCTTTTCTTGTCTGAAACTCTAAAAGATTAGCATAATTTTTTGCGTTAACTGAAAGATTATTTCTTCATCAATAGGTATTAAAACTGTATTGATATAAAATATAAGTTTATTATTCTTAGACCTACAAGTGACTTCATTTACATATATAAAAATTAATTTAATTGTAGTTTTTTGACTCCTAGAAATTTTTCTTTGTAAGTGGAGAGGAAAATAAAATGATTTCCACAGTTTGCAATCAGGAAAAAAAAATTCATAAAGAAGTTCAAATAACTAGGCATAATTTGCCTTTAACATCAGTCTGTAAAGATTGTAAAATAAAGTAACAAAGAGAAATTCTTCATAATTGACAGATTAAAATTTTATTTCAATAAATATTGAAAGGAAATTAAAAATTCTTCAAAATATATTCATAACTGTGAATATTCAGAAGATGAGTACTTGGCTTTAAAATATAAAAAAGATAAATAGAGTATCAAGAAGTTGAATGTTTTTGTGGAAAATTTGTTTGTAAATTTACCAAGGCTAAAAAATACAATATCATGAAAGTATATTACGAAAGTACTTGATTTATTAATATTTTATTAACCTTCTGTGCAACTGTTTAGTTCTCTTAATAAATCATTTTCACCATTTGTTATTCTATTTGGATTTAATTTAAAGGGTCTATATGGTAAAGAATTAATTCAATTTTGCAATACAATACGTTTATCATTATCAGAAAACAATACATTCAACTGTATACAATTCATGTTTAAATGATCTAATAAAACTCATATTTCTGTATTGTTTTATTTTGTCAGTTAATCATTTTTTTAAATCATTGAAAGTAATTTTATTTTTCACAACTGATTTCTTGTTGTTGTTGTTGTGGTCTTCAGTCCTGAGACTGGTTTGATGCAGCTCTCCATGCTACTCTATCCTGTGCAAGCTTTTTCATCTCCCAGTACCTACTGCAACCTACATCCTTCTGAATCTGCTTAGTGTATTCATCTCTTGGTCTCCCTCTACGATTTTTACCCTCCACGCTGCCCTCCAATACTAAATTGGTGATCCCTTGATGCCTCAGAACATGTCCTAACAAACCGATCCCTTCTTCTGGTCAAGTTGTGCCACAAACTTCTCTTCTCCCCAATTCTATTCAATACTTCCTCATTAGTTATGTGATCTACCCATCTAATCTTCAGCATTCTTCTGTAGCACCACATTTCAAAAGCTTCTATTCTCTTCTTGTCCAAACTATTTATCGTCCATGTTTCACTTCCATACATGACTACACTCCATACGAATACTTTCAGAAATGACTTCCTGACACTTAAATCTATACTCGATGTTAACAAATTTCTCTTCTTCAGAAACGCTTTCCTTGCCATTGCCAGCCTACATTTTATATCCTCTCTACTTCGACCATCATCAGTTATTTTGCTCCCCAAATAGCAAAACTCCTTTACTACTTTAAGTGCCTCATTTCCTAATCTAATTCCCTCAGCATCACCCGACTTAATTAGACTACATTCCATTATCCTTGTTTTGCTTTTGTTGATGTTCATCTTATATCCTCCTTTCAAGACACTGTCCATTCCATTCAACTGCTCTTCCAAGTCCTTTGCTGTCTCTGACAGAATTACAATGTCATCGGCGAACCTCAAAGTTTTTATTTCTTCTCCATGAATTCTAATACCTACTCCGAATTTTTCTTTTGTTTCCTTTACTGCTTGCTCAATATACAGATTGAACAACATCGGGGAGAGGCTACAACCCTGTCTTACTCCCTTCCCAACCACTGCTTCCCTTTCATGTCCCTCGACTCTTATAACTGCCATCTGGTTTCTGTACAAATTGTAAATAGCCTTTCGCTCCCTGTATTTTACCCTTGCCACCTTTAGAATTTGAAAGAGAGTATTCCAGTCAACATTGTCAAAAGCTTTCTCTAAGTCTACAAATGCTAGAAACGTAGGTTTGCCTTTCCTTAATCTTTCTTCTAAGATAAGTCGTAAGGTCAGTATTGCCTCACGTGTTCCAGTGTTTCTACGGAATCCAAACTGATCTTCCCCGAGGTTGGCTTCTACTAGTTTTTCCATTCGTCTGTAAAGAATTCGTGTTAGTATTTTGCAGCTGTGACTTATTAAGCTGATAGTTCTGTAATTTTCACATCTGTCAACACCTGCTTTCTTTGGGATTGGAATTATTATATTCTTCTTGAAGTCTGAGGGTATTTCGCCTGTTTCATACATCTTGCTCACCAGATGGTAGAGTTTTGTCAGGACTGGCTCTCCCAAGGCCGTCAGTAGTTCCAATGGAATATTGTCTACTCCGGGGGCCTTGTTTCGACTCAGGTCTTTCAGTGCTCTGTCAAACTCTTCACGCAGTATCATATCTCCCATTTCATCTTCATCTACATCCTCTTCCATTTCCATAATATTGTCCTCAAGTACATCGCCCTTGTATAGACCCTCTATATACTCCTTCCACCTTTCTGCTTTCCCTTCTTTGCTTAGAACTGGGTTTCCATCTGAGCTCTTCATATTCATACAAGTCGTTCTCTTATCTCCAAAGGCCTCTTTAATTTTCCTGTAGGCGGTATCTATCTTACCCCTAGTGAGATAGGCCTCTACATCCTTACATTTGTCCTCTAGCCATCCCTGCTTAGCCATTTTGCACTTCCTGTCGATCTCATTTTTGAGACGTTTGTATTCCTTTTTGCCTGTTTCACTTACTGCATTTTTATATTTTCTCCTTTCATCAATTAAATTCAGTATTTCTTCTGTTACCCAAGGATTTCTACTAGCCCTCGTCTTTTTACCTACTTGATCCTCTGCTGCCTTCACTACTTCATCCCTCAAAGCTACCCATTCTTCTTCTACTGTATTTATTTCCCCCATTCCTGTCAATTGCTCCCTTATGCTCTCCCTGAATCTCTGTACAACCTCTGGTTCTTTTAGTTTATCCAGGTCCCATCTCCTTAAATTCCCACCTTTTTGCAGTTTCTTCAGTTTTAATCTACAGGTCATAACCAATAGATTGTGGTCAGAGTCCACATCTGCCCCTGGAAATGTCTTACAATTTAAAACCTGGTTCCTAAATCTCTGTCTTACCATTATATAATCTATCTGATACCTTTTAGTATCTCCAGGGTTCTTCCATGTATACAACCTTCTTTCACGATTCTTAAACCAAGTGTTAGTTATGATTATGTTGTGCTCTGTGCAAAATTCTACAAGGCGGCTTCCTCTTTCATTTCTGTCCCCCAATCCATATTCACCTACTATGTTTACTTCTCTCCCTTTTCCTACACTCGAATTCCAGTCACCCATGACTATTAAATTTTCGTCTCCCTTCACAATCTGAATAATTTCTTTTATTTCATCATACATTTCTTCAATTTCTTCGTCATCTGCAGAGCTAGTTGGCATATAAACTTGTACTACTGTAGTAGGTGTGGGCTTCGTATCTATCTTGGCCACAATAATGCGTTCACTATGCTGTTTGTAGTAGCTTACCCGCATTCCTATTTTCCTATTCATTATTAAACCTACTCCTGCATTACCCCTATTTGATTTTGTGTTTATAACCCTGTAGTCACCTGACCAGAAGTCTTGTTCCTCCTGCCACCGAACTTCACTAATTCCCACTATATCTAACTTCAACCTATCCATTTCCCTTTTTAAATTTTCTAACCTACCTGCCCGATTAAGGGATCTGACATTCCACGCTCCGATCCGTAGAACGCCAGTTTTCTTTCTCCTGATAACGACATCCTCTTGAGTAGTCCCCGCCCGGAGATCCGAATGGGGGACTATTTTACCTCCGGAATATTTTACCCAAGAGGACGCCATCATCATGTAATCATACAGTAAAGCTGCATGCCCTCGGGAAAAATTACGGCTGTAGTTTCCCCTTGCTTTCAGCCGTTCGCAGTACCAGCACAGCAAGGCCGTTTTGGTTATTGTTACAAGGCCAGATCAGTCAATCATCCAGACTGTTGCCCTTGCAACTACTGAAAAGGCTGCTGCCCCTCTTCAGGAACCACACGTTTGTCTGGCCTCTCAACAGATACCCCTCCGTTGTGGTTGCACCTACGGTACGGCTATCTGTATCGCTGAGGCACGCAAGCCTCCCCACCAACGGCAAGGTCCATGGTTCATGGGGGGGGACTGATTTCTTAACTACTTTAAATTTTTTCTCTTCTTTATCATGAACTGTATAAGCATACATTTTCGAACATAAGGTAATGTGTTGTAACATAATTTATCTATAATTTCCATGTGTCATTTTCCTAAAACTTAGTTACTTGTGGATGCTCATAAGTATAATGTTTTGGATAACACCTTGTATCAGATCTGTTTATCATTGATTTCATTTTTCATATATGGTACATAAGAGAATCAGTGCCCATATAAGATAATCAATATTTTCTGCATATTTTGGTTTCATGACATTATAGTGAAAATCATACATTTTCATTTTTGAAATATCTGGGGAAGACGTTCGAATACAACTTGGTTTATTAAACATTATATTTTTTCTTCATATGAACTGCTACAAAATTTTCTGAAAATACAGTAGTATGTTCATTATTGGGTTTTGAAACACAAATAGAATATTTTCGTCAGTCTGTTAATATTTTAATACATTGTCTATTTTTCTTATTTCCCATAGTTTTCTGAAGTACTGAATTATTCATTAACTTGTAGAAGCCGTTTCCAAAAGCGTTAGTTGCCATTTTTCTCACTGCTGATTGTTCAAATACTTTATTTTATGAATTTTCTTTAATTTTAATCCAAGATTTAAACCTTGTTTACCATTTGCATAATGTAAATCATATTTTTCGTTGTTATTTAAAGCAGTTAATGTTCAAATGTGTGTGAAATCTTACAGGACTTATCTGCTACAGGTGAATATTTACGTAAATCGTGTAATTTTATTGGATTTTCTGAATGAATATCTAAAATAAAGCCGTATTTATAATCATCTGACATTTGAAGAATTTTTTCAGCATTAAAACATTTTGTTAAACCAAAATGAAATTTTTAAGTGGTACAAGTTGAGACCTTGCCCAACCATATAACTTATTTACGTCGAAATATGCAATAGTATTTGTTTCTTTAAATCAAAGTTTTTCATGTATATGTTATCTTATTTTGTGTATCTTTTAAAACTCTGAGAAATTTCAGCTCGAATTCCATTTCCAAAGAATAAAATCGTATCTTAATCATGTAATGACTCTAATTTAATTTTTGTCATTTTTATCATAGCATCCCATGATAATCCTGGAAATGTAAAATACCAAGATGGATCGAGCTTATAAGATTAAAAAAGGAAGCTTTAAAATTTTGAAAAATATCTGCTAAAATTAAAACATCAGATCTGTTATGTAATTGTGTATATTCATTCCAATTTTTGTTACTTATTTTTCTCCAAACTGTTTTTTTCTCTTTCATAAACTTCATCAGAAATATAATCTATATGAAATCTTGAGTAAAACCACTCTTTTCTTGGTAATTTAGTTTCTTGAAATTTTTCACCTGAATCTGTACATTCTTAAGGATAAATTGCTTTTTTAATCATTAAATATAATTTTTCATCATCAAAATATTTTTCTCTTCCTATAAATTGTTCTTTTGTAAGATTGGAAAATAGTTTATCAATACTTAACCCATAATTTAAATGTATCTAAAAATCTTAAAGTTAATCCAAATTCAACATGTTTACTAAAATAAACAAAATTTAGTTTATTATTTGGAATTGCATCAGTAGCTTTATTTTCAATTGTCCTTCTCTAACAAACAGATGAACATCGTAATTTTTTAAATTATGTATGTAAACTGGAACAAAAGCATAATTTTTATAATTAAGATTACAATCCTCATGTGCAACTCCTCGATATTTTCCTGTTAAATGGCGTTGATCACTTACTTACTTTTCACCAAAAGTAAATTCTTTATTTCAAATAAGACAACTTTTTGAATTTTTATAGATGATTACATCATTTTTCGTCAATTTCATTGGAATATTTTGGTATATATTCTACCAGTTCTTCTTCATTATTCTTTTAACATGTCAATGAATTTTTTACTGCATCATACCTGTGTAAGTCACAGGATTTTTATAATAATTTAATAAATAGAATATTAAATGTAACAACTATGTGAAATTGGTAAACGTTTTTTTATATTTGTTAATGCAAGATTTTTCAGGATTTGGTGGACAAGTTTGTATTTGTTTTAATAAACATTCAAAATCCACATAAATATCCAAAGGAACTTGTAACGAATTATTATACTTTTTAAATTAAATTTTTTGACCTTTAAAAGGCATATCTATTTTTACCTCTTTACAATCTTTACAATCGGCTTCATGAATGTCTAATTTTACTTGTGAATCAACATATATTAAATATGTATCAAAAAGATATATTTTGCCATAGTGTTCATTTGTTTGTGCACTAATTAATCTAGATGGGTTTTTTTATTCAATAATAATGTGAGTTATTTTCATTTTGAATTAAAAGAAGGGTAACATCTTTTTCTTGTTTATTTTGTGTATGCTGAAGAGGACATACACTAATTTTTTCTTCATTGCTTTCATATGCATTAGTTTTACATTAACTGAAATATTTGATTTCTTTTGAAATGTTGGAATATATGTTAACTGAACAAGAAAATTAATTTTTTCTTTTACAATAATTCATCCAATTCTAATCCAATATATCTATATTTACTAACCCTTTTTGCATCTCATTCCACATGGTATAATGTTAATTTTATTGAGTAAAAAAGCAATTTTGATCTGTGTTTTCCACGTTAACTACAGCTTTCTGTAGTTATTATTGGTAGATTGATACAAGAAAAACACAAAATTGGATTGCGTCTATTAACATTTAATTCTAAACTGTCTACAGAAAGTAAAGAACAACCATATTTTTTCTTTTGCCTTTCTTCCATTTGAGTAAATAGTTTATTTGTTGGTTTTTAATAATAACCTTCTAAATCAGTTGTTCTTAATAAATCTTGATTAGCTTTTATAAAATTAAATTCTAATGACACTGAAATTTCATGTTACTGTAATTGACCATTTCTGAATTAAAATAGTCTTTAATTTAGTGATTATTTCTGCTTTAATTTGATTAAAAAATTCTACTGTTTGCACAATATTATCATTATATTTATTCAATATGTTATTACTCTTGATTTAAAAGCAGAATCTTTCCTAAAAATTTGTATAGGTTATTTGAAAGAATCTTCATCATCTAGAAAACTGAAACCTGGTAAATTTTTCTGATAACTTCTTATTTTAATTTCTTGATATTAATCTTTTAGAAGTTTTTAAAAATAGTTTTCATTATCATTTTTATTAATATTTTTCTCAAATCTATTGATAAGAGTGATTAATACTTGTTTATTAAGATTAAAATATTTTTTTAAATTTTTCGTTTAACAGATTTTACAAAGATCACTTAAAGATTGTTTACTGAAATCGTTATCATTAGTAATTTTGCTTTCAGATTTTTTGATAAGATCGATTAATTGACTTTTTATTAGTTTAGAATAATTTTTTATATTTTTCTTTTTACAGATTTAATGAATTTTTTTAAGTATTTTTTATTCAATTAGTTATCATTATCATCATTACTAATATTGCCAACCAGATTTACAACAAGATCAACTAATTTTTATTAATTAAGTCTTGAATAATTCTTTAAATTTGCTATTTTAGCAGATGATCGAAGTTCTTTTTAAGTTTTATATTTCAGTTTACTCTTCTTTATTTCTTTATTCATCTCTTACCCATTAAAATAAACAATAAATTCAAACAGCTCTTTTCTAGTTATGTTTGAGTAGCATGCATATCAACCGTGACAGGAGCAAGAACATAAATTCCCCTCTCTTCTGTCGTCATTGTTTCCTTCTGTTACTTTGCCCAGGTGTTACATTACCACTTTCATGTGACTCGTTGAAGAGGCTGACAAATGACTGGGGAGATGGTTGACGTATATTGGGGTATCTTGCCTAATACACCTTGCAAGAATGAACTGCATGGGTCCAGTGGTTTAGGAGGAGACGTGAAACATACACTGTTGAGCCAAAACATTATGATCACCTGCTTAATAGCTTGTTTGTCCATATTTGGAACGAAATCTGCGTATCAGGGCACCGAAGTTTGTTTGAAGTGTTTTGGAGGTGTGCGGCATTATATCTGTAGGAGCACGTCATGCAATTCGTGTAAATATCGGGCCACTGATTTGCCTAATCTGTGATGGCGCCCGATAGCGACCACGATGGCCTACGCAGGATTTATATCAAGTGAATCTGATCGCCCAAAACATCAACATGAGTTCACTGTAACGCTCCTCAAAGGACTGTACCATGTTTCTTGCTCCGACACGAGGACAATTATACTGGTGAAAGATGACGTCGCCGTGGTTCGCAGCTGTCGGCACGTGTTCGGCTACTATCAAAGATCCCACGCAAGTGCAGAAGAATGTCTCCCATAGCATAATATTGCTCCCACCAGCCCGCAGCCGTGGCGCGCTGCATGTTTCGAGCCGACGTTCACCTCGATGACACCGTTTGTGGAGACGACCATTGGCTTGTGTACAAAAAATTTGATTCACCGTAAGAGCCGATACGTTTCCATTGAGCGACGGTCGAATACCGATAGCGTCGTACCCACTGCAATCGTAATTGACGATGTGGTTGGGTCAACATGTGAGAGCGTAGGGGTGGTCTGTTGTGGAGCTCCATCTTCAACAGTGTACAGTGAACGGTGTGCTCTGAAACACTTGTGCGTGCACTAGCATTGTGCTCTTTCGGCAGAGATGCCACAGGTCACCATCTATCCTAATTTACAGAGCTGATAAGCCTCCGAACCACATGTACTGGACGTCCAACCATTTAGTGCCTAGTGGTAATTTCACTGTCTTTCTACCTCTTACTGTAGATGCTCACGAAACAAGCACGTGAACATTCGACCAGCTTCGGCTTTTTCGAGATACTCGTTCACAGGCTCTGCGGAATATTAATCTTTCCTTTGTCAAAGTCGCTTATCTCAACAAATTTCCCCCTTTGCAGCCCATATCTTCGCTGGAGTGATTCCCCGTCCGTGTATGCTCCGTTTACATGAATGTTACCGCGTCAGATGCCTGCAACGCCACCAGGTGGCATCCAATGTCGCAGTGGGCCGGGTCATAATGTTTTGGCTTAAAAGTGTATGTCTTGCACAGTAATATAATTTTGAGGTGCGTCCAGTGGTACAGGTATCTAGTGACTGCGAAATGTATTGTGAATAAAGTTAGTAGTAAACAAGTAATAAACTGAAAGGTCATTTATGATGCGGTAGTTTTCCACACATCTCAGTGTTTATGACATTATATCTCCTGAACTGTGTTCACGCAATTATATAATTTTGCTGGTGCATTCAGTGGTGTTTGGGAATACTGTCTGAAAAATATGTTCTAATACAGTTAGTATCAAAGAGGTAATAAATTAAAACTTTATGCTTCATTCAGCAGTTTTACTTTTTTTGATCCCCACCTCCACCCCTCTGACAGGTAGGTGATTCTTACCTGCACAGCAATTCTTTCCAGGCAGTAAGTGATATGCGTACAAAGGTCGGCTGAAATCGGTCCAGTGGTTTAGGAGGAGATGTGGGAAATACGTACATATATACATACATCTACTTTTATAACCGGTGTGGATTGTAGGCCTTTATCGCTACGACAGTTTGTCATAGAATTATGGAGCATGTTTCGTATTCACATATTATGAAGTTTTTTGTATTAGAAAACCTCCTCTGTGAAAATGTATCTCGATTCCGCAAACAGCTCGCCATGTTCTTCCAGGAGATCCACAGCACTGTAGACATTGGCGCTCAGTTTGATGCCGTTGGAAGGTTAGCGGATGTGCCAGGCCGAGAAAATATTTGTACCAAAGAAACAATCTCTTTTATTTTTGATAACCAGTAATACATCCAAAACAATGAAGTCAGTACAGCTTTATAGCGGCGCGGCTTAACAATAAATACAAGGATTAATCACTGGTAGTTCAAGACTTTATAGCAACGCTATGTCAGTGATTTACAACTCCTTTTAACACTCTGGTAGAGCAGTAAATCTCATGAGAACACAGCCAGCGGCCAACACACTGAATTCAAATGAAGTTGGGCAAGTTACATAAAACTTATTTAAACTTCAGGCCTGCACACAAGTCTCTGGCTGTGGTACACAGGCAACTAAAAGCATGTGCTGTACGAGGCTTCTCACTAGATTGTCTTCTGTAGCCCCCTGGCAGTACAGAGAACGAAGTCGCCAACAGCCGGTTCCTCAGATGCGGCTGGCCTCGGTTTCCAACTAGACCGAGTCTTTGGACTGCATCACATCCTCTCAAACGCCGTCGTCTCCACTGACCAGCTGCAAAACAATGACTCCAAGGAAAATAAAGAGAGAGCCTCCTCGGACAGCACTCTAAAATCATGCAGCCGGGAGAAGTTGCACGCTCTAGTAGCACACGTTGGTAGGCGACGAAGTCAAAGATACGATACGATAGAGGAAACACCGCTATCGATAGGAGCTGATACACGACTCAGGCCTGTTCCTTGACTTCAGGTAGGCATCCGATACAGTAACACACTGGTGTTTATTGAAAACATTTAGAGTTTACCGTGCATCATACGAAACTCTTGACTGGGTTCAAGACTTCCTTACAGACAGAACTCAAGACATCGCTGTTAACGGTAACTAGTTCGATAGCTATAAAGGATGCGTGATAGGACCGTTACTTTCTACGATATACAGGGTGAATAACTTAAGACTTCCACCGCAAACATTGCGGAAATGGAAAGTGCTATTGATGTGCGGTTTTCACAGATTGTGTTGGTAGTCAGGGCCTCATTCATTAGCCCATAAACACATTATTTGTGTAAACATGTACCTTTTAGATAGAATAATGCCTATTAATATTAACAAAGTAAAACTACTGTAAATTAGAATGCCAGTGGTGTTTGTTGCAGAATTCTAGTACGAGCTGTTCACAAGATATCGTATTTGAAAAGTTCCCACACCGACACATTTCAGCTAGCCTTGATACACAAATATCTTACATTCTGGATAGAGTCGCTGTGAGGATAAGAACCACTTATGTAGCAAGTTGGTAGGACATGTTCTGAGGCATCAAGGGATCACCAATTTAGTATTGGAGGGCAGCGTGGAGGCTAAAAATCGTAGAGGGAGGCCAAGAGATGAATACACTAAACAGATTCAGAGGGATGTAGGTTGCAGTAAGTACTGGGAGATGTAGAAGCTTGCACAGGATAGAGTAGCATGGAGAGCTGCATCAAACCAGTCTCAGGACTGAAGACCACAACAACAACAACATATGTAGCAAAGGCGTGGGGCTGGGCCTGGGGGTGAGAAAAGCAGTATAGCCCACGATTCGCGAATACCGATACTCTCTCCATCCAGGACCTGAGAATGAGAGCACTAATTAATTGCAACAAACATTGTACATAATTTCAGATCTGTATGAAACTTTTTCTCACTGAAAACCCCCACGAAACGATCAAAGGGGAAACGATTCATTTAATAAATTTTCCCTGTTCATGTAGAAAACTTCCACATGAAGCAGGACGTTTTAATTTTTGTCATTTCTTTACTACTAACAATGTATGAAACACATTTTTGAGACTGTATTATCATATATCACTGAACGTACCAGCAAAGTTATATCACTGTACGAGACATAGTTCGGAAGATACGACGTCGCAAACACTAAGATACGGAAAAGCCGTCGTATCATGCTAGATGTTTAAATTTATTACTTTTGTGCTAGTAAATGCAGTCCAAATACATTTCGCGGACGGTACCACATGTCCCGACTAATGTACGTACAAAAGTATATTGTTGTACAAGACATAGTTTAGGAGATATGACTTCAAGTACTGAGACACGTGAAAATCTGCCGCGTCATGCATGACGTTTTAACCTATTGCTTCTTTAGCACTAAGCCTATTTACAAAGCATTTCGCAAACAGTTGACGCATGTACCACTGGATGTACACCCAAAATTGTACCATCGTACGACACACAGTTCTGGAGATACGACTCGTGACAATTGAACTGCAGGGCAAAATTCGCTAAAGATACAGATTAAACACGGTACATATATCAGTGAAATGCACGTGACATCTGCGTATGCAGTGTCCGGTCTTGTGTGGCAGTTGAAGATAGCAAAACGAAAGCCGAAGTTTTAAATTTCACGTTCAAGAAGTCGTTCACGCAAGAGAAACGTACGAACACACCGTCATTCGACCATCGGATAGACTCCCATATGGACGACATGGTAATAAGCACACCTGGCGCAAAGAGAAACAGCTGAAAGTTTTGAAAACAAATAAATCACCAGGTCCGGATGGAATGCCAGTTCCATTTTACACAGAGTACTGTACGGTATTGACCCCGTACCTAGCTAGCATTTATCGTGACTTTCTCGCCCAGCACAAAGTCTTAAGCCACTGTAAAAAAGCGCAGGCGACTCCAGTATATAAGAAGGATAAAAGAACGCACCCGCAAAATTACAGACCAATATCCCTAACTTCTGTTTGCTGCAGAGTCCTTAAACATATTCTCAGTCTGAATGCAATAAACTTTCTGGAGACTCAGAAGCTTATGTCCACGAATCAGCATTGTTTTAGGAAGCACCACTCGTGCTAAACTCAGCTTTCCATTTCCTCACATGATATACTGAGAACTACAGATGTAGGACCATAGGCAGATTCCATATGTGTAGATTTCCGGAAAGCGTTTGACACGGTGCCCCATTGCAGGCTGTTAACGAAGATACGAGCATATGGAATAAGTTCACAGACATGTGAGCTGCTCGAAGACTTCTTAAATAATATAATCCAGTATGTTGTCCTCGACGGCGAGTGTTCGTCAAAGACAAGGGTTTCGTCAGGAGTGCCTCAGAGAAGTGTGGTAGGACCGCTGTTGTTCTCTTTGTAGATAAAGGATTTGGCTGACAGGGTGGGCAGCAATCTGCGTTTGTTTGCTAATGATGCCGTGGTGTACGGTAAGGTGTCGAAGTTGAGTGACTGTGGGAAGGTACAGGCCGACTTAGCTAAAATTTCTAGTTGGTGTGATGAATGTCAGCTATCTATAAATGTGGATGAGTAGGAAATGTTTGCTGTTGTGTACATAGTTCCGCGTAGTCAGCGCGTACACAACTTTCCCAATAGAGCGCGCCTCGCTAAGCACAACAGCGCAGGCGCAGTGCTCGTCCGTCTCCGCACTACGAAATGGCGCTGTCTTCGAGATGGACCAAATTCTGCTTCCGCCGATCGGCGTATTAATATGTAACGCAGCCAATGAGATTGCTGCTAACGTAGAACCTTTTCTCCTCGCGGATCACACTCGCGCAGTGATACCTGAACACTCGAGGTATTATAACGAGTCTACAGACCTCCGATTAGTCAGTTTGCATTAGTCTGCATTAGTCTGCATTTGTCTGTACCAGTCTATAGTCAAGTTTCAGTCAGCGCCTAATAAGATTATCATATTCCTGTACATAGCCATGAAGATCAATGAATAGACACTTTGTCAAGTATCAGAGATATGTGAGAATAAGATTAACGTACCAAGACCACAGGAACTTCAGATTGTCAATTGTAAACAGCATCCAGAATCAAGTTACGTAATATCTATGTTTTTTATTATCTTAATACATGTGTGTGAAAATTAATCAAGTTCTGTTTAAAGTTGGTCACCGTCAATCTGCTACTCTAAGCGTGCAAGTGGCATTTCTATCGTCTGACCTAACGGCAGAAGATAAACACGCCACGATAAGACCACGACATATTGCTGACACTCGCCTACTTCGTTAGAGCGACAAGTCAAATAATCTGATGGTGTGTGTACCGAAGGTCTTACAGTACGCACACCACATTTGGATACAAGTGTCTTGCTTGACACAGTAATGCGTTTAAATACGTGGGAGTAATGTTGCAAAGCGATATGAGATGGAATGAGCATGTGAGAACTGTGAGAGGGAAGACGAATAATCGTCTTCGGTTTATTGGGAGTATTTTAGGAAAGAGTGGTTCACTTGTCAACGAGACCGCTTACAGGACGCTGGTGCGACCTATTCTTGAGTACTGCTTGAGTGTTTGGGATCCGTACCAGGTCGGATTGAAGAAGAACATCGTAGCAGTTCAGAGGCGGGCTGCTAGATTCATTACCAGTAGGTTCGAACAACACGCAAGTGTTATGGAGATGCTACGGGAACTCAAATGGGAATCCCTGGATGGAAGGCTACGTTCTTTTCGAGAAACACTATTGAGAAAATTTGGAGAACCGACATTTGAAGCTGACTGCCGAACGACACTCCTGCTGCCAACGTACGCCGTGCATAAGGACCACGAAGATAAGATGCGGGAAATAAGGGCTCACACGGAGGCATATGGACAGTCGTTTTTCCCTCGCTCTATTTGCGAGTGAAAAAAGAAGGGAACTCCCAAGTAGTGGTACAGAGTACCCCCCCACCACGGGCCGTACGGTGGCTTGGGGAGTATCTATGTAGATGTAGATGAATGCTGGCAAAGCCACAGGTGAAAAGCTCATCCGAAACCCACGGATCGATTTCAACTAAAAGTTGTACACATATTGTGTATTATGTTCTGTGTATAGAACCGGGGAGCTAGAAACGACGGAGAGGCTTCGTCCCACGGTAGCCCAGAGTGGTTCACAACCCAACGACAAGCCACAGCAATCCACCCACCCCACCGCCGCCCCACACCGAACCCAGGGTTATTGTGCGGTTCGACCCCCGTGGACCCTTCCTGGGAATGTCTCATACCAAACGATTGTAACCCCAAATCTTTGCGCGGTAGAGTAATTATGGTGTACACATACGAGAAGACAGTGTTTGGGCAGCCATCACCGACATAGTGTAATGGAGGTGGAATAAGGGGAACCAGCCCGCATTCGCCGAGGCAGGTGGAAAACCGCCTTAAAAATCATCCACAGGCTGGCCGGCACACCGGACCCGACACTAATCCGCTGGACGGTTTCTTGCCGGAGACCGGCACGCCTTCCCGCTCGGGAAGAAGCGTCTTAGACCGCGCGTCTAGCCAGGCGGGCTTTGTACACATATTAATTTCTAGTTGGAAAGAAGTGCTGTGGGGATAAGAACCAACAACTTCCAATGTGGTAGGGGAGGTATCTTGGAGAGAAAAGGGGGTAGGAGGAGGATGAGGACAGAGGAGGAGCTAGGAGGAGACTGACGTACATAGTGTGGAGGACTAGACGAGAGAGAGGGGGGAGGGGAAAATGAACAGGGAGAGGGGATAGGAGAAGATCAGTAGAGAAAAAGGGGAGGAATAGACAGGAAGAGGAGGAAATGGACAGAGGAAGGGAAGAGGTGGGGATGGACAGAGAGGGAATGGAGGAGATCGACAGAGACGTGGTGTTGAGAACAACTAATGGAAGATTGGAATAAATACCTACACGACAACGCCGGGAACTAAGGTGGTATAATATAAATGGAGCCATATGATCGTGAGGAATAATTGGACAGCAGACCCCATCTGGGATTGTTCGCCCGTCTGGTGCAAATCTTTCTATTTGGCGCCGGCCGGGGTGGCCGAGCGGTTCTAGGCGCTTCAGTCTGGAACCGCGTGACCGCTACTGTCGCAGGTTCGAATCCTGCCTCGGGCATGGATGTGTGTGATGTCCTTAGGTTAGTTAGGTTTAATTAGTCCTAAGTTCTAGGCGACTGATGACCTCAGAAGTTAAGTAGCATAGTGCTCAGAGCCATTTGAACCATTTTTTTTCTGTTTGACCCCACTTCGTCGACTAGCTCGTCGGTGAACGTTAGATAAAACGATTAGGACAACACAAACACCCAGTATTCGAACGAAGAAAATCTCCGCGCCGGCCGCAATCCAAAGGCAGCAACGCAGCTCACTGCACTAGCAGCTGCCTCCTAGAGACTTTTCCAAGAATAGCACTGAGCGACGCAGCTTCTATCTGCAACAGCTAAATTACACCTTGTACCAGGTGGTTACGAATAAAGCGCAGTGACTCGCAGATATCGAGCGTGGGCTGTAATTATCGCGTGGCAGCAAACCTTGGAAGATATTCTAACGTATTTGCGTGCAACCGATTTACGTTGGAAAAAATTAGTTCCAATTTTGGCCACCAGGTGCAAATCTGGCGCCGTACAGTATCTCATCGACGTCTAGATGTCTCCAGTGCTCATACTGAACAAACTGTGTAAGCGGCGGCCAATAAAAACGTCAAAATTACGCCTTTCTTACTTGTCTGACATTTTTTGCCCATGTCCCGTTCGTAATCCGTGTCATGGAAACATTTCTATAGGTTTTCTTGCATTCACGTACCTGGTGACCAAAACTGGAAGTAATTTTTCTTCCAGTCGAATCGGGTTCCACATTAACGCATTAGAGTATCTGCCAAGTTTCGCTGCCACACGATAATTACAGCCCACACTGGGCCTCTGTGAGTAGCTGTACATAAATTATAGTCATCTGGTATTTCACGACCGGCAAGACACGAAATTACTGCGTACTTTATCATAGTGTGTTACAGCCTTACGGTACGAAATTTGTGAGGCAAGTCTGCGCTTTAATAGATGCGATCTCGTACGACTAGCTACCATAAAACGGCAGTTCAGACTCTATTATTTCTGAATGAGTTTCGTATTGTCAGTACTACCACAAACCAAATGGTTCCCGTTGAGAAGTGATTGGTCGGAATCACTATGTGAGTGAATCACTATGTGAGTGAATGACTAGAATGGTCCAAAACCTTTCCGTCGTGGAATGATTACACGTTGCTCAGGCACAGAATGCGTGCCACACCAGGATAGACAAGACGTGGGTAGACTTAGGGAATGTTTAACGTTCATTTTCAAACAACGTAATATTCCTGTGCTGGCTACAGCCGTACTCCCTCAGCCAGCAGTTTTTGCTGAAACTCTTCGAATAACAGCCACACTTGTAAGACGTCCATGACTAAGGCATTTATTGCTAGCGCACTCGAGCAGATGTAACTTCGATGGATTGCTCACGCGCTGCCTGCGATATGTATGCTACAACAGAATTACAGTCCAGAGAGCAGTGTCGGCAGCAGTAGTGGTAGTAGCTCGCAGTCGGGCGGTTGTGTAAGGTCGCTCTTAGAGAGCGGTTGTCTAGTTGTATAGCTCACAGATAGCACTTTTGTCCTGTACTTAATTACCAAGGCCGATCGTGGAGAAAGACTGCGGTGCCTGAGCAATGTAGTATAAGGTAAAAGCAAGAATTATTATTATTTATTGCCGCGCGCATATGTAACTTGCAACAACTCATTTTTTACTACTGTTATATCAATGTCACATGTGAATAATTTTCAATAATTTTTCACAAATAATTTTTCTTATGAAGATAACTTTTGACAGTCATTCATCTGAATTTAAACTTTTTACTAATTTCTTCTATCCATAGTCATGCCAATTATCGTAAAGAAAAATCAGTTTTTTTTATACATAATAAAATTTTGTGGCCAGCATTGCACTGGGCTGTGCCAGAAAAATTTCTTATAGGAGCAGATATATACGCGTTATCCGACGACATAATTGAGGTGAGAATTTTCAGTTTATTCAGAATGACTTTTCAGGGCCATGACGCAGCATTGCTGACGTCTAGATTTTCCGGTTTAGATTGACAGTCAGTTAATTATTGAAAGGTTATATATGAGTCACATTTTCATTGGGAGGTTAGTCAGGTTTTTATTCTGAGGTTACGGAAGTAAACTGATGGGAGGTTACACTTGTCAACAGCCGGCCAGCATCGTATTTTTTGTGAATTTCTGAGAAGTAGTCAGTTATATATCTGCTCTTATTTACCTAATGTTAAATGTAGTTTACATCTGGCGCAACGCATTTACAGTTTGTCACTCCTTCTCTCACAAATCATCGGCAATTTATTTTTCTTTGTTGTTATTGTATTTGTTCCACTCTTGCTTTGTCTTTGTTTGGTTTTGTGCCCACTTTTGACTTGCGAAAATGCCGCGAGAAACTGCCAACTGTACATCACGATGCGTAATGAGTGAAAAAGCCGACTTGAATAATTTTACTGATAATGCTGTCGACACTCAGTATCATAATGATAATCCTCCAATTACAGGTAATCAGTTCATGCCGACCACCAGTAATGATTCTAATCTAAATGGTGAACAAACAAATTCAATTATGTCCACAGTAAATTTAACGACAGTTGATGACGCGGCACGTTCCGCTACAATGAACGCTGCCCAGTTTGACACACCTGATTTGCAAACTTTACACAGTGTGCAGATAAACGTTTCTAACGAAGATCAACAATGTACTCAAAATACGTCAGATTTATTTGACTCCGATGTAGTGACCAACAGTGCACATCCAATTAGCAAACCTTTTCATGAACCAGACAATGACCAAATGGTTACACAAATCGTGCAAATGCAGATACACCATCACACAGCACAGAGAATAGAGTTGCTAATTTTGGCATGGATCAAGTTATGGCAGTATTGCTACAAACAGTCGAATGAAAAACAAGACAACAATTATAGACAGCTTAATGTAAATCTCAAACAGTCGAATGAAAAACAAGACAACAATTATAAACAACTTAGTGAACTTAGTCATTGCCGTGCAATGTCATGATACTAAAGAACAGTTACGTGAGGAAATTAAGGCTTGTGCTAGGAATAGTAGTGCAGAAATTAGATCCGTTGCACAAGAAATACGTAATTCACATGCAGCCACAACAAAATTATTGAGAGATGAAATCAGTGCAGCTGCTTAACAATGTTCAGAAAACGCAACACCGTTACGCGACGAGTTTAAATTAATGTCTGCAGAACTTTCACGCACTCTGGATCCGAAAATCGACTAGAAATTTGAACAACAGAACAGCCAAATTGACGAACGTTTTAATCACCACCTACTAAACAGTGAAACGCGTTACCGTAAATTCATACAGGAACAGAACATAGTAAAGAAACAAGTAATGGAAACAATTACTGCACATAGACAGCAAGACAAGCGTAAGTTGTATATGGTAGCAAAAACATACGTAGACACCAACATTGCTACAGTATCAGACGAAATCAGTACTATCAAACAGTTGAACACTAAATTGCATGGTGAAATCTCCGATCAAAAAATAAAAACAGACACTTATATTCAGACTTTGGAAAATAAGTACACAGTAGACTTTCAGTGACCAAAATACTTGAACAATTTGAATTTATACAGGATCCTGATGCCATTAAAGCAGACGTTAAGAAATAAATCAAAACTACACGTAAAATGCAAAAACAAATTAATGCTTTTGACACTAAAAATGACGATCAGGTAAAAGCACTGACTGAAAAATTTGATGAATTGGCCAGTCGTATTGACGTTATCGAAAATAACAATGACACCAAATCAGACGATACGTCACCAGTTTCGTTCAATCAAGCACCCGAATTCCAAAATATACAGAAGACAATCAGTGGGATAAGTACGTCCAATAATACATTACGTAGAAAATTATCATCTTTACAGCAAGAAGTGACAGAAATGAAAAATGCTTCAGCCTCCAACACATCACAGCATACGCCACATTCTGAGCATTTGTCACACTCACACAGCCAGTATAGCTTAGGTAATTTACAGACAGTACATGACTTAGATTCCGAACAGACGCAGACAAACAGATTCTCATACAATCCTGAACCTGCTCAGACAGTCAGAGACGATTATTTTGATTACGAGTACCTTCCATCCGTTAGGAAATTTAAGATATTTAAAAATGATAGAACACAGATTTACCCTTTGGATTGGATACAACAATTTGGTTTTGTTTTTCCACCAACTTGGCCCGTAACACACAAACTTGAATTTATTTGCAGTTTTTTGGAAGGCGAACCGGCAACTCGTATGAGACCGATCGCGAGACAGTGTTACGCGGTAGAAGAATTTCAGAATGCTTTTCTGTCAGTGTAGTGGTCGAAGACGACACAGCGCGGAATCAAGGATCAGTTAATTAGCTTACTGAATTATGAGAACTCAAATTTTTCGAGTATCACGCAATTTTTTGAACACATGCTACAGCAAAACCAATATTTATGTGAGCCATACAGTGAGTCAGCACCTATCCAATTATGTATTTCAAAATTACCACGATCGTTATGAGTGCCATTTTTAACAGGACAGCAGAAAGGAAATATTTCGGCATTTGGAGATCTGCTACAGCTATTGGGAGTTCAGCAATCAGATTATTCCTTCATAAACAAAACTTTTTCATAAAATAGCCAAGGCCAACAAGCATACAGTAATTAAGATCAGCCACGCTATTTTAATAGCAAAGGTGATAGACGCTCCAGGAATGACAACCACCAGAAATTTAATACCAGACAAAATTTTAATTATCAGTGTCGTCAAAGTTATCAGAAAACAGCAAACACATTGTGGCAACAATAGAGGCTTTTCCCCACAACAACAGTCACAAAACCAGCCGGTTAGCATACCTAACCAACAATATAATGTGCAAGGTCAACCAAGCTTTAATGTTTCGCCGCCTACACGTATAGCGTCGGCTCCACCAAATAGTAACGCACAGCAACAAGGAAATCACTACTTGCAGAAGACACATCATTTCAACTCCAATCCAACGCCCCATATAGTAATGACTATCATGACAGATGTAAAAGTAATGAGCACAGTTTACAGCACGCGCTTAATAACAGAAGGTCTTATCAGCAGCAGAATCATCCACAACAACAGATTATCATGAACGATAAGGTGGCTCGCGGAGTATAGATGTAGTATAGATGTAGATATCATACCCAACCTAATACGTCAGGACAAAATAACAGAACAGTACAAATAGTCGAAATGCCACAGCATCCTCCTGCAAATAACAGCACGTCAGAAAGAACTTGACTAGCTACAGTACAAGTTGCATCTTCCAGCAACGTAAGAAATACTTTTGATACACAGACAGAATCTTGTTCACGAAAATGTTATTACTTTTGACGACATCCTAGACACACTTTTACATGAAAAACCGGTTATACAAAAAACCATTTCCCACCCTATTATTGAAGTAAAGATTGGATCATCCACATTTTCAGCAGTAATCGATTCTGGATCACCTGTCAGTTACAAATGAAGAAACGTTCAACGAATGTAACAAAGAGAACACCTATCCTACGTTACTGGTAGGCAAAACTAAAGTAAAAGGAGCGGTAACTGGTAAAAGAGTAGATGTAAAATTACAGACACATTTATCATTTTGTATTGCAGGTCATACGCTCCACACAAATTTTTGGATTGTTTCCTTGTTGAGAACAGACGTTATTTTAGGTACGAATTTTTTGGTACAACATGACGCAGTTATTGACTTTAAAAGTTCCTATTTGATGTTAAAGGATGAAAAGGTACAACTGGCACTGGAATTTCAGCACGTTTTATCAGCAGAAGAACAGGCAATTAATCGGACAGAGGTCATTCCTACATCGCGTAACACACCCTGTCATTCCACATTGTTCACAGATACGTATGTACACAACTACAATACACCAGTCCAAGCCGACTATGACGTTATGCAAATGATTTCTGAGAAGGTAAAACAGAGCAGTGCAAGTACAGATGACGAACGTACTCAACTACGCAATATTCTTGTACAGCAAGCTCCAGTTTTTGACAACATCCCTGGTACTATATCCGGTTTTATGTATGAATTTTAAGTTAAACGGCATGACGTATTTAAAGCCAAACATTATCCCATTCCATATATCCACAGAGAACAAGTTAAGAAAGAATTGCAAGCTATGCTTGACCAAGGTATTATTGAACCGGCACTTAGTCCGTACATAAACCCGCTGTGTATTGTTAAAAAAAAGGACGGCTCACTTCGCGTACTTAATTCCCGCCATGTCAACGCCATTATTATTAATGAAACAGATCGCCCACAGACACTAGAAGAACTTCTCGTGAGGACGACGGTTCAATCCCGCGCCCGACCATCCTGATTTAGGTTTTCCGTGATTTCCCTAAATCGCTCCAGGCAAATGCCGAGATGGTTCCTTTCAAAGGGCACGGCCGACTTCCTTCCCCGTCCTTCCCTACTCCGATGAGACCGATGACCTCGCTGTCTGGTTTCCTTCCCCAAACAACTCCACTAGAAGAACTTCTACAGAAATTTCATGGTACTGCTATTTATTCCACATTAGCTTTAAAATCGGGATTTTGGCAAATTCAGCTCCATCCGAACTGCAGAAAGTACACAGCATTTCTTTGTTTTGGTGATTGTTATCAATTTTGCAAATTAACGTTCGGTCTAACAATTTCTTCAGTAGCATTTATTCGCGATTTGAATAGTATACTTCCGACAGAACTTAAAGACAGAATCGCAACGTATGTAGACGACATCCTTATCTCAGAAGCTAACTGGTCTGAACACAATTTGATTCTTGAACAACTGTTGCAAACTTTTCATGCACAAGGGCTCACAGTTAATCTTAGCAAAACGCACTTTGGCAAAACTTCCATAACATTTCTTGGACATGTAATTTCAGCAGAAGGCATTGCGCCTGTCTTCGAGATTACGTGACATTACTGTTCCAACGACCAAGAAACAACTACGCAGGTTTCTGGGATTAATTAACTTTTTCCGTCAATTTATTCATTACTCTGCCTTAGACACCCCTAGATTATGCCAGTTGACGGGTAAAAACTCTATTGGGTCCTGGGATAGCCAAGCACAGTTTGAATTTGTTAGTCTGAAACATGCCTTGTCGAATACACCACTTTTATCACACCCAGATCCTACCAGAAATTTTTCCATTGCCACCGACAGTTAAACACCGCTCTAGGCGTACACATTTTTCAGGAAATTGAAGAAGACGGTACTACAGTTATTAAAACATCGCTTTTTCAAGTCGGATTCTGTCACCTGCTGAACCCAATTATTCTGTTACGGAACTTGAAACATTATGTGTTGTATTGGCATTTACCAGATTTAGGCATTTTCTTTATGGAAGAAATACTACCGTTTATACAGATCATAGGAATTTAATTTCAGAATTGTTCACATTCCCGGTACACAAAATATTGTAGAAGATGCGCTATCCCGTTCTCTCAGCAATAATTAGCAAGACATCGCAACCGAATTCTGCCAAGCAAATTTTAGCCTCATGTATATTCACCAAGTTGCATTTGAAAATTTAATTTCGTCGTCATTACGAGACACAGCACAAGAGCATAGCAAAGACAACGTATGGAAAGAAATTAAACACCTTTGGCAAGATAGGAATAACGTTACCATTAGAAACAGTTATACTGTACGCAACAACATTCCGTTTCGCCACTCTCATCCTGACAGCAACAACTTTTTATTATGCATTCCTGACGAATTTGTTAACAAATTAATTTGGTATACCCATTTAAGTTAAGCCCATTATGGAGCCAGAAAATGTTTTCTTAAACTGAGACAGAACTGTTATTTTGCCAACATGGAGAACCGTATTCGACAAGTTTTAGCATAACGTCAAATCGGCCAGGACGCTAAATCAGACACGACTTCACATATTCCTCCGTTACATCCCATTGTACCGATTCAATCGAGACATATGGCCGCTGTAGACATTTTTGGACCGATTCCCAGTTCTAATAGAGGTTTTTGCTACATCTTTGTCGCTGTTGAACTCACTCCGAAATTTGTTACCTTCACTCCGTTACGCAAAGCTACTGCTAAATCTATTTCGAATGCATTTGTAAAACATTTTCCATTTTATGTAGGGCATGTATTGAAAGTAATTTCCGATAATGGACCACAATTTCGATCTGTGATATGGACACGTATGTTACGAGCTAGAAACATTTCTCCGATCTATACATCCAGGTATCACGCTTCTTCGAACCCTTCTGAACGATTGATGAAAGAAATTGGTAAACTATGAAGAATATACTGCCATAAAAGACATATTGATTGGGACACACACATACTCTCATTCCAGGATGTAATTAACTCCATAGAAAATGAATCTCCGACTGTTATATTCAAAACTGTCGAACCACCCAACAAAATTAAAGAATTAGCATCTTTTCCTACATCTCGTCGACTACACCACCATGAAATAATTGACATTGCGCTCAACAACATCAAACGTGTCGCAGAACGCCGCAGAAGACAGCAGAAACAGGTTTGTGCACGCCGTGAGTTTCCCATAGGAGAGAAGATATTAGTATGCACACACTATTTATCCAACAGAGGAAAGAGTAGATGCAGTAAATTTGAGCTTCTTACCCTGGTCCACATAGAATTCGCAGCATTCCTCACCCCAATGTAGTACATGTCGAAACATTGAGAACCAGATAAACCAAGGGCAATCACCATATTTACAATATTAAATCCTTTATTGAATGAACATAATTTATGACTTATCACACTGTAATGCCAATTCCAGATATTTATATGACCACTTATTGATGATGATTATATTTTTTATTGGCAAGTGCCTGGCAAGGTAAGTTTAGCAGGTCCGTTTTCTTGTCGTTATACCTCAGACTGCGCACGTTTTCCATTTTTTTATGTATATGTGATGGTTTTCCTATCGAAAGTAGAATTTTCTCTGTATGCATTATGAAATCTTTGAGATATAACAAACATCAGTTGACTTTGACATTTTGCCTTATGATATCCCAACATCTTGTCTATTCTACATTTTGCTACTACATTATGATTTTGTGTGCACATTTTTACACTTGAAAACTGTTTATGGTTTTGACCTAATATGTTTTCCGTCATGCTATGCTGTATGCTTAGTCATATCACTAGGAACAAGTTTTCATTTAATGGGTATATGATTTAAATGCATTATTAATCCATATTCATCATTTTCAGAAAGCAATACCGTGTAAAAGAAGTATATTAAACAGCCACAGTGGTTTACTATGAAATGGAGAATTCACCATCGGAATGAACAAAAGAAAATACAATACCTTGTCATGAAGAGTAAATGGATTAGAATTAATAAAGATTACCAAAATATAGTATATGCACCATTTGATAGTAACCTTGACTAATTACTTTTCTTTCAGATGCAATTGCGGCAGACTGTCGAGCTGAGCTGTGTATGTTAATTTTAGTGATGAAATATGCTAGAAGTAAGAAACTTAGTAATATATGAAATGATATCGCTGAGAAATAAGATAATGAATAATGAACTTTTTTTCAGAGGATAATAAATGATGATGTCTAGTTATATGAAGAAAATGGTAATGAATAATGAAGTTTTTCTTTAATTTTCTTGCAGATGAGGATAATGAGGATGTTTATGTAATTATTTAAGTATTTGGTGTAGTTCTATTTGACAGTATGCTGTATATTGCATAGTATAATGATTGAATGTTTTGGAAAGGGACAGCTAGAGTATGTGCATATTAAGTGGATATGTCATTACCTGTTAATTAGCAGAATTTTTCTGATGTATTAATTCCATTATGTCTATGTATTATTGGACTAAACACCTCGAATACTAGTTCCAATGTCTTACATTTTAAATATGTCTTATGACACTTGCATGATATCAAATATAGTCAGTAGCAGCTTGTTGCTACACGCAATAACCCCTGTTTTGAATGATGACGTCTGAATAATACATAATAAATGCTTTGTAACTGGCCAATGAGTGCCAATAATTACTGAAATGAGATGAATTATGAATAATGTTTTGTAAAACTCCATAAATACTACATAAATGTTTTGTAACTGGCTAGTGCATGCCAATAAATATGGTAATGAGATCACTTATGAATAATGTTTTGTAATACTCTATAAATGCTATGCCAATAATTACTGCAGTGAGATGACTTATGAATAATGTTTTGTAATACTCCATACATGCTTTGTACCTGGCCAATGAGTGCCAGTAATTGTTCAAATTGGATCACTCACTAGTGTAGTTCTGAATGATGACTAGCATGTACTCTATTTGGTTTTTGCACTAATTCTACGTTGATGTAGCTGTCCATCACCTTGAACGTCGGGGATGTTATTATGGACCTACTGTTTAGTGTACCTAATGTACTACCAAAATGATAACGTACAATATTAATACATCATTTCAGGGAAGAGAACTTCAGATTGTCTCACTTGGTGTTGTGCTTCTGTAGAAAGATATGGACTTTTAGTGCAGCTATGTGCAACCCACTCTGCTACAACCATGATGCTATCCTTCCCATTCCTTTCCTAGTTATTGTAAAAATGCTTAAGTCTTATGCAGTGAGTGTGCACTTCATTTCACTTGTCAATATGATCAGTTCTCGTAAAAATGCTAAAGACTTCTACAGTGTGTGTACACTCTATTTCATTTCTTAGTATGTTCTGTACCCAGTGTGTGTACACTTTATGTCATTTCTTAATATGTTCTGTACTTATGTTATTTATCAATTATATATATATATATATATATACACTCTCTGAAGTAGACTTAGTAAACTAAATAGGTTACAGAAAAATTTGTTGCTCATGGCAAGTCAAACTGACTCACCATCCCTGCCAAATCTTTACCCCCCCCCCCCCCCCAGTGGAGGGTTATGTAAGAGGTCCATGACCGAGGAATTTATTGCTAGTGCACTCGAGCAGATGTAACTTCGATGGATTGCCTGTGATATGTAAGCTACAATATAATCGCAGACCAGAGAGCAGTGTCGGCAGCAGTAGTGGTAGTAGCTCGCAGTCGGACGGTTGTGTCAGGTCGCTCTTAGAGAGCAGTTGTCGACTTCTATAGCTCACAGAGAGCACTTGTGTCCTGTATGGAATTGTCAAGGCCTGTCGTGGAGAACGATGGCGGTGTCTGAGCGATGTAGTATAAGATAAGAGCAAAAATTATTGTTATTTATTGCCGCGCGCATAATGTAATTTGCAACAACTCATTTTTTACTATTGTTATATCAAAGTCACATGTAATTAATTTTCAATAATTTTTCGATAATAATCTTTCTTATAAATATAGCTTTCGACAGTCATTCATCTGAATTTAAGGGTTTTACTAATTTCTCCTATCCATAGTCATGCCAATTATCATAAAGGAACATTAGTTTTTTTATACATAACAAAATCTGTTGGCCAACATTGCACTGGGCTGTGCCAGAAAAATTTCTTATAGGAGCAGATATATATGCCTTATCCGGCGACATAATTGAGGTAAGAATCTTCAGTTTATTCAGAATGACTTTTCAGGGCCATGACACAGCATGCTGACGTCTAGATTTACCAGTTTAGATTCACAGTCAGTTGATTATTGAAAGGTTATATGTGAGTCACATTTTCATATGGAGGTTAGTCAGATTTTTATTCAGAGGTTATGGAAATATAACTGTCGGGGGGTTACAACGTTTGTCTTTGGCTATACACATAGGGATAGTATGGGGCAGATTCTTTGTCAGGCTTGCGAGGGAAAGAAATAGCCTCTTATTCTGAGACGATTGTCCTACTTCGTTACAAGTGCTACAATCAACTGGAAAGGAGAAAATTTCTGAAAGTACAATTTGGCTGACTTGGCGACCTGGACAACGTATTGAGAAAGTCACTAACAGAATCTGAGATGGAGATACAAATGTAATTTAATACGGATAAGAAGGACAAAGAATTGTACAACCATTTAAGTTCACATACAGAAACCGTGGAGAACTTAATCAAAGGGAAGGGAAGCAAAGCTGTCTCACTAATAACTTGACTCAGACAGCAGACTAGAATTTTTTCTGGAATTATCTCTTTATTGTGGAAAGTGCCAAACCGTCTTGAGAGCATGGAGAGTGGAAGCATAAAATGGGCGAATAAATTGTGGAAAGTCGTGTTCGTCAGGCTTTGGTAGTAAGGGGAATGAGAAAATTAACAGGTTTTCAATATTCTGCACTGTACGAT
The DNA here is from genome assembly GCF_023864345.2 of Schistocerca serialis cubense. Classification (NCBI taxonomy): domain Eukaryota; kingdom Metazoa; phylum Arthropoda; class Insecta; order Orthoptera; family Acrididae; genus Schistocerca; species Schistocerca serialis. Next base: position 364,182,408 of record NC_064645.1, on the reverse strand, counting down.
TCCCTAAAACATATGAAATGTTTTATGAGTGACTGTTTCCACGTGACCTGTAGACGAGCACTCGGGAAATGAAAAGGGAAGGGGGTCACTGAGAATGAAAAATTTTAAATCCACAGAAACTCTTTGTCACAGCAGGTGAATATTTCCAATCAATTATTTGTGAAAACATAAGGAAGTAATGTTCACCACTGTGACTTGACATTGATTTAATCTCCTGGATACATATGTAGCTACTCATCACCGATCGTGAGAAGCTGTATAGTGAACAGTATTACTTACATAGGGCATTGTAACAGAGGCGTTTATGAACTCATTCCCTAAGGAAGCGCCGGCCGTGGTGGCCAAGCGGTTAAAGGCGCTACAGTCTGGAACCGCGCGATCGCTACGGTCGCAGGTTCGAATCCTGCCTTGGGCATGGATGTTTGTGATGTCCTTAGGTTAGTTAGGTTTAAGTAGTTCTAAGTTCTAGGGGACTGATGACCTTAGAAGTTAAGTCCCATAGTGCTCAGAGCCATTTGAACCCTAAGGAAGCAGTATCGTCTCGACAACGTTAACTTTTATTAATAACATTTACATTTGTAAAATTAACTTAGAAAACTAATATCCAGTAAATGAATAGTTCGATTTTGCTGGTTATAAAGACTAAAAGTAACCACACAGAAGACAAAAGATGCTAGTCCTATTGATTCTTCTGACACGTAACCAGCATCATATTTTAAAATGTCGAACCAACGTTTCGACCATTATTTGTGGGTGTTACAGACTCTCATGAAGGACACTTCAGAAAAATTACGCGAATTCTGACTCCATCCGCGAAATTCTACGAACGTACAAAAATTCTGCAGCTACGCCTGCAAGCAAGGTACGAGCGACATATATAGGGTGCGAAGTACTGGTATTAAATCGTGAAGGTACAAATAATTCGCTTGCCTTGTACCTAATTAGAGCACCCGTAACAGCATTCTCACGCGCTGTGCTCACGCGCAGGTAATTGCAAAACATTTCGATAGGTCAAATAAACACTTTACAACTATGATTCGTCATATTCGGTATGACCAGAAGCGGCCAATAGCACAAATAAACTTAACTGAAAGCGTCAGTTTTTTATTTCGCTGCCGTAGCACTTCTCAAAACAGATAACGATTGCATCTATACAGCTTACATCACGTCTCATTTGCATTTCCACGCCATTCTCTAAATATAAGCTTAACGTGTGATAGTCCTGTCGCTTAACTGAAATGAAGCGAATTTCCTAAGATAAAAATGTTCTATTTAAATAGCTTATACTCAATTTAATGTAAAACATGTTAATTATTGTAACTCTTCAGGCTTTCCCGGCGAGATCTTGACATGTGGAATAATCGGGTCTACTGCCGGATGTTTGCGTCGCTCTGGCACAATATTTCGGCCACGTAACTCGTTGCCTTCTTCAGGTGCTACCTGAGACTGCCGTGTTGGAGGATCTTGGATACTGGACATGTCATGTTAATTATTGTTGTAATTACACTATCATATGTTCATTAGACGTAAGAATTATACCAACTAAAACTAAAAAATAAACTGCTCCCGAACAGGCCATGAAGGCGCAGCGGTACCGACCGGCCGCCATATCATCCTCAACCTACAGGCGTCACTGGATGCGCATATGGAGGGGCATGTGGTCAGCACACCGCTCTCCCTGCCGTACGTCGGGTTACGAGGCCGGAGCCGGTACTTCTCAATCAAAGAGCTCCTCAGTTTGCCTCACAAGGGCTGAGTGCGCCCCGCTTCCCAACAACGCTCGGCAGACCGGATGGTCACCCATCCAAGTACTAGTCCAGCCTGACACCGCTTAGCTGCGGTGATCTGACGGAAATCGGCGTTACCGCTGCGGCAAGGCCTTTGGCGTAAGACTAATACACATTAATTTGTAATGTTCAGCTAATAATGCAAAGACAAACACATGAAATTAAAATAACTTTTTGCACAGAACCTATTTAACCCTAGAAGTGTTGATCAAGGTCACCTGACCCTGGAGGTTTTTATTTTTTACTGTGCATGCGTCACCCCACTTACATGGCCCACTGCCACCAATGTAAATTCAGCGTTGAGTGAGACCTAGTAGACGACGGGCGTTCGAAGTTGTGAAACACTGTTGTTTAACTAATTTGACAGAAGTATTTTTGTAGGGTCACAGTAACGCAACAGTAGACACTGTATTACCGTTCCGCTGCTAAATGTGAAGTATATTTATGTGAAAATGGTACGTATAAATAAAATTTTTCTAACGAAAGATGCATCGATAAAAAGAGACAATCTCAATCGTGGAAGTGACGTAAGTCACCTTTTGATGAAACTGATTGTGAAGCTTTTGCTCATGCTGCTGTTGTGGACAATACAGCAACTGATCACAGTGTCGAATCCTCAGACAGCAATGAAGAAAATACAGTCGTTCGAGGTAAGAATTGACATTGTTGAAACACAGTTGTCCCTAACACAAGAAACCGTCACTTGCCGATAGCATTCTACTCCGTATTTCAAGAGTGTGGAAACAAAAAATGAATCGATTTATGAATAACTGACAACATTTGCGTGATATGTGCATTTCATTAAGTGACTAGCGTCAACTCCTGATTAAACTGCAAATAAAGTCTTTAGACGGCGATCAGTTTCAAGTTTCAGCACTGAAAAGCTTCCATGACAGTTTTCAGTCTCGAGTTTTGGATGAATTAATACTAATATTGAATCACATCGTACGTGGCAGAGATGAAATAAAATAAATTTAGTATATGAGAGTCCAATTTCATTATAAAGTATTCTACCCTAAGAGAATTTCACCTGCAAGTAATTGGGGTTCACTGTGATCCTAGTGTACAGCTCGTGTGACAGTTTGAGAGCTGTACTCTGCTAGGGTTGACCACACGGGATTAAGATTGGGGTTGGGTTGTTTGGGGAAGGAGACCAGACAGCGAGGTCATCGGTCTCCTCGGATTAGGGAAGGATGGGGAAGGAATTCGGCCGTGCCCTTTCAAAGGAACGATCCCGGCATTTGCCTGGAACGATTTAGGGAAATTACGGAAACCTAAATCAGGATGGCCGGGCGCGGGATTGAACCGTCGTCCTCCCGAATGCGAGTCCAGTGTCTAACCACTGCGCTACCTCGCTCGGTACGAGATTAAGAGTCTTAACGCTCTGTGATGTGGCCCGCCCCGGTATCTGTTGCGTGAGAGCGGCAGATTTCGAACCGAGACTGATAACAAAAGATGAAGTTCTCCGTATGACTTACGAGATAGAAAGTGACTCGACGTATATGAAGACATCAAGCAATAACGTCCATGGTACTAGAGGTAACCACTGTCGACAAAATTGGAGGGAGAAAAGGTTGGAATACTTACAACAAACAGGTGAGGATATGCTTATTTGAGTGTTGGTCATGAGAGAAAAATGTGGCAATTCACATGAAACCAGTGAAAAGGTTTACGGCATACCAGAATCAAAGATATTGGGGGTGATGGCAGGTGCCCTATTCGATTTAATGGCATCACGAGCGACCTAACTCTAGCTGGCTGAATGCAGATTTGAACGTCGGTTCTCCCGAAATCGAGTCGAGTGTCTAAGCACTGCGCCGCCTCTGCTGGCGATGAGGAAATCGAGGTCGCTGTTTTGGACTCGCTGAGTCTCCAGACGGACGAATTATCGAGAGGGAATACTTGATGGGGGACAGGTGGGCCTTTCTTGAAGTTAATCATGCGGGAAAATGTGAAGGTGGGATTCCAGTGCTTCGCCGGAGATGACTCAGACCACAGAGTTGTAGCCGCGTGACTGTCAGGTGAATGCAGCGACTTGCAGGAGGCGGCTGGAACCGCGGCAGGCCAGACGTAACAGCCACGCGCGGTAGGAGGCCTTGTCATTTTACTTCGTCTCATCCTCTGCCAGCTTTTCATCTCGAAATCGATGGTTCACAAGAGCACGAGAACGTCTAACCTTGTACGGCTCTACACACCATCAACACAAACATAATACACTGAAGGCCGTGCGGGATTAGCCGAGCGGTATAGGGCGCAGCACTCATGGACTGTGCGGCTGGTCCCGGCGGAGGTTCGGCTCCTCCCTCGGGCAAGGGTGTGTGTGTTTGTCCTTAGGGTAATTTAGGTTAAGTAGTGTGTAAGCTTGGGGACTGATGACCTTAGCAGTTAAGTCCCATAAGATTTCACACACATTTAAACATAATACACTGAAGTGCCAAAGAAACTGGTAAAGGCATGGGTATTCAAATACAGAGATATGTCTACGTGAGTAAAAACCCTAAGAGATTTTGGTCGTGTGTAAAATCATTAAGTGGGTCAAAATCATCTGTTCTTTCTCTCAACGACCAAACCGGCACCAAAACGGAAGGTAACAGAGAGAAGGCCGAAATACAGTATTCGGTCTTCCGAAGTTGTTTCACCGCAGAAGATCGTTATACTGTCCCTCCTTTCAACCGTCTTACGAACGTAGAAATGGCAGATATTTAGATAACCGATCGCGGAATTGAAAAACAGCTACAATCACTTAGTAGTGGAAAGCCATCACGATCAGATGAGATTCTATTAAGATTATGCGAAAGAACTTGCTCTCATTCTAGCAGTAATTTATCGTAGAACGCCTGAGCAACGAAAGTGTAAGTAGGCTGTATAGGTTTTTTTATTGGTAACGCCATGTAGCGCTCTGTATGAAAGTCACTGGCTGTGCTGTGTGCAGTCTGGTGGTTTGCGTTGTTGTTGGCTATTGTAGTGTTGGGGAGCTGGATGTTAATAGCGCGTAGCGTTGCGCAGTTGGAGGTGAGCCGCCAGCAGTGGTGGATGTGGGGAAGTGAGATGGCGGATTTTTGAGAGCGGATGATCTGGATGTGTGTCCATCAGAAACAGTACATTTGTAAGAATGGATGTCATGAACTGCTATATATATTATGACTTTTGAACACTATTAAGGTAACTACATTGTTTGTTCTCTATCAAAATCTTTCATTTGCTAACTATGCCTATCAGTAGTTAGTGCCTTCAGTAGTTTGAATCTTTTACACTCCTGGAAATTGAAATACGAACACCGTGAATTCATTGTCCCAGGAAGGGGAAACTTTATTGACACATTCCTGGGGTCAGATACATCACATGATCACACTGACAGAACCACAGACACATAGACACAGGCAACAGAGCATGCACAATGTCGGCACTAGTACAGTGTATATCCACCTTTCGCAGCAATGCAGGCTGCTATTCTCCCATGGAGACGATCGTAGAGATGCTGGATGTAGTCCTGTGGAACGGCTTGCCATGCCATTTCCACCTGGCGCCTCAGTTGGACCAGCGTTCGTGCTGGACGTGCAGACCGCGTGAGACGACGCTTCATCCAGTCCCAAACATGCTCAATGGGGGACAGATCCGGAGATCTTGCTGGCCAGGGTAGTTGACTTACACCTTCTAGAGCACGTTGGGTGGCACGGGATACATGCGGACGTGCATTGTCCTGTTGGAACAGCAAGTTCCCTTGCCGGTCTAGGAATGGTAGAACGATGGGTTCGATGACGGTTTGGATGTACCGTGCACTATTCAGTGTCCCCTCGACGACCACCAGTGGTGTACGGCCAGTGTAGGAGATCGTTCCCCATACTATGATGCCGGGTGTTGGCCCTGTGTGCCTCGGTCGTATGCAGTCCTGATTGTGGCGCTCACCTGCACGGCGCCAAACACGCATACGACCATCATTGGCACCAAGGCAGAAGCGACTCTCATCGCTGAAGACGACACGTCTCCATTCGTCCCTCCGTTCACGCCAGTCGCGACACCACTGGAGGCGGGCTGCACGATGTTGGGGCGTGAGCGGAAGACAGCCTAACGGTGTGCTGGACCGTAGCCCAGCTTCATGGAGACGGTTGCGAATGGTCCTCTCCGATACCCCAGGAGGAACAGTGTCCCTAATTTGCTGGGAAGTGGCGGTGCGGTCCCCTACGGCACTGCGTAGGATCCTACGGTCTTGGCGTGCATCCGTGCGTCGCTGCGGTCCGGTCCCAGGTCGACGGGCACGTGCACCTTCCGCCGACCACTGGCGACAACATCGATGTACTGTGGAGACCTCACGCCCCACGTGTTGAGCAATTCGGCGGTACGTCCACCCGGCCTCCCGCATGCCCACTATACGCCCTCGCTCAAAGTCCGTCAACTGCACATACGGTTCACGTCCACGCTGTCGCGGCGTGCTACCAGTGTTAAAGACTGCGATGGAGCTCCGTATGCCACGGCAAACTGGCTGACACTGACGGCGGCGGTGCACAAATGCTGCGCAGCTAGCGCCATTCGACGGCCAACACCGCGGTTCCTGGTGTGTCCGCTGTGCCGTGCGTGTGATCATTGCTTGTACAGCCCTCTCGCAGTGTCCGGAGCAAGTATGGTGGGTCTGACACACCGGTGTCAATGTGTTCTTTTTTCCATTTCCAGGAGTGTATTTAGCTGGCAGTGCAGTAGTTCGAGTAACGAAGATTTTTGTGAGGTAAGTGATTTGTGAAAGGTATAGGTTAATGTTAGTCAGTTCCATTCTTTTGTAGGGATTATTGAAAGTCAGATTGCGTTGCGCTAAGTAAATACTGTCTGTCAGTTTAGTGTTGATCAGAATAGGTAAAGAGCGAAATGTCTGAGTACATTCAGTTTTGCTCAGCTGTTTGAAAATCAAATAATGTAAGAGATTTATCAGCACAGTAATTCAATAATTTTTCTAAGGCGACGTTTCAAAAGCGCAGGACTGGAAAGAAGCGCAGGTCATTCCCGTTTCTAAGAAAGGCCGTAAGACATATCCACGTAATTATAGACCTATTTCGTTGACGTCAATCTGTTGTAGAATTATGGAACATGTTTCATGCTCAAGAATTATTACGTTTTTGGAAAATAAACATCTCCTCTGTAAAAATCAACATGGATTCCGCAAACAGAGATCCTGCGAAACCCAGATCGCTCGGTTCCTCCATGAGATCCACAGCTCAGTGGACAACGGCGCTCAGGTTGATGCCGTGTTCCATGATTTCAGTATGGCATTTGACACCGTCCCGCATTGCCGTTTAATGAGAAACATACGAGCTTGCGATTGTATTCAAGACTTTCTTGCAGATAGAACTCAATACGTCGCTCTTATCTTATCGACAGATGTAAAGGTAATATCTGTTGTATCACAGGGAAGTGTGATAGGACCGTTGCTGTTTACAATATATATAAAGGATCTAGTAGAAAGCGTCGGATGCTCTTTAAGGCTATTCGCGGATGATGCAGTTGTCTATACCAAAGTAGCAAGGCCAGAAGAATTTGGAGAAAGACCTGCAGTGAACCGATGAATGGTGCATGCTCTGGCGATTGACCCTGATCGTAAATACATGTAACATATTGCGCATACGTAGGAAAAGAAATCCACTACTGTACAGCTACACTATTGATGACAAACAGCTGGAGACAGCGTCTGCCGTAAAATATTTAGGCCTAATTAGCCAGAGCGACCACAAGTGGAATGACCACATGAAACAGATAGTGGAAAAGCAGACACCAGACTCAGAGTCATCGGAAGAATCTTAAGGAAATGTAACTCATTAACAAAAGAAGTGGCTTATAAGGCTCTTGTTCTCCCGATTATTGAGTATTGTTCATCTGTCTGGGATCCCTATCAGTTAGGACTGATAGAGGAAATGAGAAGATCCAACGAAGAGCGGCGCGTTTCGTCACGGGATCGTTTAGCTGGCAAGAGAGCGCGAAGGAGATGCTAAACAACCACCACTGACAGACGTTACAAGAGAGGCGTTGTGCATCACGGAGAAATTTACTATTGAAATTTCGGGACAGCACTTTTTAGGAGTCAGACAACATATTCCTTCCCCCCACATACATCTGGTGTACTGACCACGAGGAGAAAATTTGAGAAATAAGAGCCAATACAGAGGCTTACCGACAATCATTCTTCCCACGCACTATTCTCGAGTGGAACTGAGTTGGAGGGATTGTATAATGGTACCGAAAGTACCCTCCGCCACACACCATTAGATGGCTTGCGGATTATGATGTATATGTCTACAACGGCGAGGTAAGGCGCTTCGGAGGATATTATTAACGCAGCAAGCAATTACTATGAAACATTCTGGCTCTTCTGGATTAACAGTGACTGGAGTGTAAAACATTCGAAAAACTTTACTTCTGACCACAAAGGTATTTCCAGAGACCCTCTTGCTCATGAGGGTCTACAATCAAAAATACTTTTTTGATGATGGCTTTAGTATCATTTTTTGAATGTGACTTCACTGCATCGGCTGACAGTCCAACAGGTTGGTCTCCTACAATAATGTGTGATGAGAATGGATCTACACTGGGGTGACCAAATTATTTCCGGTGAAAACCGAGACATTCACCCGGGTGCCAATGGACACCTCATTCCACATGTACCCAGGTTTCTTAATTTTAAATATTAATGTTTTGTTGATACATTTTGTTAACCCGATTATTGTAACTAATAAGAGGATACAAAAGAGTGATATAATCTAGATTATCTGTATAATTAATGAAATTTAATAAACGTATACACTAATAAAGAAATGTATTACGATTTTACAAAATTTTACAGCCATTCAATTTTTAATCAATTAATATTAACATGAGCTTTAATATTACTGAGCACTTGTAGATGGAATTGACTGTCCTTGGAGAAAAGGGTATTTTTCACCGCCTCCAGCCTTCTTGATCATGTCTTTGTTCTTAGAGACACAGTGATAAAACTCGGCACAATCCATTTTGTAGTTGTACAGGATCTGCAGGATTGCTTCAAGAGAGTCCACCTCCATTCTGTTTCTTTCATCAGTCCACTGGATATTCATGAACGAAAATATTCTTTCCACATTGGCATTATCGGCTGGGATTGCAAATAAATATCTTGCAATTATTACCAACTCAGAGTAATGCTGAAGACAGTCACAGCTTTTAAAAAAACTCACCCACTTCTCATGACATTCCAATGGTGTATCTTTTCATCATTCCACTTGTGAAGACTTTCTTCAACAAAATTTGTCAGTATGCCGAACTGATCAAAGAGAATGGAATCATCGATTTCAATCTCCTTACTCTTCAAATAAGAAACTGTCTCTTCAACACTTTCCCATTTTGGCACTCTCTTCAGTAACATCCAATCAAACACCGGCGATGAGGGTAAATATGAGGCGCTCCACTTGCTGAGATATTCTACACAAGTGTCATAAAACCTGTTAACTTCTTCTCTAAAACTCCTTTCCACTGCTTCTGATACTTCTGCTCTTTTACGGATAGATTTAACATTAAAAGAAATGAACTACTGTTCTTTCCTCTTAGTAACAGTTTCCAGAGTCTTTTTCAAAACATCATTTACCTCTATTACACTTTTCGTGCTTCCCTCAATTTCCTTTATCCCATTCTGCAAAGTACTAAGCTGAAGCTGACTGTGAATGAACCATAAGTAGGCTTCACTTCAAGGGTTACTGAAAAACTGAACCAATATTTTGGGGGCTTTGTCTTCATTTAGGAAAAAATCTTTTAACAGTTCAAACAGGCGGATTACTCTTTCAACTGCTGGAAACAGTGATAACCAGCAAGTTTTCGAGTGACACATTGCATTCATATATTCAGCTCCCACATAATCACAGAACTCCTTAAGCCTCTCTGTTGTAACAGTATATATGTAAAAGTGTGATATACCTTCATGACGATAGTTTCAACATCACAGCTTAAACTGTCAGCAGATGTCTGCACGCTATTGTGTAAAACATGTGCAGGGCACCCTATGCCTTCAATGTTTTTATGCAATGTTGCCGTTAATTTGGTAAATAAGTTGCATTTGCCTTGTCTTTTTAAACCACCAAAGTTTGTGTTGGTGTTGTCTCCACAAAATGCCACACATTTATTTCGATAGTATTCATACAAAATCTTGAAATTTCGTCAGATGTTTCACTAGGTAGGGAACTCACCTTCAAAAATTTGGTCTGAATTCCCTGATTAATATCGAAAAACTGAACAACAAACGGAAATATTTTACTGGCCTTATGATTGCTGGCATCAGTGGATATTACGTAGAAAGAATACTTTTTGATGTATTCAAGGCTTTCCTTTACACTCTGGAGAGCAATAACTCCTTTCACTAAGGCTGACACTTTAGTTCTTGCTGAACTAAACTTTTTCGAAATGGAGGAATCATCAAACATAATGCTGTTAAACTTATTAGTACAATCACTAGACCTATAAGTTTGGTGATGTTTTACCATGTGGTAGGCTAGTGTAAGCTCGGCTGCCCGAACTTTCGTCTCTTCACTTGACTGATGTTTCACAAAATAATTTTGTAGAGTTTTACTGCAGCTCGGTGCACTGTATCTGTTAATGTGTTTCTTTGACCTGATGTGATCAACTATGTCGGAACGTCCACCATGACTTATAGTAATAAAACAGTTACATACGGAACACACTGCTTCATTCTTAACGAAATTCCATTCCCTGGAATAACAGTCAGTGAACTTGCAGGCACGTTTCGGCATTGCGATTCACAGTACTGCAGCAATAATACCACTAATATGAGAAGAAACTACTACACTGTTCTGACAATGAGTGTGTTAGTAAGTGGCGCGACAATCGGACGGTTTAATAGCTGTGTTACAATAATACAACTTACTACTTGTTGGCCAAAGTACCGCTCGAAGTAAATTATTGCCTGAGTGTATCAGTACTGGTACTGTGATTACTAGTATGGGACAATGGAGGTTTTAGACAAATAAGCTAAAATATATTAATTTCTTGTGTTGTATTTCCTTTAATATATCGAAATCCCAAAAATTTGAGAAAGTTTCACGAAATGTATTTAAAAACTGAATTCCGGGACTTTTGAGCGTCCCGAAACAAATTTTCGGGACACCGGAACACAGGGACGAAAACCGGGACAATCCCGGTTTTCCGGGACGTTTGGTCACCCTGATCTACACTCACTTATCTTGGTGGAGAATGAAACTGCTCAGTCTGAATTGCCAATATCATCATCTATCCCTTATGCACCAATATCTCACATTCAAAATTTGCAGTTAGCATTTACAGACTTGTAAATCGTCTTCACGGGTTTGCCACCGGATGACGTTGTACAGATTCCACAATATTTTCTCGGAGAAACTGTTCGACCTCTTCAGGTGGTTCAACCTTGCCGGTGGCTAGGTACGACTGACGGTCTCCACGTCGACGCTCTGCATACAGGACACGCACGCGAAGAATGTTCATGCCCGGAAATCACGCATGCGCAATGATTTGCAGATCGTTGGCGCCATACTCAAACGCCCTCTGCCGAAAGTCGCAGAGCGGTGCTCCTGCGCGTGCGCTATAAGCTATGGCATAGGCGGTTGGCGTAGGCGTGTATGTCGCAGCGTTCTTGTACTGTGTGACATGTCTGGCCTGTATATGCTGCCCCATATTGACAAAGAATCTTGTACACAGAACGTTTCCTCAGGCCAACCAGAATAGTCGGCAAGTGCAGAACACTGTCTGAATTCAGGACATCGCATACCGGGTGATCAAAAAGTCAGTATAAATTTGAAAACTTAATAAACCACGGAATAATGTAGATAGAGAGTCTAGTATGATAAAAAAAAATTATTATTATTACTATTAAATATATTTCAATTCTTTCAATTCAGATCGGTATTTCATACTAGAATGTCGTGTTCCCAGTTTGGCACAGCTTTGCCACAGGAGACACGAAAGCGGTCGAAGACGTCCGTCTTCTGGTCGGCTCCTGATCGTTGTCAGAAGGAGACTAGTTTTTGAATACGCAAAGACTTCTATTACTTGGAAAAGAACAACCCGGATTTCTTTACGTAATCAGTATGATTTTTAAATTACCTAAGGGACCTTTAACAATGAACAGTAAGAAAAAATGCATTTGGAAATGAAATCATTCATAAATGGGGCAGCTATGAATTGTATAGAAGACAAGGAGCGGCCTTCTGTACACGACCAGGATGCCGCAGTATTTTCTGCTGTAGTAAAGGCTTTTTGACATTTCTAAAAATAATATGGCCTGGAGGTTAAAAAAGAAGTATAAAGGAAAAGAATAGAATAAGAAATCTGGTAAACACTAAATATATTCTAATAATTCTCACAAGTAATTAGAGCTACTTTATAGACAGCATAACTTACATAAGTAATTATCTAACTCTATGGTGCGATCACATTTCAGCTCCTATGTTCGCGTTTTTGTCACAAGTTACAGTCACTTTTCTCCTTCGTTGAAGACAATTCTTGCACTGTCCAACACCCCCGATAACAATAGCTTGCCGAGTTACAATTTCGAACATAAATTACTTGAATGTTATTAATTAATAATGTTGTCTGCACGCTGGCAAGACCGCTCACTTTTATAGCTTAAAGTCGACCTCCTTTACGCTTTCACACCACAAGCAGAAGTACATTAAAATCTGAAGATCTACAAACGTTTTCTACCGTCATCTTTTATTTAGATCGAAGCGGAACGACAGTTCAGCTTCTGTTAAAATGTTTCTTTGACTGCGCAATCGATGTATTAGCGTCCGCGCTAGATGCGCATCTTTACAGTTACGTAAATTATACAAAACAAATGTCTTTCAAAGAATACTCAAAGCTTTCGTAGTACGGAAATACCAATAATATTACATCGCTTCCCGCGTGAGGAGTAATGAGTCTGAAAGATCGTTACGACTCACGCGCAGTCGTAATATTATTGGATTCACGTACTTAGTGAATGAAGTATTTAAGGATGTCTCCTTGTAGGGAGCAAAACAGACATAACATAAGGCACATAGAATTATATGCGTTTCATACTAAGTCGTCAAAGCTACTCACAGTTGCTTGATCATTAACAAACTTGGTTGTGGCATGATGTCATCATAAGTGTTCAAGGATTTAACATAGGTTCTCAAGAATTACTCTCATTCAGTCAATTGAAACATTGAAATACTAACATAGATACAAGTACAAATTAGATACACATACAGATACATATATACATAAATATTGACAAGAAGAAAAAAAATTCGATTACAGCATTGGTGCATTTCCACCAATTGTGAACAGAACATAAAACTTTTATCAGTCTTTCTCGTAGCGACGTCACTCTTCACTTTGTAGTTGGGAGTATTTCCCATGAACTCGGGTGATTTTCACAGGGGAATTCTTTCATCACCTGTCACTTTTCACTGCACTAAAACTGGGGATCACCTTTTCACATTCTGGTGGAAAAACACTGGGAATTTCACTATGTGAAGGGGAAGTGATATTTCTTGACTCGACGATCCACCGGGTCATGTCGGGAATCAGGAAAGTTGATGACTGGTTCAATGACGAATGAGTCAGTTTGGTGGCTGTCTTAATCTCATTCCAATTCATGTTTCAGCACATGAAAATACAGAAAAAAATCTGTATTAGGACTTGCTCATTAACTAGCATCTTAATCTAAGGGAATATAGAGTAAGAATTTAAGACAATAAAAATTACTACATAGACTATGTACATATACATTATATATTATTCATATTTTGTGTCTAGGTTTTATGTTCTTTCGTTAGCAAATATTAGCAAAACACGTTTCATCTGGTACAGGTCTTTCTTAAGCAATGTATTTAGCGATATTGCCATAGCAATTTTTATAGTTAAGGAAAAGTCATCATTAGTGTCCTTTAAATGTAAATATAGTAAAATCGTGCGTAGTTTATCAACGTTTTATTATTTTTATGTCCATTTTCATCTCAAATCTGGAGCACGCTTGCGCCCGTTATGGAGAGGAATGCTTATTGTTGAGTACGGGCCGGCGAGCAGTCATTGAATGTTGCCACAGTGCTTCACAGTCACGTGGTAACGAACTGGCGGTTTAACAGCGTTGGCAGTCCGCGTCCTGCACGAGGCAGATAGTTCTGTGGCTGCCAACCTTTCTTTTAACTTGTGCATTTTGTTGAATCGTGGGTACTGGAGCAGCTCGTCAAGGCGACATGGTCAACCTGGACGGTAAATTGACTGCACCAGCGACGAAGAACAGTCATCGATGAAAATGACTACTGTCTCCTATTGCAGTAAGTACAATAGCTTGTCTATCCTTTGACTGATAGTCACTGTATCGTCGTTGCAACGTGAGAATACTTGTAATGCTACTTCACACGCGGCACATCACTCGTGTCCATAAGTTTATTACAGTTCTGATTCACACAAGAGATAACTAGTTTCTCGTGCCCATACATGTGTCAAATTACTATTTTACACACGTGTCCATCATTTTGTCACAGAGTCACACGTAGCAATCCATACGTGTCCATATAGGTCTCTCTATACCACAGAGTAGCACAGGTAATGCTAAAATTACTTATCATGAAAGGATCATTTACAAAATATACATAGTTTTTTTTTTAATTACTGTCCAAGACCTAACGAAAAACGTGTTTGCTATTCTGAATGGTGCTTCTGAAGCACGTTAGATTTTATATATATTTTAAATCTGATTCTTTTCCTTTTCTTATTGTTCTATAACAGCCCCTTTTTTTTCCATTTATTCGGTTACATCAATAATCAGTAAATATACCCACTTTGGCGTGCCGAACAGTTCACGTTCAAAACTTCATCTAGCAGAAATCGGGAAAATTATTCCTATTTCCTGGGATGCTTTTGCTCACAGCAAATCAGATTTACATCACGTTCCGATAAGTAACCGCAGATACGCATTAACCAACGAGCCACGATCGTCAATACACACAATATACACACGTCAAGTCTTTTGAACCAATTTCCAAATTTCTTCCCCTACCGGGTAGGGTAGAAAGGTAAGAATGCTAAAGAAGAAAACTACAATGGGATAGTGCAAGGAAATGAAAGATACGAAGATAGATAATAGGTGAAATAATCAGTTGAGCAAATTCATTCTTCGGCTCCACCGTTTTTAATGTCATCCACGTGGCATAACTTGACTTCAGTATTAAAATTTCGCACAAATCCGTTTCCAAAGCATCTTCAAATATATCTCAACATCACGGCATGCGGACATAGCAGAAGAATATAAGCAGATTATCTCAGTCCTCAACTAGGTGTCTTAATATCGATGGTTTCTGTATAATACTCGTGACATAGGAATAGTCTCTCTAAGTTTCTCCAATACAGGACCTAATTCTTATTATAAATGCAAATTTCTTAATTGGTTGACTCATAGTAATAAATAAATTAAAGTTGCTCTCCAGTTGCGGGTACCATTATTCATTTCTTTGTACATTAACTAGATGTTGCTGCTTATACCCGGTGTAATCTACAGATTACAATGTATCAGTTTTGCATCGTACATGGTTCTAGCGACTTAAAATATCAATCCTTTGAAGGCTTAACTTAGGTTAATACTTCACATATACGGACATTCTGGTCTGAATGAGGGATTTAAAGAAAACCTTTACTACTTGGTAAAAAGGAGATTTGCCATAACTTAAAACTAAAGCAGCAGGTGGCACTTTGGCACATCCCTTACTCAATTCAACGACTGCAGTCTTCTCTTGCTCAAGAAACTTAAAACTACCTTAAAACTAAAGCAAATCTTATTTTCCCAAATCCGTAAAGTACCTTCTTCAATCACTTCATATCTTTCAAGCTCCATCATTACTTCATGACCACTTCACTCAAATGATTACGTCACCTCCAGAATACATGTACATGCTGTTGATTCACTTACTTTCTAAACAGATCACACTCTTGTTTCAAGTTGCAGCTTAACATAATAAATGATATATTTTTTTAAATGTTTTTCATGGTACTTCTTCAGGTCTACATGGTGGTAAAGTCCTTTTATTCGTCCACTAACTGGATCTGCCAACACGTAACAACCAATATGTGGCTTCCTGACTATAACAAACGGTCCTTCGTATAAGTGTTGCCACTTACGATTTTTACGTAAGATGAGAGATGGTTTGAAGTGTGTCCTCAGAAGAACACGCTCGTTCAGGCGATACGACAGAACTTTATTGACATGCTTGTCAAATGCCTTTTTTCTTAAATTGGCATGAGTTGTGAGAGAGATCAGGGCTTGTCTTAACTTATTATCTAGGTTGACTTCTGGACCTTCTATCTTGGGAATGGGATCAGTCCATTCATTGCTTTCCCTTTGCCTTGAGATTAATTCTGAAGGTGTGAAACCGGTCAAAGTGTGCTTTTAGTTTTCCGTATATTCATTAGATTGAATTTCGCTCACAATTACTTTTGAAGTACCGGGCGGTACGCTCGGTACGAGGTTTGCTTCCGTATTCCACCTAAGTTGCGAGCTATTTGCCGGAATTTCAGTCGAGATGGTGTGTGTTGGCGGGTTTGCTCGGGCATAATAGATGCGAGAATTTTGAGGTTCATGATTGTGACTTTGATAGTTGGTAAAAGGCGGAGGACTATTCCTAAAGTTTGGAGCATACTGTTGTTTGTATTGCTTGGAAGGATCTGGAGGATTTCTCCCTTGAGAACGGTGCTGGAATGTAGGCTGGTTACCATACTGCTGCTGACTGTTGGTGTTAAGCCAACGTCCTTTTCCATTGAAATTATTATTATAGCGATCATTGTAATTAACTGGTGAATTACCGTATTGCTGTTGTGTTGTCTGGTATATGGGGTGGTACCTATTTTGATCCTGGAATTTATGTTTCTGCTTCCCGTTACGGCAATAGTAGTTGTTATTATCGCACGGAACGTCGTGTCCTTTACTGTTGTTGGGTTGGTATGACATACCTGAGTCTGCGCCTACACCGTGCGGCTGTGTAGTGTGCGGGCCAAGATTACAATTACTCCGCGCACTAGCACGCACGTCTTCTTGAATCATGTCAAGGTTGTCAAGTACTGACAGAAAAGCCTCCGTGTCGTCGTCACTGACATTTACTAACTTCTCCCTGATTGATACCGGTAGCTTTGACTTAAGAATCATAATTACGTCCTTCGGGGAAATGGGCGTGTCCCAATATTGTATTTTTCGCAGGTATTTCTCGAAGTACCTACGGAGACCAGCACTTCTCGTATTAAATGGTTCAGCATTATATACCTCCTTTCTAAGGCGTTGTTGTATGCCTGAACTCCAGAATTTGTTCAGAAATTGCTTTTCGAAGTCAGCGTAATTATTACATCTGTCAATTACTTCTGTTCCCCAGACAGAACCCTCTCCTTGAATGTAACCTACTATAAAGCGCATACGTTGCTTGTCATCCCAGCTCTCAGGAAAAACACCATTAAATGACTTCAGAAAAACCATTGGGTGGATGTTGCGTTTCTCTGGCAGAAAAGGTTGGAATACGCGGTGCTTGAGAACGCTTTCTTCTTTCATGAGCTCGACAAGAGTTACTTGATCATTCTGGTTGCGTACTAAAGGATTCTTACTACTGTGTCCATGTACAAGTGGAGAGAATTCTACACGAGACACGGGATTATTATTCTATTCATGTTCTGAAGAAAGCAAGTGTGAATGCTCACTTCTATTGTCATTAGGAAAATCATTGACTTGTCGTTTCAACTGCTCGATTTCCTCAGTGAGGTGTCGTTTCCACTCGGGAAGATCTCGGTGAAAAACTCTACGAATCTCTCCTAATTCAGTGAGAATCGTATCTCCTGATGTACCTGGAGCAGCTAAAAGTTCAACTGTGGCTGACTTAACGGCTTCTTTTAAGTCGTGTTGAACCTTGTTTGCTATGTACTGTTCCTTAGTCTCGACCCATTCTACAAATTCTTTTCCTATCGTGGAACGTACGTTGGCTGCAGCATCATTCACCCTCTTTTCAATGTATATTTCGGATAGCGCCTGTGTCAGGTCATTGACTTGGCCTTGCAGAGTGACGACATTGTCTGCAAGCTTGTTTACTTTAGCTCCGACCTCAGCGGACTTTTTTGAAACTTCTGTTGTAACTGCCTGGCAACTTTCGATTTGTACTTTGATGTCTTTGTGCACGTTACCTACTGTGCTCTCACATGCATCTACCTTCTGCAGAATACCTTCTATCCTTTCATTAACTTTAGTACTTAATTCCGAAATATATTCCACCGTGACTGTCCTAATTCTTGCCTCTAAGTTGGCATCAATATTATCTAACCTATTTTTCATTGTACCAATCATGGTATTCAGGTCAAACCATTTTCGCTCTGTCTCCCGTTCCTTTTCCCTTTCTTTTTGTTCCCTTTCTTGTCTATCTCGTTGTTTTTGTAATTTATAAGCTTCCCTTTCCCGTTTCTCCTGTTCTCTTTCTTGAAAAAAAATTCTCATCATTTCAACCATCAAATTTTCTCCCGCTTGCTGTGACGATGATTGCTGTGACGATACGTCACGCACACCATCATCGTCTACCATTGTCTCCATTCGCGATTCGGGTCTGCCTGTTCCCGTTCGCGAACGTAGTGGGTATGACTTGACAACTGTGTCATCACCGTCATCCAGACTGTTTGTCGGCTTTCCTTTGTCATCTGCCATGTTTATTTTCAAGTTTGTGACGTAACTGCTCAAAGAAATATTTCGCGGTACGCCGATCGTCAACTCTCAGGTGCGCGCGCTGATAGTCAAACGTCACACCGCGGTAGGTGACAATTGCAGAGCTATACCGAGTAGAAGACAAGATGGCACCTAACTTTGAAAATAAGTGACAAACACCTACTAGACACTTAATCCTGCTATTATGGCATCCATCTTGTGTTCTTAACCGTAGCAACAATGAAGATGCTAATAATGCTAACAAATAAAGTTTGCATGGAGAGATGATCAGATATGAATTCTAACTACCTAAATAAGCAACTCTGCAAGGAAATAACAGCGATAGGATAAAATGAAGCAGTAAGGAAAGAAATTCCGGAAATCAGTTTTTTTAATACAAGACGCGAGATTTTATGCGTAATGAAAACCGTACTTACATCAGTCGTTTTGCGCACTGCTGTTATTTTTCGAATTTTTCTCTTTGTTTTTTATACTTCCTCGATTTCGTTCAGTACTTCCTTTACGGCTTCCCGATGTCCACCGGATGATGTCATGAAACAATAACAGAACAGATTAAAATTTTTTTATCAGGTCCCTGTTCGGGCGCCAGATCTAGTATGATAAAAAAAAATTATTATTATTACTATTAAATATATTTCAATTCTTTCAATTCAGATCGGTATTTCATACTAGAATGTCGTGTTCCCAGTTTGGCACAGCTTTGCCACAGGAGACACGAAAGCGGTCGAAGACGTCCGTCTTCTGGTCGGCTCCTGATCGTTGTCAGAAGGAGACTAGTTTTTGAATACGCAAAGACTTCTATTACTTGGAAAAGAACAACCCGGATTTCTTTACGTAATCAGTATGATTTTTAAATTACCTAAGGGACCTTTAACAATGAACAGTAAGAAAAAATGCATTTGGAAATGAAATCATTCATAAATGGGGCAGCTATGAATTGTATAGAAGACAAGGAGCGGCCTTCTGTACACGACCAGGATGCCGCAGTATTTTCTGCTGTAGTAAAGGCTTTTTGACATTTCTAAAAATAATATGGCCTGGAGGTTAAAAAAGAAGTATAAAGGAAAAGAATAGAATAAGAAATCTGGTAAACACTAAATATATTCTAATAATTCTCACAAGTAATTAGAGCTACTTTATAGACAGCATAACTTACATAAGTAATTATCTAACTCTATGGTGCGATCACATTTCAGCTCCTATGTTCGCGTTTTTGTCACAAGTTACAGTTACTTTTCTCCTTCGTTGAAGACAATTCTTGCACTGTCCAACACCCCCGATAACAATAGCTTGCCGAGTTACAATTTCGAACATAAATTACTTGAATGTTATTAATTAATAATGTTGTCTGCACGCTGGCAAGACCGCTCACTTTTATAGCTTAAAGTCGACCTCCTTTACGCTTTCACACCACAAGCAGAAGTACATTAAAATCTGAAGATCTACAAACGTTTTCTACCGTCATCTTTTATTTAGATCGAAGCGGAACGACAGTTCAGCTTCTGTTAAAATGTTTCTTTGACTGCGCAATCGATGTATTAGCGTCCGCGCTAGATGCGCATCTTTACAGTTACGTAAATTATACAAAACAAATGTCTTTCAAAGAATACTCAAAGCTTTCGTAGTACGAAAATACCAATAATATTACAAGAGGTAAAATTGACACACATGCTTGGAATGACATGGGGTTTTCTTAGAATAACAACAACAAAAAAACAAAGTTCACAAAATGTCCGACAGATAACGCTGGACAGCAAAACGTCAGTGACTGCGCATGAAAATCGTGAATTAAAGGAGCTGTAATGAGAGAGAGAATCGGATGCGCCAGCAGTCGCAGCATGTTGACGTTACCTGAAAGGCGCTTTTAGTGAAGCTGTATTACCAGAATAGGGAATGTGCTAGTTTAGCGTTACGATCCTATCGCCATAGGAAGGGGATTCGAACGAGTGAAGGTCCGTTGACAAATGCAGCTGTGGCGAGAATGACTTCGAAGTTCGAAGCCACGGATTGTTTACACGATAGACCCCGTGGTGGCCGACCGAACAAAAGGCGTAATGCTGCTGCGACAGTTCAGGAAGAAATGGAGACTGTAGCGGGTTCGTCTATGCACGGGGAAGTCAGCGCTCGTGCAGTCGCACGTCGCACCCGCATTCCATACACTACTGTTTGGTTGGCACTGAGGCGTACCCTCCGATGCTATCCATACAAAATCCATCGGCATCATGAACTGTTACTTGGCGATTTAGTGCAGCGCATTTGCGGTGTGGGCGTTTCGAATATGGCGGAAGATGACGATTGGTTGATTAACGTGTTGTGGACCGACGAAGCTCATTTCACGCTCCGAGGGTCTGTCAACGCCCACAATTGCAGAATTTGGGCGACCGAAAATCTTAGAACTGTCGTGGAAACTCCATTGCACGACGAGAAAGTCACCGTATGGGTTGTAGTTACCACATCTACCGTTATCGGCAATACTGACCCTACGACTTATCTTAGAAAATGGGTTAAGGGAAGGCAAACCTACGTTTCTAGCATTTGTAGACTTAGAGAAAGCTTTTCACAATGTTAACTGGAATACTCTCATTCAAGTTCTAAAGATGGCAGGGATAAAATACAGGGAGCGAAAGGCTATTCACAACTTGTACAGAAACCAGATGGCAGTTAAAAGAGTCGAGAGGCATGAAAAAGAAGCAGCGGTTGGGAAGGGAGTCAGACAGGGTTGTAGCCTCTCCCCGATGTTATTCAATCTTTATATTGAGCAAGCAGTGAAGGAAACAAAAGGAAAATTTGTAGTAGGTATTAAAGTCCATGGAGAAGAAACAAAAACTCTGAGGTTCGCCGATGACATTTTAATTCTGTCAGAGACAGCAAAGGACTTGGAAGAGCAGTTGAACGGAATGGACAGTGTCTTGAAAGGAGGATATAAGATGAACATCAACAAAAGCAAAACGAGGATAATGGAATGTAGTCGAATTAAGTCGGGCGATGCTGATGGAATTAGATTAGGAAATGAGACACTTAAAGTAGTAAAGGAGTTTTGCTATTTGGGGAGCAAAATAACTGATGATGATCGAAATAGAGAGAATATAAAATGTAGGCTGACAATGGCAAGGAAAGCGTTTCTGAAGAAGACGAATTTGTTAACATCGAGTACAGATTTAAGTGTCAGGAAGTCGTTTCTGAAAGTATTTGTATGGAGTGCAGCCATGTATGGACGTGAAACATGGACGATAAATAGTTTGGACAAGAAGAGAATAGAAGCTTTCGAAATGTGGTGCTACAGAAGAATGCTGAAGATTAGATGGGTAGATCACATAACTAATGAGGAGGTATTGAATAGAATTAGGGAGAAGAGGAGTTTGTGGCACAATTTGACTAGAAGAAGGGATCGGTTGGTAGGACATATTCTGAGGCATCAAGGGATCACCAGTTTAGTACTGGAGGGCAGCGTGGAGGGTAAAAATCGTAGAGGGAGACCAAGAGATGAATAAACTAAGCAGGTTCAGAAGGATGTAGGTTGCAGCAGGTACTGGGAGATGAAGAAGCTTGTACAGGATAGAGTAGCATGGAGAGCTGCATCAAACCAGTCTCAAGACTGAAGACCACAACAACAACTACAACCGTTATCGAGCCTTTTTTCTTCGAGGAAATGCGTGATTCTGGTTTTGTAACTGCTGCCGTGACGGGTGAGAGGTACGCCGATGTGTTACAGAATCGCATCATCCCCAGCTTGGCTGATAAACACCTGCTGGAACGTACGATGGTGATGCAGGATGGCGCTCCACCCCATATTCCTAGACGCGTGAAAGATCTCTTGCACGCGTCGTTTGATGATGATCGTGTGCTTATCTTAGAAAATGGGTTAAGGGAAGGCAAACCTACGTTTCTAGCATTTGTAGACTTTCCTCATGCTTGGCCTCCCATTTCCCCAGACCTCAGTCCGTGCGATTATTGGCTTTGGGGTTACCTGGAGTCGCAAGTGTATCGTGATCGACCGACACCTCTAGGGATGCTGAAAGACAACATCCGACGCCAATGTCCCACCATAACTCCGGACACGCTTTACAGTGCTGTTGACAACATTCTTCCTCGACTACAGCTATTGTTGAGGAATGATGGTGGACATATTGAGCATTTCCTGTAAAGAACATCATCTTTGCTTTGTCTTACTTTGTTATGCTAATTATTGCTATTCTGATCAGATGAAGCCTATCTGTCGGAAATTTTTTGAACTTTTGTATTTTTTTTGGTTCTAATAAAACCCCATGCCATTCCAAGCATGTGTGTCAATTTGTATCTCTCTATCTACATTATTCCGTGGTTTATTCAGTTTTCAAATTTATACTGACTTTTTTGATCACCCGGTTCTTTATGAAAAAGACGGAAGTTTTAACACTGGCATCATCTGTGTGGGATTGCGTCATTAAGGAAGCAATACACATCCGCAAAGCTGGGGATGCGGGATTTCAACTGAGCACAGCCTGGAGCCGTGCGTTGGCTGCTATTAAATCAGTTGCTGACGTCTGGGGACATTGTTAGAAAACACGGCGTACAGTGCATGCGCAGAAGGGACGCTTGCGACTTTCGGCAGAGGACGTTTGAGTATGGCGCTATCTTCAAATCACTGCGCATGCGTGACTTCCGCGCCTTCGCACTGATCGTGCGCGCGTTCTCTATACAGACCGTCGACGTGCGGTTAGCGTCGGCCGTACGTAGCCACCAGCAAGGTTCAACCACCGGGAGGTCGGACATTTGCTCCGAGGAAATATTGTGGAATTTGCATATCACCCGGCGGCAAACCCTTGAAGACTATTTACAACATATCCGCCGGGAAAGCTTGAAAAGTCACATTTACAGACTTTTCCAAATATTACTTTCCATCATCATACTCATATTAGAAACTGCATTTTTGTGATTACTGTAATTATACCGTATAATTACTGTGATGAATGACATGAAGAATAACTGAAATGCATTGAACTGTGCTATGCTGTGCTGTGGATCATAGGCCTATCGACTCCTGAATTCGACTCTTCCAATAAACCGTAATAAAAGCGGACCAACGGAAGATGACAGGTCATTGTACGAGATGTCTGTTGCAATAAGTAGCATGTTTCGTGGTACCGTTTGGAATGTAGACTCCGGAAATTATGTGAATAGGATTCACCGCCATTCCCAACGTTTTATCGAAACGTCTCTCACTGCAATTTGCTGGGTGTCGCTGTGACTCTCACAACGAATGAACAAACTCGTGATAAATCATGCAGTTCTTCTTCGTATCTTTCCCACGTCTCTAGTTATTACGAAGCGGTTCTATTGACAGAAACTATTTTCGTAATACCATCAGAGACACAATGACGGTGGGCCATTTAATTCCAATGCTTGAAATAAATGTAAATGTTTTCTTCAGTTATTAGATCTCCGACAAGAGATTGCAGTATATTGTTTATTTACCTATCACAAGTTATAGATTGATCATTTTCTTCTGGGTGGGTCCCAAAGCCTCAATAAATTTGAAGAAGGACATTTCTCCACCAGGCTGCTTTTAAAAGATTTATTTCCGCTACTTGTTTCGGACACTGCCCATTCTTAAATGGATCTATTGTAACAGATGTATATACATCGTTGTCAATTAGTTAAAAAATCACGTCCTATCCACGGTCGTCAACGGTCATCATCTAGCAATGTTTGCCACAAATCACGCGATATAGGCTTGTTCACAGATCACAGGCCGTGCCCGAAACCGGTAGTGCAAATAAAATATTTTAAACACTGCCTGGTGGAATAACGTCCTTCAAAATTATGAACTTTTAGAAAAAGACTGATCAAACAATTCTTGACTGCCGTAACTTTGTGAAGCGCAATTTTGGCACATCTCTGCGTAGACGTGACTGTCTCACTGACCTGAAGTGATAAATGGCGGACGATTCTGTAGACGTGGAAAAGGTTCATTACTTGCTCATCTAGTTTAACTGCAACCACCAGAAGCATACGCTTTTCATATTAGGTGCATTGTGCTGCCACCTACTGCCAGGTATTCCATATCAGCGACCTCATTAGTCATTAGGCATCGCGAGAGAGCAGAATGGGGCGATCCGCGGAAATCACGGGACTTCGAAAGTGGTCAGGTGATTGGGTGTCACTTGTGTCATACGTCTGTACGCGAGATTTCCACACTCCTAAACATCCCTAGGTCCACTGTTTTCGATGTGATAGTGAAGTGGAGCCGCGAGGGATTAGCCGAGCGGTCTAAGGCGCTGCAGCCATGGACTGTGCGGCTGGTCCCGGCGGAGGTTCGAGTCCTCCCTCGGGCAAGGGTGTGTGTGTTTGTCCTTAGGATAATTTAAGTTAAGTAGTGTGTAAGCTTAGGGACTGATGACCTTAGCAGTTAAGTCCCATAGGATTTCACACACATCTGAACATCTGAGTGAAGTGGAAAAGTGAAGAGACACGTACAGCACAAAAGCGTGCAGGCCGACCTCGTCTGTTGACTGACAGAGACCGCCGACAGCTGAAGAGGGTCGTAATGTGTAATACGCAGACATCTATGCGGACCATCACCCAGGAATTCCAAACTGCATCAGGATCCACTGCAAGTACTATGACAGTTAGGCGGGAGGTGAGAAAACTTGGGCCGGCCGGCGTGGCCGTGCGGTTCTAGGCGCTTCAGTCTGGAACCGCGTGACCGCTACGGTCGCAGGTTCGAATCCTGCCTCGGGCATGGATGTGTGTGATGTCCTTAGGTTAGTTAGGTTTAAGTAGTTCTAAGTTCTAGGGGACTGATGACCGCAGATGTTAAGTCCCATAGTGCTCAGAGCCACTTGAGAAAACTTGGATTTCATGTCGAGCGGCTGCTCATAAGCCACATATCACGCCGGCAAATGCCAAACGACGGCTCGCTCGGTGTAAGGAGCGTAAACTTTGAACGATTCAACAGTGGAAAAACGTTGTGTGGAGTGACGAATCACGGTACACAATATGGCGATCCGACGGCAGAGTGTGGGAATGGCTAATGCCCAGTGAACATCATCTGCCAGCGTGTGTAGTGCCAACAATAAAATTCGGAGGCGGTGGTGTTATTGTGTGGTCGTGTTTTACATGGAGGGGGCCTTGCACCCCTTGTTATTTTGCTTGGCGCTATCACAACACAGGCCCTCATTGATGTTTTAAGCACCTTCTTGCTTCCCATTGTTGAAGAACAATTCGGGGATGGCGATTGCATATTTTAACACTATCGAGCTCCTGTTCACAATATACGGCCTGTGGCGGAGTATTTGCATGACAATAACATCCCTGTAGTGGCCTGGCCTGCACAGAGTCCTGACCTGAATCCTATTGAACACCTGTGGGATGTTTTGGAAAGCCAACTTCGTGCCAGGCCTCGCCGACCGACATCGATACCTCTTCTCAGTGCAGCACTCCGTGAAGAATGGGCTGCCATTCCCCAAGAAACCTTCCAGCACCTGATGGAACGTATTCCTGCGAGAGTGGAAACCGTCATCAAGGCAAACGGTGGGCCAACACCATATTGAATTCCAGCATTGTCGGTGGAGAACGCCATTTTCGGCCAGGTGTCCAGATACTTTTGATCGCGTAGTGTAACTGTACTGAACTGTGGGCTTGTTTTAGACTTACCTAAATCCTTTGGACTGGTCACCCATGACCTGCTTTTACTTAGGAATTTATATAAATATGGTATCTGACTGCATGTCGTTTAAGTATTATAGGAGAAAAGAATTAAGGAGGTTCTTTGAAGTGTAGACGAGGGAAGAAGGAAAAGAAAATACACACTAGAAGGAGAGACTTCACAACAGGACATTAAGCAATGACTTCTATGGTACAAGCGGGAGATGCCGAGAGAAAAAAATACTGTTAATATAAAAATATTACAAATATACAAAAAATAATAGAAAACTTTGGGTATAACTAGTACTTTGAGATGAGGGCATTGACTCGGAAGAAGAAATCGTATCCAGTAGCATCCGACCAGTCAAAAGATTGATGATTGAAAAAAAAAGTCAGTAGTCTCAGGGTAAGCGCCATAGTCTACTCCAGATTTTCAGTTTCTCCGCTGGACCGTACGGTGCCACAGATAACAGATACTTTTCATGTTGAAGATGAGCACAACTACTCTCGTTATTGTCCGTTAGGGATAGCTCTTTTAACACACCCGGTCGCCAATTACGTTGCTTCTGCAGGACCATCGCGTGCACAAGTCGATGCAGTTCAGTTTTTTTTTTTTTTTTTTTTTTTTTTTTTTACACTCTGAAGTTACAAGAGTGCGACGTCTAAATAACACATTTCCTCTAGAGTACTCGAAAATAAGTTTGCTACCGCCCAAAAATTGTCGGTCACGTCCACTTCTTTTTCGCTGCTGAGAGTAACCGCACTGCTCAAGTTGTTGAAACATACTTCGCTGAAAAAAGTGCATTTAGAAAAGAACTGATTACGAAGATTTATGGCTGTAAATTTCTTACGGCAGCCGCAAAGGTTGTTAGTAATTTAGCTGCTGTTTTGCTTTAGAGCAGCGATTCTGAAACTATGTCCTGCAAAACTTCCGTGTTCAGTGGAGAACATTCAAGTGATCTGCGAAAATTACGTGCTTTTTTTACGTAATATTTAGGAAATTAAGTTAAAAGGAACATAAAACTTAACCTCTCCAGAAAGTTAAAAAAACTGAATAACAACCAACTCTCACTTTCTTCTACTAATTCGGAAAGTTACAACGAATGCAACACCGACGGTGGGTAGGCTGTATTTATCAGAGGTCAGATGGCAGCCGTGCGAACGGCAGAATCGGGAGTGAAGAAACAGCTACGCAAAGTATGACTGTAGCAGACCATTTAACAGCAACCGTTTTCTGTCTGACAGTGTACCCACATCCACAGCAGGCCGTATCACTCTAACGTGTATCATCAGAAAGGTTGCATTATTATGCTCTGTAACCTTAAACTCTATATATACGGTAGAGTGTCTGCATTGTTGTTTGTTACAGAAGTTTGCAGTTTAATTCCAAGATTGATAAAATTGTGTAACCTTCACCCTAAAACAATACAAGAGAAAGGTGACTGTCTACATAGTAGTTCGAACTCCCACACCTCTCGTTTTACAGTTTTGTAGATTATCACAGTTAATTCAGAGCAGCTTTAAACGAATTACAGGTATTTTGAACAATTTAGCAGGTACTACTGTTATTTAAACGATAGCAAAAACCTGATGCACAAAACTTTCTGAAATGCTACCTCAAATCCAGTTACCACTTAATCCCATTACACACATGGAGACGAGACCAAATTTATACCAATGAAACTGGTATAGGCATGCGTATTCAAAAACGGAGATATGTAAACTGGCAGAATACGGCGCTTTGGCCGGCAACGCCTACATAAAACAACAAGTGTGTGGTGCAGTTGTTAGATGGGATACTGTTGCTACAATGGCAGGTTATCAAGATGTGAGATTGAACATGGTCTTATAATCGGTGCACGAGCGATGGAACACAGCACAGCATCTGCTAGGTAGCGATGAAGTAGCCATTTTCCGGTACGACGATTCAGAAGTGTACCGTGGATGGCAGGAATCCGGTAAAACATCAAATATCCGACATCGCTGCGCCCGGAAAAAGATTCTGCAAGAACGGGACCAACGACGACTGAAGAGAATCGTTCAGCTTGACAGAACTGCAACCCTTCCGCAAATTGCTGCAGGTTTCAGTGCTGGGCCATCAACAAGTGTCGGCGTGCGAACCGTTCAACGAAACATCATCGATATGGGCTTTCGGAGCTGAAGCCTGGGCCCGTCAACACCCACATTGGACTGTTGATGACTGAAAACATGTTGCCTGATCGGACGAGTCTTGTTTCAAATTTTATCGAGAGAATGGATGTGCACGGCTACGTGCTGGCCAGAGTGGCTGTGCGGTTCTAGGCGCTACAGTCTGGAGCCGAGCGACTACTACCGTCGCAGGTTCGAATCCTATCTCGAGCATGGATGTGTGTGATGTCCTTGGGTTAGTTAGGTTTAATTAGTTCTAAGTTCTAGGCGACTGATGAGCTCAGAAGTTAAGTCGCATAGTGCTCAGAGCCATTTGAACCATTGTTTTGTACGGGTACGTAAACAACCTTGTGAATCCATGGACCGTGAATGTCAGCAGCTGACTGTTCAAGCTGGTGGATGCTTTGTAATGGGGTGTGTGCAGGTGGAGTGATTTGTCTAGATACGACTGTGACAGGTGACACGTACGAAGCATCCTGTCTGATCACTTGCATCCATTCATATCCATTGTGCATTCCGACGGACCTGGGCAATTCCAGCATGACAGTGCGACACCCCACACGTCCAGAATTGCTACAGAGTGGTTCCAGGAACACTCTTCAGTGTTTAAACTCCTCGGATGGTCACCAAACTCCCCAGACATGAACATTTTTGAGCATATCTGGAATGCCTAGCAACATGCTGTTCAGAAGAGATCTCTATTCCCTCGTACTTATACAGATTGACGGAGAGCCCTGCAAGATTCATGGTGTCAACTCGGATTCATGGTGCCTACTCCCTCCCTTCAGACATTAGTCGAGTCCATGCCGCGTCGTGTTGCGGCACTTCTGCGAGCTCGCGGGGACTCTACGCGATGTTAGGCAGGTGTAGGCTTTTCAGTGCATATGTATTAGTTGATGGCTGAGATACTAGAACAATACTGTTCCCACCATTACGCATATTAACCGGAAAGAAATATTATTATGTCCTTTATTTGAATTTACAGAATATTTTTCTTATTTAAAAGTTTTACCTCGCCCTAACGTAGTTGAAGTTGGAATAAAGTTTGGGTACAAATGATTCCAAATTACAGAAAAAATTAATATAAACTTAAGGAGATATGAGTACCTAAATTCTGAAAAATAAAACTTGCGGGAAACTGCGAACGAAGAAATGAGTCATATTAAGATGGCATTTATTCATCTTCAAGCTTCCTGTTGGCATTCCTTTCAGCAAGTCCTGCTTCTTTAGTGACTTGATGAGAGAATCTTTGAGCACCCGTAGCTTGTCGCAACTAAGCAATTCGTCTTTCGTGCTTGAGTCATATTTTATACCCAAGTTTCTCAACACTCCCAATAAGCTATCACTCCATCATTGAAACATATCACAGCACACAAAAGAATATCTGCACCGCAAAACCAATAGCACTTAGGCAACAAACTTTCAGTAGGATGTAAGCAAAACATTTCACGAAAACTAAACTAAACGGGAGCAAAGATGATATTTACAGATGCTGCAGTGTGAGCGACATATACGATACATCCTAAACGGAATCGCTGGAAGCAAAATTTTCCAGTTGTTTTGAAAAATATTAACAGTTTTCTATAATTAAAATGAAGGGTTCATGACAGTGTGCACGTCCCCAGCTGTAAAGTTTAGTATATTTTTATCGGTGATGTTTCATTCTATTCGCAATAGTAAATATATCTATATAATCAGAAACGACTGTAGAATTTAATAAAGTTATATGAAAATTGTTTTTTCCATCTTCGAAAAGCACCCTGCTTTGTTAAGCAATTTTCATAAAAGGATATGTTTGTGACGATATTAATAAGTTTTCATTAATATTTTTTTTGAGTTATGCTCCGTTGTTAACAATATGAATAACATAAGGAACCATTTCAACTGTATTCGGCCTTAAAAGATAGCTCCAGATATACTTTTACCTTATAACCGTTTTAGATATTTTGTTGAAGGATGGAGAAGTGACCTGTAAAAAGCACACTAAAGCGTTGTTCTGTTTCGGGCTCAGTAACTAGCTCTTTTGCCAAAGATAATTATGTTTTTAGTGCGAATGATATGAACGAAGTCACCTGAAAAGAAGTTAATTCAGTTAATGATTCTACATGTGAACAATCAAGAGATGTTACTGGAAAATTCGGGAAGTATGATCAAAGTTATTAATCTGTAAGATTCACGAACGATAGCCGTTTGTCTCTTGCAGATAGCATAGTTCCACCAAATTGTTCTGTGACTCCAGCTAAAATTCGTCATTTTCAATTTTTTTATAGCGACCTAAAAAAAGTCGAATTCATCATTCGATAGCATCGCGAAGTTTTAAAAACAAAAATATTTGTGGCTGAAACGACAAAACGGTGAATGAAAAGCAATCGAAGCTTCTTACCTAGTTTAGCTATCAGAAATTTCAGTGGTGGAAAATCTTAATAAACTTTCTGAAAGGGAGATGGTAAATTTTATGTTAGTTGAAAAGCAGCAAAAACGTTAAGATTCAATTTTCGAATGAAACAGTAACACACCAAATTTACATTACAAACGGGTGATTCTGACGGTCCAGTTGGACACCCAGTATTAATTATCACCATGATGCATAAGACCAAAACGCATACTGCACGATCTTCTTTTAGGCAAATCTCCACCAACACATACTAGCAGAGTTAAAATATCTGGTCGCCTGGTTGATCTATGTAGCGATGGAGCAAAGGGCATGAGTCGTGTAGTTCGTGGGGCTGTACGGCCCATTAAAAATATCAACAAACACTGTCCTAGTGCAAGATCTACAGGGAGTCACGTGCTACAAAAGAAAATTATGTCCCAGTTATTGGAATGCTCTTGAATAGGTCGTCATAATCAAATGGTTCAAATGGCTCTAAGCACTATGTTACTTAACATCTGAGGTCATCAGTCCCCTAGACTTAGAACTACTTAAACCTAACCAACCTAAGTACATCACACACATCCATGCCCGAGGCACGATTCGAGCCTGCGACCGTAGCAGCAGCGCGGTTCCGGACAGAAGCGCCTAGAAGCGCTCGGCCACAGCGGCCGGCGTCATCATAATCATTAACGTCAGAATATCTCGGCCATTAAATAAACGTTTACTCAAATTTTGTTTCAGGACATGGGAAGTGTACAGACATGTACTTTTACATACTCAGCTCAGGTAGTTATCTCGACAAAATGTACCACACCATATTTACGGCAAACCATCTTCGAAAATCCGCACTACGACTCACTTTCTGCAACGATTACACTCGTCAAAGGCTTTAAAAGTGGAACGCTTCCTACGTGACGTAGCTAAGGTCCCAGCTTCTGACATTTTCGGCGTCCATTTGTCCACCTTAAGCAGCATGGCGTACGTGGAAAGTCGTCAATGACGCGGCGTACGAAAGAACACTCTGTGACACCATAGAGGCACAACGCTTTTGTCACGCCAACGGCAATGTCGACGCGGTCACTGTAGACCACGCAGGCCCGGGCATGCGTACCATGGGACCTTTCGAAATATCATTCGAGCTCCCGTCGGAACATGTTACGACGACTTTCTGCCACTATGGCACTGTACGTTGTCACACTGCCGAACGCTGGGCGCAGTTCCAAGCGCACCCCTTTTTAATGGTGTACGATAGATTGAAAATATCTTTGAAGATTGTTCTAAATTAATTATTCAGCAAACCTGCATCTGACTGCGTCTGTGAACTTGTTTCTTGCACTCCTCCATTTTGCCAGACATGCAACATGTATTTGACTCAGCAATCAAGTTTAAGAGAATAATGCCGTTTGTGCAATGGCATTAAGATGGTACTGGAAAATTAACTTTTGGCCCTGATATTTACTTGGTTCTTTCATTGGTGGGTAACTTTACTACTCATTTTCATATTCAATGCAAGCAAAGAATGTGGATTATGATTCAGGCTATTAGATTTAAACACAATGTTGATCTCAATATATATATTGTAAAAATTTTAAGTCATACACAAAACCTACCATTTCAAACATTTTTGTAGCACGAAACACTCTTACAAAAAATTTTACCAAACGCTTACTGCGTCAAACCTTGGACATACAAACCCTAACTCTGGACATTACCTAACAAAACCAATTTGAAATCATTATATATCTTCTCTCATTTACGTGCTAAAGTTTGGTCTGGGGCAGCGAGCGCGACCTACCTTACAGCTGTCACCACACGTCTGCTTCCTCCGGGCACCTACCTGCGACTCCACGGTTTTTTTTACTGCGAGCGCCAGGCTCTCTTAACCATCAAAGATCCTCCTAATCAAAGATATTATATCCGTTCAACTTTGCGGTTCGCAACTACCGACTATTTTCTGGAGCTACCCTGATCAGACCTCTGCACATACCTTTCAAGATCACCATCGATCTCCGTTGCCACGACTCGTCTTACTTACAAATCAGTCGGTACCACGCGGTCGCTACATAAGACGGCCAAACTAAGACAGACACTGGATACGGCAAAGAAGGCCACCTCAAGTCTGAATGTCTTCAGCGGCGCATCACCCAATTGCCCGCCGCTACCGTGGCGACCGTTTTACGCATCACTTACCCTTCGGTGGTCTCTTTTCTTCCCGCTATCTGTCGTGAACACGTGAGGCAATACTGACCCTACGAATTATCTTAGAAGCTAGATTAAGGAAGGGCAAACCTACGTTTCTAGCATTTGTGGACTTAGAGAAAGCTTTTGACAATGGTGACTGGAATACTCTCTTTCAAATTCTGAAGGTGACAGGGGTAAAATACAGGGAGCGAAAAGCTAGTTACAATTTGTACATAAACCAGATGGCGGTTATAAGAGTCAAGGGACATGAAAGGGAAGCAGTGGTTGGGAAGGGAGTGAGGCAAGGTTGTAGCCTCTCCCCGATGTTATTCAATCTGTATATTGAGCAAGCAGTGAAGGAAACAAAAGAAATGTTCGGAGTAGGTATTAAAATCCATGGAGAAGAAATAAAAACTTTGAGGTTCGCCGATGAAAGGGACAGCAAAGGACTTGGAAGACCAGTTAAACGGAATGGACAGTGTCTTGAAAGGAGGACATAAGATGAACATCAACAAAAGCAAAACTAGGATAATGGAATGTAGTCGAGTTAACTCGGGTGATGCTGAGGGAATGAGACACTTAAAGTAGTAAAGGAGTTTTGCTATTTGGGGAGCAAAATAACTGATGATGGTCGAAGTAGAGAGGATATAAAATGTAGACTGGCAGTGGCAAGGAAAGCGTTTCTGAAGAAGAGAAATTGTTAACATCGAGTATAGATTTAAGTGTCAGGAAGTCGTTTCTGAAAGTATTTGTATGGAGTGTAGCCATGTATGGAAGTGAAACATGGACGATAAATAGTTTGGACAAGAAGAGAATAGAAGCTTTCGAAATGTGGTGCTACAGAATAATGCTGAAGATTAGATGGGTAGATGACACAACTAATGAGGAGGTATTGAATAGGACTGGGGAGAAGAGAAGTCTGTGGCACAACTTGACTAGAAGAAGGGATCGGTTGGTAGGACATGTTCTGAGGCATCAAGGGATCACGAATTTAGTATTGGAGGGCAGCGTGGAGGGTAAAAATCGTGGAGGGAGACCAATAGATGAATACACTAAGCAGATTCAGAAGGATGTAGATAACAGTAGGTACTGGGAGGTGAAGAAGCTTGCACAGGATAGAGTAGCATGGAGAGCTGCATCAAACCAGTCTCAGGACTGACGACACAACAACAACAACATCTGTTGTCAGTCGGCCCACGTTCCAGTGTTCCATCGAGCTGCCACGGATAACGCCGGGGTCGACGGTGTCACGCTCCAGGCTGACGCGACTCCAGCACCACTATCAACTGCGACTACTGACGATCCCATCCCGGTTGATGACATGGACGTCACATCGCTTATCGCCCCAGCGAAGGTCTTTCTCCCGACCGCCGTGACTCTCTTCTGCCTCCCGACACAGACGGCACCAGAGGATTTGTCGCATTGTCGCATAGTCTCGGGACGAGACAACTCATCTCCCCCTGAAGCTCCTGAGGCCATCCGGGCCTTCGAGACTTCAGAGAACACGCATGGAGACAAGAATGATGACAACGCGACGCTGGTTGCGGCTGTGCCGTAACCTACTCTGCCGGCTCGCCCAGGTGCACCTTTAACGACTCCACTGTTACGACCGCCACCGAATCGTCCTCCACTCCTCCGGACGAGATGGAACATACGAATGCCCCGAAGACAGCGCTCTCTATGACGTGGAGCGATGACGGCTACGCTGACCCGAACTCCGCTCTGGCGACAAAGTTACCCCAGACCGAGACCTTGTTACGCCGACCCCTACGCCGTCACGTGGCATACGGCACAGCTCAACCACCCGACGGTTACGTCCCATCCGCAGCGGGGCTCGACTCCAAATGTACCGAATAGCAACTTACTTACTTACTTTCCGTGTCCGGAACTAGACTTCAGACTTCCAAAAATCAGCAGCCAATATGGCCTTGTCATTTGCCTCCCACAAGTCATTCATTGTGCAGGGCTGGTCTAAATATGGACAGATAAGCGGGTGTTGAGGATCCTGGACAGAACCACACAGACAGAGAGTGTTCTCATTCTCTTTTAGGAAACCCCATTGCTGCAGGTTTGTCTTACACTTTGGCACTTCTACCCTCATACGGATTAGGGTTCTCCAGACTGCGTATGGTAGGTCTCCACCAGGCGCCAGTTCTTCTTTAACATCTTTATGGGGGTTTCTCAGGTCGATTTCCCACCTTTTCAAACGATTCTCTGCAGCCGACCCCTCCAGGGTTCGGGTAAGTGACAGGAAACTCTTCCTCGAACAAAGCCGTCGGTCAGCAGGCTGGTGTCCATATAAAGGGTGACGCATGTCCTTTTCTTGCTTGGTTTTTTCGGCTTCGGCAGCGCTGTCACGTCGTATGTTGGGCGGTGCGATCCCCATGATTAAGTACATCTTGTGCACTGGGGTTGGTCTCAAGCATCCGGTAACAATCCGTGCCATTTCATTCACCGCGACATCAACTTTTCTCGCGTGTGTTGATGCAGACCATATTGGAGTAGCGTATTCCGCGGCTGACACACTGAGCGCAAGGGCTTAAGTTCTCAGGACTTTTGGGTTTGCACCCCAGGATCCGCTGATTAGTTTCCTGATGATGTTGTTTCTAGTTGAGACTTTTTCCCTTGTGGCATTACAATGATGTATATATGTCAGTGTGCGATCCAACGTGACACCAATATATTTTACAATGCTCGAGACGTTCACCTCTCCATATTACATTTAATTCACGATTTGCCTCCCTATTCTTTAAATGGAATGCACAGACCTGCGTCTTCGAAGGGTTCGGCCTTAGGTGGATTGCCTCATAATACTGGGAGAGAGCTTCCAAGGTACTGGTTAATTTCTCCTCTCCATCCGTAAAATTGTTACCTTTGGATGCAACTGCAGTGTCATCGGCATGCATAAATTGGCGCGTGATGTTTGGCACTGGTTGGTCATTTTTATATATATTATACAGAGCTGGGGCGAGGACGCGTCCCTGAGGTAGGCCATTCCTCTAATTTCCCCACCTGCTCTTCTTGCCCTGGAGACGACGAAAAATCTCCCGTTATGCAGGAAAGTACCTATCAGTGACGTTAAATGGTAATTTCTTCTCACATTATATACTTTCCTAAGGAGCCTTCGATGGTTTACAGTATCATATGCAGCTGAAAGGTCTATGAATGCCACTCCCGTGATCTCTTTCCTCTCAAACCCATCCTCGATACGTTGGGTCAGGTTCAGGACTTGACCGCAGCACGATTTGCCTGGTCGGAAACCTGCCTGCTGTGGGATGATCTGTTGTTCCAGGACGCTTTCTACCGAATAGCAACGATCAACACTAACAACATTAGTTCCCAGGTGAAAATTCTTCTGCTGTGAGATATGGTATGGGTATCGCACGTTGAAGTTGCACCACTACAGGAAGTGGCCACACTTCCGGACGTTGAGAGCTATAACACTTATCCCTCTCGTCGTGACTACTTGGGACGTGGCGTAGCCATCTATGCTGGCGAGGGCATCATGGTAGCTGATGTCACATACCTTCGGTCCGCCAGAGGCATGTCAGTCACTGTCATGGGAACGGGTCAACATTTACGGTCCGCCAGGCTCCTTCCTCACACATGGCAGAGTACCTATGCAGAAGAAATGGCCCCTTTATTTCTCGAGCGCTGTGACAGTTACTTGCTTGGGGGCGATTTTAATTGTTTCCTGTACCCTAAGAATCAAATGCCCCACTACAATGCCTGTCAAGAATTGCGCCTCGTCGAACGTGATCTACAACTGCGGGACACTTGGGAAGTTCCGCACGGCGACGCGCCTGGACATACTTATCAGACGGGTCAGTCTGCGAGCCGCCTCGAGAGGATTAACGTTGAAACGTCCCCTTTGAACAATTTATACAAGACTGTGCTTAAACTGACACACAATATTTTGTTAGCGCAACGCAATCTGACTTTCAAAATTCCCTACAGAAGAATGGCCCTGACTAACATTAAACTATACCTTTCTCAAATCACTTACCTCACAAAAATCTTCGCTGCTCAAGCTACTGCAATACAGCGAGCGCCACTACTGCCAGCTAAATAAAAGATTCAAACTATGGAAGGCACTAACTACTGATAGGGATAGTTAGCAAATGAAAGATATTAATAGTGAACAAACAATGTATTTACCTTGATATCATCATATATAAATATAGCAGTTCATGACAAATTTCAAAACTCCGCCATCTCTCTCCCCACATCCACCACTGCTGGCGGCTCACCTCCAACTGCGCAACGCTACGCGCTGTTCACATCCAGCTGCCGCTGCCCAACACTACAATGGCAGACAACAATGTAAACTAGCCACAGACTGCACACAGCACAGCCAGTGATCTTCATACAGAGGTGGCGTTACCAATAAAAAAACCTAAACAGCCTACTTACAACGTCTCTCGGGAACTCACACCTGCATTTCAATGTGCAGAACTTTGGCCTTTGGCCTTGTCGGTCCGCTGTGCCTACATCTGCAACGTTCTCCTCCCGTAACAAGTGGTCTGGCGCAGTCGTGCACCTTGGAAGCTAAGCACCTCCCACCTCCTCGATCTCGACTGCCTTCAACGCGTTACCGAGACATGGGCCACCTAGCTGCTGCACAGCCTTGGCTTAGTGGCTGCAACGTGCCAAACCTGCCATCCACCGTAGCTTGACCGAATACGGCAAGCAAGCGGCTGCGTGGCGCCGGCACACTACCGACTATTTCTACACCGTTCTCCGCGACTTGGGCTCTCAGCTACCCGTCTCTGAGACGCAGAGGGAACGCAGCGGTATTGAGGCACAAATTGTGAAGCTGACACGCCGTAAACTGCGTGGTGTGGTGGTTAGGACCGGACGTCAAGATTCGACATCACAGTAACACCCCATCATACATCATATCGCTTCCGAGAGAAACAAAAAGAGCAACGATTCATCACCGAGAACTACACCTGTCGCGACCAGCACGTCACTTGCCAGGCCGAAATCGTCAGTACCTTTGTAGACCACTAGTGCCCAATGTACCATGTGGGACCTACCAACGCCTTGCTGAGGAAGTTGTATTACGACACCTCACACGCGCCTTCGCCGGCGATGAGGCGGACGAGCTGACAGAGCCGGTTACTTGCGACAAGGTCCACGATGCAGTCAACAAAGGTACCTTGAAAAACGCATGTGGCGTCGACGAATTGCCGACAGAACTTTATCCCCTCCTTTTTGCACTAATGGCGTCGCGGTAGACGTCAGTGTTTCATGGACCGTTAACGACAGTCTTTGTCACGGTAATTATTATATTCGTGCACAAACGGATAGCGGGAGCTATGACAGCACATTAACGTCCCGTAACTCCGCTTAACGCAGACAGTAAAATTTTTGCACGGCTCCTGACATGGCGGAGCGTTGCCTCGAAATGATTTCTTGCATTCTGTCCCCAGAACAGACAACTCGGGTGGCCCATTTAATATACAAAGGGCCACAGAGGAATGTCGCGATTTGATTGCACTGGCAGCGGACTGGTGGCTGCCATTGATTTTGACAGCGCTTTCGGCAAGGTGCAGCATCGTCTTCTATTCTCCATAATGGGTTTTCCAGCCCCCTTTGTCGCTATCGAATGGTTCAAATGGCTCTGAGCACTATGGGACTTAACATCAGAGGTCATCAGTCCCCTAGACTTAGAACTACTTAAACCTATCTAAACTAAGGACATCACACACATCCATGCCAGTGGCAGGATTCGAACCTGCGACCATAGCAGCAGCGCGGTTCCGGACTGGAGCTCCTAGAACGGCTCGGCCACAACGGCCGGTTTGTCGCTATCATCTGCCGCCTGCACAGCAGCGCGGAATCTCCGATTTAGGTTGTAAGACGTTTATATTTCTATTGTCTATTGTCAAATCACAATTTATGAAAGAGGTTTATATTTTGTTAATAGGATTAAGTAGGAATAATTAATATTTGTCATTTTGGAAATAATTGTGGTTGCAGGGAATATCTGCACCAAAGTATTGTTGACAAGAGAGACCGCAAATTGATATAATTTTAAAAAGGGTGGGAGAGACCGCGTATGGATACATTTTAAGAAAAGAGCGGGAAAGGCCGCGCATTGACACATTTTGTAATGGTAGCAGGGATTGTCTGCACCAGAAAGCATTGTTGGCAGGAGAGACCGCACTTAAGCGTTCGTAGGAAGTCAGTAGTAAGCGAGATGTAAAGCGAGTCGCTAGCAGGTCTGAACCGAGAGGTTGAGAGGAGCGGCGTGCCTGCCAGCCACCAGCTACGATTTACAAGAGATTATAGGCGGATGCACAGAGACATCAGCTAACTATTATAGTAAGAGGAACTAATATTATTGAATAAATTTTTTGAGAAACTCAAGACTACTGAAGGTATGTTTGCGCATTGCTAGTTGTAAGATTATTGTAAAAAGTAAGTCCCATTTGAACGTCTGTAAAATCATTTCATTTACAATATAATTAATTTTTACCAGTAATATTGCATTACTGATTATAATCCATCTACAAAAACCATCAACGTAGAACTTTGCAAAATTTTATTGTTGTCAAGAAAAAGTTTAACTATGAATTACGTAACTTCAGTCAAATTAATTAAAGAATAACGTCAGCTTTGCTATTAAAGAATAACGTCAGCTTTGGTAATAAATACAGCCACTTATTATGACAGCCCACCAGCAGCTAATAGTATAGTGAAACAGAGTAAGTATATTCATGTCGCAGTTCACTGTAGCAGTCAGATGGCGATCCAGGAACAGTATAAAAAAGGTAAGGAACAGTTTTGGGTTATTGCAGATAACGACTGAGGGCCACGACGACGACACATTCTATGTTTCGTCGAAATAATCAGAAAATCGCTTTTAATAAGCAGCAATTAAATTTGTATGCGAAGATAGAGAAAGAGAATAAATTTCAAAGGGAAGATTTCATTTGTTATTAGTAAGCAAGAGAGAGAAATCCTAAGGGAAGGTTACATAGGTTATTGTAAAAGGGAAGGTTGCGTAACAAAAGAGATATAGAGGAGACGGTTATTGCATAATAACAAAAGAGGTATAGAGGAGACGGGAAGGTTTCAAGGTCTATGGCCGGATGGTGGGACCAGTGACCATACGCCACTTCATTAGGCAAGGTTGCCCACTTCCGACACTACTTTACATCATACCCCTGGAACGTATGGAACTGCAGCCGTCAGTACCATGAAT
Source organism: Schistocerca serialis cubense (assembly GCF_023864345.2). Taxonomy (NCBI): domain Eukaryota; kingdom Metazoa; phylum Arthropoda; class Insecta; order Orthoptera; family Acrididae; genus Schistocerca; species Schistocerca serialis. Next base: position 364,142,374 of record NC_064645.1, on the reverse strand, counting down.
ATGGCTAAATCCTCGGCAATGAGCATTGGACGCAGCCTCTCACACGATGACTTAGCACCTTTCCCGTGCTTACAGAACCTAAGATACCTTCGTATCATTTTCCCTCCTCCGTGCGTCGCTCCGCTGTCATTAATTTGCCACGTACTCTCCAAATTACCCGAATGGGAGTACAACAAAATATCTTCCGCAGACTTGATTCTTCGCAGCGTTTCGAATACATCAACCAACATATGGCACCAAGATGGTCCACATCGCTCAGGTGCTTCTACTGCCAGCAACTATTGTACACAGGCTCCATGCCGCGTTCGCATACTTTCTTACGGCCGGTAAGCTCGTTGAGGTCCATTAGGAAACGCGAGTCGGATCGTGGACTGTCAGAAGTTTGAGCGTGGTAGGGAAGCTACAAAATCTGAAAAGTAAATGCAAAGACCCAATCTAGATACAGTGTGTGTGTGTGTGTGTGTGTGTGTGTGTGTGGGAGGGGAGGGGGGTGTCAGTGAAGTGAAATGGAAAGAAGACAGCAGAGCATGTTATGATGGGAGTAGGATTCGTTATGAAGGTAGGATGGAGTGCATGTTACTAGGAAAGTTCATCTCATCAGAATCTATAGCAAAATAACCCCGATAACGATGGTTCAGGTAAATGTGCCGACGTCGCAAGCTGAAGAGTGATCGGGTAATTCAGTACGTAAAGGGAGTTGAAAATCTAATAGCCATGGTGAGCTGGAAGGCTGTTGCAGGGGAAGAAGTAGAAGAAAGGGTTACGGGAGAATATTGGCTTGGTGTCAGGAATGAGATAGCCAAATTGAGTTCTGCAATAAGTATCAGCTAATAATAGACTTCTATGTTCAAGAATCACAAGAGGTGGAGGTGTACTTGGAAATGGCTGAGAGATACGGGGAGATTGTAGTTATATTACATCATGGTCAGGCTCAGATTCCAAAATTAGATATTAGAATGTAGGATGTAGCCAGGAGCAGATGTTGACTCAGATCACAATTTAGTACTGAGGAAGAGTAGGCTGAAGTTTAAGAGATTAGTCAGGAAGAATCAGGTTGCAAATAAGTGGGATACGGAAATACTAGGGAATTAAGAAGTACACTTCAGGTTTTCTACGGTTATAGAGACTGTGAGGAATAATTCAGTAAGTAGAAAAATCGGGACACGTTTATAGTATCCGTCGACCTGGAAAAGGCATTCGACAGTGTCAAATGTAGCAGATGTTCGAAATTCTGAGGGAAACAGGGTAAGCTATAGGGAGAGACGCACAATGTACAACTTGTACAAGAGCCAAGACGGAATAATAAGAATGGAAAATGAAGAATGAAGTACTGGGATCATAGAGGGCGTAAAACATGGGAGTCTTTCACCCCTACTGTTCAATCTCTACATCGAAAAAGCAATGATGGGAAGAAAAGAAAAGTTCGAGAGTGGAAATAAGATTCATGGTAAAAGGACATCATTGATAAGATTCGCTGATGACATTGCTATTCTCAGTGAAAGCGAAGAAGAAATACAAGACCTACTTGACGGAATGAACATTCTACTGAGTACGGTGTAAGAACTGAGAGTAAATCGGAAAAAGACGAATGTAATGAGAAGTAGCAGAAATGAGAACAGCCAAAAACTTAACAATGGGATTGATCGTCACGAAGTAGAAAAAATAAGGAATTCTGCCACCTAGGCAGTAAAACAGCCGGTGACGGACGGAGCAAGGAGGACATAAAAAGCGGACTAGCACTGAGAACAAGGGCATTTCTATCCTAGAGAAAGCTACTAGTATCAAACATAGGCCTTAATTTGAAGAAGAAATTTCTAAGAATGTACGTTTGAAGTGCAGCATTGTATCGTAGTGAAACATGGACTCTGAGGAAAATTGTACAGAAGAGAATCGAATCATTTGAGATGTGGTGCTACAGATGAATGCTGAAAATTAGGTAGACTGATAAGGTAAGGAAGGAGGAGGTTCCACGCAGAGTCGAAGAGGAAAGGAATATATAGAAAACACTGGCAAGAAGAAGGGACGGGATTGTAGGACATCTCTTAAGATATCAGGGTACTAGAGATAGCTGTAGACTGTTAGAGCTGCGGGCCTCGGCCTTGTCAATGTGCTACTCCGAGTGTCGACTTCCTGCAGACTGAAGTACGCGAAATAAAATCGTCGTAACTTCTGAATGGTTTGCGTTCGGACGTTCAAACTGCTCGGTTGGCTGCGGGGCATGATGGGAATTACTATGCGCATTTTTGTTTGGTTTAGCGACGAAGCCCACTGTCATTTGGGTCGTTTCGTCAATGAGCAAAATTCGCGTATTTGGAGGACTGAAAATGCGCATTTTCCGATCGAGAAGTCTCTTCACCCTCAACGAGTGACTGTGTGGTCTGCAGCCTCCAGTCAGGGACTGATCGATGCGATATTCCTTGATGGCACGGTGACTACCGAACGGTACGTGTAGGCTTTCGATGATGATTTCATACTCATTATCCAAAGTAACCCTGATTTCGACGAGATGTGGTTCATGCAAGACGGAGCTCGACCCCATCGAAGGAGGAGAGTGTTTGATGTATTGGAGGGGCACTTTGGGGAACACATTCTGGTTCTGTGGTACCCAGAGGCCACTGGCGAGGGCCTCGATTGGCCGCCATATTCTCCGAATCTGAAAACATACGATTCCTTTTTGTGGGGCTACGATAAAGACAACGTGTACAGCAATAACCCCAAAACCATTGCTGAAATGAAAGCAGTCTTTCAGGAGGTCATCGACAGCATCGATGTTCCGACACTTCACCGGTTCATGCAGAATTTCGCTATTCATCTGCGCCACATCATCGCCAATGATGGCAGGCGTATCGAACATCTCATAACCTAAATCCGAATATCAGTAGTGACGTTTACGTGTTGACTAAAGTGTGTGCAGGCCGTAGTTTGTAACTAATTTACGTTCTTTTCATGTAGTTCAATGGGCAACGGCCTTGCCGCAGTGGATACACTGGTACCCGTGAGATCACCGAAGCTAAGCGCTGTCGGGCGTGGTCGGCACTTGGATGGGTGACCATCCAGGACACCATGCGCTATTGCCGTTTTCCAGGGTGCACTCAGCCTCGTGATGCCAACTGAGGAGCTACTCGACCGAATAGTAGCGGTTTCGGTCAAGAATACCATCATAACGCCTCTCCTATCCGCATCATCCACTGAGGATGACACGGCGGTCGGACGGTCCCGGTAGGCCACTCGTTACCTCACGGCGGAGTGCTTTTTTTCATGTAGTTCAATATTTGTCACCATGCACGTGGTCACAATGCACAAGCAGCGGAACGGTGGGGCCTCCCTTATGCACAGCTTGCTGGACGTTGTTATGCCCACGACCATATCTCCGGCAGTGCCAGTAGGCCACATCACGCACCATCTGGTGCACGTTTCTGATTTCATCGTTGACTTCAATTACGCCCACACTCACTTAACGTCCACGCGCCTTCCTCGAACTAAAGATTTCTACACCCCCTCCCCCCCCCCCCCCTACTCCATTGCATATCACGCAACAACGTCGAACTCAAACATCCATCGACAAGGTGACCCATGGTTTGGCGACATACCCACCAGCGTTTCCTTCCTCCAACGTCGGTGCAACATGGTATAATGTCACATGTGGAAAATTCGCCACAAATCAACGTCTTCTCGAAGTCGGATTGTCGGCACACCGCTTTGCATAATTTGCCGTCGTGGACGACGGACGATGCCAACCTGTGCTGCCGATGACGTCTGGGTCGACGATTCGTCGCCTGCGACCTCCACGTACCGCCGGACTCGAATCACCCATGGTCTTTTATCCATCCTCAAGATACTCACTTCCCCGCCACCAGTTATCATGGATTGTATGGGTAAGGAATGGACGGTAACTTAAGTGTATGCCGATGGCAATAAATCACGCCTTGACTTCTGCCAGTGCTTACAAACCGCTCACAATGAAATCGAACATCGACCGAGCTACCACACTTTCTTCGCCAATTACTTGCGCGCGATCCTTACGTCACCTCCGCTTAGCTGGATGGTGCCACACGCGGACGACAGTCCCTGCCACCCCACTGAGTCTGAGACTACCCCCACTACATTTCTATAACATACCCCAAAGCGGGGTAGGCGCATGGACACGCACCACTTTCTTTTATGTATTATACCAGACCAAGCCAGTCATTCCCCCAACTCTACTCTTCCTCCCACTTGCCTTCCGCCCTCATTTAGTGCACTTCTGCCCGTCAGAGGTGCCGGGGACACCATGGTCAGGCTTTGCATGTTGATCCTCGCCCACTCCGCCCCCACACCTCATCTTCAGAGATAACGGATGGCCCATGGCCTCTCTTCCCTCGTTGTCTACTGCGTCACAGATCTTAGCCTGCTTACTTTCTCACACCTTGTTAATGAAGACGGTTGGTTGGTTGTTGTGATGTTTAAGGGGGACTAAACAGCGAAGGTCATCAGTCCCCCAGTCCAAAATCAGGCGAGCCGAAAATCTACAGAGCAGATAAAAACCAAAGGGGGAGGAGACGTCCCCCCAGGCGCTAAAAGAACACAAGTGCAGCAACAAACACTACAGACAAGAACAGGACAGAGGATCACCAGACAGAAAGAAACAGAAGAAAGGAGGATGGCCGGAGACTGGTTGACTGACCATGAGAAAAAAAAAAAGGGGGAAAGAGTCAACCATCTGACTGCACACCAGAACAGCAACAGACACAAGGACAAAAGACACAGAAAGGGAGAGGCGCAGGACCTCCCTAAATCGAACCATAAAAAGGACTACTACGGATAAAATGTAAAACATTGTCAGCCATGGAGGCATCGTCGGATAAAACCAAAGCCAAAGTGCCCGGGAGATTAAAAGATTGCCGGAGTGTGCGCAGTCGAGGACACTCCAGCAAAATGTGGCCGACCGTCAGCCGGGACCCACACCGACACAAGGGGGGATCCTCCTGACGCAACAGATGGCCGTGCGTCAAGTATGTATGGCCGATGCGCAGCCGACATAGGACTACCGAGTCCCTGCGAGAAGCCCGCAGGGAGGAACGCCACACATCGGTCGTCTCCTTAACAGCCCGCAGCTTATTCGGGGCTGTCATGCCACGCCACTCAGCAGCCCACATCCCAATCAGCTTACGGCGCAACACCAGCTGCTGGTCGCGAGCCGTAAGGCCGATCTCCAAAGCCGGGGCGTCGATCGCCCCTTTGGCCAGCCTGTCTACACATTCGTTCCCCGGGATGCCAACGTGACCTGGCGTCCAAACCAAGACCACCGAACGACCAGAACGGGCAATGGCGGAAACAGACTCCTGAATAGAGGACACCAGAGGAGAGGAGGCATAGCAGCGGTCGATGGCCTGAAGGCTGCTCAGGGAGTCACTGCAGATGACGATGGACCTACCTGAGCAGAAACGCATATGCTCAAGAGCGCGCAAGATGGCCACCAGCTCTGCAGTAAAAATACTGCAGCCAGCCGGCAAGGAGCGTTGCTCAACATGGGCAGCGTGAGCAAAAGCGTAGGCAGTGCGATCATCAACCAGGGAACCATCCGTGTAGACAGGCTCACAGCCCGGAAATGATTCAAGGAGCGCAAGAAAGCGGCGACAGAGGGCCACAGGCGGAACCGAGTCCTTAGGTCCCTGTGCCAAATCCAGATGGACGGACGGCCGGGACAAACACCAGGGAGGCGTAGGTGTACGGACCCGGAAGGGAGGCAGAAGAGGGAATGACCCCAGTTCTGACAGCAGGGACTGGACACGGACAGCTACGGAAAGTCCAGACCTAGGTCGCCGTTCGGGCAGATGGAGGACCATAGCAGGGAAAAGCAGGCGACGGTTGGGATGATCTGGCGAGCAATGAACGTGGACAGCATAGTCGGCGAGCAGACGATGGCGGCGAATCCGCAGTGGGGGAACCCCGGCCTCCACCAGTAGACTATCCACGGGGCTGGTGCGAAAAGCGCCAGTGGCAAGCCTAACCCCACAGTGGTGTATGGGGTCTAACAACTTCAACACCGAGGGGGACGCAGACCCATAGGCCAGGCTCCCATAATCAAGCCGGGACTGCACAAGGGCTCTGTACAACCGCAGCAGCGTGCAGCGATCTGCACCCCAAGACGTGTGGCTAAGGCAGCGGAGGGCGTTGAGGTGCCGCCAGCATTTTTGCTTCAGCTGAGTAATATGAGGAACCCATGTGAGCCGGGCATCAAACACGAGTCCCAAGAAGCGGCAAGTGTCCACCACTTCAAGCAGGTGGCCATCGAGGTAAAGTTCAGGATGAGGGTGGACCGTCCGACGCCTGCAGAAGTGCATAACCCGAGTCTTGGCAGCAGAGAACTGAAAACCATGAGCCAGAGCCCATGATGCTGCCTTGCGAACGGCGACTTGCAGCCTGCGTTCGGCGACTCCCGTAGTCGTGGAGCTAAATGAGATGCAGAAGTCGTCGGCATACAAAGAAGGAGACACCGACGACACCACTGCTGCAGCCAAACCATTAATGGCCACTAAAAATAAGGAGACGCTCAACACCGAGCCCTGCGGGACCCCATTTTCCTGTATATAAGAGGAACTAGAGGTGGCACCGACTTGCACCCGGAAAGAGCGGCGCAATAAAAAGCTTTGAAGAAAAGCCGGGAGCCGACCACGAAGACCCCACCCATGCAACGTGGCGAGGATGTGATGCCTCCATGTGGTGTCATACGCCTTCCGCAGATCGAAAAATACAGCAACAAGATGCTGACGTCGGGCAAAAGCCGTACGGACAGCAGATTCCAGCCGCACCAAATTGTCCACTGCAGACCGGCCCCGACGGAAGCCACCCTGGGATGGAGCGAGGAGACCGCGCGACTCAAGGACCCAACACAAACGCCGCCCCACCATACGTTCGAGCAATTTGCACAAAACGTTGGTGAGGGTAATGGGACGATAGCTGTCCACCGCCAGTGGGTCCGCACCGGGCTTCACGATGGGGACAATAAGACCCTCTCGCCATTGCGACGGGAACACGCCTTCGCTCCAAATGCGATTAAATATCGCGAGAAGGTGTCTCTGGCAGTCCCTGGAGAGATGCTTCAGCATCTGTGCGTGGATGCGGTCTGGGCCTGGTGCTGCATCAGGGCAATCGCCGAGGGCAGCGAGGAATTCCCTCTCGCTGAAAGGAGCATTGTATGTTTCAGAACGACGCGTGTGGAACGAGAACGGCGTCCACTCAGCTCGCTCCTTTAGAGAGCGAAAGGCGGGGGGATAGGAGGCAGTCGCAGAGCTCTGAGCAAAGTGCGCGGCAAGCCGTTCAGCAATGGCGGCAGCGTCCGTGCAGACAGCGCCGTCAAAGGAGAGCCCAGGGACACCCATAGGGGTCTGGTATCCATAAATCCGCCGGATCCGGGACCACACGAGTGAGGGGGAGACATGGGAGCCCAAGGATGAGACATACCTCTCCCAGCACTCCTGCTTACGCCGTGCAATAAGACGACGGGCCAGGGCACGGAGCCTCTTAAAGGCGATGAGGGTCTCGAGAGACGGGTGCCGCCTATGCCGCTGGAGAGCCCGCCGACGGTCGTGAATAGCCTCAGCAATCTCCGGCGACCACCAGGGTACAGCCTTCCTCCGAGGGAGGCCAGAAGATCGGGGGATGGCAGCCTCGGCCGCTGAAATGATGGATGTGGTTAAAACACGGACCACCTCGTCAATGTCACCCTGTGGGGGAGACTCAATGGCAGCAGCAGAAGTAAAAGCCGGCCAGTCTGCCCTGTGGAGAGCCCAGCGGGGCAGGCGCCCAGAAGAACGACTCTGGGGTAGTGACAAATAGATGGGAAAATGGTCACTACCGCACAGGTCAGGGTGCACCCTCCAGTGGAGGGATGGGACAAGTCCGGGGCTGCAAATAGAGAGATCGATGGCCGAGAACGAGCCATGGGCAACACTGAAATGCGTGGGAGCACCGGTATTCAAGAGGCTAAGGTCGAGCTGAGCCAACACATGCTCCACGGCCCGACCACGGTCATCAGAGACAGTCCCACCCCATAGAGGGTTGTGGGCATTGAAATTGCCCAGAAGCAGCAAAGGTGGCGGGAGTTGAGCCAGCAGTGCAGCCAAGACATGTCGGGGGAGCTCCCCATCCGGAGGAATGTAAACAGAGCAAACAGTAATAGCCGGCGAGAGCTCAACCCGGACAGCAACTGCCTCTAAAGGCGTCTGAAGGGGTACTGGCGAACTACAGACAGAGTGGTGAACAAAGAGGCAAACCCCACCTGACGCTCGATGACAGGCAGCATGGTTCTTATAGTATCCCTGATAACCACGAAGGACGGGGGTCCGTAGTGCAGGAAACCAAGTTTCCTGCAGAGCAATGCAGAGAACAGGGGAATCACTCAGAAGCATCCGGAGCTCAGGCAGGTGGCGGAAATAACCGCCGCAGTTCCATTGGAGAATGGAAGCAGGAAGGGACTGGGAGGGCGTGAATGCGACTAAGAGGCAGACAGCGCTTCAGAGCCAACTGCCGCCACTGGGCGAGAGTCAGCTGAGTCCATAGGAGAGGCCCCCAAGGGTTCTGTGAGGGCGAGATCTGCGGCAGAGGCGAGGATCTCCACCTCATCCCCGGAGCCAGGACTATGCACAGCAGGCGGTGCTGAAACCGCCGGAACGTCCTTCTTCTTGGACACATTCCGTTCCTTCTTCTCGCATCTGCCCTTAGGGTGAGAGGGCTGGGAGAGCTTCTCTGAAGGAGCGTCGGAGGCTGACGACGACGCAGAAGCCCTACGATCAGCAGGTGGCGGAACCTTCAGCCACTGGCTGACATCTGGCTGGGAAGGAGAAGAAACGGAGGAAGGGAGAGCCCCGAGGGACCCCGTCCGCGAGAGAGGAACCGGCGGAGGCAACGCCGCCGGAGAAGGAGGGGGAGGAATCGAGCCTCCCAGTTGTGGAGCAGATGTCACTCCCGAAGTAAGCTTGGGGGGAGCGACAGAAGAGGGTTTGCCCCCAACTGCTAAGGGGGCAATAGAGGAAGGCTTGCCCCCAGGCACGAGGGGGGCAGACAGAGATACATGGCCCCGAGGGCCCACTGAAGGCGGCACAGATGAAGCGACAACCGTCGCTCGCGGGGGCGACGATAACGTGGCTGCAGCATAAGATGTTCGAAGGGAAGCAGGATACAACCTTTCATATTTCTGTTTAGCCTCTCGATAAGTAAGCCGGTCCAGGGTCTTAAATCCCATTATCTTCCGCTCCTTATGAAGAACGGGGCAATCCGGCGAGCATGGAGAGTGGTGCTCCCCACAGTTGACACATACAGGCGGGGGCGCACATGGAGAATCGGGATGAGAGGGGCGTCCGCAATCTCGACATGTAGCGCTGGATGGGCAACGGGAGGACATATGCCCAAACTTCCAGCACTGGAAGCACCGCATCGGGGGAGGGACGTATGGCTTCACGTCGCAACGGTAAACCATTACCTTGACCTTCTCGGGCAAGACATCACCCTCGAAGGCCAAGATAAAGGCACCGGTGGCCACCCTGTTTGTCTTGGGTCCTCGATGGACACGACGGATAAAATGCACACCACGTCGTTCCAAGTCGGCTCTCAGCTCGTCATCGGATTGTAACAAGAGGTCGCGATGGTAAATAATCCCCTGGACCATATTTAAGCTACTGTGGGGAGTGACGGTAACAGGGGCGTCACCCAGCTTATCACACAAGAGCAACGCTCGTGACTGGGCTGGGGAGGACGTCTTGAGGAGGATGGACCCATTCCTCATTTTTGACAACCCTGCCACTTCCCCAAACTTATCCTCCAGGTGTTCCACAAAAAACATAGGCTTCGTCGGAAGAAAGGAGTCACCATCAGTCCTGCTGCAGACAAGGTATTGCGGTACATAAGGCTCCCGCTTGGCACTAGATCGGCGTCCCTCCCATGGCGCAGCCAACGAGGAGAACGTCTGAGGGTCATATTGCGCAGCATCGAAGTCGACTCTACCTCGCTTAGAGACGCTGGTGGCCGTGCGACCACCAACTTGGTGTGATTTATTGCGCTTCATTGCGCCACATCCGCCCAGATGCCACCTACTCCGAACGAGGGCTCTCCCCAAGGGCGCCACCCAGCCAAAGCAACGGGTACCTGGCCGATATCCCGTTGCCCGGAGTCCCCGTGCCCCAGACAAGATGGGCACATACTCCTTGGCATGCATGGGGAGGGAACAGCTCTGGCATCTGTAGTGCGATCCCTGCGTGGTCAGGGGGCTACCACCAAGAGGGTACATGACGACCCCACCACAACGGACTGGCTACTGTGCTGGATTTTAGGTGTTTAAAGGGTCCACAGGTGTCGTAGGCGCTAAGAAAAGTGCGCACAAGGCGAGAAGGAGACAACCCAGAAGATGTTGGGCGTAGTCCCCCCACACGACAATAGGTAACATGCAAGATGGTGGAGCATGATGGACCAATACAAAAACACCACGTAAGGTGTCCTTCCCCAAATGGCACGCACTGACGACGGAAATTTGGAAGAAAAAAGGAGGTCAAACCCAAGAGGGGACCATCACAGAAGGCCGAAACGTTGGAGACTCCTTTTAGTCGCCTCTTACGACAGGCAGGAATACCGCGGGCCTATTCTTACCCCCGAACCCGCAGGGGGATAATGAAGACGTTTGCACCCCTTGTTCAGGTATAGTGTCTAATGTTGGTTCCGCCGGAAGGGCTGCCTTTGCGTTGTATTTATACTTATAGCAATAGAGATATTTTGTTTAACTTGTTCCCTGATCCCTCCCCTCGAAAAAAAAAAAAAAAAAAAAAAAAAAAAAAAAAAAAAAATAGGTGGGAACAGTTCAGAGTGGTCAGAGCATCTGCCTAGTGAGCAGGAGGCCCGGGTTCGTATCCTTCTCAGGCAAAAATTTTCATCTTCGCCCACTAATGTGAATCAGTGCCCATTACTATCTAAATGCGACATTTTTGACCTGAGATGCGAGTTCCGTGATTTGCTTTTAGAACACAGATTTCAATTCAACACTGGATTATTTGACAGGAATTGGTTGCTTAAAAAGGTTGTTTTAGGGACATTTTTATAAAGATTGGTTAGCTTAATTTAACGCTCCAATGTAAACAAATAAAATACGGAAAATTTTTGCTTTCGAGATAAGGAAAAATTTTGGACAATTTGCATGAACTGTAATGAATTTGATTGCTTGACAACATTAAAAGATTTTTTACTAGAGGAAGGTTCTTTTTTTTTTTTTTTTTTTTTTTTTTTTGAGGATCTTATTCCACACCTAATGGATTTGAATGAATCTTTTAACCAGTATGTTACAAAGGAATAGTAGATTAAATACCAAAGCGAGTTGTGGATTAAAAAACCATTTATCATCCTTGCACGATATTTGACTGTATAAGCAGAAGAATACGAAATCTGTGACCCACATACTTTTCAAAGACATTTGGAGCACGTGGCCAGTTCTCAGAAGCTGTCCACACCAGTCCCATTACAAAGCAAGGAATTAAGTGAAATTATAACTGCATTTATAATTTGCTTTCGCAATTACAAGTTAAATGATAGGAGGGACAAGCCTGTAAATCAGTCAATGAAAAAGTGAATGAGTCCAATCTGTCTATTTGCATGTTAAAAGTATTTTTTTACCAACCATCAGAAGCCAAAGACAACTCCCTTAAGCAGAGCGTTATCGATTGTAAGGAACGGAACAATTTTCTTGATCACCAAACATTTAATTCACAAAAAATTCTCTTTATATTGCGAAAAGTTGGTAAAAACATGAGTTTTCGGCCTGCTACAAAATTGTTACAAGCGAATATCAGATTTCGCCTGTAGATTTCAAGGATGATAGCTTTTCGCACATTTTGAAGGTGCTCAGAAATATTGCTCCACACCATACAGCTCGCGTACTGTTTGAAAGTCATCATATAAAATTACATGCAGTTAATTTTACGTCATACAAAACATCCATCCAAGCCTTATGGATACAGTTTAGAGCAGGACGCAGCTACACTTTATCTGCTCCTATATTCTTTTTGCCTAATAGCCCAGAATAACAAGCAGCGTTACATGAGCACAAGACACTGTTCATTTGGCGGCTGACTATTGAACTGTACGGCGCACGCGCTACCTTGCTGCGAGCTTCCTCGGCATCAGTGGTTCTCCATCCCAAAGGACTACGAATATTAATCCTGATTACAGTGAGATTCATCACAATATTTGATGGCCATAACTTCTTCGATATATTCCCTACATAATTCTACTAATATAAATGAAAGTGAAAGAAAACGTAATACAAAATAACGATACAATAGTTACATACACTGAGTTGACGGTAGTTATGGGACAGCAATATGTATAAGGCGCTCATATCGCTTACACACGTTATAAAAGGCCACTGCGTTGGCGGAGCTATCGTTTGTACTCGGGTGATTCATGTGAAAAGGTTTCCTTCGGGATTATGGCCGCACGCCGTAAATGAACACACTTTGAACGCGGAATGGTAGTTGGAACTAGACCCATGGGACATTCCATTTCGGAAATCGTTACGGATTTCAATATTCCGAGATCCACAGGGTCAAGAGTGTGCCGAGAATGCCAGATTTCAGGCATTACCGCTCATCACGAACAACGCAGTGGCCGACGACCTTCACGTAACGACCGAGGGCAGCGGCGTTTGCGTAGAGTTATCACTGCTAACAGACAAGCAACACTGCGTGAAATAAGTGCGGAAATCAATTTGGGACGCACAACGAACGTATCCGTTAGGACAGTGCAGCGAAATTTGGCGTTAATGGGCTACGGCTGCAGACGACCGACCGACAAGAGTACCTTTGCTTACAACACAACTTGGCATGCAGTGCCTCTACTGGACTCGTGACTATATCAGTGTGACTTTAGATGACTAAAAACCCGTGGCCTGGTCAGACAATTCCCGATTTCAGTTGGTTACAGCTGATGGTGGGGTTCGTGTGTGTCGCTGACCCCGCGAAAGCATGGACCCTGACTGTCAGCAAGGAACTGTGTAAGCTGATTGTGGCTCCACAATTGTGTGGGCTGCCTTTACATGGATTGGACTGTGTGCTCTTTTCCAACTGAACCGATCATTTACAGGAAATAGTTATGTTCGGTTACTTGCAGACCATTTGAAGGTCATGGAACTTTTATGGATGATTATGCGGCAAGTCACTGGGCTACAATTGTTCGCGATTAGTTTGAAGAAAATTCTCAACAGTTCCAGCGAATGATTTGGTCACCTCGATCGTCCGACACGTGTGTCATGGGGAATTTGCTGGACATAATCGAGAGATCAGTTTGTGGACAAAATCCTGCACCGGCAATACTTCCGCAGTTATGGACGACTGTAGAGGGAGCTTGCCTCAGTATTCCTGCAAGGGCTTCCAGCGACTTGTTCAGTCCGTGCCACGTCGAGTATCTGCACTACGCCGGGGAAAACGAGGTCCGACACGATATTAGGAGGTGTCCCGTGACTTTAATCACCTCAGTGTTGATTAGAAACTGTTGCTAACAGCGGATTACCCTGATAGGGAATAGTTAAACGAGAACAAATTTTATCAGTCACATCTCTGGTGGACTAACAGACCGCCAAAATTTATTTGAACTGGTTCTTCGGGACTGAAGAACTACTGGTAATTTCCATATTATTTGGAAGTGAACTTGAAGCCATTTATTTACCAGTGACTGGAATAATAATTAGAAGTACATGAAGGTATTTCAGATTTTGAAGGGAATATTACTTTCACAGTCAATGGTTTAACGCATGTTGCTGTGCAAGCGAGAAGTAGTGCCTCCGGGCTGCCATAACGACGGATTAACAGCCATCTTTAAAACATCTGGAATACAAGTTTTTCCGCCGTTAATAAAACAGTAACTATTGAGCCCTCAACGATCTACGAGTAAAGAGAACCTGTAGTCTCAACATGGATTTGTACTTCGGAAAGATGTAGCTGCACGCGCCTGTCTTGTGCTGAATTAATAACGAAGTCGAAGCACGCAACCACCACCTGTGTAGCGCACACGCTGCACGTATCAAGTCTAGTAACTACATATCAAGTCCGGTAGCAACACTGGACGCTAATGCATCCTGGTCGCAGTTCTACCTGTCACGGAGGACTGCAGCTCCGGTCATTTACATACCTGCCGATGGTGTGTGCGTGCACAGTGTTACGCAGACACCCGACCATGTTTTCTGGGCGTTTCACTTTTTTGTCAGGCACAGAGCGAATCTGTCAGTGCTAGTAGCACTAGGCGTGTTCTACGTCCCTTCGAAGATGGTAATCAGATACCTGAGACTCTTCATCGAACATAAGCTGTCCTTGAAGACGCAAAGAAACTATATCTTTACGGGAAATTCGAGATGAGTATCCACATAATCAGAGCTATCACAGGTGGGGCGTGAACATCGACACAGCTCTAGCTCTTTACCATACGTTGGTATATCCAGTCGTTGATTACGGAAGTAGTGATTGCGTATCTGCACCTGGCAGTTACCTCTACAAAATTAATAAATGCCAGTGTAAAATGCTAAGAGCTTCGTCGGGAGCAAAGTGCTCCATCCCTACAAATGCACTCTTGGTTGAAGCACCTGCACAACCTTTCTTTTTATACAGATGAATATGATACATGTGGTGTCTGTTCTCTCGGACAAGCAGCCACCACGAATCAAGACACAAAGGAATTAATGACATTAGACAGCAGTGGACATTGATTTATATCAATGGGGCAAGTTAAAAATTTTTGCCGGACCGATATTCGAACCAAAGTCTCCAGGTTACTAGGCACATGTGCTGACCACAACGTCATCCGGACACAATGGTCAGCACAACTGTACTCCGACCAATGTCTTTAGTTCCTTTGTGTCTTGATCTATAGTGACTGCAAGATAAAAATGGTGTCTATTCTTTTGGACATATCGGAAAGAACAGACACCTCATGTACGGTTAAAGCAATGACAGCCAATGATCCCTTCAGTGTAGATTCACACCAAGCTCGAACTCTTAGGAAATCGGCGATATGCCGCGAGTAATGAGGCCCACTACATCAGTAGTGTGTGGTGTATGTCAAGAATTTGGGTCTGACGGGACTCGTGCTAGGGTAGTCCATGCAGTTGTGATGACCACTGTGTCCGGATGGCGAAGTGGCCAGCGCATCTGTCTAGTAAGCAGGAGACTTGGGTCTGAATCCCGGTCAGCCCAAATTTCCAACTTGTCCTATTGATGTAAATCAGTGATCACTGAGGGCTAATATCTTTAATTGCTTTGTGTCTAGATCGATATGAGTCCAGCAAACTGAAATCGATCACTTCAAACCGAACCATGCAGTGCTTAAAAGGACGCTTCTGTATCACTAGAATGCTTCCTCCCCTACTCCAAGAGTATTTGCTCAGGAAATTTCAAGGACGATCATTAAATCAACTAGACTAAATAGTTTTAGCCTTTCATTTCCACAGGAACTGGTTAAGGTGGACGTTATCACTGGCATTACCTTGGGCAGAGACGCTCACATTAACAATAAAATTTTGTCAGGGTTTTGAAGATAGTACCTGGAGGCAATATATGTCTATAGTGATGGTCGCAAAACCAGTAACTCAGTCGGAAGCTCGTCCTACCTGCTGCGTTTGCGTAAGTCTCGGCTATTCAAATTACCAATAGTGGCAAGTATCACGACTATGGAAATTGTTGCTATACTAGAAGCACTTCGTTTCTGATCACGGATTATAGCATCCTATATTTTCTACTCAGACTCTTTTTCTATCCTTAAAAAATCTAAAACTTTTAGCACCTCTTTGTCCGAAAACCTACCTGTATACAGGATTATCGAAATGTTGGAATCGATGAATAAAGATGGCCATTTCGTTAACTTCGCTTGGACGAAATCACTCTGGGGGATTACTGGCAGCGAAACTCTCGACCACTTAGCCAGAGCCGAATGTGATAGGACGCATCACTTTTATCACAATCCCAAGTACAGATAACCGATGTGTCGTACACAGACACATGACAAAGAGTGACAACTGGAATGGGAGGAAACAAGAAGACACAAAGGCAACAAGTACGCAACAGTTCACACGTCTGTCCCCTATTCAACGAAATATCATACAAATTGAAGGCCTAGTCACCTCGGCCCTCTAATAATCACAATCAAATTTAAGCACGGATGTTTCGGTAAACACATTCAGTGGTTGCACATCGTAGAGACACCTGCTCTCGTGTGGAAAAGATGACGCAGATCACCTTTTCTCTGAATGCCCCAGGCTACATGGAAATACTGCATTCCTTTCAGAAGGACTTGGTCATCCGTTGCCACCCTGCATGACGGCTTTGTTAATAACAAAGAGTCACACACCTTTGGACGTAATGATTATTGAAGGTATCCGCATCTAAGACCACCATATCAGTGACAATTGATCGCACAAAAGTGATCTATAACACTTGATCTTACAGTGGTTATACGGTTTTGGTCTATCTGTAGCTATGAATGTTCTGTCTGCAACATTTGTGTGCATAAAAACAAACAAATATTCTAACACCTATATATTTTATGTAAGTATGAGCTGGCTGCATGGCGTAACCTGAAAGCCAAACATTCTGTTGGAAAAACTAGAGTTTCCATTTTACGTGCCTATTTTCGAGTTTACTGTACAAAGTGTTGTCTTTAGTATTGCATTATTTTAGACAAGAAGCTAGATTGCACCCATTGTGATGAATGTTATACGTCCTGCTTTAACTCTGCACACAAGAGGGCAGAGTTTCAGACAGCAAATAATAGATAAATAAATAACTCAGTGCAATGTGTCTAATCAATCAGTCAATGCGAAAGTGATAATTCGAAATAATTCCCCAATAGTTTCCTAATCTGAAAAAATGGCTTGCAGGGGAGATGTTTACGTTGTGTTACAGAGGTGTAAATGTTGTGCAGAGCTGGAATTAGCTTTGTTTCTAAGAAAATACAGCGTAGTGGTTTCACTGCACCAAGTCCATTTAGATTTAGAAGACTATTTTGAGAAATACACATTATCTTTCGCCATGTAGTGTTACTTTGGTTTTTATTGCCTTTGCACTATTACGTAACTAGAGATATTTGATGGCTGCAACTAAATAACATGAATATTGAATAACTATACAAATACCCGCAGCAGCAACCCAAATGAGTTTTGCTACCTAAATTACGAAACATCTTGTGAAATCGTGTCACCATTGGTGCAAGATGGTGGCCTCCAGTTAAAATTCGTTTTGTGGTGGTGACTACATTACACGCTGAGTGACGACTTGTCCTGGCAGAGACCTCATTAGCACAGTTGATTTGTTGTCCTTGCCAGTCCGGTACCAAGGCGGTTCAGGGTTTTCCACTCTTGTTGCGGTGGGGAGTTAAATTCTCCAAGAACTTCGTTCATTTCCCGAGACACTGACATCTTTCTGAACATTTCATCATCCAGTCGGTTATTAAGGAACTCGTGTGGTAGAGCGACTTTCTGGGCGTTAATCTTAACGGTTCGCACGAAACTGTTCGATGCACCGTCGAGCAGCAGCGAGTGAATCGTGCTTCAAAGCAGGAAGCAGATCTGCGTTGGTAAAAGGGCTGCTGCGTTCGTGAAGCGACTCGTAGGACCTTGGAGGAATATTATCTTGAGATGCGATACGATCCTTCCATCCAGATTGAGGCGTGGTGGAGAACTTATGAAACCATGGATCCGATTTGTCGGCAGAGTACAGTCTGTTATCACGAGTTGGGTCCACCGATTTAGCTACACATCTGTGAAACTCACTCACCTTCAAAACGTTGCAATATTCCAATAACAGAGTGAGCCATCTGCATTCCAAGGAATAACCAGATTTGATGTGTTAAGCATTCTGCTCATTATATCACTCTGATGTGAACCAAATGGATCATTCTTGAGGGATAATGAGGGAATAAGTTTGTAGCTAAAACTTTCCTGCACAAAATCCATGGCTCTGTAGTAGCCACTGAAACGGCACACTTCAGTCCACTTCCATACGCCTACCGTAAACTGGTTGACTTGATACCACATGAAACTGCTACGTTATTTTAGATTATCATAAACATTTTATCCAGAAAATATTTAGTCCAGGGAGCCTTGAATCACGAAAGTAATACCATCGCGTCAGTATCAGTTATTTTTCACTTGTTTTTGACTAAATGCGCCTCCCGAACTGCGCCCATATAAGAAGAACCCAATTACTTTCTATTTTCCTTTCTCGTACTCCCATAGTCAAGTAGGTTGTCGTCTTAGTCAGCTTTCGTCAGCTGGAATCAAGCAAAATGAGATTCCAAAAGCTCTGACAGCAAGGGACTCTAAACCACACAATTTTGGTATCTTTTATGTGAAAAACTGGGGTTGTTGGCAACGAGACTGCCTTGAAAAAGCGAATAGCCCACCCGAAGCACTGGGGTGTGGCACAAGCCCGTAACATGCCGAACAGCTTTCTGCATACCACAACTGCAGCTGTTCCGTACTTTCGCCTGTTTGAACTACCTGTGGTATCCCTCCTGGAAGCAAAAAACCTGTCGCTGGCTGTGAGCACGAGCTGTCCACACCGCAACACCTTCATCCACAGATTCTGGAAATTTCTTGAGGTTACAACCTAGATATAAATAATTAGCTTTTCGCTGCTGCCGTTTAGAGTCCCCTGCGGTCAGCGAACTACTTGGTCCCCACTTTCGATAAATTCGCCAAACAATGCCATCCGTGTTGATTTCGCTAACTTTCGGCTGGCTGCGCTACGCTACGTCATCCTACCGCCGCGCAGGTGGTGTTCTAACAAGGGCACCGTACGAACTTCCCATTTCATTCGTATTGACAGGATGTACAGAGCACGATGTGCGAACAGAAAGACGCAGCTAACAACCGCTTTCGAGAAAATCGTGTTGGAAACTTTCAGACGTGCTTACGTAATTTCTATGGGCACGATCAGGCAACGCGTCTCTATTGAGTGAGTAAGCGCTTAGTTTCATAAGCGCGAGATCTCTTATCGCATCTGAAAAATGGTTCAAATGGCTCTGAGCACTATGGGGCTTAACATCTGACGTCATCAGTCCCCTAGAACTTAGAACTACTTAAACCTAACTAACCTGAGGACATCACACACATCCACGCACGAGGCAGGATTCTAACCTGCGACCGTAGCGGTCGCGCGGTCCCAGACTGAAGCGCCTAGGACCGCTCGGCCACACCGACCGGCTCTTATCGCCTCTCGCTGGTGGAACTTATTTCTTCTGTGAATTATCTACGCCAACATTCGGCGCTATGCTTGGATGTGCGGGGTATGCTGCGAAATCGTGTGACGATCGAGAACCGTTTACGAACGTAAACCAAGTTTGTTTTTCAATGAAAACACTGAAAAAATATGGATATCCAAAAATTCGGCGTTCCTTATATCTGCTGCACGTCTCCATAATTATTGTTTTCCATATTTCTACGACCAATACCATCTTGATTCGTGCAGTTCTCAATAGGTTACACATTATACTTGCCACACATGTAGATACAATAACACAAATAAAATGACTGCACTGATTTGATTGAAATGTTCATGTATACTATTCTCATTTCGAATTTTCTTCAGAAAAAACTTTTTCTCCTTTTTTCATGTTAAAGATTACGAAAATACCAAATGAATGATTAGTTATTGATTCTTTTCACTCTCATGATACATCTGTTGATACAATTACGGGGATCTGAAAAATAATATACCGGCAGCGAGGTCCGCGTATATGATACTTTTTTGCTTTTTCTTCTTTTTTATTTTCTTTTTTCTACGAGAAAGAAATCAGTTGTACAGTGTGTGAACTGTTACGCGATACTAATCGAAGCCTGCTCATGAACAACGTTCTTTTTCCAAATTTTGTGGGCGCTTGATGAGTTGCACTAACTGTTTCTCAGATAAATGATACATGGAAGCTAACTATAGACTGAGTATAAAAACTAGTGCCGACACCGGGGATCGAACCAGGGATCTTTATATCTTCAGTCTAACTCTCTCCTAACTTTTTTTCCAGAACCACATTTTTTTTCTTTCCTTTTAAGGAATGGACCAGCCTGCGCTCAGGGGCAGATTGGATGTGGTTGAAACCCCCTCACCGCCATCCAATTAAGTGCCTACTCGCTCAGCTGCGGGTTCCGTCAACACTGGTGGCCCTACAAAGCGTAGAGCATAAGCACCGCAGTTATTTTCTGACTCGATTTCCACAAAAACGGTTCCGCACAGAATCTGTTGACATGAGTGAAATCGGTGAGGGGACATTCATGGTGATCTCATGTAACTAACCAGTCTAATCTGAAACCCATAAATTCAACTAAACACCTAGGAATTACAGTTAAGAACAATTTAAATTGGAAAGAACACACAGAAAATATCGTGAGGAAGGCAAAACAAAGACTGCGCTACATTGGCAGAACACTTAGAAGATGTAACAGATTTACTAAAGAGACTGCCCACACTACGCTTGTCCGTCCTCTTTTGGAGTACTGCTGCGCGGTCTGGGATCCTTACCAGGTTGGATGAACGGAGTACATGGAGAAAGTCCGAAGAAGAGCAGCACGTTTTGTAGTATCGCGAAATATGGGAGAGAATGTCACGGATATGATACAGGATTGGGATAGCCTCTTATCTTGTATTTATTTAGGATCTTATTTATGACTATGGTGTGTTATCCTATCGGTTGGAAGGCAGATGTTGTTGTTTATTTATAATTTAATTTATTACCCAATTAACTATCATCATCATTGTTATTAATTACCTAAGATGACTGGCTCCATATTTGCATCATTATCAACATAACTTACGACCTAGTACGGCTGCCAGATGTTTTAAAGATGGCTGCCACATGTTTTAAAGGTGGCTTCATCTTAATTAGACTACTGCGAGACAATATGGCTGCCACAATGAAAACATGATTGCCAAAGATAAGTCAAAAACTATTAAATCACCGTGGACATAACCCAGTGTAAAAATGAGTGAAATTAAAATAACCTAAGTGAGACAGCGTGCACATTGCACTGTCTACTTATTTAGGAACGTTCCTGGTTTTTTCCACAGATATATGTATAATTACTTTATAAAAACATGCAGCAGGCATTTCCATTCCTATATAAAGTATAAGATGAAATTCGAAATAAATGGAAGACAGTTTCCTAATTAAAAACAGTTACTGTTGTATTTTAGTTTATAATAACTTTTTAGCATTGTTAATCATGAGTCAGAAAAATTTTCATTCGATAACATTCTAACTGTGACATCGGATGAAGAAACCTATGCTTACATTCACAAACATTTTATTCCCATCAAATAATGTAGCCAGTCTAAGTACCCTGTGATTGCGTCAGGCAGCATTATCAAGACTGTATATCAAGATCGTCATCCGAAGACACATGTAGATTATCCTAAATACGAGACTTTTAATGTTTAAATAATTGCTGCTGAGTGGGTGTTGTGTGACAGGATAGGACGTGAATGCTTATTTATGTAAAAAAATTGCACTTTCGTTCCTCTATCGCCCCACTGTTCAAGCGCTGGTAACCATCTCCATACAGGGCTGAACGCCACTAGACTACCCTATTGCAAAACCATTTTGAATATGCCATACCACTCATTGGGCGTTGGGCTACATACAGCGAAACGACGCACCTGGTACCACTGCGTATGGGCAACGTGGACATTCAGTGTGGAATGGCTGTTGGTGTGAAGGTGCGCAGCAGCTGGTAGCACACCTGAATAAACACATTAATCTAACCACCCACCCACCAGCACCCCATGCCAGGAATAGATAAGCCTGAGACAGCATCTGGCTTAGCGCTGCATGGTGAGGTGCAATGGTCTGTGACTTTCATTGTCTTGTTGCTGCGTGTGCTCGCATTTAGAGGATGGATGCTATTGTCTACACCACAGTACACTGCTACACAAACTTACACATTAAACTGGTGGTCACATAGCATCATTCCCACAGGAAGATATATTCAGTTATAATAATATTATAATTTATTATTGCATATATCGGGTGACACTGATGGTGTGGTACGAAATCGAATAACACACACATCTCTCTCAAATGATTCAAATGTTCTGAGCACTATGGGACTTAATTCCTGAGGTAATCAGTCCCCTAGAACTTAGAACTACTTAAACCTAACTAACCTAGGGACATCACACACATCCATGCCCGAGGCAGGATTCGAACCTGCGACAGTAGCGGTCGCGCGGTTCCAGACTGAAGCGTCTAGAGCCGCTCGGCCACACTGGCCGGCACATTTCTCTCATTCGATTGAATGTCCCATTCTCAAATGAGCATTTGCAGTTATTTAAGTTAGTATTAATTATACATTGCAAGACAGCATTATTTTGTGCAAGAACATCATCTTCCCATAAGCTGGCAGCACGTAGCAGACTTAGCTTAAGAGTACAGAAGGATTAAGGTGTTTAATACATTTTTACTGAGTGCTATTCAAGAGCTGAATGGCCATTATGGCTGACTTTGATATTGGGTAGTGTATTCCTCCTACCAGTTGGGTAGTGTACATGTGCTAACCTGTCCCTCTCTTTCCCCCCTCCCTCCCCCGCCGCTTCGGTGCTTGTGGTGTGCACTATGATCCACCATCTGATCAAAAGGATATATACTTACATGTGGACATCGTACACTTACCTGTGGACATTCATGTTGGCTGTGTCTACTGGTCGAAAATCATGCTGCTCGTATTTAAAAAGAAAATCGCCACAGGTAGTGTAAAAAAGAAGTTATTTTATAAACAAACCCAGTATTCGATTTGTGACCATTTGTCTCATACACAAGTCAGCATAAGAGTGTTGTTTTTGTGGTTTCTGACAACCACATATAGAATTCTTGGAGTGATTTGTCATCTCTGAAAAAAAATGAGATTTTGTGGAATAGAGCCAATGTATGTGCCACAAAACGAGGTAGGTTTAACGAACGTTTGTCATAAACTGATCGATAATTCTACTGCCACCAATTTATATGTCGCACAGAGACCTTAGGTGTAAGACAAGAGATAATAGACATTTACTCTAAAATTCAAACCTTAAAAGTTATGAGCAATTGTTCAGAAGGAGAGTTCTGTTTCCAAGTAGCGAAGATGAGCATGTCCTCATAGCTCTTAAGGTATGCATTTTAGAGCACATGTTTGCTGGATATTTTTTCTTGTTTTGGTCCATACTACTACTTCCCAAAATGTGGAAAGCAAAGACCTTGCAGTAGAAGATATTTGCTTCACAGTATCGAAGATGAAAAATTGCTCTTAGTTCTTAAGGTATGCATTTTCGACCCTATGTTTACTGACACTTTTTTGCTTCTAGTATCGTGTACTTTCAACTGTATGCGTTTATACCATAAATTATGATACACCCAGCACATGCAGTATATGTACATATTTGTAAAACTATTTTATACTGTGTTAGTATACTTTTGGTCTTAGTAAACTCATGTTTTTAAATATAACTGAAATTTATCCTGAAAAATTAATACTACAGTTGTTAAAAATTACTGCCACGAATAAAATGATAAATAACAATGTCACTACTGTTTCCTACGTCAGTACCAATCACCATCACTCTGCAATTATTTCAAGTAACTGTTTTCAACTATGCTGTGAGGGTTGTAAAGATGAAATAATTTTTTCAATATATTACGTGTGTTTTCTGTCTTACATGTAATACACAAAGTGCATAATCAGTAAAACTTAGTTAGTTGGGGGCGAACACTGTTTAATATTTTTATACATTGTTAACATATATTGTAGCAAAGAAAGCACCATTGTTAAAATAGTATCCTTCTTTCTTTTCCTACAAGAGCCTCACTTTGTCGTCTCTTAATAAAAGAGCAATGTACCATTTGTTGCCGCGCAGGATAGCCGAGCTGTCTAGGACGTCTTGCCATGGTTCGCACAGCTATCCTCATCGGAGGTTCGAGTCCTCCCTTCGGCATGGGTGTGTATGTTGTCGGTAGTGTCAGTTAGTTTAAGTTACATTAATTAGTGTGTAAGCCTAGGGACCGATGACCTCAGCAGTTTGGTCCCATAGAACCTTCCCACAAATTTCCGGTACCATTTGTTGATGTAGACACATAGAAAACATCATTCTATTCCATGTTGAGTACTAGTGTTAAGAAATGTAGGCCTATACTACATAGTTCAGTATCATCTGTTAACAAATGCTCTGCTATGTGAGAATAGTGCACCATACAGAATACAGTTAAAGGATGTTGGAAAGAACCACCTTGTGAAATCTACTAACTTGATAATGACTCGAGACAGCAGCAGGATGCATACAATGGAAAATAACTGATTCCTTTATGCCACAAACCCTCCACACATATCAATTACAATTTGTTGCCTTCACCCATACGCCAGAATTCGCTACAATTATCACATAAGTAATATTATACTGATATAAAGGTACACTTTGAAACATCAGTGTACAGAGGAAGTAACTGGAATTTGCAACAGAAGATGTAGGGCTTCAATATAAACACTACATACCATAGGGAGATGACACCACATATGTGTGCTTAAACAGAGGTTGGAAAAACAATTTAAGATATACATCAAATTAATAATGTCTAGGTTGAATGAACTATGTGAGCTCAACCTTCAAATAAGATTATGCTACAATATGAGGGATATAACGCCACAGATCTCTCTTTTTTATTATTGTTCGTCAGTCCTCTGACTGGTTTTATGCAACCCACAACGAATTCCTCTCCTGTGACAATTTTCTCATCTCAGAGTAGCAATTGCAATCTATGTCCTCAATTTTTTTTTGCATATGTTCCAATCTCCGTCTTCCTCTACAGTTTTCGCACTCTACAGCTCCATCTAGTACCACAAAAGTTAATCTCAGCTGTCTTAATAGATGTCTTCTCATCCTATACCTTCTTCTTGTCCGAGTTTCTATACATTCTTTTCGTCACCAACTCTGCACAGAACCTCCTCATTCCTTACCATAGACCTATACTTCAAAAAAGTATAGGAGGCTAAAAACTTCCTCCTACTTGTTCTGTAGAAATATGGCTCAGTTTTAATTGGTATTTTTTTCCAAAACTCAGTTTGGATCACTTTCTTGCTGCTTGTGGCTTAATTTAAGGTTCTTTTATGCTTCACTCATTATTAAATAGTGTGCTGCTACAGTCATTATTGTTTCATCCAGCCTTGTCTCAATGTTTTTGCCTACATACCCGGTTCCCTAGACAAACAATCAAACAAATCGTATTAATGAGTTTTATTACAAAAAGAAAAGATATAATAATTAACTTTGGAAATCACACGGATGTGTCGCAAGCAATGGGCGACGTACAAAATAATCACTCTTCTTCACTATAGACAATCGCAAGTCTGTGCTACATAGAGAGTACAAGTGAAATGACTAGCATTGACACTGCTATCAAAGTCGCTAATGTTGAAGGTGCTATTGAACTGGGTTGTCACCAGTCAGTCATGTCGCTCATGTCCTCTTCACTTAGGGGTAGCAGCTGTCACGTTGTCGTCCTGGAGGGAGGTCCAGTCAGCATGTGATTGGCTGACCTCTTCACACAGCCGCCTCTTATCTATCATTGCTGACTGGTATGACAGAGCTTGACTTTATGCTGTAACAATTGTAGTAAAAACCCACTGGAATGTCTATAAAGATTCATATCTAATGATGAGTGTAGATTTGTTGGTTATACATTTTCTGGTTCATCATACCACGTATGTCTTTTGTTTTGGAACCATTTATCATATTTTCCGTCATCTTGCAGTTATGGATACTGCTCATGTGTAGGAGAAATAGCGGTTTCCCCTTGACACCATGTCTTGGGAGATGAATGTCGATAATTTCCTATGCAGATAATCGTTAATCGCACCAAAATAGCCAACTTTAATATAACATAGCAGCCCTCCTCTAATTTTTGCCAAAACAAACTTGTGTTAGTTTTGCTAAAACTGATATGAATGTCATCCACAGTATAATACATTATTAAAGTTATGTCATTAATAGTGTAATCTATGAATGAAATTCATATCAGTCTTACCAAAACTGAGATAAGTCTTTTTGACAGATGAGATTACCTTAGATTAGATTAGATTCAGTTTTCGTTCCACAGACCCAAAAAATGAGATGATTCTTGCAGGTGTGGAACATGTCAGAAAGTATAACATAAAAATATAAAACATATGAATATAATACTTACTGCTGGCCACTGTGGCCAAGCGGTTCTAGGCGCTTCAGTCTGGAACCGCATGACCACTACGGTCACAGGTTCGAATCCTGCCTTGGGCATGCATGTGTGTGATGTCCTTAGGTTAGTTAGGTTTAAGTAGTTCTAAGTTATAGGGGCCTCAGATGTTTAGTCCCATAGTGCTCAGAGCCATTTTTATAATACATATTAACCTGAGCATTTGTCAGGAGATTGTCAAAATAGGTGATTAGAGTGCAGTAAACTGGAACAGCTAATATTTAGAGAATTAACTCACTGTCAGAATGAAACAATGTTATGCACTATTAATAAATTCGTCATAAGTGAAATACCTAATCTTGACTGTGCTGTCAAAACTGAAATCTGATAGGCACTTTTATTTAAGCTGGCTTAACAGTCTCTATTAAGATACTCATCTACACAGTAGAAGGAGTTGCCTATCAAAAAGTCTTCCAAACTCCGTTTAAACTGTGCTTTATATGAAACCACGTTTTTCATGGCTGCTGGCAATTTATTGAAAATGTATGTTCCTGAATATTGGACTCCTTTTTGGATCAAGGTCTTTATGTGGATTGTTCTCATTCCTAGAATTGATACCATGTATTGAGTTATTGGTTGGAAATAGATAGGGGAAGGCGGGGCAAGATGGGGAGGTGGAGTAAGATGGGGAAAGGCTATAAGCTACAGTTAGAGTGCTGCCATCTGTGGATAGCTACGTCAACATCATCAATACACAGGTCCCAGTGTGTTGAAATTGCTGAACCTTAGTTTCGGGGCGGTTTCTGTGAGCTTTGCAAGGTACATACAATTGTTATACTGATTTGCAATGTTTTACGCCTTTCGAGGTCCTAAAACATATGTTTCGTGAACATTTGTTCAGACTGTATATATAGCACTGAATAGTACGTCTTATTAACAGTAAACTGCTGTGTCAGTAGTCAATGTTCACTAAATAGTGTTCATGTAGGCGTAACATAACCTGACAGCATGGTGGGGGGAGCTTCCCCATCTTGCCCCTACTATTTGTCCAACCATTACGCTCTTATCGTCTCAAGTGTTTACCTCGCTGCAGGCTTTGAAAAAAAAAAAAAAAAAAAAAAAAAAAAAGAGGTTCAAATGGCTCTGAGCACTATGCGACTTAACTTCTGAGGTCATCAGTCGCCTAGAACTTAGAACTACTTAAGCCTAACTAACCTAAGGACATCACACACATCCATGACCGAGGCAGGATTCGAACCTACGACCGTAGCGGTCGCTCGGCTCCAGACTGTAGCGCCTAGAAGCGCACGGCCACTCCAGCCGGCGCGGGTTTTGATCACGGACATTATACGGTGAATACAATTGTAAATAGAATGGTATTCGTTATTCCAACGTTTCCTAACTAATTACAAAGTATGCCTTAGGCTATATGGTGAATAAAAATACACAAAACGTGCAAAGTCAGTATTCTTGCTATGCTTTAACGACTGACTATTGGAAATATGGTACTTACTATATAATATAGATTGCCAGGAATGATCTGACTCAATTGTACGTTTGTAAGTAGGCTGTTTAGGTTTTTATATTGGTAACGCCACGTAGCGCACTGTATGAATATCACTGGCTGTGCTGTGTGCGGTCTGTGGCTGGTTAGCATTATTGTAATATTCGCTATTGTAGTGGGCAGTTGGCTGTTAACAGCGCGTAGCGTTGCGCAGTTGGAGGTGAGCCGCCAGCAGTGGTGGATGTGGGGAGAGAAACAGCAGAATTTTGAGAGCGGACGATCTGGACGTGTGTTCATCAGAAAGAGTAAATTTGTAATATTGAATATCATGAACTGATATAAATATGATGACTTTGGAACATTATTAAGGTAAATACATTGTTTGTTGTCTATCAAAATCTTTCATTTGGTGACTGCCTATCAGTAATTAGTGCCTTCAGTAGTTAGAATCTTTTATTTAGCTGGCAATATTGGCGCTTGCTGTATTGCAGTAGTTCAAGTAACGAAGATTATTGTGAGGTAAGTGATTCATGAAAGGTATAGGTTATTGTTAGTCAGGGCCATTCTTTTGTAGGGTTATTGAAAGTCAGATTGCGTTGCGCTAAAAATATTGTGTGTCAGTTTAGTGGTGATCAGAATACGTAAAGAGAGAAATGTGTGAGTACGATCAGTTCTGCTCAGCTGTTTGAAAATCAAATAACATAAGAGGTTTATCAGCACTGTAATTCATTAAAATTTCTAAGGGGATGTTTCACGTTCCACGTGTTTTATTTCAGATGGTTCGCAAGTATCGGCGACAAACGTCTATGCAAGATTGGTGATTGGAGTGAATGGAAGGCGCTGTAAATGCTGTTATAGAAGGTCATATGGGTTCTTCAGGGCTGCTCGACAGTTCAACGTGCCACAGACAACGACTGAACGACATGGGCCAAAGAAAAGTGCTAATCCTGGCTATACAGTTGTGAAAAGGTTAGGACGAATCACTAGTGTGTTTACCCCAGAACAAGAGGCAGAACTTAAAGACTGCTTAACACAGATGGAAGGACAGTATTTTGGCCTAACACTTACAGATCTTTGTGAACTTGCTTTTCAGCTAGCAGAACGAAACAACACCAAACATCCATTTAATACTGCAGCCAAATCTGCTGGAAGAGATTGGTTAAATGGGTTTCTTGCACGAAATCCTACCTTAACAATACGAAAACCGGAGGCCACATCAATCGCACGAGCAATGGGGTTTAATCGAGTTGCTGTAGATCAGTTTTTCGATCTGCTAGAAAGTCAATTAGACACATTCAGGTTTACAGGAGACAGAATTTTCAATTGCGATGAGACTGGTTTAACAATCATTCCAAAAAAAGGTCACACAAAGTTGGTTGCTTTGAAAGGTGGGAGCAGGTACTTCAGCAGAAAGAGGACAGACTGTGACTGCAGAAATCTGTATTTCAGCGTCGGGGTGCTACGTACCACCTATGTTAATTTATCCTCGAAAACGAATGCAACAAGCGTTTGAGACTGACCTGCCCCCTGGTGACTGGTCAGAAGTCCAAGAAACTGGTTGGATGACGAACGACCTATTTTTGACTTGGTTTAAGACGTTTATTGCATTTAATGGAACGTCAAAGGAAAGACCAATACTTGTCATATTGGACGGCCACAAAACGCACACCAAGAATTTAGAACTGATAGATGTGGCCCGCGAAAATGGGGTTGTCTTGCTGTGTTTGCCACCACACTGCTCACACCGTCTTCAATCATTGGACGTGGCGTTTATGAAACCTATCAGTAAATTTTACGAAGATGAAGTAAGATCGTGGCTTTGCACCCATCCTGGAAAAGTTGTTACGCTGCCTCAGATCGCAAGTTTATTCGGCAAAGCCTTCATTCATTCAGCTAAAATGTCCACAGCTGTGAACGGGTTTCGGAAAACAGGCATTTGGCCTGTAAACAGAAATGTGTTTCAAGAAAGTGATTACCTTCCCTGTTCAACTACAGACATTCATCAAGCTCACACATCTGAAGTTACAGAAACGGAAGACCAAATACCAGAGACGTTGTCAAGACGTAAAACACCTCAACAATTAACAACTGACGATGAAACCTCTGTTTCGTCCAACTTTCAGGTTACCAGCCCTAAAATGGTGTTAGCTATTCCAAAGGCGGATAAAAAAACCAAAAGGAAACCATCTAACAGGCATGGAAAAACCCGTTGTTTTAACTGAATCTCCTTATGGGAGTGAACTATCTGAATAAATTAAATGAAAAGGAGTCCCCAAACGTGCTGCATGTAAACAAACACTCTTCTCAAAGACGTTTAATAAACCTGGGATACCACCGAAAAAGGTCTATACAAGGGCGATGTACTTGAGGACAATATTATGGAAATGGAAGTGGATGTAGATGAAGATGAAATGGGAGATACGATACTGCGTGAAGAGTTTGACAGAGTACTGAAAGACCTGAGTCGAAACAATGCCCCTGGAGTAGACAACTTTCCATTGGAACTACTGACGGCCTTGGGGAAGCCAGTCCTGACAAAACTCTACCATCTGGTGAGCAAGATGTATGAGACAGGCGAAATACCCTCAGACTTAAAGAAGAATATAATAATTCCAATCCCAAAGAAAGCAGGTGTTGACAGATGTGAAAATACCGAACTATCAGTTTAATAAGTCACAGCTGCAAAATACTAACGCGAATTCTTTACAGACGAATGGAAAAACTGGTAGAAGCCGACCTCGGCGAAGATCAGTTTGGATTCCACAGAAATGTTGCAACACGTGAGGCAATACTGACCCTACGACTTATCTTAGAAGAAAGATTAAGGAAAGGCAAACCTATGTTTCTAGCATTTGTAGACTTAGAGAAAGCTTTTGACAATGTTGACTGGAATACTCTCTTTCAAATTCTAAAGGTGGCAGGGGTAAAATACAGGGAGCGACAGGCTATTTACAGTTTGTACAGAAAGCAGATGGTAGTTAGAACAGTCGAGGGGCATGAAAGGGAAGCAGCAGTTGGGAAGGGAGTGAGACAGGGTTGTAGCCTGTCCCCGATGTTATTCAATCTGTATATTGAGCAAGCAGTAAAGGAAACAAAAGAAAAATTCGGAGTAGGTATTAAAATCCATGGAGCGGAAATAAAAACATTGAGGTTCGCCGACGACATTGTAATTCTGTCAGAGACAGCAAAGGATTTGGAAGAGCAGTTGAATGGAATGGACAGTGTCTTGAAAGGAGGATATAAGATGAACATCAACAAAAGCAAAACGAGGATAATGGAATGTAGTCGAATTAAGTCGGGTGATGCTGAGGGAATTAGATTAGGAAATGAGACACTTAAAATAGTAAATGAGTTTTGCTATTTGGGGAGCAAAATAACTGATGATGGTCGAAGTTGAGAGGATATAAAATGTAGACTGGCAATGGCAAGGAAAGCGTTTCTGAAGAAGAGAAATTGTTAACATCGAGTATAGATTTAAGTGTCAGGAAGTCGTTTCTGAAAGTATTTGTATAGAGTGTAGCCATGTATGGAAGTGAAACATGGACGATGAATAGTTTGAATCAGAAGAGAATAGAAGCTTTCGAAATGTGGTGCTACAGAAGAATGCTGAAGATTAGATGGGTAGATCACATAACTAATGAGGAGGTATTGAATAGAATTGGTGAGAAGAGAAGTTTGTGGCACAGCTTGACAAGAAGAAGGGACCAGTTGGTAGGACATGTTCTGAGGCATCAAGGGATCACAAATTTAGTATTGGAGGACAGTGTGGAGGGTAAAAATCGTAGAGGGAGACCAAGAGATGAATACACTAAGCAAATTCAGAAGGATGTAGATTGCAGTAGGTACTGGGAGATGAAGACGCTGGCACAGGATAGAGTAGCATGGAGAGCTGCATCAAACCAGTCTCAGGACTGAGGACAACAACAACAACCACCGAAAGGACATAATGACAACGAAAAAGTGATGAACGTTACTGACATCTTAACCACCCCTTCATGCTCAAGGGATAATAAACTGAATTCGAATGACAACGAGGAAGAGAGTGAAGAATGTTTATACTGCTATGAATTCTCTGAAGGAGGCTGGATACGGTGTATTAGCTGCGGACGCTGGACCCACGACACTTGTGCAGGGATAGAAAGTGATGACGACAAGGCTGTCCACACTTGTGTACTACGTGAAAGTAAGAGGCCTAAATAAAACATAATACTTGATTCTACAATTCGCAGAACCGTGTTTCGAAACCTTATCTTCACATGATTTCGTTATTCCAGTCCTTATTTAAGCTTTAGAGATGAATTCATGCTAGTTCCCCATCTTACCCCGCATATGGGGCAAGATGGGGAATTGGTAGTTTATCTTTCAAATCGAGATATTTCTAACTAAATGTAACAAGT
Organism: Schistocerca serialis cubense; assembly: GCF_023864345.2. NCBI lineage: Eukaryota > Metazoa > Arthropoda > Insecta > Orthoptera > Acrididae > Schistocerca > Schistocerca serialis. The sequence continues at coordinate 364,110,286 of NC_064645.1, read as the reverse complement.
TTGCAGGTTTCTTTGCATGCTATTGTAATTCAATGGTTAAGTAAAGAAATGATAATCAAACCTACTTGAATTTGTTTATTTTTGTTCCTTTTCTAAGGGTTTAAATTTAGTTTCCCCATCTTGCCCCGCCTTCCCCTATATATTACTTCCAACAAACTTCATTAAAGAATAAATATACTGAGAGGCAGTGGTTAGAATACAGAGTTCCTTGAACAGGTTTCTACATGGTATACTTGAGTTTACACCACGAATGATTCTTATCACACACTTTTGCACCCTAAAAACTATTGCTCTATTTGATGAGTTACCTCAAAATATGATTCCATATGACATAATAGAATGGAAGTAAGCAAAGTATTGAAGTTTTTTTACATTTATATCAACTACATTTGACATCATTCTCATTGCATATACAGACTTGTTTAGGCGCTTAAGCAATTCGGTGGTATGCCCATCCCCACTGAATTTATTAACAAGTTGTAATCCCAGAAATTTAACACTGTCAACCTCTTTAGTTGCATGTCATCATATGTTATACACATACTGGAAGGAAATCTCATACAGGTTCGGAACTGTATATAGTGGGTCTTTTCAAAGTTTAATGAATATGAATTACCTTTAAATCATTTATTAATATCAGTGAAAATTTGATTAGCAGCGATTTCTGAATCTGTACTTGACTTGCTGCTTATTGCAATGTTTGTATCATCTGCAAACAAAACAAACTTAACATCTGGCAACATAACAGACGAGAGGTCAGTAATGTACACTAGAAAAAGCAAGGGACCCAAGATGGAACCTTGAGGAACACCACATATAATTAATTCCCAATCAGATGAAGACTGACTGCTTACTGCACAGGTTTTTTGCAATGACACACACTGTTTCCTGTTAGATAGATAAGACTCAAACCATTTTCCAGCATTGCCAGTGATGCCATAATCTTCTAATTTACTTAAGAGAATGCTGTGGTTCACACAGTCAAAGGCTTTTGACAGGTCACAGGAAATGCCAGTAGCCTCTAATTTGTTATCTAATCAATTAAGTCCATTCCCACTGTAAGTATAAATAGCTTTCTCTATATCAGAACCCTTAAGAAATCCAAACTGTGACTTGGACAATATATTATTTTCAGTGAGATGCTTAAGGAGACTCTTGAACACAACCTTTTCAAATATTTTTGAGAGTGCCGCCCAAAGTGAAATTTGTCGACAGTTAGCTGGTAACTCTTTGTCCCCGTTCTTGTAAAGAGGCTAAAGTTCAGCATATTTTACCCAGTCTGGAAATGTTCCTCTGATTAATTACACAAATGACTTAAGATATAACTCAACTGACATGAGCTCTCTTTGATTACTTCATTGATATGTTATCATACTCACTGTAATACTTTGATTTTAATGATTTTATGATGGAAGCTTGCACAGGATAGAGCAGCATGGAGAGCTGCATCAGATCAGTCTCTGAAGACCACAACAACAACAGCATGATGGATGCTACTTCTTGGGGAGATGTGAGTGTCATTTCCATTTCCTAAAGTTATTTTTAAAAACTGGTCTCAGATACTCCATTTCACTGTTCACTGAACCTGATAGCCCCAAACTCTCAGTAACAGAAATCAAGCACTTATTTAAGAGGTTTGCAACACTACATGCATTTGTTAACATAGTCTCATTTATTTTTAGAGCCGTCTGTTCCTCTTCCTTTTTGGCCCTACTTGTCTCTGTCTTCACTATAACCCATCAGTTTTTATTTTGTTGGCTGATGTAATTATCTTTCTCTTGTAATAAAGCTGCTTCGATTTCTGGATTACTTGCTTCAATATTTTGCATTATTCTTTGTAATGCATTACAATTTTAACATCAGAGCTGTTCCTAGCTGGCAGATACAGTCTCCTTTTTGTCCTACATGAGATCTTTATTACTTGTGTAATCCACACTTTACTTTTTGACCTCTGTGTGATTTGAGTTACTTTTAGGAGAAAACAATTTTCAAAACAGGAGGTAACTTTATCAATGAATGCTTTGTGTTTTTCATTTGAGTCAGAAGTATTGTAAACATCTATCTAGTTCATGTCTTTGAACAATTTCCCGAATTTCTCAATTTTTGTCTTATTTATTACCCTCCTGTACCCAGATATAATACATTTTTACCCTGAGAAGTTTCAACATTTAACAGAAGATTCTGCATGTCATGATCTGATAGCCCATTTGCTATTGGTTTTGTGATATGACTTTTTTCCCTACATTTGTCTACAAAGACATTATCAATAGCAGTCTCAGAGCATTTACATATCCTAGTTGCAAAGTTCACAGTAGGAACTAAATTGAATGATAGTGTTACTGACTGCAATAATTGTTCACTGAGAGAGAGTTTCAATAAATCCACATTAAATTCGGCCTGTCTTTGAACATGTTTTGTTTCTGCCTTCCCTACCTGTAGCCACTGGTACTTTACCACTTGTGACAGTGACCCTCCTCCCCCAAAGTTATTTGCTGTTAGCCCAGACAGTTTTCCCTTCACTTTCCTGTTGAGGTGAAGGACACACCTCATGTAGTCCCACCTGCTGACATAGTCAACAGGAACCAAATTTAGAAAACGAATTGCCAGGGCCGGTATTGATGTGAACAGCTGGTTGGTATTACCATGCTTTTTATTTGGTTGTTCTATAACGTTGCCTAGATGGGATGTAATGTTCACTTGGGAGTGACATCTTGCTTTAAAAACATACTGCAGCTGATCCTTTAATTGCTATACGCCACTAAATTTCCTCTCTACTTAGGTGTTTTGAAGTGTAGAGCAACGATATGCATACAGAAAACACATATAAGTGTCAAGCTGTAATATAGAAGGTGGGAGTGTATTGTATTACGCTGTAATAAATATGCAGACGACTTAGTGAATTACAGCCTAACTTGTGGAGGACTGCGGCGAGTGGGTGTTGTCACTGAATGTAAGAAAATGCAATGTAGTGCACATACAGAGACCAAGAAATTGAGTGCTGTATAATTACATTGTTGATGAAGGATCACTAAGAGCAGTAGCTATCGTCAAATACCTCGAAGCAATCATTCAGAGCTATCTAAAGTGAAATGACTACACAGAGCAGAAAGTAGGAAAGAAAAATTCGCTTACACATCTCTTGTTCAACTAATATTTTTATATTGCTTGTCAGTCTCAGACCCTCACCAGGTCACATTAATGGAAGAAGTAGATAAGATTCAATGTGGAGCGGCATGCACGTGACTGTTTAATAAGTGTAAGGATTGTATGGGGCTGTTAACCAAACTTCAGTAGTAGGCGCTACAAGAGAGGAGTTGTGTACCACAGAGAAGATTACTGCAGAGAATCGAAGATAGTGCATTCCAGGAAGAGTTGGCAACACAAACTTGCTCCACAATAAGAATATAGAAGGAATAATAAGGAGGTGCACATCCACACTCATTTTTCACAAATGCCATTCGTGAAAGGAACAGGGACCACGTTTAAATGATAGAGGTGGCAGAAGTTCTAGCTTCAGAGCAATATAAGTAACGTATTTGTTTATAAAACAGCTTTCTTATATTGCCAGCCACTATTTTCTTTTTTAAGTAAGGACTGCATAGCAATAGCAGATGCATGGACTTTTTTAAAATCTATGTTAATGTCACCCTCTTTCTTTGCAGAGGAATTAGTGGCAATATGGCCAAATAACTTTTTCTATTGGGAGGCTCAACTTTCTTTTTTGATACAGACTGCATAGTATTGTCTGATGGATGAGATTTTAAAAAATGTGTCACCTTCACCCCCATTGTTTTATTATTTTATGCTCACCCAGCATTGTAGAATAATAATAGGGTTTTAAACTGAAAACTGCTCTAAAATCCTATTTATGTGTGTAGGTCATCTCAAAATTTCCCCTGGTAAGGCCAGAATCACAACAGGTTCAGCATAGGAATTTACAGATCCCAAATACAGTACGGTATACATGTAGTTTATGAATGTGGAGACCTCACTGTTGTGTAATATTAAAAGCAAGGTAGATTACAAGCCGATATCGAAGTACTCAATAAGAGTTAAACCCACGCTTCATCGCCTCTACATCTACATACATACTCTGCAAAGCACTACACATTGTGGTGGGTACTTGGTGCAGAATTTGAAAATCAAATAACATAAGAGATTTATCAGCACAGTCATTCATTAATTTTTCTAAGGGGACGTTTCACAATGTGAGGGGGGAGGGGATGGTGAGGGGCGTCGACAAATGTGTCATTCAGAGATGAAAGTGACTAACTTCAACAGAAACCAAGAAAACTGAGGTTGATATTAAATGTATAGTAAAAATTCAGCTTTAATTATAGCTCAAATTTCTGTTCATAATATACTAAGTGTCCCACATAAACCGGTACGCCTCACGCCCGAGACTCAGACAACAATAAAATAACTAAAAAAATAATACATAATAGTAGCGCCAAAAAACGTATTGTTACCTGTTTAAAAGAGACGCTGGGAGAGGTGGCCATGGGCATCCAGGCATCGCTGACTTCGTGCGAAAACATTACCAGCAACGCAGTGTAATTATGCAGGCAGATGTTAATTTCTCCAGTCATGTTCCGATTAAGATCGTCTATCGTGTGACGATCGTCAGCATGCACTTTGCTTTTTAGTGTGCCCCATAAATAAAAATCATACAATACCAAGTCCAGGGACCTTGGGGGCCACAGACATCTACTGACAATTCAGGGAACACGTTCGTGATGTGGGCCACACTTTGATTTGGTGTGTGAGCGGTTGCTACATCCTCTTAGAATATTACTTACAGTTTCTCTTCATCTGTTAACCGTGCGTAGAAATCTGGATATCTGGTACCGTTTAAAGTATAATTGAAAAAATATGGGGCCAATAATGCGCATGCCGGTCAACACACACCAAACACCTATCTTCCTGAATAGAGAGGTTCTTCATGCGGCATTTGCGGGTTGTCCTGCGATCAGAAGTGCGATATGACCGTTGCTGTGCACAATACATATAAATGATCTAGTAAAAAGCCTCTTTAAGGTTATTCGAAGATAATACAGTTGTCTATAGCAAAGTAGCAACGCCAGAAGATAGTAAGAATTTGCAGGACGACCTGCAGAGAATTGATGATTGGTGCAGGGTCTGGCAGTTGACCTGAACGTAAATAAATGTAACATACTGGGCATACGTAGGAAAAGAAATCCACTACTGTACATCTACACTATTGATGACAAACAGCTTGAGACAGCGTCTGCCGTAAAATATCTAGGCATAACTATCCAGAGCGACCATAAGTGGAATGAGCATATAAAACAGATAGTGGGAAAAGCAGACACCAGACTCAGATGCATCGGAAGAATCGTAAGGACATGTGATTCATCCACGAAAGAAGTAGCTTAAAGGCGCTTGTTCGCCCGATTCTTGAGTATTGTTCATCTATCTGGGATCCCTATCAGGTAAGACTGATACAGGAGATAGAGAAGATCCAACGAAGAGCGGCGCGTTTCGTCACGGGATCGTTTAGCTGGCGAGAGAGCATTACGCAGATGCTAAAGAAACTCCACTGGGAGAAGTGTTGTGCATCACGGAGAAAGTTATTGTTGAAATTTCGGTACAGAACTTTTCAGGAGGAGTCGCGACAACATATTACTTCCCCCACATGCATCTCCCATATTGACCACAAGGAGAAAATTCCAGAAATTAGAGCCAATACAGAGGCTTACCGACAATCATTCTTCCCATGCACCATTCGCGAGTGGAACAGGGTTGTAGGGATCAGATAGTGGTACCGAAAGTACCCTCCGCGACACACCATTGGGTGGCTTTCGGAGTATAACGTAGATGTAGATGTAGAATTCTGGGAGTTAACATAACCTGACAAATGAAACCAGGCCTCATTTGACATGAAGCAGAACAAGAGGTCCAAGTAACTGTTAGCAATTCATGTTAACAGCCAGTTACACGAATGAATTCCTTTTTCTTGATCCTCGGATTTCAAGTGTTGCATCCCACTCACACGACAGGCATTTAATTTCATGTCTTTTAGTATCAGATGACACAATGCGCAAGACAGACCAACCTGCTGCAATAACCTCCTCGCCGACTTGCAGGGACTTCTCGTAATGTACACACAGATTCTGTCTAGTTTCATGATTCATCACTCTGATACTTCTCACGAATTTCAGCTCTCTTTAATTTTCTTTCAATCCATATTCTGTACTCATTAGTATGTTCATTCCATTCAGCATATCCTGTAATTCTCCTTCACTTTCACTGAAGGTAGCAATGTTATCAGCGAATATTATCATTGATATCCTTTCCCTTTCACATTGAATTTTAATTGCACTCGTGAATCTTTCTTTTATATTCTCCTTCGAGGTATGAACAGTAGGGGCGAGAGACTACCACCTTTTCATTGCAAGCGCTTAATTCTTGGTCTTCCACTCTTACTGTTCCCTCTTGGCTCTTGCACATATTGTATGATACCCATCTTTCCCTTTAGCTTACCCCTACTTTTGGCAGAATTTCGAACGTTTGGCAGCTTTCACAGTAAGCCTACAGGCTTTCGTGGCCGTTGTCACTTAAGTTAAAATCTTCTGAGGTGTTAGACCGCGTCATATTTCCACTGAAATAATCGGCGTTTCTACCCCTCTCTTGGGATCTTCTTCAGAATCTTCCGGTGTCCACTACTGAGTGTTCTAGTAATAGTGGACATCGGAAGATCCTGAAGAAGATCCCAGAAGAAGGGTCGAAACGTCGATTATCTTAGAGGAAATATGGCGGAGCCTGCCACTCCTGAAGATTGTAACTTTACCTTTCACAGTGTCGAACGCTTTTTCCAGGTCGACAAATCTTATGAACGTGTGTTTATTTTTCTTTAGTCTTGCTTCCATTATCAACCGGAGAGTCCGAATAGCCTCCCTCGTGCCTTTACCTTTCCTAAGGCCAGAATGCTCGTCACGTGACATACCCTCAATTTTATTTTCCGTTCTTCTGTATATTATTCTTGTCAGCAACTTGGATGCATAAGCTGTTAAGCTTGATTGTGCGATAATTCTGGCACTTGTAGGTCCTTGCAATCTATGGGATTGTGAGGATGATGTTTCTCCGGAAGTCTGATGGTGTATCGCCAGACTGAGACATTCTACATACCAACGTGAATAGTCGTTTTGAAGTCACTTCCCCCAAAGAATTTTGAAGTTCTGATGGAATGTTATCTATCCATTCCGCCTTATTCGATTTTAGGTCTTGCTAAAGTTTTCTAAATTTTGATACTGGATCTGTACTGGATCTTTTATCTTTTCCCTGTAGACTTCTGTTCCTTCTTCTACCACATGATCAATCAAATGGTCCCTCTCACATAGGCTCTCAATGTACTCTTTGTCCATCCGCTCTCTCCTCTTCATTTAACATCGGAATTCCCATTGAATTCTTAATATTACAGCTCTTGTTTCTAATTTTACAGAAGCTTGTTTTGGCTTTTCCACATGTTGCGTCAGTTTTCCGCCAGTCATTTTTTCCCACTTTCTTCACATTTTTTATGCAGTCGTTCCGCCTTGACTTTCCTGCACTTCCTACTTCTTTCATTCATAAATGACTTGTATTTCTGTACTCATCAATTTCCCTGAACATTTTCGTGCTTCTTTCTTTCATCGATCGACTGAAGTGTTCCTTTGTTATCCTTGGTTTCTTCGCACATATCTTCTTTGTATCTATATTTCTCTTTACAGTTTCCGTAATTACCCTTTTTAGAGTTGTCCATTACTCTTCAACTGATCTGCCTGCTGAGCTATTCGTTATCGCAGTATCTATACCCTCAGAGAACTTTCAGCGTATCCCTCCATTCCTTAGAATTTGCGTATCCAACTTCTTTGTACACTGATTCTTCCTGACTTGTCTCTTAAACTTCAGCCTTCTCTTCATCACTACTAAATTGTGGTATCAGTCTATATCTGCTCCCCGGTACCCTTTACAATCCACTATCTGATCGTGGAATCTCTGCTTAATCAAGATGTAATCTTACTGAAATCTTCCCGTATCTCCAGCCCTTTTCAAAGTACACTTCCTCCTTTTGTGATTGTTGATCAGGTTATTCGCCGTTACTAACTGAAATCTATAACTGAACTCAATGAATATTTCTCCTCTCTCGTTCCTAGTACCAAGCCCATATTCTCCTGTAACACTTTCTGCGACTTCTCCCCTGCAACTGCATTCCGATCCCCATGACTATTAGGTTTTCATCTCCATTTTACGTTCTGAATTACCCGTTCAGTATCCTTATATACTTTCTCTTTCTCTTCATCTTCGGCTTGCGACGTCAGCATGTATACCCGAACCATAGTGTCGGTGTTAGTTTACTGTCTAATCTTATGAGAATAACCCTATCATTGAAGTGTTCACACAGTAACTCACTCTCTACCCTATCATTCTATTCGTAATTAATCCTACTCCCGTTTACCGTTTTCTGCTGCTGTTGATATTATCCCATAGACATCTGACCGTAAATCCTTCACCTCTTTTCATTTCACTTCGTTGACCCCCACTATATTTAGACTGGGTCTTAGCATTTCGCTTTTCAGATTAAACGCCTCACTACGACGTTCAAACTTCTGACATTCCACGTCCTGACACGTAGAACGTTATCTTTTCGTTGGTTTTGAATCTTTTTCCCATGGTGACCTCCCCCTTGGCAGTCTCCTCCCGGAGATCCGAACGGGGCACTAGTCCGGAGTCTTTTTCCAGTGGACAGATCGCCATGACACTTTTAGAAATACAGGCGACATACCCCGTGGATACACATTATGTGTCTATAATGCAGTGGTTTCCATTGCCTTCCGCATTCTCATGTCGTTGATCGGTGCTATTCTTCCGCCCTTAATAACAGTTTCCCACCCCAAGGGCAAGAGAGTGCCCTCAACATCTGTGCCCTCCTCCGCCCTCTTTGAAAATCAGAAGTTATCATATACAAAATCAAGGAGTGGAAGATTATAACTTGTGTTGATGCCAGGCTACGGTTCTAAAGACGACATGCCCGAAAAGCAATATTTTGTTCAGGAGAAGGTGAGACTGGGATGTACCCTGCCCTTTGATTCACTAAATTTGCGCATAGAACAAAAAGTAAAGGAAAACAAGGAGAATTTTGGGAAAGTAATTGAAGTTCATGGAGAGGAAATGACACCGTAATTCAGGTGATTGCATTAGGAGCTGCTGGGGCTTTTTTTTTTTTTTTTTTTTTTTTGAGTCATCATTCTTCTGAGTGGTATGATGTAGCAAGCCACGAACTCTTCTTCTGATGAATTCCAGTCTCTGTCTTCCTCTATAGTTTTTACACTCTTGGGGGATAAGGTAAGAAAATAGGACGATAAAAGAAATGGACAATGTTTGGTACTTGACCAGCAAAGCTACTGATGACGGGAGAAGTACAGAGCATACAAATTGCGGACTAGCAGCTATGCTTGCATGTCCAGGGGAACTTTGCATCGTAACTGAGAATAACACAGGTACCAAAACATGGCCGGCCGCAGTGGCCGAGCGGTTCTAGGCGCTACAGTCTGGAACCGCGTGACCACTACGGTCGCAGGTTCGAATCCTGCCTCGGGCATGGATGTGTGTGATGTCCTTAGGTTAGTTAGGTTTAAGTAGTTCTAAGTTCTAGGGGACTGATGACCTTAGAAGTTAAGTCCCATAGTGCTCAGAGCCATTTGAACCATTTTTGAACCAAAACATCGTATTTACCCGCCAACACCGGGCAAGTGAGTTTCAAGTAAAATGTCTCACTTGTACGGGAATATGCATAATGGATGTACGAGAGCAGGTTGTAGACATATGGTTGACGACATATGGATGTTTGTTTGTGGCTGTGAGTCATGTACGCGCAGCCAAATGGTAAGGCGACCGCTGCCGATAAGCGAGAAATCCGGGTTCGAGTCCCAGTCTGGCACAAATTTTCGCTGTTGTCGTTCCGTCCTACAGATGATGGTTGTCCATTTTCACCTTCGCCAATACATTTGATATACAGAGAAGTTGTTCCAGCGTAAAAGTCAAGCGCGGCATGACAGTCAAGAGCGGTAGAGCAGAGAGGGTCGTAAATAAGACGTCAGCCCATAGTACGCTGACTGACCCCTCTCTAGGACGACACCGAGACCGCAGCGGCCTCGATACGAAGAGAACGTAAGCGGCCCAGTTGAAGACCAGCCGTTCTACGAGTTCTACAGCAGTGACTCAGGTTACTCCTCTTTTATTACGAATCGTATATACTGAAGAGACTTCTTAGTTGTCTGTCGCTCTCTGCTTGTGACACATCATTGTACATTCTGAAACTTAAGTATTGTCATTTAATTTTCTGTAATAAAACTCATTAGTTCGATTTGCTTGAATTGTTGTCTAGCTATCCGAGAAGCAGGTTTCCTAGACACCCCGTATCTGACGAGTGGGCAGGATCCAACAGGAGTATGTTAGGATCAAATACAAATTTAAATGTTACGTAATATTTTGTGAAAGCTACTGTTTCGAGTGTAGCTGTAACCTCCCCCTTTCTAACCGGCCAACTGGATTGCGATATAACTGACCGTGATCGAATATGCCTAATGAAATTTTACAGTGAGTAAGGCTATCGTTACCGAAGGAAAATAGCACTGGTTACTTGGAGGAAAGTGTATAACAGACTCTTCTGAAGGAGGAATCTATTCCAAACATGAGCTAAATACTGATGTTAATTTTGAAATAGGTGGAATACAGTGCAATCGCTCACGAACCGCCCAGAGGGAAAAGGGTACCTCGTAATATTTAATAAAAAAATACTGATGATACTATGGAAACACTGATTAGCCCCCTAGGGCAATGAATCTCAAGAATCTTAAGAAAGGTAGGGCAAAGAAATTTAAGCAACTAATCACGGGCGTGGCAACAGAAGGTTGTCACGGTTTTTCACAGCACAACAGTTTACGAGAAATCTAGTGAATCAAAAAGCACTGATTTTTCAGTTACTTATTCTGAATTACTGAGATGTGAAAGTAAAGTTAAATAAAGTAACTGTTTAAATAAATGACTGGCTTAACGTAAACAATGTATAACACTAGCGTGTTTATGTCACTCTTCTCTAACAACCGAACCTTTAGTCCCGTCACGGGAAAAGCCACATATAACACTAACGTGGCGTGAAACAGGCTAATGTTACTCTCTGAGAGTATTTTGAAGATCGACCGTGCGTGTGTCTAATGGACAAAGGTATGGGACTGTAATTACGTATATGGTGAAAGTAACAGAAAAACTGAACGGACTGCAACCTTGGGAGTTAATGAAAGTGGTAAAGTCATAAGGGCAAGAAAAAAATGAACGGTCGCCAGCCCAATTAGACACATTAATATGTTTAAGTAAATTGGATTTTAGTTATTGAAGTTACTTTCGTTGATATTTCCCTTTGAAAAGCGCACAGGACACAAACTGACATTGAGCACTCTGAACTGTGTGTAGCAACAGTTACCAATAATGCATACCGGTACACCAGCGAATTATAGGAAGCAAATTTGCACGAAGCTCATATTAATTACATCTACACTCAAGATCATTACTTAATCAACTACTGAAAAGTTACTGCATGAAGTGCAGAACTTAATTTGTACATGAGAGGCTTTTATTTTAACTGTCACGAAAAACAAACAAATAAAGATGAATAATATTACAAATACACTGTTTAAACTCCTCTACATAAATTAGTTTTCGTAGGCAACAGTAATAGTTCAATTTTTTTTCCTAATAAGTGGAGAAAATGATGAGGATCCATAGGTTAGTATAGTTTCACTAGTCAACGCTCTCTGATTATTACAGTAGAAAAGACTATTTTATATTGTTTCACTTAACAGTGTTACGATGTTGGAGCTGTGTAGATGTCGAAGAATGCTGAACTGCCGCTGTTGTAGCTGCTGCAGCTGGCTGAGAACCCCGAGTCGTGTCCTGAACCACGGGTAATTATGAGACAGCCAATCGATACAACTGCAGCTTCCTTCGCCTGTCCACTCCTGCCGTGCCCTCAGTACTCGCGGATTGACGAATCAGGCGCGTCTAGATTGGCGCGAGAATAGCTGCACACCGCGCCTGTGGGAGCTCCCAACAAACACCTCCGCACTCTTTCGTGACTCGGGCTACTCAGTCCACTCTCTGCCCGCAACGCGAGAAAGAGTCTCCATACGCAAACATAAACAATGGCACAGCTACTGCCATTTCGTCGTTGCTGTTGATACGTTTAAATAAATTTCCTTTGGCTATTACGCAGCAATTTACAATACTTTCATTACAATTACAATCAATTATATACAGGCGCAAATAAAAACACTATTACATCGATTACTTACTAAGTATAATTTCTGTAATACAGCTTACAGATTAAGAATCGGAAGTACAGTGCAAGTTATCAACGGATATTAAACGGCTAAAATTTTTGGATGGTGCAGAAGGTACTTTATCTGCATTTTCTGTGTTACAAGGCTTACGAGGAAGTGACAGCTGAACGATAAAGAATAATAACAATATGAGAATAAAAACGTTTGAAATGTCCTTTCGTTAAAGCAGGATCTGAAGATTAGATGGTTAGATCGAGTAGCTAAAGTAGAGGTACTGATCGAACAGTGCAGAAGAGATCTATAAGGACGTATGGGCTGAAGGGATACATCTTGAGACATTAAGCAATTATTACTTTGGTAGTGGAGAAAAGTTTTTACAGTGGTAAAGGGGGGTGTGGGGAAGGACTTATTGTAAAATTCGCGCAAACAAAATTGACAATGGGCTGGTGGATGATTGAAACGACTTTAAATGGGAAATGCCTTTACGGTTGCTCCCATCAGCCACCGCGCAGAGTGTCAGCTTTGTTTGCGTATATAATAATGGGATACTGAGCTTTGGGTTCAGTAAGCAAGTTAAAATCAGTGTAGGCTGCAGTCGTTCTACAGAGATGAACAGAGTATCATGGAAAGCTGTATAAAAGCAGTCTTCAATGTGCAGACTCTACCAACAGCTCCATATTAATACTCCCGTGTTCGCGATACCAAATAGTCCAATTGTAGGCATAGTATATTTTTTTCTAGGACTGCATACAACGACATAGAGCAGCCCGACCTCATAAGATATACACTTGCGTGTAGGCACGCACTCTACTCTAAAGCAAAGTGCAGGGAGAGGATTGCCATCCTTTCACCTTCCGTTTGCGCCATCTGCAATTCGTGATTGGCTGAAGTCGCGCTCCATGACAATTACAGCTCCCCTGTTTTCATGCAGTAACGTATACATTTCAGATTTGCCGACGAGTTTATTATATAACAGATAATTGCAGAGGTTTAACGTGAACAGATTCTTGATAAGAGTAGATGCGTCATGACGTGAGTTAAATTCTTGACATATCGATGCTACTTTTTTGTCTGTAGGCGGTAGAAACACTCAAACAAGTATCACATATAACTGAGCCAACACATCTCACTGTTTCATTTCATTTCATAGCAATATTAAATTACTAAAGACATTAAATTATTGAACAATGCTGCAAGTTTTTCTCATTTGTTTATTTGCGTTTCTATGCAAGAACGAACTATTTCGAACTAGGTAGAATATGTGCGTCAAGCAAGCTTGTTGCGTACTTTTGCAGAAATTTCAGAAGCAAAATACAGTGATTTGCACACGAGTTATGTCTCAATTACTCGGTAGTCGATATGAGATATGCATTTCAAGACTATTACTAATGAAACAAGCACATTGTGAACGCTTCGTGCGTATCTGGGACCTTTGCCTGGAAGATGTTGTTTATTGCATTCGCATTGTTGTGTAGGATTTTATATTTATTGCTGTACTAATAAATTCTTGACAAAAATTCAGTATTATTAGTAATAAAATTATATAATATGTGCTTCTGTCTTGGCAACAAATGAGATCTTACAGAGGCGTTGCAATAAGGTTTCATGCATAAGAAAAACTGTTACTCTGTTCGCTTAAATCATTTTTGTTGTCGGAGATATATTAATAAATGTTTTCTTTTTGGTAGTTACTTTCCGTTTATGAAACCTTCTCCAGAATTCTCAAGATTGTCTTACAGTTTTGCCGTTTCCTCGTAAAAAAAAAAAAAAAAAAAAAAAAAAAAAAAAAAAAAAAAAAAAAAAAAAAATTCCTCATATAATATCGGTTAACCTTTTCTGCTGTTGTTCCTGGCGATTCTATACGATCACTTTAAAGATACTTACGACAACAATAGGCATTTAACGTCACTTCTGTATCAGGAACTGCGAAATCTATGACATCAGCATGAAAAATGGATTTTTTCCTCGTTACAAGAGATATTTTTCGACATGTTTCGGTTGCATTTTATGGTTGCTTAGGACCTACGCATCGTGTTTGAAGGTCTACCTTAACAACCCTTGAGGTACTTGATCCCGCCTCTGTAATAGAAATGATTGAATGTGCTATAGCAGTCATCATGTCAGCAGCAATCGTTCCAAAATGTCGCTCGCCCGATAGCTGGTCAAGAATTTCCATGTAGAGAGCTTTGCTCTGTCCCGCCTTGTCTATGGGCGTATGATTCCAAACGAAGTTGCGTGGCAGTGGGACCATCAACCAAGTGAACTATCAGAATGAGTGATGAACACCGTCAATCGCTCCCAATAAGCTAATCGGTGAGTGAGGGAAATGACGCCCGCTAATACAGACAGAGACGAGTGCGGACGACAGACTGTTACGTAAGGCCTGTCGATGGCGAGGCATTCCGTCACGTGTGCGTTTCTCTGACACTGTGATAGATGTTCGTTCCTCGGCGACTAGCTACGCGGACGCCTTTGCTCGCGACCTAAGTGATTAACCACGAATACTAATGAAGCGTCTAGACGGAAAACTCGCTTGTTGGTTCATTATACTGGTCGTAAGTCAATTATTTCTGGTTGACATCTACGACAAGAATTTTTCACCTCAGTAAAAGATAATTGGTGTGACCTCTGAAGCATGTTGCCTTCTGCAGCCCACAGGTTTCTTCTCTTTGTATGAATATACATCCAGATAATTCCCCAACAGTCAGCGAGCCTTCAAAATTTTAATATGAAGATTTGTGTAACTACCATTTCGAAATATTTCAGATGCTCGAAAGGAACTTCCATTTGTGAATGACAAATTTTTAATTTCGACTTGAGCAGTACGGCTAATGTGTAGCATAAGTGCAATTAAATGCAACTGGAATAACGTACCGGTGCTTGAAATCATTTCTCTGTCCAAAGCGCACTGCAGTGGCAACGTTTCCAAAAGCAGTGGTAGTGTAACTCCTGCCACATAACACCTCATGCTTGTCATAGGGTGCAGGGATAGGAAAGGACTGTAGGTGATGAAAAGTCATGGCGTTAATACAGTGGGAATCGAAATAGACATGGTTTGCTAAGATGTGTTAATATTATTGCTTAAACATTAAATTAGAAAATTATTTAAACAAACTGCAGGATGTTGTTCTTGGTGTCTGATTTATAGAATGGAATTTCCGAGAAAAATAAAGACACTTTACTTAATTTTCTAAACGTTGCAAAAGGTACAAATTAGGAATATGGTTCCCTAATTTGCATAAATGGTACCACTCTTGCACACATTCCATTACTCCGCATTTCGCATTTAATGCATCTTTTCATTTCTTCAAAATGGTTCAAATGGCTCTGAGCACTATGGGACTTAACAGCTATGGTCATCAGTCCCCTAGAACTTAGAACTACTTAAACCTAACTAACCTAAGGACATCACACAACACCCAGATCATTTCTTCCACGCGATCTTCATCTCACAACACGTTTTACCACTCTTCTATTTTAGGAATGAATTTTGTGTGGGTTACCCGATAAAACTCCTAAACGTTTCCCTTTGACAGTTGGAACTGCAGCTCTAGATTCCTTCTCCTTTGCTTCGGTTAACGTTTTTGCTCTCTTTAGATGATGGGGCACTCGTCAGCCCCCAGCTTGCGTGGTTAGGCCTTGAAGGTTTCTTTGTAGCTTTCATCATTTCCCTCGAATTCGGGAATGTTTCTTGAATGGGGATCTTCGGCGCTCTTTTTTATTTCCATGGCATTTTCTACACTCAAATTACTGGATAATCCGCTGAATTCTGCAACATCGAAGTTTCGTTATGTCAGACATGCTTAAACATAACATCTCTTCAAATGTAAGAATATTCCCTCCGTCTTCAGGCCACGAGTGGCCTACCGGGACCATCCGACCGCCATGTCATCCTCGATGGAGGATGCAGAAAGGAGGGGCGTGGGGTCAGCACACCGCTCTCCCGGTCGTTGTGGTGGTATCGGTGGTATTCTTGACCGGAGCCGCTACTATTCGGCCGAGCAACTCCTCAATTGGCATCACGAGGCTGAGTGCACCCCGAAAAATGGCAACAGCGCATGGCGGCCTGGATGGTCACCCACCCAAGTACCGACCACGCCCGACAGCGCTTAACTTCGGTGATCTCACGGGAACCGGTGTATCCACTGAGGCAAAGGGGGAGGGGGGGCAGGGGACGCAGATTCTAATAACATGAGTTCAGCATTGGACTCGCACGAGCTAGCGCCACTGGCACCCTAATATGTTTACGAAATGAGAACAGCAGTGAGTGTACGTGATATCCCTATTGTTAGCCTCTTGTTGGGAATACGCGGCGACCAACCCTGTAGCCTGGCTAGCACAGAGACGGCGCCTTCGCGGCCCAATCACGCAAATGGTCTGAATGTCTGCTCAGTTGTTCGCGACCGACATCCACCACAAACAGATGCCGAGCAGTGTGTGGCTGTTGAATATGATGCTCGGTCAATTAAGTGGATTTTCGAGAGACAAAAGAATTAATTCCCTGTTAACAGAAGCCAGCCAACAGAAAGCGCCTACAAACTAGTTGCAGATTTTAAGCTGGACACTCCATTTAAAGGTGGTGAACCTGGCAAGAAGTGGGTAGAATTGTTTTTGCAAAGACATCCAGAGATTTCACGAAGTATTCCAGAAGCAATGAATCCATACAGATCCAGTATTACCGATAAAAGACCAAGGAGAGAGCAGATACCGTATGTTGTGACATTAAGAGCTTACAAAGAGTATCATGAAAAGAAAGATATAATAACAGCTATGCGATTGAAGATGCAAGCACTTCAAGTTCCCATCAGTCTTTTTACTGACGAAAGTGGACTACAGCTACAAAATTTCAAGCTTGGCGATCCTTTTTCACACACAATTTGTCGCATCTGGCCCTTCCAACTGCAGAAAAGGGAGTTATGTAAGATGTAACACCCCTTTTACTTCGGGATCGAGTTCACGTATCGAAACGCGGTTTTCGGCAAGTTTTTAGAGCGGCGAGGGGCAGATATGTTTTTGTTTGATTATTGTTTTTAGCTCTGGTATCAAAGGAGATACTGAAGCAACTTTTTTTTTTTTATATCGAGCCGTACATGGCTCTGACACTATGGGACTTAACTTCTGAGGTCATCAGTCCCCTAGAACTTAGAACTACTTAAACCTAACTAACCTAAGGACAACACACACACCCATGCCCGAGGCAGGATTCGAACCTGCGACCGTAGCGGTCGCGCGGTTCCCGACTGCAGCGCCTAGAACCGCTCGGCCACTCCGGCCGGCTGGAGCCGTATACTTTTTGTAACTGCATTCGATAGCTCTTGAGAGGGCAATTACAGTTATGTAGCGTATGTTAATGTTGACACGGAAACCCGTCGTAAAAAAAGTCCAGAAATGTCCTAGAATTTGAGAGCACGGTGGCCGGAATTGGCGTTAGTTGTGTGAACACCGTCAAGCAGAACTGTTGTTTAGCTACGCTGGATGAGGCAGTACTTCCCAGCCCATATTGTCTGTGGCTTCATGGGTTATTTGAGCAATATGAGGACGTGCGGTGCCTTGCTGGAGAATCAGACCTCTCCTCCGACATCCACGACGTCTCTCTCTCTCGCCTGGTTTCACCTTGTTTGGAAGCAAATCCGAGTATCCGAGTAATACTGGCTGTTCATTGTACGCTGCTCTTCGAGATAATCACAAAAAACTTTACCTTCAGCATCCCAAGACACCGTCAACATGACTTTTCCTGCTGATGCTTGGGTTTTGAATTTTTTCTTGACATGTGACTTGGTTTGCTTCCACTCCATGCTTTGTCTTTTCGATTCTGGCTCATAATATTGAACACAAGTTTCATCACAAGTCAAAATTTTGTTGAGAAAGTGCTCACCTTCTCTTTCATAACGTTCCTTTAGTTCTTTAGCTCTGTGCACACGCTCAACCTTGTTTCCTTGTGTAGCCACGTGAGCCGGCCGGTGTAGCCGAGCGGTTCTGGGCGCTTCAGTCTGGAACCGCGCGACCGCTACGGTCGCCTCGGGCATGGATGTGTGTGATGTCCTTAGGTTAGATAGGTTTAAGTAGTTCTAAGTTCTAGGGGACTGATGACCTCACATGTTAAGTCCCATAGTGCTCAGAGACATTAGCCACGTGAACTCCTTTGGGACCCGTCTTGCACATGTTTTGCGGTACTTCAGCTTGTTACAGATAATGTTATGAACGGTATCAGTACTAATTTCAACGTTATCAACTATCATTTCCACAGTCACACGGCGGTCGCCACGAATAATGTCACAAGTTCCACTTTCAAGTGACGAAGTTGAAACTGCACCTGCTCGGCCAGAACGATGTTCGTCACTCACTGAGTCGCGATCATTTTTGAACTGCTCTACCCACTTCTAAAAATTTGCATCATTCATACAACCTTCACCACAAACTTCAGACGTTCTACAGTATACATTCACTGGTTTCTCGCCATCAGCTAGTAAAGAACGAACAGCAGGGCGTCGTTCCACTAATGTAGACGTTTCAAGGGGACTCGTCATCTTGAAATGTATTTTTACGGTTATAAACTAAACAATGTTGATTCATCAGCCGATTAGGGCTCATCCCAGTGATGCCAACTTAAAGCCAAAAAACTACCAAACTTTCCCTACTAACCGTTTTTTCCCAGACAAATTTGTCTCTTTAATTATTGAATGACCCTTGTACTTCTATATGGTGAATGTAAAAGAAATTCCGTAAATACTGTATAACGATATGGCGTTATCTGTCTGGATCGCCAATATCCGGTGCTCCTGACAATTGCATGAATTATTAAGAAGCTAGTACAAACAGGCTGATTCAACGTCCAAAGAGGACAAGAAACAAGACTGCGACTGACAGAGAACACGAAGAAGCTGTTCTGGCCACGACGCTTATGAATTCACACAGTGGTACGAGACGTATTGCCAAGGAATGCTGAATCAGCCAGACGAGCGTAATTCGCATCTTGCATCGACAGAGTTTCCATCCCTATCTTCTGCCACTTCATCAGACACTAGTCCGCCCCTGGTAGCTGAGTGCTCAGCGCGACGGAATGTCATACGTAACGGCCCGGGTTCGATTCCCGGCTGGGTCAGAGATTTTCTCCGCTCATGGACTGGGTGTTGTCCTCATCATCGTGATTTCATCTCCATCTACACACAAGTCGCCGAAGTGGCGTCAACCCGAAAGACTTGCACCAGGCGAACGGTCTACCCTACGGGAGGCCCTAGCCACACGGCATTTCCATTTTCCATCATGCACTCGACGATCATGGTTTCGGACGTCGTACAGAATTTTGTCGGTTTGCCCTACAGCAACTGAGAAATGACCCTACGTTTTCCAGCGTGTGCTCTTTATCGATAAAGCAAAGTTGATTAAACACGCTAATACATAACATGCATTACTCGGCAGCCGAAAATCCACACCGGCTACGTCAAGTGCAACATCAACTAGCGTGGAGCGTGAACGTATGGTGCGGCATCATAGGAAACTACATTGTGGGACCTTACTTCATCTCACGCGTTCTAAATGGTCATTCGTACACACACTTCCTGACGAATGTTCTGCCTGTTCTTCTAGAAGAGATACCACTGGGTATTCGACAGCGTATGTCGCTGCAACATAACGGTTGTCCAGCTCACTCGATCCGTACCGCAATGCAAATACTGCGTGAGAACGGTCCTGAACGCTGGATAGGACGCAATTCTGTTGTCAAATCACCTGCGAGTTCCTCCTGTTTCACTCCTCTTCGTTTATTTCTTTGTGGGGCAGATGTAGTCTCGGACGAAGCCCCAACTACACCAGACGTTATGTGTCGTCGTATCACCACTGTAATTACATCTTTTCATCGATTTTCGGAACTGCGGTTGCAAATGCGAGCAGCATGGGTAAAGACAGCTGTCTGACAACATGTATTTTACCCCTAAGAGGCATATAGCCACGTACAGGATAATATAGGTCAAATCTTCTTTCTAACACTAAAGTATTTAATACAGTAGTTCCTTTTGCAGCGTGTAAAACCTCTTTATTGTTGAACGAATAACTGATTTCTCTGTTTTAGCTCACGTAAATCTGATAAGAGACACAAATGTGAAATAGTTTTCCTAAGTCCTTTAGATCCTCTAGATTCTAGCCTACATCGTATTTCGGTGTACAGCATTCGTAGGTGAACGAGCTTCTAGCTCGTAAGTTGGTTCAAGGGGAAGTAAAGCTAGGCCTACCTTACGGCATATAACTGGTCCGAGGCACCTGTGTGGCAGTGTCTGCACCGCAAATGCTGGTTCTGGCCACTGTGCTCCCACATTCTAGGACATTTCTTGAAGTTTTTTACAGCAGCATTCAACGTCAAAATTAACAAGCGCTATATCGCTGGAACTGTCTTCTCAAGAGCTATCGAATGCAGTTATAAAACGCATGCGGTTCCATTTATGAAACGTACTTTCTTCAATATCTCAGTTGATACCAGAGCTAAAAACATTAACCAAACAAAAACACACGTGCCTCTCAACACTCTAGAATTTGCCTAAAACCGCGTTTTGACACGTCAGCCATTCACGAAATAAAAGAAGTGTTACATGTTTTGTGACTCATGCTATATATGGGGCAATATTCTTATAAATTTCTAGGACAAGTGTTTGTAAACTCGAATGTTAAAAGGTATATCACATTTTCAAGTAAGGAGGATGTGCTATCACCCAGTGAAGTATTACAGCTTTTAATTTACATTTTTGATGACATAGCGTATGGTATATAAGAAGACATTCGTTTCTATGGGTAGCCATTATGGTATAGAAAATTTTTTTCTACGTCAAACAAATAGTGAAATTAGGATGCAGTTAATTAGAAAAATGCTAATGTAATTATTTTTTTCAAACAAGATGAACATAATTTGAGGTATGTATCTAGTGCTCATGTTAACCCTGAGATTCCTAGAAATATGTGAAACAGTTGGAAGTGAGAATCCATAAAATTTTCTAGTCATATGCAAAGATGGCGTTATTGTATTAATTTCGATAACCATATTTGTATTTCACGTCTACATCTACATCTTCATCTATATGGTTAATCTGCAATTCACACTTAAGTGTCTGGCAGAGGGTTCATCGAACCATTTTCATACTACTTCTCTACCATTCCACTCTCGAATGGCGAGTTGCCCTTCTTTGCACTTTCTCGATGTCCTCCTTCAATCCTACATGGTAAGGATCCCACACCGCGCAGCAGTATTCCAGCAGAGGACGGACAAGTGTAATGTAGGCTGTCTCTTCAGTGGGTTTTACGCATCTTCCAAGTGTTCTGCTAACAAAGCGCAGTCTTTGTTTCGCCTTCCCCACAGTTTTATCTATGTGGTCTTCCAATTTAAGTTGCTCGTAATTGTAATTCCTAAGTGTTTAGTAGAATTGACAGCCCTTAGATTTGTACGATTTATCGTATACCCAAAATTTATCGGATTTCTTTTAGTATCCATGTGGATGACCTAGCACTTTTCTTTGTTTAGTGTCAATTGCCACTTTTCGCACCATACAGAAATTCTCTCTAGATCATTTTGTAATTGGAATTGATCGTCTGATAATTTTACTAGACGGTAAATTACAGCGTCATCAGCAAATAATCTAAGGGGGCTGCTCAGATTATCACCTAGATCATTCATATAAATCAGGAACAGCAGAGGGCCTATGACACTACTTTGCGGAAGGCCGGATATCACTTCTCTTCTCCTCGATGGTTTACCGTCTATCACTACGTACTAAGACCTCTCTGAGAGGAAATCACGAATCCAGTCACACAAATGAGACGATACTATATATGAACGCAATTTGATTAACAGTCGCTTGTGAGGAACGGTATCAAAAGCCTTCTGGAAATCTAGGAATATGGAATCGATCTGGGATCCCAAGACGACAGCACTCATTACTTCATGGGAATAAAGAGCTAGCTGTGTTGCACAAGAAAGATATTTTCTGAATCCGTGTTGGTTATATATCGATAAGTCATTTTCTCATGGTGATTCATAATGTTCGAGTACAGTATATGCTTCAAAATCCTACTGCAAATTGAGGTCAGTGATATGGGTCAGTAATTCAATGGGTTACTCCTATTTCGTTTCCTAAATACTGGTATTCATAGAAGAGGTAGGACTGAAATTTTAATCTGCATGTTACAGAAGTAAAACTGCTGGCTATATACATTGTAGATACAGAAGAGATGTGAACTGTTAATGTAAGCTAAACTCTGTATAGACACAAGAGATGTAAACTGAGAATGTAAGCTATATGTTGGAAATGTTTTATGAAGCTGTAATCTGCACGTTATACATGTATTATGAAAGTGTGATTGCAACCTATTGGTTGTGCATGTATCATGACAATGGAATGTTCCATAATATGTCGTACTACAAACCAGGTCCTGTTTTAACTTGCTTAACAGACAGAATATTCCATCTCCTCCGCGCATTGCCTGGATTGTATCACGCAACAGTTTTGAAAATAAGGACTGGGCTGCTTGTAGACAGCCACGTGTGGACGTTACGAAACGTGTGTGAGGCAGGTTTCTGCTAAGTCAGACAAGTTCAAGCTTCATAAAGCAGCTAACGAAGCATCAGACTGTCCCTCTTGTCTCTGTATGCAGGTAGCTTTCGATATCAAGCACTCGCTTTCAGCATGACGCAAATTTATGCAAAATTCAGATCGTTGGGATACTTTCGAACAAGGTGGCAATTTACGTAAATAGAGACCGTTCTTATACTTCTGAACATCAAGCAAAATTACGATCGTTTGAATACTTTTGCCCATGGCACAAAATACCGATCGTTCAGATACTTTTGAACATGGTGCAAATTTTCACAAAATTCAGGTTGTTCGGATACTTTTGAGCATGTATCATGACAACGGAATGTTCCATAACTGGTTTTTTTACCTATCGTTTAACGTCCATAGTTTATGATCGGTCACTATGCACGAAGCTGCCATCACGGGGTCCCGGGTTCGATTCCCGGCCGGGTTGGGATTTTATCTGCCCGGGGACTGGGTGTTTGTCCTGTCCTCATCATTTTACCATTACAGTGGCTCGATTGGACTGTGAAAAAAATGGAATTTGTAGATACTGGGACTTTTTACGGACGCTGACAACCGCGCAGCTGAGCGCCCCACAAACGAAACATCATCATCATCACGACGCCGCTGATAAATGGAGATGTTATAAGGACCTGACGCGACCGGAAAGCCAAGAAATATTATTAAATCGCGTCACACAACCAACATGCGTGATCTTAGTGTGCACACCATTTCTGACTAACATATTACTCCCTCTGGAAGAGTCCCTGAGTTTAATTAGCGAAAAACTGGATGAACAGTTGGTCAAGCTCTATCGTCATGTGCTGACGTCCACCTATTTTTCGTTTCTGAACAGAATGGCGGTGTGGCTGTGGGTAGTCCTTTACCACCCATAGTCGCCAACTTATTCGTGGAGGACTTTGATGACATGGCACCGAGGACTTCTCCTTTGCAACCAACGTGCTTCAGGAGGTATGTAGAAGTTACTTTTTTCGTCTGGCCACATCGACACGATGTTCTCAGTAGATTTTTGGAGCACTTCAACTGTCTTCATCACAGCATTAAATTTACCACGGAGGTTGAAAGTGATGGGATACTTCCATTCTTGAACGTCATGATTTACAAAAAACCAGGTGGTACTGTTGGACATGGTGTTCACCGAAAGCCAACGCACACTGATCGGTATCTGAACGCTAAGAGTTGCCATCCACCACACCAGCGCAGTGGCGTCCTTAGGACTGTGACACGCAGAGCGTATGTCATTTCCGGCGCTGACAGTTTAACCCAAGAACTTGTGCATTTGATGGCTGTTTTGAAGGAAAGTGAATACTCTGAGGAGCAGATTCTTCGGGCTACGGAGTTTCGACCATTCCGGAGGTGCATGAAGAGGAACATAGATTGATGACCTTTATTCCTTATGTTGGGGGCATATCGTTTAAGGCTGGAAGAATTTTAAGGAGTTTTAAGATTGTGTTCCGCCCACCTTCCATTATTAGGGCACTACCCGGCTCTGTGAAAGATGATTTGGGGCTTATGAAGCATGGAATATGTATAAAATTCCGTGTCAATGTGGGAAAACTTACATCGGCCATTCGATTGGCACAATTCAGGACAGGTGTGTGGAACATCGCCGTCATACGAGGCTACAACAACCGGAAAAATCGGCGGTAGAAGAACATTATTTAAATGAGAGACACGGGATGAAATTTGACGAAACTGTGATGATTGCCGTCACTTGCAGTTTTTGGAACAGTGTTTATAAAGAGGCGATTGAAATTAAGTTGGCAGGCAATTTGATTAACAGATACAATGGGTTTCCTCTTAGCAGGATGTGGAAGCCTCTGCTATTCATCATCAAAACAGAAAGTACTTTGGCGCGGCCAGTCCGAGTGTTCGAAAATAATCTCTGAGTGCGATATATCGTTGCGAACGGCGTTCTACTAAGGGCGACACCACCTGCCCTGTGTTCGAGGGCAGCAATTACTGTGGTGAGCAGCGCATGCGCCGTCTTGTACGATACGGAGGCCTATACAGGACGTCGATTTGCAGCCTTGGCATCAGCTCTCAGTGGGACTCAGCAGTATCAGGAGCGTTCTCCCGAAGATGGGGGACAATCGGATCGCCGAAAAACTGAATCGAGTTGATTTTAGGATCCAGCAGC